>NC_135573.1:175688258-176888258 GCF_965152235.1 Eretmochelys imbricata
TCCTTACTATTATATGAACCCTGCACTAGGTTAATGGAAGCATGGAGGAATGATACGGTGAATACAACTCAGTCTGTGAGAGGAGCAGTGGCTGACACAAGATAGAATGAAGGCACCTTAATAATTTGAGGACCAGGCCCTATCTTTGATCTCACATTATCCAACCCATTAGACATATACCATGTGTCAGTTTATGGTTATTCATAAATTATACTTTTCTACAAAAGAGATTATGCACATCAATCAATTTGGAAATATCAGGCCAAGTCTTGGGAAAATGACAGGGAGAAGCAGGAGGGAATTCAGGTAGAGAGAGAGAGAACAAGCAGAGTCTTTCAATTCTATATACTTTCAATTCATTTAAAGTTGAAAATTATAAACTAGTTAATACCACTTCAAAGATTCTGCACAAGCATGGCAAGGTCAATGGGACAGTATGTACTACAATTCAACCTATAATTCATTAAAACTCTCCTTAGGGACTAATTTTCTCCATCCCTGGGAGTCATTCTCTTTCAGGAAATTACAAAGCTATTTGTGGAAAAGAAAATTCCAGCTCTGAGGAAGACTGCTGAGCAAGGCAATGGGAACTGTTTTGGCCCAGAACTGCCCCAGTATCCAGCTCTCAACTGCCATGACTCTTTAAAGGGATCACCCTAGTAGTTATACAAACAATTCTGGAGAATGCGTGATCCCAAAGCATGGATGAAGCTGCTAATAGTTCATCAGAGAACTATTTTACTTACCTGCCTTTCCTGCTGGGAAGTGCCCTTCTAAACAGACACTCAGTAGAGCTATTGGTGCTAACACACTAAAATACGGCAGCATGGCAGCGGCAGCATGGGTGGCAACTTGAGGGACACCCAAGCCCGTTGGTACCTACTGAACCACTGAACCACGACTCGTGCTGCTGTGGCCACACTGCTATTTTGAGCACTCCAACTTGAGCAGAACGAGTGTGCATCTTCCTACTCCCACGTGGCACACTCTAACTCGCCATGTGGACCCTGCCACAATACACTAAAAGTTCTGCAGTGCACTTTGATCTACTGTTGTAACGCCGACAGACCTGGGACCTCTGGAGCTTAGTGCATGAGCCTCTACTGCATGAGCTAAAAGCCATTTGGTTGTTAGCTAAGGCTGTAGAGCCGAATCATTTCCTCTCTCTCTCTCTAGGTGGTCTTGGTGCCACTAAATGGGACAGAACACAACACCCAGGAGGGTCAAACAGCAGTAGACCAAACCACACTAAGAAATGTTTAGTGCGCAGTTGAGGTTCCACCTGGCTAGTTAGTGTGCAGTAAGCCTGTGTGCTGTACAGTCACACCTCAACTTGCCATACATTAGCTTTCTGTACAGACAAGCTCTGAGTGCAGGTATGAGGTTCTTGAACTCAGCATAGTAAGAAAAGGGTTCAGGGGTGCAGCTGTACTGTTGATGTCAAGAGAGCAAATATTAAGAAATTAGGAAATCTATTATGAAAATCTTAGGTAAAGTGACAGGAAGTATTAAAATCCAAGAGTGCAGAATAAGGCAGGGGAATCCTAAAAGATCCTATATATAAGGGTCAACAGGGTACGCAAGAACTCTTGGGTCAGGTTCTATGGCCTGTGTTATGCAGGAGGTCAGACTAAATTGTCAAAATGGTCCCATCTGGCCTCAAAATCTATGAATAGACTCCAGATCCTCTTAAAAACCAAAAATCCATGAAATAAGAATTGGCCAGAGTGGCTGCACAAGGAGGCGTTTAAAGACCTGAGATTTTAAAAAATAGAAAAGTGGGGAGGTAAGCAAATAAGAATCCAGTCATAGCAGGCTTGCAGGGAAAATATTAAGGACAGAAAAAAAAAAAAGCAGGGGGAATGAATTCATGATAGCCAGGGGGCACTAAGGAGAATTAGAAGAGCTTTTTATTTACATAGGGGAAGAGGCAGAAGTTGTACAAAGGAGAATGTAGGTCTATTAATAAATGAAATGAGAAGAAATTAATTATTCAGAAATGGCTGCAAGACAGAACTCCTTTTTAATTGTCTTCATAGAGAAAATAATACAATGGAAAGTTGAACAATTAGTCTGAATATTCTAACAGTGAGGGTGATTAACCACTGGAACAAACTACCGTCTCTGGAGTTCTTCAGATCAAGACTGGGTGGCTTTCTGGAAAACATGTTTTAGTCAAATACAGGTTATTGGGCTCAGCACAGGGTACCTGAGTGAAATTCTCTGCGCTCTGTTATACAGAGGGTCAGGCTAGATGATTTAACAGTTCCTTCTGTCCTTAAAGTCTATGAATCTAGGTCTGTGCCTTGGAAGCACAAACCTGTTTCGGAGGTTATGGAAAGTCACTTCCATCCCAGCAGAAGCTCTGGAAAGGTAATAGACTCCTGAGCAGTAAACAGCTTGGGTTTATAAAGAAAACATCCTAACAGCTTAATCTGATGGTGGGTGGGAGGGGGCTTACAAAATTAGTGAATAAAGGAAATACAGGCTGAGATTTTTCATAGGTGTCAAAGGGATTTGGATACCTAATTCCCACTAAAATTGGTACCCAAATCTCATACAAAGACTGTTCTGAAAATCTCAAACTGTAGTATACATGGATTTTGGTTAAGCATTTGATTACATAAGAACATAGTAATGGCCACACTGGGTCAGACCAATGGTCCATCTAGTTCACTATACTGTTTTATGACAGTGGCCAGTGTCAGATGCTTCTGAGAGAATGAACAGAACAGTGAAAATAACAAGTGATCCATCCCCTGTCGTCCACTCCCAGATTCTGGCAGTCAGAGGTTGATGGACACCCAGAGCATGGAGTTGCACCTATCCTTCATAAACTTATCTAATTCTTTTTTTGAATTCAATTATACTTTTGGCCTTCACAACATCCCCTGACGAGGAGGGCCACAGGTTGAGTGTGCATTGTGTAAAGAAGTACTTCCTTTTCTTTGTTTAAATCTGCTGCCTATTAATTTAATTGGGTGACCGCTGGTTCTTGTGTTACTTGAAGGGGTAAATAACACTTTCTCCACGCCATTCATGGTTTTATAGACCTCTATCATATCCCTCATTAATTGTCTCTTTTCTAAAATGAACAGTCCCAGTGTTATTAATCTCTCCTCTTATGTAAGCTGTTCCACAACCCTCGTCATTTTTGTTGGCCTTCTCTGAAACTTTTCCAACTCTAATATATTTTGTTTGAGCTGGGGAGACCAGCGCGGCATACAGTATTCAAGGTGTGGGTGTGCTATGGATTTACATAGTGGCATTATGATATTTTATACCTTATTATCTATCCCTTTCCTAATGGTTCCTAACATTGTTAGCTTTTTTGACTGCAGCTGCACATTGAATGGATGGGTTCAGAGAACTGTCCCTGGGTCGGCTCTAGGCACCAGCTAAGGAAGCTGGTGCCTGGGGCAGCAAATCAGAAGGGGCGGCACTCCAGCTGTTCTTGGGACGGCACTCCGGTGGGGTTTTTTTTTAAATTATTTTTTCCTTCCTCGGCAGCACTTTGGCAGCAGCTTTTTTATTTTTTCTTCTTCGGTGGCCACTTTTTTTTTTTTTTTTTTGATTCACTGCTTGGGGCAGCATAAAAGGTAGAGCTGGCCCTGAACTGTCCACAGTGACTCCAAGGTCTCTTTCTTGAGTGGTAACAGCTAGTTTAGACCCCATCATTTTGTAGGTATAGTTGGGATAGTGTTTTCCAGTGTGTGCATTACTTTCCTCTGATCAACACTGAATTTCAATTGCCATTTTGTTGCCCAGTCACCCAGTTTTGTGAAATCCCTTTGTAAATCTTTGCAGTCAGCTTTGGACTTAACTATCTTGTGTAATTTTGTATCATCTGCCAATTTTGCCACTTCTGGCTAAAATTTTCATAAGCGCCCCAAGTGTTTTAGATGCCTAAACAATTTTTATTGATTTTCAATTAATTGTGCTGATTTATACCCTCTGAGTATCTGGTCCTTAATCTCTGTAAAATGGGGGTAATAATACTTCTCTATCTCACAAAGCGGTTAGGAGGATAAATTCAATAACATTTGTGAGGTGCTCATATATGATGGTCATTAGTGCCATAGAAAACCCTGTAAACAGTGTACAAGTATCAAAATGTGTAAAGATTAAAACTCAAGAAAAATTACTGAAAGTGATACACAGACTTACAACTAGGAGTGATAGGATGAAATTAAAAAAGGGAAAATAGAGGTGGAATCTCACACAAACCTCATGACAGTGAGATCTATCCATCAACCAGCAGAATAGGCCAAAGTGCCTTCAGCAAATATGTTATCCTGTCACTGGACCATGAACTGTCTTCTAATGAAGCGGCTATTTCCTTATGAGAACCTGAGTGCATTTCGTCTTTCTGCATCCAACATGACAAAGAACTCAGACACTTACAGCTGTCTATAATCTGAAGTGTGACATTCCTCTCAGAGAAGTGGAAAAGTCATGTTTTTTTTTTATTTTGAAAGGTAATTGCAGAGGTTGCTTTGGAGTTTTAAAATAGATTGTATTAAGTCTAATTAAATAGGCCCCTAATATTTCTCTTAAAATTTTAAAACATTAAAAAAATTATACTAATATAATCACATAAAAGATAAAATAGCCACAAAAGCCATAACTGTTCATGTTACCATTGAACAGTTAAGGCTTGAGCTAACCTCTCACAGGACCAAATTTTGATTCCCTATATAAGTGAATACTTTGAAAAATTCCTACTGAAGTAACTCAAATTCCCATTTCTTTCTGATCTCAAATAGTTAGTGGTTGGCTAATCCCCTGAAACATGAGAGTTTGTATCTAAGTGTTTATCCTATCTGGGAACATTTGGTCAGGCAAACTTCCGCTGAACTCAGTGATTATGATTCAGTTTTTATTCAGTACTTTCTCAGGCAAACTCTCACTGACTTAAATGGAAGTTAGCCTGAGTAAATGTTTGTAGATTGGATAAACATTTAAAACCTAATATCCAGATAGAGATACAAAATAAGGGACATATAAACCACAGACTACATGGGATTAGGAAGAAACTTTCCCTGTGGGAAGGTAGTTCCATAATTATCCACTATAGGGTTTCTCTGAAGCATCTAGTACTGTCTACTGCAGCAGGCCTGATACATTGGGCTAGCTGGGCTGATCCAGTATGGCAATTTCTGGGATTTGTCTCCAGGATGTTAGTTTTATGATATTTTTTCCCTTTTTCTTTTTTTCACTTATCTACTTACATTACTTAATTGCTCTAAATGTAAAGTCCTCTTTTTGTTTTCTTTATAGTTTTACTTAGACTGCAAGCTTTTTGGGGAAGGGACTGTCTTTTTGTTCTGGATTTGTACAGTGCCTACCACAATGGGGTCCTGGTCCATGACTGGGATTCTTGGACACTACCACAACACTCTACTAATAATAATTTTGAAACAGGAATGATAGTCAAGGTGAAGGCATACTAATATCTAAGGGCAAATTTAGAAAAGTAGAAGCCTCTGTGAGCCCAAAGTACAGCATGCACAAGCTCATGTTTACGCACATCTGTGGGCCTGATTCAGGGAAGCACTGAAGCATGTGCTTAAATTTAAGGATGTGCTGAAGTCCCATTGACTTCAACAGACCTTAAGGATAAGCATAAAATTAATCACGTGGGTAAGTGCTATCATGAGAAGGGAAGTTTTCCTGAACTGGGGCCTGTATAGGCAGCTGCCACAATTATGCATGTAAGTTTAAGTAACTGCAAGTACAAATGGATAGCTGGACACCTGGCTGCTCTTTTGCACATGCAATTAATAATAATACTTCATTCTTATCTAGCATTTTTATATGTAGCTCTCAATCAGCTTTACAAAAGGAGGTCAGCATTATTACCCCCATTTTACAGATGTAAAATTGCTTTCCATTACAGGTACACCTGTATGCATGTTTTCCAGGTGAACCTCTGCCTCCTTTCTTCAAACCTTTGGCCCTCAAAGTTTCAAGGCTAAGTCTCAACAGTTTATTGGGGTTGTTTCATGGTTTAAAAATCTCCAGTCCCACCCTCTGGTCTCATAGCTTTATGCATTCAAACAAAGACATACCTGAGAGTGAAAAACTTATTAGTCTCCGACTTCCTTGACTCTGGACCGGATCTTCACTGGTGATGCTTTTAAAAATCTGCTGGAAGAAGGAAAATGGTGAGATAGCTGCCTCCAATGATTCTTGAACAGAAAACTGACTTAATAACTGTTATTCCTGCTGTCATCAACAACTGAGAATCAATGACATGCTTTCATTAGGAAACTATCGATCAAAACAATTTTATCAGTAAAGTAAGAAACCAGCCACAAGGGAGCTCCTTTTCACAGAAATGAAAAACTATGCAAGAAATTACTGTAATCTTATAAGTGTTTAGTGGTAATAAAAAGAGTACTTCCTCAGTGGAATATCTGTAAACAGTAACTGCTTAGTAAACAAAAAATGAATGAAGTTCATAAAGACAGGTATGTTGCCCCTAACTCTAATAGAAAACTCTGGTCTCAACAAAATGAAATGTAAATCTCTGTAGTTCAATTATTCTAGTGACTCTTCAGCTGATGGCCATGAACCTGTATTTATATTTATGGGTTACATAAACATAATTATTAATCCCATGAAAAAAGCAGCAATTATGAAATACTGCGGTGACAAATGTACAGGGGATGTCTGAAGAAGCAAGAGCTACAGTATATGATCATTTGAGCTTGTTTAATAGACAGAATCTTCAAAAGGTGGGCCCTGTTGGGCTTGACTTTTGGACAGCATGTTTCTTGCACACCACTAATTTGAATGTGGGAATAACTCTCTTTTTCTCAACCCCATCTATACCTTTTAGACAATAGTGGGTTTTTCTTCATGAACCTGAACAGCTCCTGTTTTAATTTAAAAAGATTGTATTTGCTTGAAATGTGTCAGTGGCAGGAGAGAAGGGAATTGCTCTGTTGCTGACTTTATGCTCAGGACACAACAGAGTAGTTTGCCAGCTGGTGCTAAAAACTGGGACATTGTCACAGCTAAGAAAATAAATCCTTTACCATCTCTTTCTGGATCAAGCTGAGGAAAGCACAGGAGGAACAGGAAGATGTGTGCATGGGGAATCAATCTGCTGACTGCAAGACTTTAAATACGAGTTGAAAAAACTGGGAGAAGTGGGCCCACTGACACACAAGTAGAGAAGACGGGGGAGTTGAGCTGCTAGCAGAATGGCCCACCGGCCACTTCTCCTTTGATCCTCAGAATGGTATCAATTTCCCCTTAGATGGTTTCAACCCTTGAAATGGTATTCAACTCAGTGGCGGGAGCATGTTCCACACACCATCTAGCTCCTTCACCTTCCTCCAGAAACATACCGGTAATCGGAGTGAAGTGATTCATAGATTTTAAGGCTAGAAGGGACCATTATAATAATCTAGTCTGACCCTCTTGAAGAACACAGGCCTTAAAACAGGGGTTTCAAACACGTGGCCCGCAGGCTCCATGTGGCCCACAGAGTTATTTGCTGCGGCCTGCCAAGCTCCCCACGCCCTCCTGCCCCCCCCAAGTTATTTCCTGTGGCCGCCAAGCTCCCCTCACCCGCCACTCCACCCCCCACAGCGCCCTGCATCCCTGCTCCTCTGCCTACCTCCAGGAGCTTCCAGCCACCAAACAGCTGCTTGGCGGCGCTTAGCGTTTTCCAGGAGGGAGGGGGAAGGAGCGGGGAGCCATGTGCTCAGGGGAGGAGGCAGAGAAGAGGCAGGGCAGGGGCAGGGATTTGGGAAAAGGGCTGGAATGGGGGGTGGAAAGAGGCAGGGCAGGGGCGGGGCCTCATGGAAGGTGTGGAGTGGGGGTGGGGCTGGAGGCAGCGTGGGAAAGGTGTCAGTGATGCGGCCCTCGGGCCAATGTACTAGTCCTCATGTGACCCTCATGGTGATTTGAGTTTGAGACCCCTGCCTTAGAATCTTACCCAGTAATTTCTGCATCTAGCCCATAGCTTCTATCTGAGCTCTAGCATATCTTTTAGAAAGACATCCAGTCTTGATTTAGAAATCTCAAGTGGTGAAGAATCCATCACATCCCTAAGTAAGTTGTTCCATTGCTTAGTTACCTTCACCGTTAAAAGTTAGCATCTTATTTCTAGTCTGAATTTGTCTAGCTTCAGCTTCCAATCCCAGCCTTTTATTATGCCATTGTCTACTAGATTAAAGAACTGTCTATCGGAAATATCTTCCCCATGAAGGTACTTGCAGACCATGATCAACTCATATTTTTAACCTTCTTTTGGATAAATGGAAACTTTTAACTCTCTCACTATCAAGCATGTTTTCCAAACCTCACATCTTCCTTGTAGCCCTTTCTGAATGCTTTCCAATTTTTCAATATCCTTCCTGAACATTCTTTCTAAACGGGTGAAACCCACCCCTCTGTGTAGGGACAATAAAAGGACTATTTTTACGTATTGCATAGGCCTCATGCTGGCCTGTGCACATGGGATAAATGCCACCCAATATGAATTGTTCAATATCACATAGATATACATGGAGAAAAGTACTAGGAAGGTGGGAATAATACTTTTTTTAAAAAAGTAGATTCTTCAAGAAGTGAGAATGGGGAGAAAAAACCTAATCCAAAGCATGACTTGATTCAGCTGCTTACATAAACAAAGCTGTGCACACAGGTGCTCTTTCCTCTACTGTTTGGCAAGTCATGCTCTTCTTGTTTGCATTTCTGTCTGACTGAAGGTTATGTTTTCAGAGGACTAAACTGGGCATCTTGGGAACGGACCTTGGTGCTTTTGAAAATCCCACTAGGTGTCTGAATACCTTTGGAAATGTGGCCCTGGGGCACTTTTTAAAATGGGACTTAAATACTTTGGAAAATTTTATCCAAAGTTTCTAGAAACCAGAATGACGGGTGCATTGAAGTTTGATTAGATAGACAGCATAGATATGGCCTGCAGAGAATGATAATTTTAAAAGGTCAGGGGCCCAGTCCTTAGTTTTTGTCCTCCATTATTCTAGCTGAGAGAGAGAGAACGCGTGTGCACAATGGGAGTAGGAGATTAAATGAAGCTAAAAATACATTAAATACTTTCCTAATATCACTCTTCCCTGGAACCAAATTCTGTAAACTCCTGGTCTATTACATTAGGGCCCAATCTTTCAGCTCTTTCTGAAAAAAAATTCCGAAGTACATCAATGGGAGTATTGTCTGAATAAGGGCTACTGAATTGAGTCCCTAATTAAAGACTTCAAAAGCTTTCTAAAATACCTCTTTACAGATCCTTCTGGAATAGGCCCTCATGGTTAGAAATATGGTATTAGCAGTGTAAACTGAAGAAAAGTTTTCCATTTTCATCCCCCACACTGATGACAACATCTCCCTATATTGTTTCCCACACTGCGTTTCTTATGGGCTGGTTTACACTAACACTGTAAGTTGGTCTAAGTTACGCTAGTTCAGTCATGTAAATTACGTAACTGAAGTAGACGTAACTTAGGTTGGCTTACAGCAGTGTCTCCACCTCTCAGGGAGGTGGAGTACAGACATCGACAGGAGAGTACTCTCCCATCGACTTAGCGTGTCTTCACCAGACCCGCTAAATCAACACCACTGCATCAATCGCAACAGTGCCGATTATACTAGCTGGTAGTATAGACATGGCCTATATTTTGTATATTGTGCGGCCACCATGATCATTCTAAAAGGCCCACTGACATGCAGTAGGATTAATATTTATTTGAAACATGACTATATCTATACATCCAGAACTACAAAATAACACAGCATATTATTTTTCCTACACACTTGCACCACTGGCCATGATGACTCTAAAAGAAACTGTATGGCATAGCTTATCAGTGTGTAATACACATCTCTCTCCAGAGAAACATATTTGGCCCTTAGTTACATGCAGCTGAAGAAACTGTTTTAGCTCAAGTGTAAGAGAGATGTAGTTTTGGTGTTAAACTTGGTGATTCCAACTTCGATCCTTTCTGACTATTGTGGCTGGATGCAGCCTGCTGTGTATGTATAGTAAGACTGCTACATATAGTGGTCACCATTTACATTGATCAACCACTACCACATAGTGGTCTCTCACACAGCTTAATATTTCTGGACCCATATTTTCAGAAGTCTCTGTTTCAAGCTATGCAGTAGTTTTCTAAGACCATATCAAAGTATTCAACTTCAATATAGCACACGTGAAAGAAAGTCAGAAATTACAGCAGTAAATCTATGATCTGCTTACTCTTTTTATAAAACAGTTCCGTGCCTTAAGAGCCAAAGACTAGTTACAAAAGTGATAATTACAATAACTTGTTTTTCACACCCAAATCCTAATTTTGGTCACAAGTAAAAAGTGCATTTGGTAGTCTTGACTCAATCCCAATTTGCACATCTCCAAAAGAAAACAAGAAACAAAATGTGTGATGGCAGGTGAGCGCTGAGATGTATTGTTGGCACCATTGGGTAAGGGGGAAACTTGCCCAAACGGCAGCCTGCACTATGCTTGGTTCATGCTTGTGCGATCTTTCTCCACTTTTCAAGAGCATTAAATTGGCTCACAAATTTAAAATGAAATAAATAAAACTAAACTTAAGAGTCTGAATTAAATGGACACAGAAAAGAAAGGAGCTGGATATGTCACTTTGTCCTCTGCTCACCTGCTTCTATTTGGATCTAACAGTTCACCTGGGATGTACAGTCACTGGCTGTTCTGAAAGCCCGACAATGCACAGGCACAGAAAGTGAGATAAGGGCCAGACTTCACTGTGAATTTCTTTATTGATATCAGTTTAAGTCAGACCATTACTATTATTTTAACAGAGCTGCGTATGCACTGTACAGGAATCAAGAAAGTTCCTTGCCTGACTTCCCTCTCCTAATCCGTTGTTCTGCCTTCTTTTCCTTTTTCCCCTGCTAATTTCACTGCACTTTTGAAATTAACAGAATAGTGTACACAGTATCATATGGAGACCAGGTGATACTGCTAACAAGTCAGATGTGAAGAGGTCTTTCCAGAGTAAAAGAAAGTAAGATGACTTAGTCTTTATGAGTTCAAACTTCAGCTTGTGGCTAACTCTTCAGAGTTAATTTCCTATAAGTAGGTCTCCTGCAAATGTGAGGAGCAGATTAACTCATATGAAAAAACCTATCCTAAAGTCATTCAGATGTAACTTGGCATAAAAATGAGGGAAGAGTAAAAGTATATGACACATCAGGGTCTAATATGGGCCAAGAAAAAGAGGAGCGACCTGGTCACATCTATGGATAGTGGAAGCTATATGTAGAATTCCAGAGGCAGCGATAGGATTTTAAGCTGAAAAGGATCTATTTTCTTACTGCCTTTCCCTGGAGTAGACATGCACAGCTGCATAAAACAAGTGTAAAATAAAATGTTGCCATGCTGGTTTGTTATTATTTTACACCCACTTTGCACTGGCGAGAACGACTCCCCAAGGTGTAAGGCAGGAGAGAATCAGACCTAGGGTTTGAACAGCCCATGTGGTGGCTTGTACAGGACAAAAGTTTGATGCGGAACTCTTGGGGCCTCAGATACCTGTACAGGCCATACTGAACACAGATTGATTTAGATATTCATGGTCAAATTTTGCTCTCTGTTACATTGTTGTAAATCCATTCAAAATTCTGTGGGAGGGGAATCCATCACAGGGATCAGCTTGTCACACTCCAAAAGAAGGGACCTTTTGGGTGTGAACACCTTGCAGTCAGTCCTGGTAAGTTCAGTCCCAGGAACTGCCAACAAGTGCTTACTGGCCAGAATTGGTGATGGTTAGAGGTCATCTTCAGATAACTGGTCACAGATCTTTCAGGGGCTAAAAATTACCACCAACATCTCTTCTCTTTGAACCCCAAAGTGGCCAGAAGTATCAAAGCAGAGACTGGAGGGCAGACGCTATGTTATCACAAAGAAGCGCCCCATTACGGAGGCAGGAAACTGCATTAGGTACCAATTGGACCGTCTTGGCAGTCTTCAAGAGCAGTTATAGGACCACCACATTACTTTAGTATAGCGTGGAGAGGATAAAAATGTGGATGACTAATGTCCACATTCGTGAGAAATGATCATAGGCTTTTGGTGAGCTGTAGAGGATGAAAGGCATGATAGGCCCCTACTGCTACCGAAAACCCTAGGAGGAACAATGGACACAATACTCCTTTAATGCTGCACAGCATTATGGGAGAAAGCAGGCCAATCAATGACGCAGACACCATTTCTGCTTATTCTTCTAAATGCATTCCTCGAAATATTAATATACCCAGCTTATCTGGGTGAGTCATAACCAATTTGCTTTCACCCAGATCCCTACCTTAATCAGACTCGAGGAGGCTAGGGAGACTGTAGAATCTAGTTTGATAAAAGGAGACAGAACTGATAACCTTGGTCCTTCCAAATGTCTTACAATCTTCCCTAATTGCTAATACAGACCTAGAGGACAACACAAGTATAATCTTCCAACAAATGCCACTGCTGAGGAAAACTCTGAAGAAGAAAAATCTGTATTTTCCTTTTATGTTTTCTACCAGCTGGTAATTAAAGCTGCCCTTCTTCATACTTACAGTTTCTACTCTAATATTCACATATCTTTACAGACCAACCAGATGGATAAGAGACTGTCTGTCCCATTTCAAGAAGCCCATGGAGGTTCCTTTTAAAGAAGCAGCTATGCTTCCTATTTGTTGGCTTTACCTATCAATATAGACTGTTTTCGTACCAAAGCTTCTAAACCCTGAGCACTGTTTTCCAATCCTGAGAGTGCTGCCTACTGCAGCCCATCTCAACTGGATAATTCCACAGTGAAATGGGTATTGGGAAAGAGTCTTCATAATGCCAAATGCCATCCAAAGGAACTTGATAAAAACAGAAGGAGGCAAATTCATCTTTGATTGTGACTACAGTGGGTGTTATACAAAGGATGAATTTGGCCCAAGGACTCCAAAGAGACACCTTTTCACAGTGTCCCAATCTCCTCTAGCAAGTCAGTTTTCTGAAGTAACCTAGGTATCACTGAACCCCTCAGGAAGCATTTGACATGCTGGATATCAGAAGCAAGAGTGCTTTGAATGAAGATCATTAAGTGCGACAGTGGGAAAAAGAAATGTCAGATATAGGCATGAGTCCTGTCTTTGCTGACAAAACATTAGCTGCAGAGTGCTTGATGATTTGCTTCTTGTATATGTTATTAACTAAATTACAACTTATCAGCTATGTGAATGTTTTTAAGTGTATGTATCAGTTTCAATGTAAAGACATGTTTCAAACCTTTTAGGGAAGCCTGTGAAACTGACCTAGAGGAACACAGCATAGTGCCCTAGGGAATACACTTGCATCCTACATCATAGCCACCATCCACCCAGCCCCTCAGAGCATTGTCAAAACCGTTTCTTAATCAACAGGCGAGGCATTAAAGAGCAACGTGATTCCTTCCTTCCTTTCCCAAGAGCTAAGTCTGCCTGGGCAGTGCGGCCAGCCTGTGGAGTGAGAGACGAAGAATGGCTATTGAATCTGGGGGTGAAATTAAAGCCAAAGGAGTTTTGCCATTGACGTCAACGTGGTTTTAACCTCTTCCATGCTGTAGTGTAGAGCACTAAGCAGCAGTCACTGGGAAACCCAAGCTGTCCTACAAATACCTATAAATTAATGGTACATGGGTCATAATAACAGGAAATTTCTGTTATAAGAGCAGAGTTTGGTAGCTTTCCCCAACCTTCTTGCTTTTTTCATTCCTCAGCCCCAATGGAACAATCAGGCATCAGGAGGGAGAAGCCCTAAAAGCCAGAGCATTGTCTGTGGCAGCAGCTCCGGAAGGCCTCCTGGCTTTCCAAGCACTACAGAGGGAAGACTCGTGCCCAGGAAGAAGAGAACTGAAGAAGGGGAAGGGAGAAGAGGACTGGAAAGGGGAAGAAGAGAGAAAGGAAAAAAAGAAAGGAGTGGAAGAGAAAAGAGAGGACTCTGTGGGAGAAGAGTAGAGAAAGGGAACAGGATAGGGGAAATTGGGGGCTGTGCGATGAGAATATGATTCTCTTCCAACATTTTGAATTTTCCCATCTATAGGAATATGCGAAGAAATTCCTCTCACTTCTGATGTCCCAGTGCTCAAAAAGTCCTGGTCCACTTTAGTGAATAAAACTTTGCTAGAACCATTTGCTAACAACAACATTTTAAAAACACAACTGTAGCTAGCATGGGTTATATCCCATTGTAGTCACAGCCACAGAGGGAAGCATGTCTGCAGCTGGTACTTAGGCAAGGGTTTTCTATGTGGTGTTGGCATCTGCAGCTTTTTTGGTACATAGGTGTAGCTGTTCTGAATAGTATGCTGTAGATTAGAGAGCTAAATTAGCACTACAGTGCTAAATGTTAGTAACACTCAAAATGTTTCACCTCTGGGATCCCACTGTCACAGTTCAGCTCAAGCCCACTGGACCCAATGCCGTAAACTCACTGTAAATTGGTACCTGGCATGATTTAACCTGTTATGAGTTTTGTGACCTCAGGTCAATTTTTACAACTGCCCAAGGTAATTCAGAAAATTGAAACGAAGCTGGTGGACTCAGAAGAATGACATAGGTCCTGCTTGACATCATTTATATGTAGATACATCCTCTCTTGCATTGCAAGAGAGGTCTAAAAGGGGCCTAGTGTAAATGAGAATGAGGCCTATTGAATTAAAAGGAAGCAATGTGGAAAGGGCTGTGTTGCTTTCAATTGTATTTTACAAGACACAAATAATACTGGATCTTTAGCCTCCTCTTAAACTGGAGATTCCAAGCAAGGAGGAACCGTGGGCTTTTGATAGATTTAGAAATTCTTAGTTAAGAGCTGGGACAGATGGACAGATATTCAGTGAAAGGGATAAAAAAAGTTTCTCCAAGAGATCCAAGAATTAAAAATGCACAAAGGATTCAAAGCTTCTATTATGCTCACATTACTGACGTGTAACACGCTGACCTACATTAATTCCCCACATGAGTATCTTCTTCTCTTAATCTTTCAATCAGTAAGTAATGATTACTGGAAAATAGATTTAGAAAAATATTCAATATTATATAACTATGTTCCATCACAAAAACTATGTTAAGTGAACATGAAGACTATACAGAGAAGCACTCAGAAGCCAAACAAATGGATGCCTATACATCCATTGCCCCGGCTCCTGGTGCATATGTATTATGACACATTCTTTAATTACATGATCACATATTTCCCCCCCAAGTATAACATATTATTTTGTCTATAATCTTAGCTTTGCAGGAAGCAAATATGAGCTGAAATGCAGCTACTGCATGGACACACCTTCAAAAATCATTAAAAGGACTCTTAGAAAATACAAAACTAAAAATTGCATTTTTGGCATATACATTTGGCAATTGCTGCCTGAATATTGAGAGTCAGAAAGTTATGAGTGACTGAAAACACGATGCAGCCAATCTAGCGTTCATATACGTGACTTTTGAGTAGTGGGTTTCTGCAGGTATTGAGGGTGGATGGACTATTTTACATCCTTTCATTCTTCAGTGAATTACCCTTTGTCCTTCATATTCACCTACTTAGTTCCTCTTCCCCAACATTTTTTTCTCCACTCCAGAACTAGGACACAAAGTGTTTCTCAGGGAAGGAGGTAGAGAAAGAGGAAAAGAATGAGAGATGTTTCAGGAACAAAACAGTTATGCTTTTCCCTTTTCACTCCTGAAAATCAGAGGTGAAATTCTGGCCCTATTGAAGCCAATGGCAAAACTCTCACAGATTCCAGTAGGGGCAGAATTTCACCCGAGGTGTTTTACTTTCCCAGCATATGGCCTGATCTCCAAACTGTAACAAGGAGTGAATTATCACGCAACTCCTGACTGGCGTGAGACCATTCTGGCAGCACCATTGCCAGAAACATTACACTTTAATTTATCTATGCAACATTTTTCAGGCTCTCTCAAATGTGATTTAAAAAAAAAATGACGTGCCGCATTTAAGCTACACAAATCATACTTTGCTCTTGTATAGCAATGTCACTTTTGCCCCTTAAACTTGTTTCTCATCCATGGATGTTAGGGCTGTAGGCTTTCAGATGTATGGGAAATGCTTGACTGCAACCCACCTTAGAGAAGAGGACCGCTTAGTCAGCACCCTTTGCATTGGGAATCCCAAATGAGGTAAGTTTCAAGATACTTTTCCTTCCCTACCTCCTCTAATATTTTTTTAAACTTGGATGGTTTCAATAAGTTTCCAAACAGTCTAAAACTACACAGGTTGTAGCAAAACAAGATTTATTTAGAATAGCCAGGCAAAATCAGTTTAAAACAAAATAAATGGTATGCAAATCATATCTAGTCCTAAATTCTGCAAAAGCTCATGTAGCTTTTGAGTCAAAGCCCTCAGAAGTCAATAGGAAAACTTCCATTGACTTCAATCGGCTTTGGATTAGGCTTCTAGATCGTTATAATTATTTAGATTGGAGCTAAGAAGCAAAAGAATATCTTTCTAGACAACGCATTCTCAGTCCCCTGAGCTTGTGGGTTTTTTCCCCTTCTGTTTCTCTGTGCAGCATGTCTGAGACCAAGTACTGAATCTCTAGATAGGTGTCATTCTCTGTACTGCTAACCTCAAGAATTTTAAAAAATCATGAGTCCAGCCCCAAAATGATTAAATTGGTTTAAAAAGCATAGATGTTTCACAGAGCAGAGATATTTAAAAATATTCTTATTTGTCTGGTTTTTGAGCCTTGGAGATTAATGTTTTCAAGCTTTCCTCTACAACAGCAAAGGCTAGAAACTTACTTTTTAAAACAAAAATAAAAGCCAAGATTCGCATGTAATCACATTGCTCCAGGAGCTGGGCTCCAATTAATTCAAACATAAGAAGACTCATGAAAAAATCCCATGAGCTAGCAACCCTACTGCAGTGCTATAATTTTCAGATTTCTCTGATGTCTTATTCTCATACCAAACACATGCCACCAAAATGAATATCGGTGTTTCTACAGAAATGAAGTATTCCAGTCCATCTGTTTTGCCATGTTCATTGTAAGCTTGTACAAAGTCATTTAGGATTTTATTCACTGCTTCGAATAAACAACACTGGAGTTCATCTTTTTCTTGTACACCTTTTAAAATTTATTAAATTTCTTTTGAAGGCATGTCCACACAAATAGTTGTTTCTAAGATCCTATTTGCATCTCTCCCCACTGTGAACCATCTATTCTTTATTCTAACCCAATGACCATGGTTTGGCATACTTATTGCCCTAGCTGGACATGTAGGTCTAAAACTTTAACAAGCAGGGCTAAATCTTTTTTATAATTCCCTTATTGCTTTATTTCTATATGTAATAGGAATTATTGTCAGATTAAAGACTATCTCAAGCACCGTTCATCTTAGAATTTCAAAGCACTTTACAAACATGAACTACCATAATTCTCATCATGGTGCTGTTAAATAGCAACACTACAGTAAAACTGGACAAGAAGTGAAGAAGAATGCTTTACTGAGTTGAAATTGCAGGGAAAGTGTGGGTCTGTAAACAGAACATAGTTATCTGAGCTAGGTTTTGGCCAGGACACCAGAATTAACATTTCTATTCTTGAGAAAAGTGTCATGGAGACTTTAATGACCACAGAACACTGGTTTTAGATCTTACTGAAAATGTGATACCTTCAGCAACACAGAACCTCAAACCTCTACTGCTTTGGTTTGACTAAGGGAGATCACGTCTCAATCACTTGTTGACTCACAAACACCATTCCTTGCAGTGCCTTTTTTAATTGGAGGTCTCCCGTCTCAGTGGTGACTCTGCCTAACCTTACAAAGTGCCAGGGACAGAGTTCCTGCTCCCCCTCTGTGCCCCCACAAGAAACATGCACCATTTTAAAGGGGTTAGCAATAAGAGGAGATTCAGGCCCTGACAACCCGTAGCCTAAAAGATGGTGCAGCCTGGATACTCTCTCTGCACTGTGCTCCTCAACTTTCCCTAACCAGGGAAGCTCCTAAATGTCATCATGATCAAGCCCTTGGCTAGCAAAATCTGACAGCACCACAGCAAACAGTGTGATTATTTCTTTAAAAGCTACTGTTACCCAGCAGTTTGTAACAAGCAGCAACTACATTGCTACACTGATCTTACCTATTCTAAAGAGAATGTGTAATTTGGAATTCCTTGAGCAAAGGAGAATTGGCTAACATAATTTATTTTTATTTCCAAAAAACATCTTAGAAAAGAGACAAATAAGAAGGGACATGATACGTGTGTAAATTACTAAATGGTACAGAGAAGGGAGATTGGAAACTTCTGGTCTCCTTGTCTCATTACAGAAGAGCATAGGGACATTCAATTAAATTAAAAATGGGAATTCAAAACTGATAAAAGAAAACACTTTTTTCTTTTTTTTTTTTACACAATATGTAATTAAAGTGTGGAACTCATTGCTACAGGAAGTCATTGGGGCCAAAAACTTAAGATTCAAAAAGGGACTTGCAACTTGTACGGACATAAAAATACTTTTTTGTATGGACATAAAAAGTTGTTATAATGAATGCCAACAAATATTTTGGAAGGGATATTAAACATTGTTCTTCAGGGCTTAAGCCAATCCCTAACTATTAGGTGAGGCCAATTTGTGGGGGGAGGTTATCCCACAACAGCCCACTGCCACTACCTACTGCAGAGTTCTTGCACCTTTTTCTGAACCATCTGGTTCTGGACACTGTCAGTAACAGGAAACTAGACTAGATGGACCTTAGGTCTGATTCAGTCTGGCAATTCCTATATTCCTGTTTTTTTCATTTAAACTAGTTGAATTGTTTTAATGAACAAGATCAACCAAGTGTAAATGATGCTGTGATTAAGTGACAGTCAAACACAAGAAAAAATGGCTAGGACACAACACACTCTTCATCATTCCGCTCACAGGCTTCTAGCATATCCAAGGACAGTTAAATCAATGTATACAAGGATTGATATGCAGTCACACTAACTGATAAAATAAGGAGAATGTAGCAGAAACTACGCTTTTCGTAAAGCAATATTAAATGAAATCCATTCACCGCTTATGATCTGACAAATTTGAGAAGGCAGGTCTTCCTTCCTTCACCTCCATTAGAGGGTCAAATATCAGCCCTCAGTTACAATGTATAATCTCAAAGATGTTCCTGCTTTGCCCTGGTGTCACCACAGGCAGAATTCCACCCATGGATCTAACTGCAAGAATGTGCTGGGCCAGATTCTGATCTGTAAGACTGGTGTAATTTAGGAGTAACTCCATGAAAGTCAAGGGATTTATGCCTTATTTACAGTCGTGTAATGCAGATTAGAATCCGGTTCACAGTACATACTGATGCAAAGATGATTATACTAGCGCAGTGTGTTGCTCAGTCACATATCATTATATAATTTGCTAAACTACAGCAGGCAATAATATGAAGTGCAGACTATTAGTGTGACTGTTATGCCACCATAACAGAAGACATTTGGAAAACAGTGGCTGAGAAATATTATACATGAGTGCAACCCATTAACAAATAAATGGTTTGTGTAATGAACTCCTTGGTGCCACTGGCAAAACCGTTCCACTTCCTCCCTCACATTTTTGTTCTTCTATTTGTTTATGTCAACTCAGTGCTGCATTGTGACACCGCCAACTAAATCACTTTAAAATCACTGTCATGTTGAACTAAATATAGTTCCAGATCCTCAGCAGATGTAAACTGGATTAACTCAATTAATTTCACCTGAAGATCCAGCCCCCGCAGTGTTTACGTACCCAGTATTCTTATTGAGCAAAATCTGAGGGCACATGGAGAGCCCTTATTACAATGAAGGGGAGCTCTGAAATGGTGTGACTGATCTTTAGGCCAATCAGGACAGTGGGGTTGGCGGGATAGAGCAGTTGTTCAATAGTTTTGCTATCAGCTCCTGCAGATGCCCATTCCTGGGAGCTGTGCGAACGGTCTGAGGCTAAAATGTGATCCAAAACCTGTCTTTTGTGTGACCTGGTCAGCTGCACTTGCCTGACCTGAACAGCTGCAAGTTAAGTCTCACATAAGACGAATTGGTTAGATAAGTTAATGTTTGCAGAATTATTTGATCTAATAATTTAGCACAGAGAAGCTTTCCTATTTGATCTCCTTACTTATTCATTCATTCTTTTGCAATTATCTCCATGGCAGGGGATGAGGTACTAAATACACCTCTGTGAAAAGGGATGTTGGAACAATTTGTTTAGTGAGGGTGCTGAGAGCCATTGAACCAAACTGTAAACCCTGTATATGATGGAAACCACTTCAAGCCAGTGGGTGCTGCAGCACCCCTCGCTCCAGCACCTATGCCTGTGAAGGGGAATACTTGTCAGCAGTGCCATTTAATGGTCAGGCCAGGGTGTGGAAGGTTGTCTTCCTCTTGGGTGTTCCCCTGTCTCAGTATAGACCCACTGTGTGAGGTCTGTCCTTTTAGCGACTCAGCCATTTGGCCAGGTTACACGTTGAAGTGCACTCCTTTCGGGATACACAAAAAGAGTCTAATGATGTGGAAACCCTCAGAAGTAAGCAAGAATCACTTCAGGGATCCTCCCTTGGATCAGGGTGTTGGGGTCTGGACCCTTACACTTTCCGGATCTTCCCTAACAAGGGTCCCCACAAGGGACAGCCTTCTGCCATTGTCCCCTCTTGAGGGGTTTGGTAAGGGAGCCCCGGCCCACCCTGTTCACCAGGCTCTGATCCAGTGCCCAGAGGTAAGCAAGCTAAGATCAGTCCTTGGGGTGTTATGCAGGTGCCTCCCTGGATCACTTCCTACCAGTGTTCCCTCTTGCAGCAGGATAAAATAAAGAACTGAACACAAACTTAAAGTTTCTGACCTTCGAAAGCAGTGGCAGATTAGCCACTGGGACAAGGTCCATGGCCAGGGGCCCTGGCCAATTGTGGGGCCCCACCCGCCAGTCGCTCCTGCAAGCCCCTCTACCCTGACTTTCACTCCCCAGCAGGAGTGCTGGACGGGGGGGTGCGGGAAAGCCCCTGCACCCCAATCCCATTTCCCCAGCAGGAATGCCAGGAAGGGGGCAGGGGACTGCAGGTGGAAGGGGTAGTGAGGGGCCCCCACTTGCTCTGTTCAACTTGTGCTCTTGCACAAAATTGTTCCCCTCCACTGTCTGATACCGTCTGAGCTGCTCTGTTTCCCTTTTTTAAAATCTGCATCCAGCTTGTGCAGGCTTTGCAGATGTGGCAGGGCAGGGACACCCAGGCCCTTAACCCCTTCTTCTCCAGTGTGGGGTTTGTAGTCCTCATCACAAAAACAGATTATGATGTTTTCAGGTGCTTAAGCACAATCAAGTGGAACCTGTGTTAGAACAACAATTCTAAGGGATTGGTGGAAGTCTTCCATTTCCAGAGCTTCCATTTCAAATTAATTATGTTCCACTGATTTTTAGTACACTAAATACTCTATGCATACCAACTGTCCTATTTTCTTGGGCAAAAGGCTTTTCTTTACTGCATGTAGCTGGTACTTAGCCAGAGACACATCTGATGTGTCACGCTAATTCTTTTGTTCCCTAATATATTACCCAGAATCCATCCCAGGACCCAAAAAGGCATTGGCATTCAGCGCATCATCTGCATTAATAAAGTTGCCTCTTGACACAAATGCTCTGTGCCAATTGTTTCAGAGCGATCTAATCAGTCTTCCTCAGGGCACCACTGAAACTAAATCACGATAGAGAAATAATGTGTCATGCCATCCTGATGAAACAGTGTTTAACTAAAGATGCCTAAGTACTACACACATACAATACTTCCCAGATATGCAGTCTTCAAAAAGACACACAAAATACTCAAGTGGTTTAGTGTGTTAGGAGTACAGGATGGTATTTAGCATTTACCTAAAGTAAAATACATCAAAAATCTAAAACCACAGCCAAACCCAATTCAGACTAGATTTATTTCCTGTACATGGTTTGAAGTTTAATTAAGGTTTGTAGAATACTTTGAGTTCCTCAGATATCATGTGATATAAACACAAATTGTTACTGGGCCCAAATGTAGATGGTAAGACATCTAAATCTATATTTAGGAGCTTGATTACCCTTTCTTAGCACCTAACCTTAGGTACTCAAGTTTGAAATTTGTGACTTTTTTTTCTACAAAAGTCATACAGGCAGATCAGGAAGTTACTCAGTGTAGCAAAATATTTGGTGACTTTTTAGTTTGCAAATCAGAGGCATATTGCACTTAGTTTAGAACAATAAAAAACCACAGAGACAGCTCTATGTCTACATTTTCCTAAACTGTCACTAAGGAAACTACTGCTGGTGCAGAAAGAGGGTACTTTTTGTATTTCCATTCCATCAGTTCAAGACAGCTCTGTATTAAAACATACATACATGCTTCTTTTAAGTGGTATGACTGTATGATAACACAATGTGACAGCGGCAGGCGTTTGGGCCACATGGAATTGAACTGGCCAAAAAGAAAATAAGATCAATCAGAACTGGGTATACCTGTCATTTTATCTGTCGATGCATTTTAAATTTACTGTATATCAGTGCTATGGACAGCTAGATACAATGCTACATTAGTAAGTGATCTCACTAACTAATTTTCTTCTTTTTTGAAAGATTCTATCAATTTGAGAGATATTCCTTATGCTTTCCATAGAAGTCAATTGGTATTGCTTTGCTGAATTAGGACCAAAATACTGCTGGAACTGGTAATATCTGTGAAAACAAACAAAAAGGACAAACACCACAGAAACTAGTTTTCTTAACCTTTAAGCAAAATCTCTTCCGGCATTTAAAATATGGGAAATGCACAGAAAAGGAAACAAGGTTATTATTAATAATGCAGTGACTATAGTTACATTGCAGTTACACTCTGGTTATGCCATTTGATTCCAACAATCCATATAAATGGAAGGTACATGATCTGATAGAGTGATTATGGTGTCAATACACTGTTCTTTATGTATCTGCATTCTAAAACATTCATCTATTACCAAGATGATAATAATAAGTAATAAGGACATGGAGTTAACCTTCAGGTTATAGGAATCAGTGGTAACTAGAATATAGAAAAGCATAACTACAAAGTGTAATTACATTACACCAATGGCTCAACTGCAAAACCATTATGGGACTACTCATGTGACTGAGTAAGTGTTCCCTAACTTAAGTAGTAAGTGTTGCCTAGTCAAGTCCTACTGTTCTTCTTTCTTTTACTTCAGATCAGTTTACTATGAAGTTATTTTACACCTTCTTAATTCCAGACATCATAAACCATTTTTGAGATGCCTGCCTGTATTCTTCTTTGTGCACTTTCAGAAAACCTTTGACACAGAGCCTTAAAAATAAAACAAAACAAAAAACCCTCTAAAGTAATTCTACAATCAGTTTAGTCACTACTTTAACTCCAGAGGCACGCATTTTTATGTTGTACCATTTTATGGTGTTACAATGCAGTAGAGGCAAACTGTAAACACACGAGGCAGCTGAGGTCTATAAAGGCATTGCGACTATTGTTAAAGAAAGACAATATCAAAGGAAAACAAAAAGGCATGACTACTTCAACACACCAGACTGCGGCTTTAAGATCATGGGAAATTCTTCCACTCAGTTTTCCAGGCCTTAGAAAAAAGGAAATTCAGCCCCTTTCTTAAGAACTAATTGTCTTACCTTTAAACTTCCCAATGTGGGAGCTCACCCTCTTATAGAAACTATTCACAGCATATTTTTCTGCCTGCTGGCCTTTTAAATTTTGGACTGACAAGCTGCTGCATCCCTATAGGTGCCATTTTGTATCTGACTGCTGAAACCACTTACCCTTCCAGCCAACTAAGCATGTTTAGCTCTAATTATTTTTTCCTTTAATTTCCCTTTTCTTTTCTAATACCTGAGTAAATTACACCAGCCTCTTTGCCCTTTCTGCCTATTAGTGCACCGGCAAAGGGAACAGGCTGGATATAAGGGGTACTCTGATACCACTTGCCTTGCAAGTCAAACTGGCAGCAGCAGGAAGAACTCTGGCTATACTTTTTAAATATATAGAAAAGGGCTCCTCTTGTCAAGTTCTCTCATATCCCTTGTGGCTTAAGTAGGCACAATGCCTCAGGCATAGCTTCTCTTTCCCAGGATGGCTGAACCTTATAAGAGGCATAATTTGGCCTTGTATTTATAAAATATGTTAAAAAATATGCTTCACTTGCATTCTTGTGTGTGCTTAATTGTAATGCCTTGATAATGTATTTTACACAAGCCTTTTTACATAACCTTAACTGTTGAGCTGTCAGAACAATAAGAAAGTTAATCTCCTTTTCTTGCCTCCATATCCCATGCTTCCACACCTATTGCTCTGAAAGATCTGTATTATCAATTAATTATTATTATTTTAGCTGTCCTGTGAAATATGTACTGGTGATTTACTACTGCTACGGTTAATATGAAAAAGTAGGGAGGCAGCATGGTCTAGCATTCTGGGCTGGAACTCAGAAGACTTGGGTTCTAGTTCTGGCCTGCTGCTGACCTTGGACAAGTCATAGAAATGTAAGGCTGGAAGGGACCTCAAAAGGCCATCTAGTCCAATCCCGTGCACTGAGACGGGACCTAGTAAACCTAGACCATCCCTGACCGGTGTTTGTCTAACTTGTTTTTAAAAGCTTCCAGTGATGGGGATGCTACAGCCTCCCTTCGAAGCTTGTTCCAGAGATTAACTACCCTTAGAGTTAAAAAGATTTTCCTAATATCTAACCTCAATCTCCCTTGCTGCAGATTAAGGCCATTACTTGTCCTACCTTCAGTGGACAAGAACAATTGACCACCATCCTCTTTATCACATCCCTTAACATATTGGAAGACTGTTATCAGGTAGCCCCCGAGTCATCTTTTCTCAAGACTAAACATGCCCTGTTTTTTCAACCTTTCTTCAAAAGTCAACTCTTCTAAACTTTTTCTCATTTTTGTTGCTCTCCTCTGGACTCTTTCCAATTTGCCCACATCCTTCCTAAATTTTGGAGCCCAGAATTGGACATAGTACTCCAGCTGGGGCTGCACCAGTGCTGAGTAGAGCAGGACAATTACCTCATGTGTCTTCATACAACACTCCTGTTAATACACCACAGAATCATATTAGCCTTTTTTGTAGCTTCTTCATATTGACGACTCATATTCAATTTGTGATCCGTTATAACCCCCAGATCCTTTTCAGCAGTACTACCACCTAGCCAGTTATTCCCCACTTTGTAGTTGTGCATTTGATTTTTTCTTCCTAAATGAAGTACTTCACACTTGTCTTTATTGAGTTTCATCTTGTTCAATTCAGTCCAACTTTCCAATTTGGCACGGTCATTTTGAATTTTAAACCTGTGTTCCAAAGTCACTTCCCTTCCTCTTTGCCTCAGTTTCCCCATCTGTAAAATGATACTGATTGTCCTTTGTAAAGTACTTTGAAAAGTACTGTAGAAGAGGTAAGTATTATTAATTATTTTTATTATTCAGGGAACCCACATCTTATACAATAAGACATGAAGTAAGAAGAATGAAAAGCAAACCAGAGTGTTTAAATGGCGTATGAAACAAGGGAAAGAATGAGAAACTTGTCCCTTCATATACGCAAACTCACTTTATCATAAAGACTTGGTTTAGAGCTTAGTCTTCCAAAGCACACAAAGAAATGAAACAGGACGGTTCATTATCTAGTGTTCATCAATAGCCCACACTCAGCATGACAGCAAATAATGCAAATATTTACAGCAAGAAATCCTCAGTAATGATCAGTCACCATCAAATGGCAGTTAACTTATCAAACGGTAATCCCCGCCGTGGGAAAGAGAGCTGAGGCAGCAATTCTGTACCAGCACAACATTCAGAAGGTCTCTCCCAACAGTTAGCTCCAGTTTATATGGCTCTGCCCCGGTGCTAAGTGTGTTTGACTAATGCCATGAGGTGTCTATGCATAACTGCGGCAGTAAAGCTCAAGAGGTTAGGTCAACAGCGTTTCTATATATCTAGTATGTACCTAATGAATTCTACCAGTTTAAGGGGGGGGGGAGGGGATTCATCCTGAGGTTATACATCCATAGACCACTTTTTCTTTAATTGTGATGTATCCGATCTGTGTCTTCAGACTGTGAACTCTTAGGGCAAAGGATTTCCCTTTTTGTGTAGTACGCTGTTCATTGTGATGCCTGTTTATTTTAATGCAAAAGGAGCTAGCCCCATAGTTAGATTAAATCATTGTCACATTCTCAGCCTTTGCCGCTAGCCTGATGCAGCTTTCCTGCTGCTAGAAATAACTGCTCTTAAGTGGCTTTTTTTTTTTAAATAATATGATTATTTAAATCACTGAGCAGAGCAAAAATTAACTTGACAGAACAAATGTCCATTTTTCCAGTATGGTACCTGATGTAAAGACAAATGTACAGCCACAGCATTATCACTAAAAAACAGCAGCAGCAACAAACTGAATATTACAGATATCACCAAGTTGTTCTATTCTACTGAGTGTAACTCACACATACTATTATAATGAGCATGGCATAAATGTTTAGCCATACAGATCAAAGCTGAAACAGCTAACTGGGGTCTTCATGCTGCCCTAAATCCATGTGTAGAGCTTGCACTGTGTGTGAATTGGGCGAAAGATATAGCTTTCAGATTCTAGATATTCCTATTCATCATGGTGATTCACAGGAGATACACCCTGGGAGGACTTTTAATTGGCAAATGAACTGCAGGGCATTTGAATCAGCAGAGGAAAAATACAATAACTGGGTTGGAGTGTGAGGTGATAAGTTCAAAGGTAACAAAACATACACAGTATAAAAATATGAAAAGTCACCAAGTCTAAAGTACAGTCAATGGACATGTGAAGTGATGACGTTCAACTAGCATAGCAGTAGCTTCCTTTTTGGGGATCAGACATTTTTTTAAAACTTTTGGTTAAATACTCTGTCAGCAGCATTTGTACTGAATGCCACAGGGACGGCTCTAAGACAATCTACTTGGGATAGTCAGCATGCGAGTATGCTAGTTGTAAATACTGTATCCAGAAGGAAACTTGTATCCAAATGCTTTTAGATGGTCATATACTCTTGTGTGATCTTCTTTTCAAGCTGTGCCAAATTTAAAAAGTCTATTAATCTAAAATAAGCAGCCTCCAATGACACACTAGGATCCTGCTGAGCTCCAGAGACTAAGGGTGAAATTGTGACTCCATTGAAATCAATGGCAAAACTCCCATTGACTTCAAAGAAGGCAGAATTTCACAGAACTCTATCTCTAGTATCTATTTTACCTATAAAGGTAGACAATCTTCTCCGCTGAAGGATTGTTTCTCACACTAGACTAGGGGTCTAGCCCTTACACTGCTGGTAAGACTCTTAATGACTTCAAAGGGAATATTTCTTGAGCAGGGACTTCAGGAACAGAAATCACAAGCAAAACAGAACATGAGTACAAGTCTTAGACTGTGATCCTATTAGCTATCCCATGGGGGCAGAAAGTCTGCATTCATGCTACAGTAGGAGAATTGGGGCCTTCACTTGTATTGTGGCCTGGTTTATTGGCTGCTTTGTGACATTGGAACAGCGCAAAGCAACTGGATCAGACCGGTGAATCTGGTCTGCTGAATTTAATTCATTGGTCAAGCTGAAGGGCCCTGCCCATCGGTCTTTGCTTGTATAAGTAGTCTGGTGAGCTTCAATCAGACTACACAGGAGACTAGTCAGTCACAATCCTCACTTGGCCACGCAGGGCCCTCTTGCTCAAATTGTGACTCCAGCATGGCACAGACAGTAGGAGCTACTCCCCTAATACTCCTCATTGTAACTTCTTTCACAACTCTGAGAAACCTATTAGTTTAAAACTAAAAAACAAACAAAACAAAAAAACCCAACCCTTTCCAGACTGAATGAACTTTCTGGTCTGTTAACTTGCACTAGAAAGGTCTATGTGTGTTTTCAGTTCAAACAGCTGGTTTCTTTGAGTTTCCAGCTTCAGCTGCAGCTACAGCCAATTCAAAGGCATCGAAGACACAGGGGATGGGGTTAAAGTTTGAGCTGACAGTGGTGGTTTCAGCAGTGACTGGAGATATGAGGTTCATAGGTAATGGGGAATCTACACATTACATTTTTCTCATGCTTTTCTCTCTTTATTTGGGTGCATCAATATGGTAAGTCTGTTGAGGTTAACAATATCCAACTTGTTTTCTCCTACTTAGTATTAAGCTATTCTATTCCATTATTATGTTTTGAACATATTATGCGTTATTGTGTCACATACCCTACAACAAACAGATAAGAATGTAAGACCTGATGATGTGTTACAACTTGTTGGTCTTTTTCACTCGAAGCCTGCAAAGGATCCTGGGATATGAACACAAATGATTCTGGGGCATAGGGTGATGGTAGAAAACTGAAGTAGATGTTTTTGTGACCGGGATGGGAAAAGGTTGACATCCCTCATCTAGAACACAGGGGGTAGCCTCTGGTATTTAAAAAAAGACAGAACATGTTTTTTTTTAAAAAAAATCTATAATTATATTTGAAAGAAGAAACTTCATGATGTGTAAGGATGTGTGCTGTTTCTTTAAATCTGTAGCATAAAGTCAGTCAGGAGGGAAGTACTGCATTCTCTGACTGTTACTAACTCTTACAAACAGAGTGTTACATAGCTGACATTCCAGTTCCTCGGGGACTATCCCTCTATTGATTGATATCCCTTTAGTATATTCCAGAGAATTTAAGAGCAGAAAGTCATAATCAAAATTAATGCAAAAACACAAAGGACAGGCAAGGAAAGCAATAAATTGCACAACAGTAGCTGGAAAGGATAATAGAGAAGCAGGAAAGGCTGGAGTAACTTACGGGAGCAGAACTGTTTTTCACTGTGACACTGGGGGTCGTAGCACGTAGTGCTCCACTCACTCCATGGTAATATTTGAAGCAGATCTTTGTTTCAGCTAAAATAGAAAATGATTTTACATTAGAAATGTTACCAGGAAGAAGTTTTATAATATGTTACACTTGGGACGCATCATGTCTGCTCATGAAGGCTAATGGGCAGATGAACTGAAAACTGAAGCCATTTGTCTCCATCTGATGGTCAGGTTAGGATACTGCAGATAGCCTCAAATGCTGGTTTCCCATGTTGTCTTGCATGAGATATAAAAGTTATTTGGTCCCTATGTTATATGAGAAAGATTAATCATCAACCTCTTCTGAGCAGTAATTACCAGTTCTGTAAAACTATGTCTAAAATCTGCAAAATGTGATAAGGATTTCCTCAGGCTAAAAACATAGGGATAAACCCCTCATGATTCAGGGGATGAGCCAACTATTAATTGGTGAGGTCAGGGAGAAACTTCACTTGTGGGCAGGTTTTTCCATATTTGCACATTATGAGATTTCTCTGAAGCAGGCTGGTTCTGGCCCTTGTCAGAGATATGTCACTGGATTAGACAGATGACTGGTCTGACCTGGTATAACAATTCTTATATTAAAGCATTTTTTACAAACAAACAGTGCTAAGCCATATCTTTTCTTAGTCTATTTCTATTGATTTCAATGGGCTTTGGATCAGACTCTTAGGAGCTTTGCTAGTACTGGCCGCATAGGCGCTGACTCCATGGGTGTTCCAGGGCTAGAGCATCCACGGAAAAAAACCAGTGGGTGCTGAGCACCCACCGGCAGCCCACTATCAGTGCCTCCCCCTCCCCGCAGTGTCTCCTGCCCACCAGTGGCCCCGCCGATCAGCACCTTCCCCTCCATCACAGTTCCTCTTGCACGCTGCGGATCAGCTGTTCTGTGGTGCGCAGGAGGTGCTGGGGGGGAAAGGGAGAGGGCAGAGCATGCTCAGGGAAGGGGGCGGAACTGAGCAGGAAGAAGCAGAGTGGGGGGGGGGTCTTGGGCAGGGCCATGAGGGAGCACCTCCAGGCACATTAGAAAGTTGGCGCCTATGACTGGCAGGAACATTAGCAAGATGATAAGCTTCTAGGGATTAGCAGTGTACTCTTTCCATTTTTGTTGTCTCTCAGCTAAATGTACAAATTAAAAGAAGCCCATCTCGACTACTGAATCAAGACATGGAAGAAAAGAAAAGAAATCAGCTACTCTTTTAATGGTTGCTGTATGATCCATCACATGACCTATTACAAGAAAAAAATGGTACCTTCCAGTCATCCTGGAGCCCAAAGGATGGCTGAATTTTCTTGTCTTGCACTGGACCCCAGATAGATACCAATATGAACACCTTACAAATACATTTTCACTGGACAATACTATAGTTATCCGCTGCCCTTCAGCAACCCCATAATGTAGTGGAATGGGCTTTTCAGGATCGGTTTTTCTTAATATCTTTTTTCCAACAGTTACTTAACACAGTCCTTTCTACAATTGCAGTTGCAGCGTTAGGTGCTCAGATACAATAGTAATGAGGACCATATAAGTACACAGTTTTTACCACACTGCAAGGTGCCAAAGTGGGAACAAAATAAACCTGCTGCTTAAACCCTATTATACCTCATTTCTTCTCTGACTGTTTGGCCCAATCTGGCAAGCACTTACCACCAGGCATTGTGCTTACTGCCATGAACAGTACTTTTGAAATCAATAGCACAGCTCAGATTAGCAAGCACTGTGCTTGGTAGCAAGTATTTGCAGAATCAGGCCTTTATATTGCAAACTCTTTGGGAAACAGACCTTTTTTCTATTTGTTCTGTACAACACCTTACACAGTTCTGGGTCAAATTCTGCCATCTCTGTATACAGGACCCTCACTGAAGTTGTCAGGAGCTGTGTATGCTCTGAATGCAGACCTTTTCATGCTTAGATTGCAGTGATTATAATAGAGATGACACCCACTTTCAAAGCATTACAGTTTCTCACCTGAACAAAGAGAAATTGTTCTACCATAAATGTGCATTCAAAGGCCCTAGAAACATCTCATGCAACAAACATCATTTAATTGTGTCACTGCTGTCTAGCACACAGGTACATGGGGCAAAATGGAATTCCAGTTCTGCACCAGACAGTTGATACCTTCTCATTTAACTGTCTTGCTGCCAGCAACGGCTGCCATCTGTGGGCCACTATGGAACTCAGAAATGCTCCTTTAAGATATGCTCCACAGATATGAGCACTACATACATAATGCCCATCTAAATAAATAATACCTAAATGACAATGTTTTAGTGCTACCAAGGCAGAGCATATGCCAGTAGCCAAATGGTTAAAAGCAATACAGTTGCGACAAAAGACAAGACACACTAACAGTTGACACTCTGGCCACAGATCACTACATTGTGAGCTGTGGTTGCTCAGCGTCTCTGAAAATCAGGTCCTAAGTATTTTAAGCTGGGCACCAAAATAATCGAGACACCAAAAGCAGAAGACACTTTTGAAAATTTAGGCCTAACTAACTTGCCTGATCTACAGACAGACTGTGGTGCAGCCAGAAAAATAAATTAGGAGTAAAATTTTCAAAAGCACCTGAATTGTTCAGGAGCCTAAAATATCCCACTTTCAAAAGTGACTTAGGCACTTAAGAGCATAAGTCTCATTGAAAAGTCAGTGGGATTTAGGTTCCTAAGTCACTTAAGATACATCTATACAGCAAGGAGGATTCCACGGCAGCGAGTCTCAGAGTTTGGGTCTACAGACTGTGCTACGGCATTCAAAATGGCAGTGTAGATATTTAGGCTTGAGCTGGCTCTCCAGCTCTGAAGGCACTCTTTTCCCCAAGGTGCACCATCCAAGTTCCAGCCCGAGCCTGAACATCCACACAACTATTTTTAGTGCTGTAGAGTGAGCCTGAGCATAGACCTGAGCTCTGAGGCTTGCTGCCGCAGAATCCTGCTTGCTGTCTAGACATACCCTAAGTCAGTGGCTTTCAACCTTTCCAGACTACTGTCCCCCTTTCAGGAGTCTGATGTGTCTTGGGAACCCCAAGTTTCACCTCACTTAAAAACTACTTGCTTACAAAATCATATATAAAAATACACGAGTGTCACAGCACACTATTTCCAAAAAATTGCTTACTTTCTCATTTTTACCATATAATTATAAAATCAGTTGGAATATAAATATTGTACTTGCAGTTCAGTGTATAGGATATAGAGCAGTATAAACAAGTCATTGTCTGTATGAAATTTTAGTTTGTATTGACTTCGCTAGTGCTTTTTATGTCGCCTATTGTAAAACTAGACAATTATCTAGATGAGTTGATGTACCCCTTGGAAGACCTCTGAGTACCTGCAGGGGTACACATACTGCTGGTTGAGAACCACTGCCCAAAAGCACTTTGAAATCTTTACCAGGGTCTTCTGAGTCTCACTATACTATACCTAGGAGACCATCCTTCCCTCTTTACACTGTTCCCTGACTACATACAGAATTCCCTCAAATTAACAATCACATCACATATGTACCTTAGTGACTTCAAAGGCATTACCTGAGGGCTTAAAGTTGACTAAATGTATGTATGCAGGACTGAGGCCATAGTTTTAGTAGGACAATTTTAAAAGTTAATAGACGAGCCTATGGGTATGTTTACACTACGGAATAAGGCTGAATTTATAGAAGTCGTTTTTTTAGAAATCGGTTTTATATATTCGAGTGTGTGTGTCCTCACAGAAAATGCTCTAAGTGCATTAAGTGCATTAACTCGGCGGAGCGCTTCCACAGTACCGAGGCTAGAGTCGACTTCCGGAGCGTTGCACTGTGGGTAGCTATCCCACAGTTCCCGCAGTCTCCGCTGCCCATTGGAATTCTGGGTTGAGATCCCAATGCCTGATGGGGCTAAAACATTGTCGCGGGTGGTTCTGGGTACATATCGTCAGGCTCCCGTTCCCTCCCTCCCTCCCTCCGTGAAAGCAAGGGCAGACAATCGTTTCGCGCCTTTTTTCCTGAGTTACCTGTGCAGACGCCATACCATGGCAAGCATGGAGCCCGCTCAGGTAACCGTCACCCTATGACTCCTGGGTGCTGGCAGACGCGGTACGGCATTGCTACACAGTAGCAGCAACCCCTTGCCTTGTGGCAGCAGATGGTACAGTACGACTGGTAGCCGTCATCGTCATGTCCGAGGTGCTCCTGGCCACGTCGGCTGGGAGCGCCTGGGCAGACATGGGCACAGGGACTAAATTTGGAGTGACTTGACCAGGTCATTCTCTTTAGTCCTGCAATCAGTCCTATTGAACCGTCTTATGGTGAGCAGGCAGGCGATACGGATTGCTAGCAGTCGTACTGTACCATCTTCTGCCAGGCAGGCAAGAGATGAGGATTGCTAGCAGTCGTATTGTACCATCTTCTGCCAGGCAGGCAAGAGATGAGGATGGCTAGCAGTCGTACTGTACCATCTTCTGCTGAGCAGCGATGAGATGTGGATGGCATGCAGTCCTTCTGCACCGTCTGCTGCCAGCCAAAGATGTGAAAGATAGATGGAGTGGATCAAAACAAGAAATAGACCAGATTTGTTTTGTACTCATTTGCTTCCCCCCTCCCCTGTCTAGGGGACTGATTCCTCTAGGTCACACTGCAGTCACTCACAGAGAAGGTGCAGCGAGGTAAATCTAGCCATGTATCAATCAGAGGCCAGGCTAACCTCCTTGTTCCAATAAGAACAATAACTTAGGTGCACCATTTCTTATTGGAACCCTCCGTGAAGTCCTGCCTGAAATACTCCTTGGATGTAAAGCCCCCCCCTTTGTTGATTTTAGCTCCCTGAAGCCAACCCTGTAAGCCATGTCGTCAGTCGCCCCTCCCTCCGTCAGAGCAACGGCAGACAATCGTTCCGCGCCTTTTTTCTGTGCGGACGCCATACCAAGGCAAGCATGGAGGCCGCTCAGCTCACTTTGGCAATTAGGAGCACATTAAACACCACATGCATTATCCAGCAGTATATGCAGCACCGGAGCCTGGCAAAGCGATACCAGGCGAGGAGGCGACGTCAGCGCGGTCACGTGAGTGATCAGGACATGGACACAGATTTCTCTGAAAGCATGGGCCCTGCCAATGCATGCATCATGGTGCTAATGGGGCAGGTTCATGCTGTGGAATGCCGATTCTGGGCTCGGGAAACAAGCACAGCTGATGGGACTGCATAGTGTTGCAGGTCTGGGACGATTCCTAGTGGCTGCGAAACTTTCGCATGCGTAAGGGCACTTTCATGGAACTTTGTGACTTGCTTTCCCCTGCCCTGAAGTGCATGAATACCAAGATGAGAGCAGCCCTCACAGTTGAGAAGCGAGTGGAGATAGCCCTGTGGAAGCTTGCAACGCCAGACAGCTACCGGTCAGTTGGGAATCAATTTGGAGTGGGCAAATCTACTGTGGGGGCTGCTGTGATGCAAGTAGCCCACGCAATCAAAGATCTGCTGATATCAAGGGTAGTGACCCTGGGAAATGTGCAGGTCATAGTGGATGGCTTTGCTGCAATGGGATTCCCTAACTGTGGTGGGGCCATAGATGGAACCCATATCCCTATCTTGGCACCGGAGCACCAAGCCGCCGAGTACATAAACCGCAAGGGGTACTTTTCGATAGTGCTGCAAGCTCTGGTGGATCACAAGGGACGTTTCACCAACGTTTCACCAGTGTGGGATGGCCGGGAAAGGTACATGACGCTCGCATCTTCAGGAACTCTGGTCTGTTTCAAAAGCTGCAGGAAGGGACTTTATTCCCAGACCAGAAAATAACCGTTGGGGATGTTGAAATGCCTGTAGTTATCTTTGGGGACCCAGCCTACCCCTTAATGCCATGGCTCATGAAGCCATACACAGGCAGCCTGGACAGTAGTCAGGAGCTGTTCAACTACAGCTGAGCAAGTGCAGAATGGTGGTAGAATGTGCATTTGGATGTTTAAAGGCGCGCTGGCGCAGTTTACTGACTCGCTTAGACCTCAGCGAAACCAATATTCCCACTGTTATTACTGCTTGCTGTGTGCTCCACAATATCTGTGAGAGTAAGGGGGAGACGTTTATGGCGGGGTGGGAGGTTGAGGCAAATCGCCCAGTGGCTGGTTACGCGCAGCCAGACACCAGGGCGGTTAGAAGAGCACAGGAGGGCGCGGTACGCATCAGAGAAGCTTTGAAAACCAGTTTCATGACTGGCCAGGCTACGGTGTGAAAGTTCTGTTTGTTTCTCCTTGATGAAACCCCCCGCCCCTTGGTTCACTCTCCTTCCCTGTAAGCTAACCACCCGCCCCTCCTCCCATCAATCACCGCTTGCAGAGGCAATAAAGTCATTGTTGCTTCACATTCATGCGTTCTTTATTCATTCATCACACAAATAGGGGGATGACTACCAAGGTAGCCCAGGAGTGGTGGTGGAGGAGGGAAGGAAAATGCCACACCGCACTTTAAGCACAGCACTTTAAAAGTTTACAACTTTAAAATTTATTGAATGACAGCCTTCTTTTTTTTGGGCAATCCTCTGTGGTGGGGTGGCTGGTTCTTGGGCGTCTGGGTGTGGAGGCTATGGAACTTGGGGAGGAGGGCGGTTGGTTACTCAGGGGCTGCAGTGGCAGTCTGTGCTCCAGCTGCCTTTGCTGCAGCTCAACCATACACTGGAGCATACTGGTTTGGTCCGCCAGCAGCCTCAGCATTGAATCCTGCCTCCTCTCATCACGCTGATGCCACATTTGAGCTTCAGCCCTCTCTTCAGCCCGCCACTTACTCTCTTCAGCCCGCCACTTACTCTCTTCAGCCCGCCACCTCTCCTCCCGGTCATTTTGTGCTTTCCTGCACTCTGACATTATTTGCCTCCACGCATTCGTCTGTGCTCTGTCAGTGTGGGAGGACAGCATGAGCTCGGAGAACATTTCATCGCGAGTGCGTTTTTTTTTCTTTCTAAGCTTCACTAGCCTCTGGGAAGGAGAAGATCCTGTGATCATTGAAACACATGCAGCTGGTGGAGAAAAAAAAAGGGACAGCGGTATTTAAAAAGACACATTTTATAAAACAGTGGCTACACTCTTTCAGGGTAATCCTTGCTGTTAACATTACATACATAGCACATGTGCTTTCGTTACAAGGTCGCATTTTGCCTCCCCCCACCGCGTGGCTACCCCCTCAACCCTCCCCCCTCCCTGTGGCTAACAGCAGGGAACATTTCTGTTTAGCCACAGGCAAACAGCCCAGCAGGAATGGGCTCCTCTGAATGTCCCCTGAAGAAAAGCACTCTATTTCAACCAGGTGACCATGAATTATATCTCACTCTCCTGAGGATAACACAGAGAGATAAAGAACAGATGTTGTTTGAATGCCAGCAAACATACACTGCAATGCTTTGTTCTACAATGATTCCCGAGTACGTGTTACTGGCCTGGAGTGGTAAAGTGTCCTACCATTAAGGACACAATAAGGCTGCCCTCCCCAGAAACCTTTTGCAAAGGCTTTAGTAGTACATCTAGGAGAACCGCGAATGCCAGGGCAAAGTAATCCTTTCACATGCTTGCTTTTAAACCATGTATAGTATTTTAAAAGGTACACTCACCAGAGGTCCCTTCTCCGCCTGCTGGGTCCAGGAGGCAGCCTTGGGTGGGTTTGGGGGGTACTGGCTCCAGGTCCAGGGTAAGAAACAGTTCCTGGCTGTCGGGAAAACCGGTTTCTCCGCTTGCTTGCTGTGAGCTATCTACAACCTCCTCCTCCTCATCATCTTCTTCGTCCCCAAAACCTGCTTCCGTATTGCCTCCATCTCCATTGAAGGAGTCAAACAACACGGCTGGGGTAGTGGTGGCTGAACCCCCTAAAATGGCATGCAGCTCATCATAGAAGCGGCATGTTTGGGGCTCTGACCCGGAGCGGCCGTTCGCCTCTCTGGTTTTCTGGTAGGCTTGCCTCAGCTCCTTCAGTTTCATGCGGCACTGCTTCGGGTCCCTGTTATGGCCTCTGTCCTTCATGCCCTGGGAGATTTTGACAAAGGTTTTGGCATTTCAAAAACTGGAACGGAGTTCTGATAGCACGGATTCCTCTCCCCAAACAGCGATCAGATCCCGTACCTCCCGTTCGGTCCATGCTGGAGCTCTTTTGCGATTCTGGGACTCCATCATGGTCACCTGCAGCTTGCCACGCTGGCCAAACAGGAAATGAGATTTAAAAGTTCGCGGTTCTTTTCCTGTCTACCCGGCCAGTGCATCTGAGTTGAGAGTGCTGTCCAGAGCGGTCACAATGGAGCACTCTGGGATAGCTCCCGGAGGCCAATACCATCGAATTGTGTCCACAGTACCCCAAATTCGAGCCAGCAACGTCGATTTAAGCGCTAATCCACTTGTCAGGGGTGGAGTAAGGAAATCGATTTTAAGAGCCCTTTAAGTCGAAATAAAGGGCTTCATTGTGTGGACGGGTGCAGGTTTACATCGATTTAACGCTGCTAAATTCGACCTAAAGTCCTAGTGTAGACCAGGGCACAGTATCCCTGACTCTTGATCATTGGAACAGCAGTGAAATAATCATTCACGTTGAAGAGCTATCACTTATTATGTATTTGGGAGCAGTAGTTTTTATTAGAGAGTGTTAAAGTGAGGCTGAGCGTATCGCCCTAAAGAACTGCAAATCAAGACTGAATTATCAATTTGTAATTTTCTCTACGGGATTTTTAACAGCTCAGCAGCAAAACTGATTACTTACCGAGCAGACAGCAAAAGTTGATAATATCACAATAGAGCTGCCATACATACAAATAGGATACCAGTTCTACAAATTATTCAAATTTTGATTTTTCTCTCCCCTGGAGACTATTACATACAATTTGTATGGAACATCTAGGAGGTAGAATAAATAAATGTTTTCTATAAACTCATGAAAAATAATTTTCTCCAGTAGTTTGTATGATTATGATCAGGCTTTCATGGCAGGGAACCTGGCTTTTGGTTACCTAGCATTACATTTAGTCAGTTATCGTATACATCGAGGATTCTGTCAAAAAATTAAAGAGACATTGTCAGGCTTAAGAGGAATTGTAGAAGTATAATCAGGCAGGCCAAAAAAGAATTTGAAGAGCAACTAGCCAAAGTCTCAAATAGTAACAGCATTTTTTTTAAAAAAAAAGTACAGTACTTCAGAAGCAGGAAGCCTGCTAAACAATCAGTGGAGCCAGTGGACGATCGAGACGCTAAAGGAGCACTCAAGTAAGACAAGGCCATTGCAGAGAAACTAAATGAATTCTTTGTATCCATCTTCACTGTAAAGGATGTAAGGGAGATTCCCACACCTGAGCCATTCTTTTTAGATGACAAATTTGAGGAACTCTCCCAGATGGAGAAGGTTTAGAAACAAATTGGTAAATTAAACAGTAATAAATCATCCAGACCAGATGGCATTCACACAAGAGTTCTGAAGGAACTCAAATATGAAATTGAAGAACTAATAATTGTGGTATGTAACCTATCACTTAAATCAGCTTCTGTACCAGATGACTGGAGGATAGCTAATGTAACACTGATTTTTTAAAAAGGCAATCCATAGGCAATCTTTCAATTAGAGGCCAGTAAACCCAACTTCAGTATCAGGGAAGGCCAAGACATTAGAGATGGGAAAGATCTGTCAGGTCACATAGTCCCCACCACCATCACCACCACCCTGTCAGAGTAGGATTGTTCCCCATGTCCCTTCTCTTTAAAATATCATCTTTCCTTGTTGTCTTCATTCATTCCTTTAGGTTTATTTGTCAAGCTTGCCTTTTTTCTTCCCTCAGAATTTCACTCATTCTTATAATCCTCTATTCTTCTCTTGCTCAAAGGTCATCCTGACTTCAGAAGCTTAACTTCCACTAGAAGAGCAGATTTATTCTCTTGGATATAAAAAGTAATGTTGCCAAAATTAATCCAGTTTCCCCTGCTAGATTACCAAACTTCCTAAACTCAACTGCTAGAAAAGACTAAGAAGCAGTATTCTGCAGGGAGACAGGGCATCTCAGTGTGTTTTACTATTTGGTGTTTTCATTCCTGCTTGATAGGGAAGTTTGATAGACATGAGACACTTTAACAATCTGACTGCAATTTATTCCAATGGCATTTTCTGTTTCAGTTAAGCAGCAGCATGAAGAAGCCTGAGCTAAGCATTTCTGAACAGACAGAGAGAAGAAAAAAAAAAAGAAAAAAAGAAAAGACAGCATCCAAAGACCAGGCATTGATGAACAATTTAATCTCTTACCAAAAGAAATGTTGTGGCTGTTGTTGGACAGAGTTCCTGCATAAAATATTAAGGATATAAAAAATGATGATAAATAGGCTGTCCCTGGGAAGTGTATGTTGGGAGGGGGAGGGGGAATTGAACCTAATCAGAGATACAAAACTGAAGGAAAATAACTGTTTTATGACACACAAAAGCAGTTCACTGTAGAAGTCCTATAAAATCAGTACAGTACACAACCTTGTGATATTATAGTTTGATCAGGTTACCGTAGCGTGGCCTTTAATTACAGCAGTCATTGCTAGTGATCATTACAGTTGGAACTGTGCAGTAACTAAGGCCCTAAAATTATGAGCTGTTACTATTTAAGAATTGCTCTGACATCAAAGCCTTTGAAAAAGATAAAAAACAAAGGGCTAAGAGAATAAAAACCCAAGAGCTAATGGCTAAAGTTCTTCAGTAGTCTCAGGTAACTGAGAGTTGCTGCAGCCTTTTGCAAGACTATGCTGCCGGTGCAGCTAAAGAAACTTCCATTCCTACCCCCCCATCTGTGAATTAATGAAGAAAAAAATCATATTAAATTAATATCAAACTCTGATATTATGATGTACAAGATACAAGAGTAAAATGGAGAACTTGATGGAATTTAATATTATAATTATAATGTATACAAAAGGGAAGTCAATTATAAGCGACACAGCTTTAGACAAAATGCTGTAAATTTCAACAACAGAGTTTATCGCGTGGGCAATCCTGTTAGGAAAAAAAAGGGGTTGCATTCATATTGACTTCTTTTAGTTTAAGTGATAAAGTGAAGAAGGCAGGCTACTGTTTGTAATCAAGCATGCTTATGATATCAAGTTAGCAAAATACCCCTTGCTGAAAGAGGCAGTAAATAAAAGGAACTGAGACCAAATTGTGTATTTATAAGGACACTTGACCACAGAGTGGTATAATCCGAAGGGAGAAGGATCTGATGAGGAGCAGGGGTACCAAGGGCAAAACTAGGGCTGGCTGGGCAAAGAGATTCAGATGAGGAGCTGGAGGGGGAAAAGTAGGATTGGAAAGATTGGAGGAGGCGGCCAGTGAGAGAGATTGGAACTGGGAGCCACTGAAGACATGGAGCGTGGATGGGAGGAGTGACTGGAGAATACAGTGAGGGAAAGACACAGATTGGAAGAAGGAGAGGAGAGAATTGGGCCTGGCTAGGCAAAAAGACTAGGAACAAGGAGCGTGATGAGGAAAGACTAGTATTTGCTGGCAGAGAGACTAGGACGAGAAGCCTGAGGAGTGGAGACTAGCACTGGTTAGCTGAGGAGAATGGTGCTGGGATAAGGAATGAGGTGTGGGGAAGAGACAGGGCCAGGTTGGAGGTGAACACACCACAATGGGTCATGCTTGGATAGAATGAGCAGAAGAGTCTCCACCCACTAGAGTACACTCCCACAGCAGCTTGTAATGGCTCCCTAAGATTCCTGAGTCTCGCCATTCCTCTACTGTCAGCAAATATCTTTGAAACCTACTGGCAAAGTTTCCCATCTCCCTCTAATTCTGGTCCACAGAGAACAAACCATCTATATCAGCTATCAGATACTCCAGTTGCTGAAGTGACAGAGTGCTATGTGCTGGATCTAAAGGTTCCAACCTGGATGATGAACCACACAGGTGTCAATATAATGCTGCATGATGGAATTTCTGATTTCAGTCTTCTCTTTTAAAAACCTAGGAAATGACACACATGTGCACACATACACACAGAGTCACATTAACAAAATATTAAGATTGCAAAGTCAAGCACTCAGAAGTTAGGAAATGCCAGATTAAGATGGTACAAGAAAGGTAGCTCTCTCTTTCTGTACACATTTTGATATAGTCTTTAAGATTCACAGAGTGATTATTATATCCATTTGGGATTTTTTTTTACTATACTGTGTGGGAAAGGGTTGGTTTTGACAAAGCTCTCATTTAAAAAATGTTTTGCAAAAAAAAAGTTTTGAAATGGTTGAAATGTGGTGTTTTTAAAACAAAAAAAGTTCAATTTTCAGGTAAAAATGACTTTTCATTTTGAAATTTATGTTAGGGTATAGTAAATATATAAAAAAAACTTTAAATTAAGAAGGCTGAAATTAAATCAAAACATTTTGAAGTTATGAAACATTTTGATTGACTCAGTTCAATTTGTTTTTTTAATTTTGATTGCTTAGTGAAATTGAGAGATTTTGACCTCTCATCATGATGTGCGATAGAAAATTTTTCAAATCTCAAAAAATCTTTTAGAATAGGAAAACTATTGCCTGCCCAGCACTAGTGAATATTATAAATAAATTATTAGAATGCTAGACTCTTGTTGCCCTTCCACAGGTATGCTGAGAAGCTGAAAATGCACAAGAAGCCTCTTCCTTTCCTACCACCAATAAAAGAACCAACCATAAACTAAAGCAAGCATTCCTGAACCCCAGTTTGATGCCCCATCTACGGGGTCATGTTGTCTCTCATATCAGGCATCTTCAACAAATCATCATGACTTTGAGACTTAGTGTACTAACAGGAAATTGAGATTCATTATTTCTCTTCTCTCAAATGTTGGCAAATGGTTCAAGTGGGGATAATTACAGAATGCGTATTGAGAGAAATATGACAAAAGTTAGTGAGTGGTTAGGTAACATGCAATTGTGGGATGTGCAGTAGGTTGCTGGTTCATATCCAGTTCAGGAAGGTAGGGACTAATAGTTATTAACATCTCAGGGCTTGTTTACACAATGAGTTACTGTGTGGCAAGCCGGGGTACGAATCTACAGTGCACCAACCTGCTGTCTAGTAACATCCCAAGTGGATACTGCTATGGCATGACAGTCCCAGAATGCAGTCTGGCATACTACTACTTGAAAGTGCAGTCACTAAGCCACACACCAGGACTTTCACTGTGCTGTGGCAGTGTCCACACAGGACATTACTGCCCAGCAAACTGGTGCACTGTTGATTCACATCCTGGCTTGCTGCGCAGTAACTTGCTATGTAGACAAGCCCTCATGGGCTTTTTTTCCAGTAATCACCAATTTGAGAGAGACATTTAATTCATTACAAAGAGCAAACTACAAGGGCTGTGCTAAAATCCTAATGAAATTCCATTGCCAATAGGCGTGTAATGTTTCTTATGTAAATCAGCTTAACTATGAGTTCCTCACTGTCAGCATCACTGAGCAGGCAATTTATTTTCTGGAAAAATGAAGTCAAAGCATTTGTAATTGTGTGATAGTTGACTAGATAATAACTGGAAACCCAGCCCAAACTTGGCACAGTGATCCTAAGTACTCCCTAAACTCCATGAAACACTGTATAAAACAAAACCAAACCCAATTTAATCTACTTGTGACAACAGATGAAGCGAAGCACCTTACAAAATGAAACAATTAAAGCAGATTAAATTTAAAGTAACTCTTCTGTCTGGAAATTGTTTGCCTACTTTGTTACAAGTAACTCCTAAGTTACAATAACAAAGAGTTTAGAGAGGAAAAAGTCATTGCATTTCTTTTTATTGTGTTGATTTAACACAGCACTTTGTGTGTAATCAGTTCCACTATTTCTCCTGCAGTTAGGTTAGTCAATTTCCTGGGTTATGTGGGTCTTACACATAACACGGAAAAACAGTCTTTAAAAAAATACAGTAATTGTAAAATCACTAAAATTGGTAAGAGTTTCAGTGGCAGGTGAAGGTCACCAAACTACTTTTGTTTTGTTGTTGAATTGAGCAGATTATATCCCTTCAAATACACCAGAAATGACTATCCAATTTCTGAAGCCAGAAAGATATACAGATAAATTAAATGCAAGATATTTCAATGAATTAGGGCCAAATTCTGCCCTGTTACACTAGAGTAATTCCATTGAGCATCATCATGTGCAGGAATTTGTATCAAAGGATTAATTCAGAATCTTCCAGTAAAGGCCTGCAGCCAGTTTCTCTCAGTTAAACCAACCTGTATTCAAAGTAATTCTGTGCAGCCATTCCAGACTCACGCTGTAGTAAATGAGGGCAGATTTTGGCACTTGCCAAAAAAACCCAAGCTTTGTGCTTTGCTCTGAATGCTACCAGAGGTGCTACAGTGGGTGCTCAGATACTACAGTGACAGATGACAGTAAAAATAAAAGCAACTAACTAAATAAAACCCTTAGATGGCCAGCACAGAGAGAAAGCCTCAAAAGGAGGGGTTGGGGAAAGGCAGAGCCTTAGATCTGTCCTCTCTTTACTCCCTCGAGATGCAGATGCACACACACAGACACTCTGCATGTTGTTCTATTGATCAGCATTCCTCTAGTTCCCCCAGGCATAGTGCCTACTTCAAGCTAAACGCCGCCTAGAGCTGCAGCCACTGTGCAGTCTCTCTTCGTTTCTCCCACTGCGACAATAGGCTTAAAGCCACAATTAAAAATATACAGATACAACCTTTAGGCACAACCCTGACCAGTGGTGGCTGCATCAGCTGCCCCACTTCAGGAGCAGCCCTAGGAGGTCCTGTGCCTCAGAGATACACCTTTGAGTCACAATTCCCTTTTGCTTCCTCTTGTTCTGGAAAGATACGACTTGCTGCTGGAACTGCTATAACAGCAGAAAATTATGACACCCCTGTGCTGGCTGATGTATTGTGGGGGACCAACACAGGACATCACCTTTTCCCTGCCCACCTGCTCTGAGAGGGAGCAAAAGCAGGTACACAACATCTGCTTACCGCTGCCCACCCAAGGCTCCAGTAGCCCCAGCAGCCCCAGCAAGGATTTAAAGGTGGTTCTTAATCCTCTTCCCCCAGAGATGTGTAGTCCAAGACTCAAGCCTACCTTTCCTATTGTAATCTCCTAGTCTGGTCCTTTGACCATTTAACTGTAAAAGGCATGATTGATGAGTTTTGGATAGGAACAGAAAAATGTCCCCGAGAGTCAGTACTTGTTTTTAATAGTCTCCTTTTCAAGATATATACATACCACAATTGACTAACCATCTGACCTTATGATGGTCCCCCTTCATCCTTTCTTACTCTTCCACCTCCATATTGTTTGTTACTGTCACTTGTTACATCAATTTTCAAATTAGATTATAAATTCTTTGGACCAGGGGCCATGTCTGTTTATTTTTTTTCAAGTGCCTACCATACTTTGGTGGCTGCAAAATACTTAAAAATTTTCTTGTGTTTTGTAATCATGATGTGTAGTGTAAAAATACAACATGTAGTTCCTACTGGGGATTAGTTCCAGTCACAAAATTCTATATTACATTTCATTGAAGGGGGTTTTGTAATCAAAGCTTTGTGCAACAAGGTGTCAATATTATCAATAAGAAATTCTTTGGTCTTGAAAAGAAAAGGAAAAAATACCAAAAGGTTAGCTTTATTATTCATTCTATCACAGTGGGTTTTTTAAAAATATATATATATTTGTCACACTTCAGAATCAATATACACACGTTTCTTATCTCAGATGCACATCTCAGGATATTTTTAGTCTAATATTTCCATGACAACAATGAAAGGAATGGTCAATTTGAGAAGAAGGCTGGTTGGAACCATGTAGCCTGAGAATCCAAGATAGGTGTAGATGTAGGCTCCAAGTGCTTAAGTTCTCTCCCAATTGCTCATTACACTACCATATTGTTCTATGTTGCTGTTATTTGTTATGATCAAAGTTGAATGTGATTCTGGATGATTAAGAGATGTGCACATTATGTTTTCACACAACAAAGACTGTTCACTGCTGTCATATTATAAATACTGTAATGCAAATCAAAGGAGATGGGAAATTACTAATGATCGCAGATCACATTAGGGCTGATGATTGTGCCTCTCCTTAACATACTGTACTGTCCGCCACTGCAGAGTAACACTGACTGCAGTTGGGATACACTTTTAGATACTTGGTAATATTGTCTGTGTATCAACAGTTTGAGGATACGTATTGTAGGTGCTTCAGACTCTGGGCTTTCCAGGCTCTGCCTCCAGGTAAATGAAAGGAAGTTCTTTACTAGGCCTGGCAGACAAGACAGGTGCAAATACCCTAGGTACATGTCTTAAAGGTTAGTGGCAGAAAGACTGTACTGAGAATTACCAAACCTCAGTGTGATGCTTAAGGCTCAAAAGAAGGGTGTAAGCCTCTATTTTCTTCTCTGGGTTCCTTCCAACTAGTCCTCAAAATGCCTCTAAGTCTGCCACATTTTCTGGTGGAGATATAGTCTTAAGGTCTGATTAACTCTGTTACTCCAGTTTTAAGGCAGTGTAACTCCAATGAAAGCAAGGAAGAGACATGACAGAAAGTTGGTGCAAAGTAGTGGAGAATAAGATCTATAGAACTTTGGTCTCATGGACGGGCCTCTGGTCCACCTTTGGCATCATATGGTGGTCATTTTGGGTCCTTTCCACATTGCAGTCCTGCTGCTTTGCCACTATTAATGGCAACAAACTGAAATATTTCAATCCCATCATTAAATACCTACTGAATTATTAAATACAAGCACCAGTGAATAAAAGAGTAACTCTGCACTGTAATTATCAAATGACAGGAATTCCCTAGAGTTCAGTTATTCATTCTTTTCCTACCCACCAAGTGGAAAACTGCATTCTTAGAGGAATATTCTCTTCTCAGTACACTGGAGATTTACCTGGGTAACTCCTATTAGCATTAACTAACCAGAGGGAAAAAGACCTTTAAATCTATACAGTAGTAAGCAATTCTCTTTTTTCCCCCCACTGAAACACTCATAATTAATTGTGTTTGCTCACCTAGATCTGTTAGTTCTTAAATAAGAACTGAGTGTCAATGATGCTTCTTAGGTATACTTCTTTCCTCTCCCTTCCTTTGTCTTGTGAAAACCAGAGGCTATATTCTTCTTTTGCACAGAGACACCACTAGGAAGAGACAAGCTCCCACAGAAAATCACTGAGCCAGATTGCAAGCTGGTGAAACTCCATAGGCGCAATGCCTTTGTAAACACGGAAGTTGTACTCGTTTACTCCAGATAAAAATTTGGCCCTGCAGTTTTAAACTTGTAGAACTAAACTCTGTGGTGTAATACTGACATCAATGAGAGCGGGAATTTGGCCCATGGACTTTTAATCAAATGTTCCCCTTCTGGGGAGAGATTTAAAGGCTTGCGAAGGAGCCAGGGAGCATAAACTCAAATGCTGAGTAACCTGAGGATGTGTGGGCAAATCCCAGGTCTTCTGCATGACATGCCACTGCCAACCCCTTTCACAGGCCTCCTTCTTCTCCATGTGTGCACAGATCCCTTAGGTCAGCAGTTCTCAGCACATTACATCTGTAAGCAGTGTCAGGATGAGCTCCACCCTGACATCTGGTGGTGAGGTGTGACAAGTTGTGGAAAAGAACGATCTCACTTGCATAGGCACACCCACCCCGCCTAGAATGAGGCCATAGCTGCCCAAATGGTCACTTTGGCTGCTGTGGGATCCCCAGTGTCTCTGTTATTGGGGCAGGAAGAATAAATTGTTATTACCCTGATTATGGGAACTGTGCTTGGAACTGTACTTGGCCTTTTGTTATGATGGAGGGACTCACCATCAACTAAGTAGCACTCAATAGGCAAGGGTCATGGGTTCCAAAACTCTGTGAATGGAGAGAGGCTGGGGACAAGTGGCATGGGCCCCTTTGTGAGGGCCTTATATGCTAATTGCACTTCCTCCTCTCTCCATTGTGGAATATCAGAGCTAATTTTGATTTCATTAGAAGTCTAGTTACAGGCTGCTGAGCTCACTTTGGGCTAATAGTGCACCAGCACTGAGGCTCCCCGACTACAAGCTGACTTCACCAAAGAGCTGAACTGACTAAGAGCTGAAATCACTGAGTGTTGTGTTAAGCAGTGGGGGAGCCGGAAGATATATTGTGGAGCAGTTTGCGTGACAGCTGGTGGAGCAGTTCATAGGATGGCGGGAGCTGCTGGTGGGATGCGGAGCAGTTTGTGGACCGGCTGGTGGAGCAGTTCGTGGGATGGCAGGAGCTGCTTGTGGGCCGCAGAGCGGAGCGAAGCAGTTCGTGGGGCGGCTGGCGGAGCGGAGCCCTATGGAGCTGTGGGGTGGTCAGCTTCAGATCATGTAAGGTGCCTCTTACCTCCACCCCCATCTCCACCCAGATTGGGAGGTAAAGCTCTGTAGATAAACTTTTGAACTCTGGGGTTGCCCTGTCCAGGGACAGAGGCTTTTGGGTCATTGGACTTTTGGGACTTTGGGTGATTTGGGGTTGCTGGACTCAAGAACAAAAGGGAAAGGACATGCCCCAATTTGCTTGGGGTGGATTTTTTGCTCATGGGTTGTGTTATGAATCCTGTTGGTGGTGTTTCCCCAACATAATGCCACATTGTTTCTCTCTGTTATTAAAAGGCTTTTTGCTACAGTCAGACTAGATGCTTCCGAGAGGGGAAAGTATTGCCTCTTGGAGGCGCCCAGCGGGGGTGGTATACATTTGTCCCAGGTCACTGGGTGGGAGCTTCAGCCGGTTTGCATTGTGTTATTGGAATGGATCCCCTAGATATTGAACCCGGCCCTTGTTGCTGACACTCTGACGGGCAGAAGGGTTACACATCTTAATCCCTAAAGTACTTGGCATACTAACTTCATCATTTTAATCAGTGTTTTATAATGGTTTCTATTCTGATACTGCAAACCAACCCACATACCACCTGACTGCAACCCACACACGGCAGTTTGAGTTCCATCACTGCCTTAGATTTGGTGGTGTGCTGCCATTGTCTCCTGGCTGAGGAGTTGGTGATAATCATGTAGCACTAGCTCTGCTCCTTCCACAAGTTCTAGGACTATTCTGCCCTTATTTCTTTAGATAGGTTCCTTTCCCCATCTGACCGTGAAGAGAAGGACAGGCCCATGTTCAGCAGCTAAGTCTGATTACAGTTGTAGAGAAGAGTGGTTGTGTTCTCAGTATATCTTCATACTTTTGCAGATGATACACGGCCAACAATGCTAATAGCTGATTATAGTTAGTAACATATTCTGATATGGCTTGCATATATTAACATACCATATACAGTATAAACAATGGGCTCAAACCCTCAAGACATCTGTGCTTGGAACTCCTTTTGTGTCAAACTCTTTGGCTGGTGTATTTCATACCAAGGAATTGCAAGATCATGCTTGAGGTAACAATATGTGTTTATAATAGGAGAGGCTGTGCAGCCGTTGCTGGGATCAGGATCCGAACCCAATTGGAGATTTAGGCTAGGTTCAGGTTCAAAGGTGAATTAAGACTAGCGTTCAGGTTCAGATTTGAAAGCCATCAAATCTCACATGGTTCTCATAAGACTTTTGCTGATATGGTTCCATCTTGAATGAGGAGACTCATGTGAAGAGCTGTTCTTATGAGATTTCTCCCTTTCAGTCTGAAATGGTGGGAGAATGGGTGTATTCATGAGATTTTTGTCACAATTTAACTGGAAACATAAAATAAGTCTCTCCTGCTTTTGACTCCACTTAGATCTGACTCTCCCCACTCCTCCCCCACTTTTGAGAGGCAAGGACAGACCCCTTCAGTTATTGATGGTCTTCTGGCTCCTTGTTTATACTACCATGCAATACATTCTGCAACTTCTCTTTACAGTTTAGGCTACCGAAAGGGAAAGTAATCTGTAGCTGTTGATACATTCAGCTAAAGTAGATTATTTCTTATGTTCGGGCTTAAGGAGTTCAACCTGCTGCAGCTAGGCATTCAGAGAATTTCTATTCACAAGATTGTTTTGCTTAGCTGTCACTGATGTTACTCCCAATGCCAATTTCAGTGCTAATTTGGAAGTCTTGGGGCAACAGATGTCAATTAATATGAAAAATTCAAGTACTATTGTGTAAAACAGCTAAAGAAAAAGTACTGCACCTGTGGTTAGCTACTTTCAATCTCTCTCTAGTCACTCTCTTACAAACTCAGTAACAATCATTTTAACTCTTTGCCCCCATGCATTCCATCTAAATTAATACAACAGAGCCAAGATATAACAAACTTAGCTTAAAAAGCCTGCTCAACGTGAGAATATAATAATGAAGGCTTTGGAAGAGTGCAATTTATATTTAAGGTGAATAGATGTATAAACATTAGGGGTAAAAATATTATGACCCAGAGCCTCAGCTGGTGTACATCAACATAGCTCCACACCAATTTACACCAGGTGAGAATCTGGCCCTATAAGAATGAAACTGTGGTGTGACAATCAAGATGGAAACTATAGCTTTAACACAAGCAAGTTGATATGGAACTTTAACTGGCCTAGGCTGTGCACCACAGAACTGGCAACAAGACCTTATTCTCTAATAAAATACACCAATGTTTACATGCATGCTCTGTTTTTCACAGAGTTGATCAATCAGATGTGCAAAGAGCTGTACATCAATCATTTGATAATCTCTACCTGGCAGTTATTTCAGTCCCGCTAGCTTTGCTCTTTATTGCCTAGACACACAACACAAGAGTGAGATGTGTGCCTCATTGGCTAGCAGTGACATTGCAAGGCTTGTGCTACTGTCATAATAACTACATCTTTGAGTTTGCTGAAGCTCATTCAAGCTCTAACTATAGTAGCCACATAAACAGGAAAAGAGAGGAAATATCCCTTTTCAATTGTGGCTCAGGTCCGTATCCTGCGAGATGCTGAGGAGCCTCAACTCCCACTGTATTTGCTTTAGCAAACTCTGTGAGAAGAAAACATAGACAGTGATGTGGCTCATCAAGCGGTCTGACCAATATCTAGTAGTTATTGTACAGGAACGGATAGTAGGAACTAATCCCAGCACCGACACTGACTCTGCTTATGACCTTAAACCAGAGGTGGGCAAACTATGGCCCGCGGGACCGTCCTATCCGGCCCCTGAGCTCCTGGCCTGGGAGGCTCACCCCCGGCCCCTCCCCCGCTGTCCCCCCTTCCCCCGCAGCCTCAGCTTACTGCGCCACCAGTGCAATGCTCTGGGCGGTGGAGCAGCGAGTTCCTGGGGCAGCGCAGCTGCAGAGCTGTGGCCTGACCTGGTGCTCTGTGCTGCGCAGTGCGGCTGCCTGTCCTGGTGCAGTCGTGCTGCCAGCCACCAGTGCTCCAGGCAGCGCAGTAAGGGGGCAGGGCGGGGGGGGCAGTTAGGGGTGGGGTGTCCACGGGCGGTCAAGGAGAAGAGGTGGGTTGGATGGGGCGGGAGGTCCAGAGGCAGTCAGGAGACAGAGAGCGGGGGGTGGATGGGACAGAGGTCGCCAGGGGCCTGTCAGGAGGCAAGAAGCGGGGGTGGGGGGGATCAGATAGGGGGCGGGGGCCAGGCTATGCCGGACTGTTTAGGGAGGCACAACTTCCCCTAACCAGCCCTCCATACAATTTCAGAAACCTGATACAGCCCTCAGGCCAAAAAGTTTGCCTGCCCCTGCCTTAAACCCTCTGCTTCAGCTGCCCATCTCTAAAACTGAGATAACTATACCTACTTAGATCCCAAAGGTGGTCCAGTGGACAGGGCACTGGCATGGAAATCGGAAGAGCTAGGTTCCATTCCAGATTCTACCAAGAGAGCTGCGGTATGACTGTGGGAAAATGACTTCACCTTCTGTGACTCCATTTCCTCTTCTGCAAAATGAGATGATATTTACCTTATGTCAATGGAGATGAGAGAATAATCTGGATCTTAATTTGCCCCTCTATACACAGGGTACAATAATAACATGACTTAGTCTTCTACCACAGGATACCAGTAAACTCCTCTGAGTAATATTCAGGGTCAAAATCTGTACAGACTAATAGGACTTTCTAGCAACCTGCACAGCAGGAGGATACCCTCTGGTAATAGTTAACTTCCTGACCGGGATGTTGAGAGTTTTAATTCACATCTGTCGATGAATTTGGGGTCCACAGAGGTAAGGCTTCTGAGCTGATCCCATGGCATTAAGGGGGTGTAGGTCAGCACAGAATTTAGCTGTATGTATTATAATATTAGGGTTCAATCCGGCCTTAGCACCAGCCAGGTATACAAGATCAAAAAGATCAGTTTATTTAGGTGTCTCATGTAACTGTTTCCTCTTAAATCATGTATAACATTGTGTTTTGAAAATCACCAGACTGTGACCCAGTAACCCACAGCAAACTGTGACAAACCCCACAGAGATGGTGTGGCATTCATTGAAGCATTACATCCAGCACATTAGCCAATCCTTCTTTTGTTGAGAGCTTGGCAGTGTCACTGGAAGTTATTGGTCTGACTGGCTGACTACAGATGAGAGTAAGCGATTTACAGACAACATTTGGAAAGAAGCTATCATTGTTATGCAATCAGGGCTGTTAGGACATACATGGGGATTTATCATTAATGATGAAAATATACACATACCTGCACACATACCCAATTTGCATTTGCAATAAAATGGATCATAAATGCATTAAGCTGATGTGTAACAGCTTTCCATGGGCCAAATTTAGAGTTGGTTCTACTGATTTCAGTGGAGCTGCACCTACTTACAGTAGCTTTGAATTTGGCCCTTCAAGTCTATTACACCCATCCAGATAATCATGCCACGAAACTTCATACTCCTTGAAGGCGTTATTATGTCTCACATACTAATTGTGCTACCCAAGAGCATATTTCTTGTACAGAAGGAAGGTTACAGATTCCAGATTCCTGCTAGGCAGGCTATTCTTGATGAGGCTTTGATCCCTAAGCCCGTTAGCACCTATCAACCCTTAACCAGAAGTGGCTAACAGGGGAGTTTTGCAAGGGAGTTTAGAGCGGGGGGGTGATGGGGACTATACACACTTAACATTCCTTAAACTTCTTTAAACTTAAAGCCAAAAACACCCCCTGATAAAAACAAAGGAACAACAAAGGAATGAGCTTCAGGAATTAAAAGATAATTCAGGCAGAAGTCCAGCAACAGAGTGGGGGCTATCCAGTTTATTGCACCTAATGCAGCATGTATGATTACCTGCCCTATGGGCAGGTGGTGTATGTGTGCATTCAGTGCAAGGAGCTCCTGGCCCTCAGAGATGGATATAGGCTTTGGAGACCAGAGTGGATGAACTGGAGCAGCTAAGGGAGACAGAGGTACATAGACGAGACTTTCCGGGACACAGTAGAATGATCCCACCCCCAGTCTGACAGCTTCTGTGCTGTTGAGGAAGATGAAAGTCTCAGGGAAGGAGAACATCCAACTGGAGCAGAGAGAAACTATCAGAGTTGGGACCCTCCTTCCAGATGATGTTGTGGTATCCTCTCACACTGAGGATACCTCTCTGAGGGAGGGAACTCCGGTTATTAGGAAGAGACAGGTATTAGTAATGGGTGATTCGATCATTAGAAACATAGATAACTGGGTTTGTGATGACCGGGAGAACAGCATGGTGACTTGTCTACCTGGTGCGAAAGTTGCAGATCTCTCGAGACATCTAAATTAACTTATGTGCAGTGCTGGGGAGTAGCTGATGGTTTTGGTACATGTAGGTACCAGTCACATAGGGAAGGATAGGAGAGAGGTCCTGGAGGCCACATTTAGGCTGTTAGGTAAGAGATTGAAGTCCAGGACTTCCATGGTAGCATTCTCTGAAATGCTTCCAGTTCCAGGCGCAGGGCCAGTTAGACAGGCAGAACTGTGGGGTCTCAATGTGTGGATGAGACAATGGTGTAGGGAGGAGAGGTTTAGATTTATTAAGAACTGGGGAAACTTTTGGGAAAGGGGGAGCCTATACAGGAAGGATGGGCTCCACCTAAATCAAAATAGAACCAGATTGCTGGCACTTACAATTAAAAAGGGCATAGAGCAGTTTTTAAAAAAAGGGCTGGGGGAAAGCTGACAAGTGCGGAGGAGCACATGGTTCGGACAGAGACATCCCTTAAGGAAGGATCTATTAATAGAGAATCTCTATGTCCTAGTAAGGAGGAGAGGATAGAAGATGATAAAATACAGGTGGGATCTGATGAGAAACAGTCAAATGAAAAAAAGTCCCATTCAATTACATCATGTAATGGCAGGCAGTTGAAAAGTGACAAGTTTTTAAAGTGCTTATACAGCAATGCTAGAAGTCTAAATAATAAGATGGGTGAACTAGAGTGTCTCATATTAAATGAGGATTTTGATATAATAGGCATCACAGAAACTTGGTGGAATGAGGATAACCAATGGGACACAATAATACCAGGATACAAAATATATCAGAAGGACAGAACAGGTCGTGCTAGTGGGGAGTGGCAGTATGTGTGAAAGAAAGCGTAAAATCAAATGAAGTTAAAATCTTAAATAAACCAAACTGTACCATAGAATCTCTATGAATAGTAATTCCATGCTCTAATAATGAGCATATAGCAGTACGGATATATTACCAACCACCTTACCAGGATGGTGATAGTGACTGTGAAATGCTCAAGGAGATTAGGGAGGCTATTAAAATAAAAAGCTCAATGGGAGATTTCAACTATCCCCATATTGACTGGATGCATGCCACCTCAGGACAGGACACAGAAATAAAGTTTCTTGACACCTTAAATGACTGCTTCTTGGAGCAGCTAGTCCTGGAACCCACAAGAGAGGAGAGGCAATTCTTGATTTAGTCCTAAATGGAGCACAGGATCTGGTCCAAGAGGTGAATATAGCTGGACCGCTTGGTAATAGTGACCATAATATATAGTTAAATTTAACATCCCTGTGGCGGGGAAAACATCACAACAGCACAACACTGTAGCATTTAATTTCAGAAAGGGGGACTACACAAAAATGAGGAGGTTATTTAAACAAAACTTAAAGGGTACAGTGAAACCCGTGCAAGCTGCATTGAAACTTTTTAAATACACCACAATAGAGGCTCAACTTAAATGTATACCCGCAAATTAAAAAACCTAGCAAGAGAAGCAAAAAAGTGCCACCGTGGCTAAACAAAGTAAAAGAAGCAATGAGGCAAAAAGGCATCCTTTAAAAAGTGGAAGTTAAATTCTAGTGAGAAAAATAGAAAGGAGCATAAACTCTGGCAAATGAAATGTAAAAATATAATTAGGAAGGCCTAATTAAAAGAATCTAAAGAAAAAGAATCTAAAACCTAAAAAAGAATCTGAAGAACAGCTAGACAAAGACTCAAAAAGTAATAGCAATTTTTTTAAAGTACATCAGAAGTAGGAAGCCTGCTAAACAACCAGTGGGGCTCCTGAATGATCAAGATGCTAAAGGAGCACTCAAGGACGAAAGACCATTGTGGAGAAACTAAATTAATTCTTTGCATCAGTCTTCATGGCTGAGGATGTGAGGGAGATTCCCAAACATGAGCCATTCTTTTTCGGTAACAAATCTGAGAAACTGTCCCAGATTGAGGTGTCATTAGAGGAGGTTTTGGAACAAATTGATAAACTAAATAGTAACAAGTGACCAGGACCAGATGGTATTCATCCAAGAGTTCTGAAGGAACTCAAATTTGAAATTGCAAAACTACTAACTGTAGTCTGGAACCTATCATTTAAATCAGCTTCTGTACCAAATAACTGGAGGATAGCTAATGTGATGCCAATTTTTTAAAAATGGCTCCATAGGTGATCCTGGCAACTACAGGCAGGTAAGCCTGACTTCAGTGCCGGGCAAACTGGTTTAAACTATAGTAAAGAACAAAATTGTCAGACATATAGATGAACATAAATTTACTGGGGAAAACTAAACATGGTTTTTGTAAAGGGAAATCATGCCTCACAAATCTACTAGAATTCTTTGAGGGGGTCAACAAGCATGTGGACCAAGGGGATCCAGTGGATATAGTGTACTTAGATTTTCAGAAAGCCTTTGACATGGTCCCTCACCAAAGGTTCTTAAGCAAAGTAAGCTGTCGTGGGATAAGAGGGAAGGTACTTTCATGGATTGGTAACTGGTTAAAAGATAGGAAACAAAGGGTAGGAATAAATGGTCAGTTTTCAGAATGGAGAGAGGCAAATAGTGGTGTCCCCCAGGGGTCTGTACTGGGCCCAGTCCTATCCTATTCAACATATTCATAAATGATCGGGAAAAAGGTATACACAGTGAGGTGGCAAAATTTGCCAATGATACAAAATTACTCAAGATAGTTAAGTCCCAGGCAGACTGCCAAGAGCTACAAAAGGATCTTTCAAAGTGGGTGACTGGGCAACAAAATAGCAGATGAAATTCGATGTTGATAAATGCAAAGTAATGCACACTGGAAAACATAATCCCAACTATACTTATAAAATGATGGGGTCTAAATTAGCTGTTAACACTCAAGAGATCTTGGAGTCATTGTGGATAGTTCTATGAAAACATCCACTCAATGTGCAGCGGTAGTCAAAAAAGCAAACAGAATGTTGGCAATCATTAAGAAAGGGATAGATAATAAGACAGAAAATATACTGCCTCTATATAAATATATGGTACACTCACATCTTGAATACTGCATGCAGATGTGGTCGCCCCATCTCAAAAAGATATATAGAATTGGAAAATGTTCAGAAAAGGGCAACAAAAATGATTAGGGGTATGGAATGGCTGCTGTATGAGGAGAGATTAATAAGACTTGGACTTTTCAGCTTGGAAAAGAGATGACTAAGGGGGGATATGATAGACGTTTATAAAATCATGAGTGATGTGGAAAAAATGAATAAGGAAGTGTTATTTACTCTCTCATAACACAAGAACTAGGGGTCACCAAACAAAATTAATAGGCAGCAGATTTAAAACAAAAAAAATGAAGTATTTTTTCATACAATGCACAGTCAATCTGTGGAACTCCTTGCCAGAGTATGTTGTGAAGGCCAAGACTATAATGGTTCAAAAAAGAACGAGATAAGTTCATGGAAGATAGCTCCATCAATGGCTATTAGCCAGGATAGGCAGAAATGGTGTCCCTAGCCTCTGTTTGCCAGAAGCTGGGAGTGAGTGACAGGGGATGGACCACTTGGTGATTACCTGTTCTGTTTATTCCTTCTGGGGCACCTGGCATTGGCCTCTGTTGGAAGACAGGATACTGGGCTAGAAAGACCTTTGGTCTGACCCAGCAGGGCCATTCTTATGTTCAATACCAGTCTCTCCACCTCCTTCCCAGTCTTCCCCCACAGCCCTGCTCACAGTCCCATTGCTCACTCAGTCCCAGTTACCCCCCTTATTGCTTCTTGATCAATCTGTCTCTTTCACTCCCTGGGCTCCAGTCACTCTTCACTACCAGTGTTTCCTTCTCCATTCGCTCCCAGTCCCAGTCTCCCTCCCTGTGTTCCTTTTCCAATCTCAGCGTGTCCTCTGCCCCGGCTCCTCATCTGAATCTCTTTGCCCAGCCAGTCCCACTCTCCCCCAGTGCCTCATCCACTCTTGGTCTCCCACCTCTCCCCACCATTCCCAGTCCCAGTCTCTACTCCACTGTGCTCCAAATCCCAGTCTCCCCCCATCTCAACTCCCAGTTGCCCTCTCTCTCCCACAAAAAGCCTCCAGTCCTGCTCTCTTTGTCCAGATCTACTCTGCTCCCCACACCCAGTGTGGCTCTTGCCTCCTTTGTGTTTGAATCAGGCAGCTTCTTCCTCCAAGCTGCCTAGACCCAGCAGGGGGTTACTGAGAGCACAGGAGGACCGGGTTCCCTGATCTCAATTCCAGTGGCCAGACAACTACAGGGGAAAGTCATGCTCAGCCCCAGGCTAAAGTTACCCATGGTGGACAATATCTTTGGGAAATTTAGCTGTTGAACTGTAGCATGTCTATACTGAACATGTGCAAACTGCAGTTTTTCAAAGGTCAGTTTTCACGGGGACAGTGAAAGGCACATCCTTGATACAAAGGCCAAAACACCGTATTTTTCCCTAGTCTTGGTTTTGGAAATGGCTGAAGCATTTTGGCAGAAATTTTAAAAAAACATTAACCACAAAAATCAGCCCAAGGAAGACACCCAGCATGTAAAACGTCAGTTCAAACAGTTAAAGGTTGGCAAAGTTTTATAAGAAACTGAAAACAAAGTTGTATAATAGGAAGTGTAGGACAACCTTAATAATGGTGGAGCTACCTATAATATGTACATCAAACAAACATTAACCCAATAAACCACGAAATAATCCTTTCCTTGACCTCCCCAGACCTTGCTTTCCACCTGCTCCCTGATACCTACCCTCTTCCCCAAAAATCTGTTCTCCAACTCCCCCCACTTCTCCCTCTCCCTGCTATCAATCCTCCCCGACCCTTCTCCCTAAACATCCTCTCCTTTGCCACTGCCCTGAGCCCACTCCATGCCTAAGCTCACTGCTTCTCATGTTCTTGGACTCTGCCTTTCCCTCTTGCTACCTTGAGCCTGCTCCACTCTGCTCCCTTCTCCCCAGAGTACGGTTATCTTCGGTTGGGCTCTCAGAGCTGTGCACCCTGTGTTCCCACAATCAGAGCATGGTTGGTGAGGCTGTAGTAAAGACAGGTCTGCTTGCTGTCTGTCCCACAGACTCCTGCAACTCCTTGAGCTGAATCCTATGAATATAATGCATGCAAAACAATGAGCAGGCTGAAGCTCTTCTCTTTATCACTAGAGTTCCTGCAGCAGAGGCAGAAATCGTGTGACACGTGACTAATCCATAGGAGTTGGCAACATTGATGAAATGTGAAGTGTCCTTTTTAACAAACATCAAACAGCTCCATATTTCTGGGTCCAGTTCAGTGTTTCCCAAACTTTAGAAAGCTGAGTCCCTCTTCAGGAAAATTAAACCAATTATGGATTCTTTCCTCCTACCTTTCAACCCAAGCACCTGCTGTTAAATGACTACAGATCTTAATATATACACCTAAGGCTAGTCCTTTGCACCCCATTTTGGAAAACACTTGTGTAGATCTTTACTTCCTCTCCTTTCTTACATGCTTTGTTGAGCAGTGAGACACCTAAGAATGTTCACATTTAATATATCACCATTGGTATCTGACTACGTGCACAGTTGCAGTGGTTTAAGTAAAGGTGTAATTTAAAATCAGTTTAGTTAAAACAGGGAAAAAGGCTGTATAGGCACTCTGAAATCTACGTATATTAATTTAACTTAAAGGAATTAGGTACAGGTTTAAATTAAAATAAGCCACACTCAACCCAAAGTAAATGCCTACACAGTAGTTTGCCCTGATTTAAATAACACTGTTTAAAAGCGAATTTAAATTAAATCAGTGCAATGTGTGTATGCAGATGAGTCCTGGGTTAATAACCATTGGAATCAATGGACCACTTTACACCTCACAGAGCTATTGATTCAGGCTCTCTACAGACTCAAGAGACCTCTCTGCATAAGTCACACTTGCTTCACATTTTGAAGCGTTTCTTCCCAAAAAGTAGAGGCTTTTTAAAAATTAAAGTTAAGTGTGGTGGACAGACCTCCATATTGATGCAAAAAGGATATTAATAAAATTATATATATTTTTAATATTAAGTTGTTACAAAGTTTACTGAGTATTAAGCTATAGCACCAAGTATGTTATAGCCAGCAAGCTTGAAAATATAGCAATAGCTGTGCACGTTTTATTTAGTTATGTTAATAAATGTTCAGGCTGCTTAAAGAAATTGCAGAAAGTTTCTGCTGTCATCCAAAGACAAGCCAAATGTCAGAAAGTTAACCCTCCTTAACCATGAAACCATGTTTATTATTAGTGGGAGTGACAGCCTTGAGTTAGGGGTAAGAGAAACAATTAGTAAGAGCTGCCTTACCATTTCTTGTTTCTCTACATTAAATATTTTGTAATACTTAAAAAAAACAACTACTTGGTGTCCCCTTTCTACCTCCCAAGAGACTCTGGATAATAATTGGGATGTGTGTCCATGCCCTTCTCAGTTAATCCTTCTGTAGCTCTAGAGGGGAACAGCCCACATTTTAGGAAACACTGGTATGGTCTTTCACTCTTTACCCAGGCAAACTGCTGTGGAAGCCCAAGGGCAGTTTTGCCAGAATAAGAAGCAAAAGTTGGGGCCCTAATCTTGTAAGAATTCCACACTACAAACTGACTGAGTACCATGAGTTGTTACAAGCTGTAATCAGAGTCATGGGAACCTTTTTTAACAAGATTCAGGGTTTTTGGAAACCTGAAAGTTAGTCAGGGTTTACCAGGCTAAGCTCTTAATTAACTCTGGGCTGAACGGTGACGTAAGGGAAAAATCCTGTAAAAGCTGGTGGTTTCATGTGATTGCCACTTGTCCTGTGGCCAGGCAAATCATGACTGTTTCAGCTGATTTCTTTCTTAAAAATTCTGAGTTTCTTTTAATCCCCAACTCAGAGTGAAACTCATGTCAGAAAGAAGTGGGAACCCACAGGAAACAAGACAGGAAACAGAAAAGTTTTCCCTGAATTAGAAAGGGCCCATGGCAAAACCCAACTCCAGATGCTTGTTTATACTTACTAGATAGCCTGTCAGCAGGCAATTGCTTTTGAAGACCAGCACCCATATTACTAGATCAGATCATTTTTGGGTGTTGGTCCTCAAAAGCATCTGCCTGCAAACATCTCAGCACCCAAAGGTGATCTAAACTAGAAAGACAGAAATTTGCCAACTGTTAACAGTCGTAAAACCATTAATTCTCTAGAAGTTGGTGAAATTTCACTGCACAAATTGTGATGGATGAAAAAAAAAAAAAGTCTGTAAGAGCCTGTTCTGCTACATCCTCACCCTAACGCAAAAGACTTGATATACCCCTAATTGTAGAATTACTTTAAAAGAACATACATACGATAGAAAAATAGAACGGTCTTTCTGTGCCATACATCTATAAAGCAAACATTTATGTCCTTACACTATTAAGTGAGACTTTTCTAGACAGAGCATGACTTCTAAAGCCAGAGCCATATAATGGGGGGGGAAGGTGTAAGAGGCGCTCTGCACCAGAAGTGGTTCCTACAGACATTCTGTTGGTGGAGGACAGAAGGCAAAATGTCTACAGGGACACTAGGAACCCAATAGCAATTATTACAACCTCTCAAAGAACGTTCTGCTTCAGTACTCATCTCAGGTCAGGACCCTGCCCCACCATATCCTCTTTTTGGGGTAAACTAGTACTGCTGGCTATCACTAGTATTAGTTGACAAGAAGGTACGAGTAATAGTAGGGGGGAAATTAGCATGGGGAAATAGTTTTTAGTTAGTGTAATGACTCATCCACTCCCAGTCTTTATTCAAGCCTAATTTAATGGTGTCCAGTTTGCAGATTAATTCCAGTTCTGCCGTTTCTTGTTGGAATCTGTTTTTGAAGTTTTTTTGTTGAATAATTGTGGCTTTTAGGTCTGTAATTGAGTGTCCAGGGAGGTTGAAGTGTTCTCCGACTGGTTTTTGAATGTTATAATTCTTGACCTCTGATTTGTGTCCATTATTTTTTTTTTTGCGTACAGACTGTCCGGTTTGGCCAATGTACATGGCAGAGGGGCATTGCTGGCACATGATGGCATAGATCACATTGGTAGATGTGCAGGTGAACAAGCCTCTGATAGTGTGGCTGATGTGACTAGGTCCTATAATGGTATCCTTTGAATAGATATGTGGACAGAGTTGTCAATGGGCTTTGTTGCAAGGATAGGTTCCTGGGTTAGTGTTTTTGTTGTGTGGTTGCTGGTGAGTATTTGCTTCAGTATTGCTGTGAGCGTGAGGGATTGTCCTTCGTGATAGATTGTAGATCTTTGATGATGCACTGGAGAGGTTTTAGTTGGGGGCTGAAGGTGAAGGCTAGTGGCGTTCTGTTACTTTCTTTGTTGGGCCTGTCCTGTAGTACGTGACTTCTGGGTACTCTTCTGGCTTTGTCAATCTGTTTCTTCACTTCAGCAGGTGGGTATTGTAGTTGCAAGAACGCTTGATAGAGATCTTGTAGGGTTTTTCTCTGTCTGAGGGGTTGGAGCAAGTGCGGCTGTATCTTAGAGCTTGGCTGTAGACAACAGATCATGTGGTAGGGTCTGGATGAAAGCTGGAGGCATGTAGGTAGGAATAGCGCTCAGTAGGCTTCCAGTATAGGGTGGTGTTTATGTGACCATCACTTATTAGCACCGTAGTGTCCAGGAAGTGGATCTCTTGTGTGGACTGGTCCAGGCTGAGGTTGATGGTGGGATGGCAATTGTTGAAATCACGGTGGAATTCCTCAAGGGCTTCTCTTCCATGGGTCCAGATGATGAAGATGTCATCACTGTAGCGCAAGTAGAGTAGGGGCATTAGGGGACGAGAGCTGAGGAAGCATTGTTCTAAGTCAGCCATAAAAATGTTGGCATACTGTGGGGCCATGCAGGTACCCATAGCAGTGATGCTGACTTGAAGGTATACATTGTCCCCAAATGTGAAATAGTTGTGGGTGAGGACAAAGTCAAAGTTCAGCCACCAGGTTTGCCGTGACATTATCGGGGATAGTGTTCCTGATGGCTTGTAGTCCATCTTTGTGTGGAATGTTGGCATAGAGGGCTTCTACATCCATAGTGGCCAGGTTGGTGTTTTTTGGAAGATCACTGATAGATTGTAGTTTCCTCAGGAAGTCAGTGGTGTCTTGAAGATAGCTGGGAGTGCTGGTAGCGTAGGGCCTGGGGAGAGAGTCTACATAGCCAGACAATCCTGCTGTCAGGGGGCCAATGCCTGAGATGACGGGGCATCCAGGATTACCAGGTTTATGGATCTTGGGTAGTAGATAGAATATCCCAGGTCGGGGTTCCAGGGGTGTGTCTGTGCGGATTTGATCTTGTGCTTTTTCAGGGAGTTTCTTGAGCAAATGCTGTAGTTTCTTTTGGTAACTCTCAGTGGGATCAGAGGGTAATGGCCTGTAGAATGTGGTGTTAGAGAGCTGCCTAGCATCCTCTCCTTCGTGTTCCAACCTAGTCATCATGACTAGTGCTAGTCAGCACCTCCTTTGTCAGCCTTTTTGTATGTAGTGACAGCTCATCCCCAGACAAGCAAAGATACATATCATCTCACTACATTACAGCGCAAGCCTCTTCTGAAACAAGCATGTATATGTCAGCTAGCTCCTATGAGCAAGGGAGATGGAAGGATTGGTAGGATATAGTGCAGGTTAAATTTAGAGGACTCACTGAGGCTGCTGCTCTAGACATTGAAGAGTCAGAATAATTCACAGGCAGGAGATCATTTAAAAGGAGAGAACTTAATGAAATCAGGTAGATACTGTAAATGAAAGATGAAGGGTGGACAGAAGCACTATTAGAAAAATTTAGTTAAGAAACAATCACAGCAGAAGTATCTATTTTAAGATGGTTTATTTTTATAAAAAGGCTCTGGCAATAAGATTTGAGAGGGAATAATAGTTTTTAATAGGATGGTGAACTTTAGGAAGTTTGAAAGATTTGCATGTATAAAGAACCTTTCATCTGAGGCTCTCAAGGTATGATACCAATATTAATAGGGTGCTTTTGCTCTGAACAGATATTGGAACCCTGCAGGGAGATGTTGACTGATTCCTGCTGACCAGTGTGGCAGGTCTGGTTCTTTCACTCCACTCTGGGAGGGGAAAGTGACCTTTAGGTCAGAGGGATTTAGGGTTCTATAGCTGGAATACTAGGAACAGCCAAGCCAGGGGAGAAGGCTTGGGCTGCATTTATTATAATTATACATTACTCATAAAGCCAACCCCCAGCAAGGGGGTGAGTTTGCCTTACACAGTATATGCACACTTTATTTAAAACTGAGTGGGTTCACCACCTGCTTGCATACCCAATCCTGTCTTCTTCATTCAGGCAAAACTCACAGTGAGTCCGACTGAACTGTGTATGTGTAATTACTGTAGGATCTGGTCCTAGCAAATTAATCCTCAGACCACCACTCAGCAGGTGGATAAGTATCATCATATCTAGTTTATAGATAGGTAAACTGAGGCACAGAGAAATTACGTGACTTTCCCAAGATCACACAGCCAATGGCAGAGCCGGGACTAGAATCCAACAGTTCTAGAATGCTACAAAGTTCCTGTAATAATTAAGTGACGGGGCCTATCCTCATCAACACTAAAATGCCTTACACTACTCTGGCAATGTAAAAAGAGCCTTGAAGCAGCATAAATCATTTATTCCCACTTTAAAGAGTAGCGTAAAAGCGCCTTAGTGTGAACAGGAATCAAGTTTATAGTCCGCATACTAATGTAACATTTACATATTGCTCAATAACATGCTATTTTCAATGCACACACTATACGCCATGCCTTGTCATATAATTTTAATGGCAACTTTTCATAGGGTTTTTCAAACAAGAAACATTAAAACATCAACATTTAACATGACAAATTGTTTGTACTATTATCTTAAACATTGGAAAAAGGGAGTAATGTCTAACACTCTGCCCTTAAAGCAGTCTACTGGGATTTGATCTCTTGTTTCATCTGGGATGTAAGACTACCCACTGTTCTGAGCCCCCCAGATCAACCACTGTATCCAGCAGCAATGCATGGGTATGAAGAGGTGAACTGAGACAAGCATGGCAACCATTCCTCTGGATTACTTTGCATTTGTGAGTTGAGGTCAGACCTATATACAGTGATGTGCTGCCAAAATATTAACAACAGGTTCCCTCCTCACCCCACGAGGGGGCTGTTGCCCACCCCCGCCCCCCAGGACTCCTGCCCCATCCAACCCTCTGCGTTCCTTGACACCCCCCCAGGACCCCTTCCCCATCCACCTTCCTCCCCTGTCCCCTGACTGCCCCTAGAACTGAGCAGGAGGGTCTCGTAGGCCACCGTAGTGGGTGCCCACCCCGCCCCGTCCCTAAGAGCCAGAGGCACCTGCCGGGGGGCGAGGTGGGGAGTCCCGGAGGTGCTTACCTGGGGCAGCTCCCAGGAAGCATCCAGCAGGTCCCTCTGGCTCCTAGGGGTGGGGGAACATAGCTGGGGGGGAGCAAGGGGAGCGGCCGCTCCCCCACTGATCACATCAAAAGTGGCGCCTTAGGCGCCAACTCCCTGGGTGCTCCGGGGCCCACAGCAGCTCCTCACCCCGCGCCCGGCCCCAGCTCACCTCACCTCTGCTCTGCCTCCTCCCCTGAACGCGCTGCCCCACTCTGCTTCTCTGCCCCGCCCCCCCCCCCCAGCTTCCCACGAATCAGCTGTTTGGTGGGAAGCCAGGGAGGGCTGAGAAGCAGGTGGCGGCTTCCCGCTCAGGCCGAGGGTGACGGAGGTGAGCTGGGACGGGGAGTGGTTCCCCTGCGTGCCCCCCACCCCGAGTTACCTGCTTCTGCGCAGGCGGCCCTCCTTACGCCACCCCCCCCCCCCCCCGCAGCTCACCTCCGCCTCCCTGGGCCTGAGCGGGAAGCCGTGGCCTGCTTCTCAGCCCACCCCAGCTTCCCGCGTGAACAGCTGATTCACGGGAAGCCTGGGGGGTGGAGAAGCAGGGCAGGGCAGCGCGTTCAGGGTTGGAGGCGGAGTGGCGGTGAGCTGGGGCCGGGGGTGGGGCAGGGAGCTGCCAGTGGGTGCTCTGCACCCACCAAATTTTCCCCTTGGGTGCTCCAGGGCTGGAGCACCCATGGAGTCGGTGCCTAGGGCGCTACTTTTGTCCGATTAAACTTAGAAGCCCTTTTAGAATCGGTTGTCCCTCGCAGAACAACGGGTTCTAAAAGGGCTTCTAAATTTAACAACCAGTTCTAGCTAACCAGTGCCAACCGGCTCCAGCTCACCACTGCCTATATATATATTTAGGTGCAGGAGTTTTCATTGTATTTAATTATTAATAAAACTACTGAAACAGGAGCTGGTATCCCAATCACCTTTCAGAGCAAAAATGACCTTGCTATAAATGTGCTGACATCACTCCAGTCACTCACTGCATTTTCCTATTCCCCTTGTGTTTGTATCCTATGTAATTTCATATTTTTTCTACATAGTTAAAACCACTTGGGCCAAATTCTGCACCTGGATCCACTGCACCTGGATGCACAATGAAGTCAATGGGCTTGATTCTGCAGCTGCTGCATGCAAGCAGTTCTCACTAATTTCAGTGGGAACTGTTTGCTTTCAGCTGCTTCAGAAATAGGCCAAAAGGGAGTATCCAAGGGCAGACTATGGCTCCTTGTTTAGTGAAACAGAGAGAGAGACTGTATCTTCTGGAGTACATTCCAACAAAGTACTGGATAGCACAGACCAAAACAGAATTTCCACTGGATTTTAGTTAACAGTGGCAAAGGCTAACACACAAACCGTAGATGAAGCTATAATCTTGTGCCTCTGATAGCAGAAATGTAACCATTTGGAAAAAAAAACAAAAAACAACTGAGTTATCTTGTCTTCCTGATCCATTAAAACAAATTAATATTGACTGCACCATCCACTGTGGAGAATATTAAAATCAAAAACTCTAATGAGGAAGACCATCCATAAGCATTCATTTACAGACTTTTCACGGAACAGATTACACTTTAAAACATATGAAAAAAGTACAGCATTAGCCACACTACCTGCATCGTTTGGATGCCAAGAACCTCTTCTCGCTTCTATACAACTACTGCAGAGTCTGAACAAGAGTCTGAGTTGCTCTGAAAACCTGATTGTTGAAGCCAAAGTAAAAATGAATCTCTTGCACAATAGAATTCTGGATCAAAAACTGATACATAGTATGTCAATTTTCACTATTAGGATATCACTGGTATGATTTGTTGAGCGGGTCTTTGTCACAATATATATCTATTTTGCAAAGTTCCTCCTCTGCCTCAGTGGGTCCTGCGCTTATTGGCGGATTTGCTTGCCTCAGAGATTCACGGCAGCCTTCAGTTTGGCCACTCTTGCTAGTGGCTCAAACCTGCCGTCCACTCAGTGAACCTCATCACTGGCCAACATAGGGGAAATGGAAAACAATCCCCACAGTCTCTGTGTCCCACCTAGTGGGTCGGGGACAGGGCAGATCCCTTTCCAATCTAGACCTTCCCTTCTGGTGTTTCTCACAGACCAGGTCAACTCCTCCTGTGTCCAATCAGGAGTTGGGGCAATGTGGGGAACACGGGCCAACCCTTTACACCTGGTTCCAGCCCAGGGCCCTGTGGATAGCAGCTGTCCACAATGTTCCCTGTATCAGCTGTGTGACAGCTACAACTTCCTGGGCTACTTCCGCATTGCCTTCTCCCCAGCATCTTCTTTATCCTCACTGCAGGATCTTCCTCCTGAAGCCTGATCATGCTTAAACTCTTCACTCCTCCAGCAGCACACCTTCTCACTCCCTGCTCCTGGTGCACCCCTCTCGCCCCCCCCCCCCCCCAACTGATGGGAGGTCCTTTTTAAACCAGGTGTCCTGATTAGCCAGCCTGCCATAATTGAATCTAGAAAGTTCTTAATTGGCTCCAGGTGTCTTGATTAGCTTGCCTTTCTTAATTGGTTCTGGCAAGTTCCTGATTGCTCTAGAGCAGCCCCTGCTCTGGTCACTCAAGAACAGAAAACTGTTCATCCAGTGGCCAGTATATTTGCCTTCGACCAGACTCCTGTACCCCACTGGTCTGGGTCTGTCACATATGTAGACCAATATTTTTAAATTTGAGTGCCTAAAGAAAGAATTCTAAATATCCATACTGAGCACATACAACTCACATTGTCTCATACTCACTCTGCATGAATGCCAGCAAGTGCACAGCTCACAGCTGCATCAACCTCCTAGGTGTAGCACTGAGCTATTGTGACTACCTAAATCCTTCCATTCCCTGGGGTAAATGAACAACCAACAGTGAACCTGAGTCTCTGGAAGACTTAAGTGGAGGATCAGACCCTTTGGGCCTCACCTCGAGATTTCAGCAGCATTTGAAGGAGAGAATGGGCACAGACCACTTACAACTGCCCACAAATTCAAATACGGGGGATGAGGGAAGTTCAGGACACTAGCAGACCGTCTTGAAGGATTCCCATGGAGTGAGTGATGTTAGTCTCTTTGCAGTCATCTCCAAAGCCACCTGCTACATCAAATGGTGGATCAAGCATCACAGTCTTCCCCATAAACCACATCTGCATCTTGCAGTGGAAGTTAGGCCATGAGCACTAACCCCAAACCATGAGCTATGTAGAGCTCCTGGCTGGAATGAGTGGCCCCCTTCACTAATCCTCCTTCCTCATGCCCCAAAAAGCCTCTAGTTAGCATCCCAAACCAGTCACCGTTTCTTGCTGCCATCCCAAACCCCACTAGCCAAAAGTCGGGGCTTGAGCCGTAACAAGAAACTGTGACTGTTGTACTGAATCATATGAGGAAGAAAGGTGTGCGTGTCGGGGGTGGGAGAGACCAGGAGAGTGGCAGCAACAAATGGGAGGGAGGCAGAGAACAGCTCAGTGTTGTGCTATTTGTTTCAGAGAGAGAGAAGCAGCTGGGAGAAGGTTGGGCCAGCACAGGATTCCCAGAGGACTGGGAGGGGAGCAGACTTCATGTCCTGCTTCTTGAGCTGGTGTCTGGGAAGGAAGAAGATACAACTGTTCTTTCACTGAGCAGGAGTGCTTCTGGATCTACTCCTCTGCCTATAGTTTGCTTAAAATAAAAGTCCGGGCAGTCAGGAGATGTGGATTCTATTCTGAATTCTGCTACTGACCTACAAGAGGTCACACTGAAAGGTGAACTGTCAGGCTGGAAGGAGGTTACTACTGGAGTTCCTCAGGGATCTGTTCTGGGACCAATCTTTTTTAATCTTTTTATTACTGACCTTGGCACAAAAAGTGGGAATGTACTAATAAAGTGTAGTAATAAAGATGACACAAAGCTGGGAGGTATTGCCAATACAGAGAAGGACCAGGATATCATACAGGAAGATCTGGATGACCTTGTAAACTGGAGTAATAGTAATAGGATGAAATTTAATAGTGAAAAGTGCAATGTCATGCATTTAGGGATTAATAACAAGAATTTTTATTATAAACTGGGGACGCATCACTTGGAAGGAACAGAGCAGGAGAAGGACCTCAGAGTATTGGTTGATCACAGGATGACTATGAGCCGCCAATGTGATGTGAAAAAAAGCTAATGTCGTCTTGGGATGCATCAGGCGAGGTATTTCCAGTAGAGATAAGGAAGTTTTAGTACCGTTATACAAGGCACTGGTGAGACCTCACCTGGAATACTGTGTGCAGTTCTGGTCTCCCATGTTTAAGAAGGATGAATTCAAACTGGAACAGGTAAAGAGAAGGGCTACTAGGATGATCTGAGCAATGGAAAACCTGTCTTATGAAAGGAAACTCAAGTAGCTTGGCTTGTTTAGCCTAACCAAAAGAAGGTTGAGGGGAGATATGATTGCTCTCTATAAATATATCAGAGAGATAAATACCGGAGAGGGAGAGGAATTATTTAAGCTCAGTACCAATGTGGACACAAGAACAAATGGATATAAACTGGCCATCAGGAAGTTTAGACTTGAAATTAGATGAAGGTTTCTAACCATCAGAGGAGTGAAGTTCTGGAACAGCCTTCCAAGGGAAGCAGTGGGGGCAAAAGACATATCTGGCTTCAAGACTAAGCTTGATAAATTTATGGAAGGGATGATATGATGGGATAGCCTAATTTTGGCAATTAATTGATCTTCAACTATTAGCAATAGATATGCCCAATGGCCTGTGATGGGATGTTAGATGGAGTGGGATCTGAGTTACTACAGAGAATTCTTTCCTGGGTGTCTGGTGGATGAGTCTTGCCCACATGCTCAGGGTTCAGCTGATCGCCATATTTGGGGTCAGAAAAGAATTTTCCTCCAGGGCAGATTGGCAGAGGCCCTGGGGTTTTTTCGCCTTCCTCTGCAGTGTTGGGCATGGATCACTTTCTGGAGGATTCTCCTCATCTTGAAGTCTTTAAATCAAGATTTGAGGACTTCAATAGCTCAGACACAGGTTAGGGGTTTGTTACAGGAGTGGGTGGGTGGGATTCTGTGGCCTGTGTTGTGCAGGAGGTCAGACTAGACTATCATAATGGTCCCTTCTGACCTTAAAGTCTATGATTCTACTGTGTGACCTTGGGCAAGTCACTTCACCTGGGTGTACCTCTGTCCCCCCTCCCACCCTTTGTCTGTCTTGTCTATTTAGGCAGTAAGCTCTTTGGGTCAAGGACTGCCTCATACTATATGTATGTTCAGCACCTAGCACAATGGGGACCTGATCTCAATTGGAGCCCTTAGGTGCTTCTATAATACAAAGATAAATAAATAAATAAATACAAAAATCTGCTTAAGATCCTATATCACTGAGGGCCAAATCCCGGCCTCATGTAATTCTGACACTGGTTTCAGTGGGATTAGAATTTTCCCCAATAAAATATAAGAGAGAAGTTTAAAAATTACAAGTAAATGCTTTAAAAAGCAAAATATTTGAAAATTATTTCCTCTTCTATTTAACTTCCAAGGTCAGAATTCAGGGATCTTCCCTGGCAATAACTAATGACACTTCTAACACCTAAACCCTGGTAAAGAATGCAGCTCCCTGTTGCTCTCTAGGCCCCTGTGACACCAACTGTCACAAGAGAAGAAACACAGAAATCTGAACTCAGCTTCTAGAAGGTAAATAAATATAATCATAGGCTTATGGATCACGTTTGGATCCATATCCAGACAGTATCTAAACGTTCCCAAAATTCACAGTGGTCAGCTGTAGGGTCTTGGTTAGGAGCCCATCTCTACTTTTAAAATGTATTTATTGTTTGCTTGATTTTTAAAGGTACTAAAACACTCCAAGCTCCCATTGTCTTCACTGTTAAGGCTACATTTCGTTTTGGATTAATTATTTTAGATAGTAAACAGTATTCTCTTTGGGGCTGAACAAAAGCCCACTGAAGTCAATAGAAAGATAGACTCTCAATGACTTCAAAGGGCTTTGCATCAGGTCTTAATTTCTCTTTAAAAGCATATCAGTTAGCCTTTAAACCTACCCCCTTGCCAATGTTTAGAGCCTGCAATTCAATCTCTGCTATGTACAGCAAGAGTATTCTTTTTAATTGCCTAAAGCGCTACCACAAAAGTGAGAGTGCACGCAGCACGGGGTCTAAACCGCATTGCCTGAGCAGGATGTCACCGAGCTCACATGGAGGCACAAAGGCAGCCATTTCCATGGACAGGAACAAATATAAACAAATGTCCTTGACTTGCACAGCATAAGCACAGAGAGAAGTGTCAAAACAAGTTGTATACATGAGAGAGAGAAATCTGATTTGCAAATAACTCATTTTTAAGCATATACAATGTAATAGAAACAAAGGGATTGATCAAAATTTTCCACAGAAAGCAGGAAAAAAACTTTTTGCCAGAACAATTTCTTGTGACTCTCCTCCCCTCCCCCCCCCCCCCCAAGTTTTAGGAAAATTTTGATTTTTCATCAAATTGCTGAATACTCAGTAAGCCCCCCACCAATTTTTTGGTTTTCAGTCAAAAACTGATATATTTTGATTAAGAAATACCACTGCAGTGCCTACTGGAAATTGTAGTTCGAATGCCTTATGCTTCCATTCTCCTCCATACGCTGGGTTCCCCAGTCAGACTACATCTCCCACAATGCACCCATCCAATGCATGGGAGATATAGTCCAACAAGAGAACCTGGCCTATAGAGAGGAAGGGAAGCATGAAGCACCTGGACTACAAAACTCATGAGGCACCACAATGATATTTCAAAATGGAAATATTTCAGTTTTGGGTCCAAATATTTTATTTTGATTTTTCACAAGAAACTCAAAATTTTCCATAGAAAATTTAGACAAAATCTTTTTTTCCATTTTCATCAACATTTTCTGTAGGAGAGAAAAAGATTGCTAACCAGCTCTATCCTCAATTCCCACTGAAGCCCATGGGAAGTGAGGGCATTCTGCATCTTGTACGTCCCATGTTCAAGAAAGATGAATTCCAATTGGAACTTGTGCAGAGAAGAGCGACTAGGATGGATCAGGAGAATGGAGAGCCTATCTTATGAGTAGGGCCCTACCAAATTCACGGTTCATGTTGGTCAATTTCATGGTCATAGGATTTTTAAAATTGTAAATTTAACAATTTCAGATATTTAAATCTGAAATTTCACGGTGTTGTAACTCTAGGGGTTCTGACCCAAAATGGGATTGTGGGGGCTGCAAGGTTATTGTAGGGGGGCCGCGGTGTTACCACCTTTACTTCTGCACTGCTGCTGGCAGCAGCACTGCCTTCAGAATTGGTGGCCAGAAAGAGGTGGCTGCTGGCCAGGAGCTCAGCTCTGAAGGCAGTGCTGCAGCACAGAAGTAAGGATGGCCTGGTATGGTTTTGCCACCCTTACTTCTGCACTGCTGCCTTCCAAGCTGGGCCCTCAGCCAGCAGCCACCACTCTCCAGCTACCAAGCTCGGAAGGCAATAGTGCAGAAATAAGGGTGGAGTGATATGGTATTGCAACCCTTACTGCTCCGCTGCTGCTGGCAGGGTCCTGCCGTCAGAGCTGGGCACCTGGCCAACAGCTGCCACTCTCTGGGCCACCCAGCTCTGAAGGCAGCATAGAAGTAAGGGAGGCAATACCACAATCCCCGTACAATAAATTTGCGATGCCTGCACAACTCCCTTTTGGGTCGGGACGCCCAGTTGGAGGAAGTCTGGTCTCTCCCGTGAAATCTGTATAGTATAGGGTAAAAGTACACAAAAGACCAGATTTCATGGTTCGTGATACGTTTTTCATGGCCGTGAATTTGGTAGGGCCTACTTATAAGAAGAAACTGAAAGAGCTTGGCTTGTTTAGCCTAGCAAAATGAAGGCTGAGGGGAGATATGATTGCTCTTTATAAATAATCAGGAGGATGAAGAGTTAATTAAACTAAAGGACAATGTTGGTACAATAACAAATGGGTATGAACTGGCTGCAAACAAATTCAGGCTAAAATTAGAAGAAAGTTTCTAACTATCAGAGGAGTGAAGTTGTGAAACAGTCTCCCACTAGGAGTTGGGAGAACAAACAACTTATATAGTTTTGAGAGAGAGCGGGACAAATTTATGAGGGGATTGTACATAAGAACATAAGAATGGCCATACTGGGTCAGACCAAAGGTCCATGCAGCCCAGTATCCTGTCTACAGACAGTGGCCAATACCAGGTGCCCCAGAGGGAGTGAACCTAACAGGTAATGATCAAGTGATCTCTCTCCTGCCATCCAGCTCCACCCTCTGACAAACAGAGGGCTAGGGACACCATTCCTTACCCATCCTGGCTAATAGCCATTAATGGACTTAACCTCCAAGAATTTATTCAGTTCTCTTTTAAACCCTGTTATAGTCCTAGCCTTCACAACCTCCTCAGGCAAGGAGTTCCACAGGTTGATTGTGTGCTGAGTGAAGAAGAACTTCCTTTTATTTGTTTAAAACCTGCTACCCATTAATTTCATTTGGTGGCCCCTATTTCTTATATTATGAGAACAAATAAACAACTTTTCCTTATTCACTTTCTCCACACCACTCATGATTTTATATACCTCTATCATATCCCCCCTTAGTCTCCTCTTTTCCAAGCTGAAAAGTCCTAGCCTCTTTAATCTCTCCTCATATGGGACCCGTTCCAAACCCCTAATCATTTTAGTTGCCCTTTTCTGAAAGTTTTCTAATGCCAGTATATCTTTTTTGAAATGAGAGGACCACATCTGTACGCAGTATTCAAGATGTGGGCGTACCATGGATTTATATACGGTCAATAAGATATTCTCTATCCCTTTTTTAATGATTCCTAACATCCCGTTTGCTTTTTGGACTGCCGCTGCACACTGCGTGGACGTCTTCAGAGAACTATCCACGATGACTCCAAGATCTTTCTCCTGATTAGCTGTAGCTAAATTAGCCCCGCCGAAATTACCTAAATTAGCACTGCCGCCGAAGACCCAGAGCAACTGAAGGTCCTGATGCCGAAGTGCCGCCGAAGACCCGGAGCGACTGAAGGTACCGGTTCTTCAGCTTTTGGCAGCTCATCACTGGTCCTAGGACAGACCCTTGGGGAACACAACTAGTTACCCCTTTGCACTCTGAAAATTTACTATTTATTCCTACTCTTTGTTCCCTATCTTTTAACCAGTTCTCAATCCATGAAAGGATCTTCCCTCTTATCCCATGACAATTTAATTTACGTAAGAGCTTTCAGTGAGGGACCTTGTCAAAGGCTTTCTGGAAATCTAAGTACACTATGCCAATGGATCCCCCTTGTCCACGTGTTTGTTGACCCCCTCAAAGAACTCTAATAGATTAGTAAGACATGATCTCCCTTTACAGAAACCATGTTGACTTTTGCACAACAATTTATGTTCTTCTATGTGTCTGACAATTTTATTCTTTACTATTGTTTCAACTAATTTACCTGGTACTGACGTTAGATTTACTGGTCTGTAATTGCCAGGATCACCTCTAGAGCCCTTCTTAAATATTGGTGTTACATTAGCTATCTTCCAGTCATTGGGTACGGTAGCTGATTTAAAGGACAGGTTACAAACCATAGTTAATAGTTCCACAATTTCACATTTGAGTTCTTTCACAACTCTTGGGTGAATGCCATCTGGTCCCGGTGACTTTTTACTGTTAAGTTTCTCAATTAATTCCAAAACCTCGTCTAGTGACACTTCAATCTGTGACAATTCCTAGATTTGTCACCTACAAAAGATGGCTCAGGTTTGGGAATCTCCCTAACATCCTCAGCCGTGAAGACTGAAGCAAAGAATTCATTTAGTTTCTCTGTGATGGCTTTATCATCTTTAAGTGCTCCTTTTGTATCTCAATCGTCCAGGGGCCCCACTGGTTGTTTAGCAGGCTTCCTGCTTCTGATGTACTTAAAAAACATTTTGTTATTACTTTTTGAGTTTTTTGCTAGTTGTTCTTCAAACTCCTTTTTGTCTTTTCTTATTACATTTTTACATTTAATTTGGCAGTGTTTATGCTCCTTTCTATTTACCTCACTAGGATTTGACTTCCACTTTTTAAAAGATGCCTTTTTATCTCTCACTGCTTCTTTTACATGGTTGTTAAGCCACAGTGGCTCTTTTTTTAGTTCTTTTACTGTGTTTTTTTAATTTGGGGTATACATTTAAGTTGAGCCTCTATTATGGTGTCTTTGAAAAGCATCCATGCAGCTTGCAGAGATTTCACTCTAGTCACTGTACCTTTTAATTTCTGTTTAACTAACCTCCTCATTTTTGCATAGTTTTGTATGATCGGGTTACTTATGAGGATGTGCGGTAGGGCTGGGCATGATGAGGGGCATTTTTTGTGTAACCCTTCTGACCGTCAGAGTTGGCAGCAACAAGGGCCGGGTTCAGTATCTAGGGGTTCCATTCCAATAACACAATGCAAAACCGCTCGAGCCCCCACCCAGTGACCTGGGACAAATATATACCACCCACTCTGGGCGCTTCTAAGAGGCAATACTTCCCCTCTCGCAAGCACAGAGTCTGAGTGTAGCAAAAGCCTTTTAATAACAGGGAGAAACAATGTGGCATTATGTTGGGGAACCACCAACAGGATTCATAACACAACCCATGAGCAAAAAACCCACCTCAAGCAAACTGGGCCGTGTCCTTTCCCTTTGGTTCTTGAGTCCAGCAACCCAAGTCACCCGAAGTCCCAAAAGTCCAACAACCCAAAAGTCTCTGTCCCTGGTCAATGCAGCGCCAGAGTTCGAAAGTTTATCTGCAGAGTTTTACCTCCCAACCTGGGTGGAGATGGGGGTTTAAGGGGCACCTTACATGGTCTGAAGCCGATTGCCCCACCAGCCGTCCCACGAATCGCTCTGCTCTGCCAACCGCCCCCATGAGCTGCTCCAGCCATCCCACAAACTGCTCCGCTTCACCAGCTGCTCTGCTCTGCCAGCCATCCCATGAGCCGCTCCAGCCACCTCGCGAACTGCTCCGCAATATATCTTCAGGCCCCCCCACACTACTTAACACAACACTCAGTGATTTCAGCTCTTAGTAATTTTAGCTCTTTTGTGATTTCAGCTTGTAGTAGGGGAGCCTCAGTGCTGGTGCACCATTGGCCCAAAGTGAATTCAGCTCAGCAGCCTGTAACTAGACTCCTAATGGAATCAAAATTAGCTCCAATATTCCACAGTGGAGAGAGGAGGAAGTGCAATTAGTATGTAAGGCCCTCACCAGGGGGCCCATACCACCACATATTAATACCCATCCCCAGCCTCTCTCAATTCACTGAGTTTTGGAACCCATGTCCCTTGCCTAGCGAGTGCTACTTAGTTGATGGTGAGTCCCTCCATCGTTAAAAAGAGGCCAAGTACAGTTCCACTGTCCTTGATTCACATAATCAGGATAATGACAGTTTATTCTTCCTGCCCCAATAACAGAGAAACTGGGGATCCCACAGCAGCCAAAGTGACCATTTGGGCAGCTATGGGCTAGGTGGGGTGGGTGAGCCTATGCAAATGAGATCAGGCCCTGAAGTTCTTTTCCACAACTTGCCACAACTCACCACCAGATGTCAGGGTAGAGCTCATCCTGACTCTGCTTACATTAGCAACCAGCCAGGTGCTCAAACCACTGCCAATTATTGGGATGGAATATCGATTATTTTGCTTACTGCCAAGAGTAGTACCTGTAAGGCCTCTGTACCAGCCTTCGCATCACTAAGGCAAAGCTGGGTCAGGGTGGGAGGGGCAGCAATCATGAGGTGTGGGACTGACTGCATCCTCCCTGATATGCTGGGGTAAGTGTCAGCGAAAAACAGGAAGTCGATCTATATTTGACTTCTGGTGTGTGTGAAGGGACTCATGAGACTGCAGACTCTGCAAAAACACATCTGTATAACTAAGGGTTTAAAAAGTGCTTGCTTAATGGTTTTTGTTTGATTGATGTGTTGTTGATGTAATTGTAGCAGTTACTAACTTAAAAGGGGTAGACAAGTCTGAGGAATTTGGATTTGGTCTTCTGGACATCTCCTGGAATCCCCAGCAACAGGCAGATATCTGGGCACTGGAACTTTGTCGTATGACCATTTGAGACCCCTCCAGACTGTTTGTAACAATTGTTTGGGGGTGCTCTATAGCCTACTGTGTTTGTATGTGCTTGAGACTAAATAAAGCAGAGACTTTGAGTAAAGGCATTCTGGTGAGAGTGCTGGAAACTAATAAAGTGAAGGCTTTAAGTAAAAGCATTTTGTGTGATTTACACCAGCCATACAGCAGACAGAGATGCTGCATCTCCCTTGGTTTATTTCCTGATACCACCTAGCAGAGAGTAGAGTTACCGAGAAATGTGGGTGTAAGTAACCCTGGGTAACAGGCACCCCTAGGGGTCCCTTCTGGTTCATGTCCAATATTCTTAAATTCTCATGCTTCAGGGCTTCAGCTGGTTACCTGCAGAGGTCCGGAAGGGATCCCCTCCCCCCCTCAATATATTGTTTTTTGGGGTTTTCTTGCTCCTTCCTCTGAAACATCAGAGATGGCCACAGCTAGAGATGGGACATTGGGCAGGGTGGGGGACAGTGCTCTGAGGTGGCACTGAGCATTCTCTCTCTCAGGTGCTTGCCTGGCTCACATGCTCAGGGTCTAACTGATCATCATATGTGGGGTCAGAAGGGAATTTCCCCTCAGGTCAGATTGGAAGTGACCTTGGGTTGTTTTTTTCCCCCATCTTTCTCTGCAACGTGGGGTGCGGGTCATTTGCCAGGATCATCTGGCTATCTTTCATTTAATCAATCAGTTCCCTGGCATTGTGGAGGCAGCGGGCCTCAGGATTTGCTGCACCTCAATCTCTCCTACTGCCTGTGACACATAATAGTTTAGTCTCTTGTGGGCTGTAATACTTTGGTCTAACTTTGGTTGTTGGGTTTCATAGAGAGTGCTGGGTAGTGGTGGTGGCCTGTGATACAGAGGAGGTCAGACTATGATCTGGTGGTCCCTTCTGCCTTGAACTCTGTGACTGGGCACAAAAGTAAGGAAAAAATATTGTCATGGCCTTCTCCCCCAAACCTAGCTGAGTTGCAGCTGGGTGTGGTTTGAGAAAAGCTGGGGGACTTGAAAGTGAAACTGAGCGTTCTTTTAGGGAGCAGAGCCACTGGCCATCTCCAATGGGAGAGTCAGAGGCACTGCTGTACAATAAATCCGCCTGCACTAAAGCTTTTTTGGATTTTTGACAGTGTGTTTTTCTCTCATTTATTTGGAAAGCCCTTGTGCTACAACATACTTTAATTATCCACACTTCGAGAATATCCTTTAAAGCGACTGCCTAAAGTAATTAAAGGGATACTTTCAGAAAGGCCTCCAATAAATGCATTTGGTTGGGACATTTCAGTACATTGATTGTGGAGCATTTATGCTTATGTTCCAAAAACAAAGGTATTTGTACTAAACATTAACTATGTACTAGGCTACAATACTCCCAGTCTCTTTGGCAGATGCATCATGTTGCCTCAGATCTCTGACTAGTTCAGTTGCATGACCTTCAGACTGTAAATCTTCTGCTATTTTCCCATGCTCAACAATGGTACAGAAAACTCTGTTATCTCTGCTATCTGCAAGAAGTGTGTCTTCTGCCTTTGTCATTACTAAACATGTGGCAACAAAAGTAACCCACTCAAACAAGACAACTGCACATTCAGCTACTATGCTAAAGACAGTGAAATTTGAACTACGTCAAAGTTCCCCCCATTTTAGGGATGTGCTAACTTAATGTACTGTTTATGGCATTACACCTCGAACAAATGGTCTCTCAGTCAGTATTGCTGTCTAGGACAAAAAATGTGCCAGAAATTCTAATGAAGTAAAGCTTGCTTTCTTTCCTGGAAAACTCATTATAGGTTGGTTATTTCACTGCAGTGCCCTCCAAGCCCCAACACAGAGAAAGTATGCTTCCCGAGTGGCACACAAAACCTCCAAGACCAGCTATTTCATATTTATTGTGGTCAGTTGCTGTTTATCACTGGATGTCATAAAAAACAAATTGCCAGTCTGCCGCAGAAATGCAAAACTGGCTGTAGTGTGACAATGCCTGTGCAGCTATTAATGCTTTTTAGTTTCTGAGTCCTAGCAGGACATGAGTCTAGTTCTGTCTTGCACTCATGCTGTAATTTGGAAGCAAACTCTCTTAGGCTCACAACAATTACATGTCTATCTTTCAACATTATATTGTAAGTTTGTGACCCATAAAAAGTGCAAAGATGTAAACTTCTTGAGGAAACTGAATTAATCTTTTTTTTTTTAGCTGTGAATAAGTATCAACTGCAGATGGCTATAGTAATGTGTGATGTTATGTGTGTGTGTGTGTGAGTAATATGAAAGCACAAGTAATATGAATGCACTCAGATTACTGTACAGAATTAGCCACAGTTATACATAATATACTGGGATAGAAATAGAGGAAATGGGAACCAGAGGGTTAAAGATAACAAAAGGGTAATAAAGAAGCTGATTGACTGTTTATTGTATTGTCCCTGCTGATAGAAAAAAGACAAACCTGGCTGAGAAGAAGGTTAAGGTAGTGGATTGGAACTCAGGAGTCCTAGGTGCAATTCCTTGCTCTGCCACAGTCTTCCCTCAGTGATCCTGAATAAGTCACTTAAATAGTAATGTATTCCCATTTACTTATTATTACTTATTTTCACCCTTTCAATGATGAAATAATTGATCTTTTTCTAAACCCCATTAACAGAAAAATTAACATTTTTTCTAATTTTTATTATTCACAAAACTCCCAAATTTTAATGTGCATGTTTCTTGAGCTTAAATAAGCAAACGTTAAAAAATTTCATCTAAGCTATTTACTTAAAGTTAGCTGCTAGCACAGAGATAAGTTCCCTGGCTGTTATGTGAAAGGTCCTGGGCTTAAATCTCATGGCAGTCCTACTGGCAATAGAGAAACACATTTAACTTTGAGGTCAGACTAGATGATGATAATGGCCCCTTTTAGCCTTAAAATCTATTAAGTATATTTTACCCCAGACAAGAACAAAACATTCAGTACTTTTTTATTTCAAGGACTAGAGTCAAAATTCATTCTGCATTGGAGCCCAAATTTGGGAGCCTTCAGATTCCTATATAAGGCATTATTAATTTTATTTAGCATTTGGTAACATTTTGTTTTTCATTTTGTTTCTGGCAATTTGACAGGCTGCACTTTGCAATTTACAGCACTGGCTGTCTCTGTTCTGTAGAACCGTATTATCTATAAGTTTGCATATTTTGTATCACAGTTGGGTCAACAGGCCGCTTAAAAAGTAATTATATACAAATAAATGCAAGCATAAAAACTAGCAAAAGCAGAAATGAAAGGATGATTTTGTAGCTGAGCTAATACGTGTTACAAGGTACTACTATTGCTAAAATAAAGACTTCAAACCAACATCAAATGTAAGGGAAGTGTAAAGTGAATAGAATATATTTTAAAAATGGGGACCTTTAAAGTGACTTGCTATATCATTGTGCTCTCTCTCCCCCTCCTCCTTCTCCCCAGTTTTTAAAAGGACAAATGAACTTAAAAAGTCCTTTAATGCATGGCAAAAATAAAAAACCAGATCTCTCCAATACTGCCACTCTGTTAAATGAATATTTTTATTTGTTTTCAGTAGAACATACCACAATGTGCTACATGCTGTACAAACACAAAAGATGATAAGATCCCTGCCATACAGAACTTAAAAACTGGAAACCAGTGGCTCACAGTGGCTTCTTTGATTAATCAAAGCTTTTAATCAACCACAAAGCCTCCATATACTCCTCAATAATGAGCAGTATCCCTTAAATATAATGTAGATATGTGTATATCTCTACACATACACACAACATGTATCTCTACTTTAAATTCATACCTCAGTGGTTAAGCAAGTTTGGTTACCAATATCATCATGTACTATTATGTACTGCTCCTTACGCATTTATCTCCCTTTTCCCCTGGATATTGGTAGGCAGGATAATGACTTGTCCTATATGAGTGGATAGGGGAATTCATCCGGTGAAATCCTGGAGCTGCTGAAGTCAATGGCAAAACTCCCATTAACCTCAGCCAGGCCAGGATTGCACTCAGCGCCTGTTATTTACTTTCACATTATGGATCACATGGGAAAGCTACTGCTAGCTCAGTTCCACTGCCTTCTCCCACCAAGAGACTGGGGGCATCTCCTTCATGATGGGCTGAACCTGTCCAAGTCCAGGTCTTGGGAAATTAAATCTCTTGTTCCGCAACTCTACTTTACCATTTAAAGAAAACAAAGTTTCAGCTTCACAGCTTAGTAGCTGCAGCACAAGGAAGCAGTTTCAAATAATAGCCTTTGGGTTATACTACAGTATATTTCCTCTCAGAAATTAGAAGCATTAAAATCTTAATAGTAACATCCATTGTCACCACATAACAGTCAGACTGCTGTAAACTGCCCTCAGCTGCATTTTTTATAAATATAAAAGATTATAAAACTGAAATATCAACAGTACCCCTTCAGTTCTTTGAGACAGCCACCTGTTGGTCAACTTACCACTTGGCACTACAGAACATGACCTGCGGCCTCACATTGCAAGAGAGCTCTGATCAACCCACCTGTAACACTCTGAATACCCGCAGAACACTTGCAGGTGGCAGAATAAATTCCTGCTGGTGCCAGATATTTAGGCCAAATTCAGGGATGAGTCCAAGATGGCTAACTTACACACCTCTCCCAGCCCCCTCCATATGTAAATTATACCACCTGAGTCTAAGAGTCCCTTAGACTGCCTTCCACCCAGTCAACCTTAGATTGATACCCACTTACACCTCCGTGCATATCATCTCTGAATTTGGCCAAACAGTATAAGGGAGATTATTGGAAAAAATTCAGAGGTGACATGTACATTGATGTATGTTAGACTCTTCTACACTCATGTATGCCCTACTGCACACCACTGAGTTCAGTGGAAGTTGTGCTATTGACTTTAGTGGGAGCAGGTACAAGCCCTTAGACTCCGTTACGCCAATGTAGACTCCCTTATAGCTACACTACTCAACCCATGTGTAAGGGAGTCTAAAATTTGTGTGACTTACATGCTCAGGGGACTCAAAAACAGGATAGCCCTAATATTTTAGATTCCCTGGGCCAGATTTAGATCTAAGTTGCATAGATGTAAATCAGGAGTAATTCCATTGATGTCACTGTAGTTGCAGTGACTAGCTGTCTGGAGGCAGTGAGTCCTCATAAAGTCCTCCAGCCAACTCATGAAGTCAATATGAGGTGTTTTTTTTTAAATGAGGACTGATTAAATAATTTAAAATTAGGCCCACTGGGGTGTTTTTCACAACATGTTGATGTAAATCCTAAATAATGGTATAACTCATACTATATGCCAAGTGGACTTTAATGCTTACTTATATCAGCCTGAAAATAGTTTGAATCAGTCAATATCCACAGTATTCATGACTTAGTAGGCACCATTGTTCACGATTCCATAAACCATTTTGTATCATCCTAATGTATAAATGTAGGGGTGGCCAAACTGTGGCTCAAAAGCCACATGGGGTTTTTTTTTACAGTTAAAGTGCAGCTTGCAGAGTCGCCCCTCCCTCCCCCCGCATTCTCCACCTACCAGACTTTGTGGGGGAGCTTGGGACCTCTGCCTTGCAGGGGGGTGGTGGGGTAGGGGCTTCTGCCCAGCGGGGATGGGGATCTTGGGGCTTCAGCCCTGTGGGGTGTGCCTGCTGGACTTGGGACTTCAGCAGGAGCGGGGCAGAAGCCCCGAGCCCCAGCAGGCATGCCCTGGCTCTCAAACTTCTGAAGATTGTCATATGTGGCTCAGAGAGTCAGTATGTTTGGCCACCCCTGTATAAATGTACCATGCTTGAAACTTCCTGAAGGGCATATAGACCATGGGCACAGAGTAAAACAGCTCACTTCTTTCCACATTCCCTGAATTGCACTGTAGTAGCATGAAAAAGTACTTACGCTCTATGAAGTAAGAGCTGGCATCAATCTTCCAGATAATCTGACCACGGTGAGAGCCATTGATGCCACGGTTCTTGTAGTCCAGAAAGTTTTCAGACAAGACCTCATCTACACACAGAAAAAATTACCTCATTAGCTGACCGTCAGCACAGCACAGAAAGTGAAGAGAGAGGCCAAAGTATGTCTTACACTCCACTGAGTGTGCTATATCTGATAGCTTGCCAGCACATGTAGATAAATCAGCTGTGTTTCCGTTATTTATATTTTAAGCAAATACACCTAGCCTTAAAACACTAGCTTTGTTTTGACATAATTTAAAATATACAATCATACAAAACTCTTAAAAATTACAACAGTTGACTCAACCTGGATCAAACTATACCGAAATTAAAAAATAAAATAAAATTCAACCAGCTGAATGACAGAGAATGGGAACAAAAGCACCTAGCACTCATCCCTCCTCCCAAAACATGGAGAGCAGATTTGTATAGGCATTTGCACCCATCACCATTACATCCAATAGGTGTGTAGGTGGTTCTTACAGCAAGCAGGGAAGGTTACATTTGAGTTAATTCAGAACAAGGAATTACAAAAACTGATGTCTCTCTACAGGTAGCACCTAGGTCCTTCCCATTTAAATCAAAGGATTGATAGCTAAGTGCTGTCCACTGCTTGTAATTATGGCTTATTGAAAGACATGGCATGTCCTAGACTTTCAAAGTCATTTTAGAATAATGGTGTGTCTCTCAGTAATCTATTGCAGGTTACCTAAAATGCGGAGAGACTGAGGGCCATGTAGGCAACTTGATAGGACTCAATGGGCCGCATTTGGAACTTCCCAAGACACTCAGGGCCAGAACCCCTAACTCTGCATATCAATTTACACTGATTTTAAAATTAAAAAATAACATACACCACAATATCTTGCATGTATTTATATTTCTATTAATTGATGAATAGAAATTGTTTGCTAGCTGAGTTCACTCTCAGTGAAAACCAGAAATGGTATTTACATACCATTAGAGGGCAATAACAATCTTAGGCTCTGGCCTGTGTCAATCGTTTGTGTCCAGGAACGCAGAGGCCAAAGTAAGGACAATGGATGGGCTGTGCAGTTTCCCCATGCCTTGGCCTGATTACTCAAACTTTTTGTGAATGAAATGAATTACACATTAGTGAACTGTCTAAATATTTTTCCTAGTGGGAAAAAGAGTTCTCCATCAACAGGGACCAATGGATACCTTCCTGTAGTTTACTTTTCCAGCAACGAATAAGTAGCTTTAATTTTAATCTGAGTAAATTCTTACATGTATATTTTAATCAAGTGGTTCTTACAGCTGAAGGTATTTATGCGGATACTTAAATTTTAGTTTCACAAAGGCTAAGTTGATTAATGGTGATGGTAAAAGCTGTGGGAAGATGAGCACCAATAAGGTCCCGGGTTTAAACTCAGCACATTAACTGAGTAACCTCAGGGAAACAATTTGCTTTGCTATTGCCTGGGTCAACTCAGCTGTAAAACAGAGTAAAGAGGAAGACACCACAGAAAACTAGATATTGTGTCTGAGTTGAACTGAACTAAATACATACTGTAAATTATCAGGTAAAGAGTATACATTTGACAAGACAAGCTTATGTCGTTAGTCAGCCTGACAGATCAGTAGAAGTGTGCAATTTGGCAGCATGTGACCTCCAGAAGAAGAAAGGGGAGCGTCCATGTACCAGCAACACAGATACAGGTAAGCAACAGTTTTCATGTTCTCTCCACAGGTACTAATGCGGAGACTGGATTAGATGATACATCTGAGGGAAGGGGACAGAAGGAGACTCCGCCGATTGGAAGGCATGAGATGCACTGTCCTAGGGATGGGGGTTCCACGACCACCGCTCCCAAGAGAAGGAGGACTGAGTCATCAGGGGGACTGAGTCATCTATCTGCCGCCCCGACCGGGAAAACTGAGAAGTCTGCTGCTTGCCAGGAGCTAGGATTCACGATGTGACGGAGAGACTGCCGAGACTCATCAAGCCCTCGGATCGCTACCCCTTCCTGCTTCTCCACATGGGCACCAATGATACTGCCAAGAATGACCTTGAGCAGATCACTGCAGACTATGTGGCTCTGGGAAGAAGGATAAAGGAGTCTGAGGAGCAAGTGGTGTTCTCGTCCATCCTCCCCATGGAAGGAAAAGGCCTGGGTAGAGACCATCGAATCGTGGAAGTCAACAAATGGGTACGCAGGTGGTGTTGGAGAGAAGGCTTTGGATTCTTTGACCGTGGGATGGTGTTCCAAGAAGGAGGAGTGCTAGGCAGAGACGGGCTCCACCTAACGAAGAGAGGGAAGAGCATCTTCACAAGCAGGCTGGCTAACCTAGTGAGGAGGGCTTTAAACTAGGTTTACTGGGGGAAGGAGACCAAAGCCCTGAGGTAAGTGGGGACATGGGATACCGGGAGGAAGCACAAGCAGGAGAGCGCGAAAGGGGAGGGCTCCTGCCTCATACTAAGAAAGCAGAACAAACAGCAAGGTATCTCAAGTGCCTGTACACAACTGCAAGAAGCCTGGGAAACAAGCAGGGAGAAGTGGAAGTCCTGGCACAGTCAAGAAATTACGATGTGATTGGAATAACAAAGATTTGGTGGGATAACTCACATGACTGGAGTACTGTCATGGATGGATATAAACTGTTCAGGAAGGACAGGCAGGGCAGAAAAGGTGGGGGAGTTGCACTGTATGTAAGAGAGCAGTATGACTGCTCAGAGCTCCGGTACGAAACTGCAGAAAAACCTGAGAGTCTCTGGATTAAGTTTAGAAGTGTGAGCAACAAGGGTGATGTCGTGGTGGGAGTCTGCTGTAGACCACGGGACCAGGGGGATGAGGTGGACGAGGCTTTCTTCCAGCAACTAATGGAAGTTACTAGATCGCAGGCCCTGGTCTCATGGGAGACTTCAATCACCCTGATATCTGCTGGGAGAGCAATACAGCGGTGCACAGACAATCCAGGAAGTTTTTGGAAAGTGCAGGAGACAATTTCCTGGTGCAAGTGTTGGAGGAACCAACTAGGGGCAGAGCTCTTCTTGACCTGCTGCTCACAAACCGGGAAGAATTAGTAGGGGAAGCAAAAGTGGATGGGAACCCGGGAGGCAGTGACCATGAGATGGTCGAGTTCAGGATCCTGACACAAGGAAGAAAGGAGAGCAGCAGAATATGGACCCTGGACTTCAGAAAAGCAGACTTTGACTCCCTCAGGGAACTGATGGGCAGGATCCCCTGGGAGAATAACATGAGGGGGAAAGGAGTCGAGGAGAGCTGGCTGTATTTTAAAGAATTCTTATTGTGGTTACAGGGACAAACCATCCTGATGTGTAGAAAGAATAGTAAATATGGCAGGCAACCAGCTTGGCTTAACAGTGAAATCCTTGCTGATCTTAAACACAAAGAAGAAGCTTACAAAAAGTGGAAGATTGGACAAATGACCAGGGAAGAGTATAAAAATATTGCTCAGGCATGCAGGAGTGAAATCGGGAAGGCCAAATCACACCTGGAGTTGCAGCTAGCAAGAGATGTTAAGAGTAACAAGAAGGGTTTCTTCAGGTATGTTAGCAACAAGAAGAAACTCAAGGAAAATGTGGGCCTCTTACTGAATGAGGGAGGCAACCTAGTGACAGAGGATGTGGAAAAAGCTAATGTACTCAATGCTTTTTTTGCCTCTGTCTTCACGAACAAGGTCAGCTCCCAGACTACTGCACTGGGCAGCACAGCATGGGGAGGAGGTGACCAGCCCTCTGTGGAGAAAGAAGTGGTTCAGGACTATTTAGAAAAGCTGGATGAGCACAAGTCCATGGGGCTGGATGCGCTGCATCCGAGAGTGCTAAAGGAATTGGCGGATGTGATTGCAGAGCCATTGGCCATTATCTTTGAAAACTCATGGTGATCGGTGGAGGTCCTGGATGACTGGAAAAAGGCTAATGTAGTGCCCATCTTTTAAAAAGGGAAGAAGGAGGATCCTGGGAACTACAGACCAGTCAGCCTCAGCTCAGTCCCTGGAAAAATCATGGAGCAGGTCCTCAAGGAATCAATTCTGAAGCACTTACATGAGAGGAAAGTGATCAGGAACAGTCAGCATGGATTCACCAAGGGCAAGTCATGCCTGACTAATCTAATTGCCTTCTATGATGAGATAACTGGCTCTGTGGATGAGGGGAAAGCAGTGGACGTGTTATTCCTTGACTTTACCAAAGCTTTTGACACAGTCTCCCACAGTATTCTTGCCATTAAGTTAAAGAAATATGGGCTGGATGAATGGACTATAAGGTGGATAGAAAGCTGGCTAGATTGTCGGGCTCAACGGGTAGCGATCAATGGCTCCATGTCTAGTTGGCAGCCGGTATCAAGCGGAGTGCCCCAAGGGTCGGTCCTCGGGCCGGTTTTGTTCAATATCTTCATTAATGATCTGGAGGATGGTGTGGATTGCACCCTCAGCAAGTTTGCAGATGACACTAAACTGAGAGGAGAGGTAGATATGCTGGAGGGTAGGGATAGGATACAGAGGGAGCTAGACAAATTAGAGGATTGGGCCAAAAGAAATCTGATGAGGTTCAACAAGGACAAGTGCAGAGTCCTGCACTTAGGAAGGAAGAATCCCATGCACTTCTACAAACTAGGGACTGATTGGCTAGGCAGCAGTTCTGCAGAAAAGGACCTAGGGTTTTCAGTGGACGAGAAGCTCGATATGAGTCAACAGTGTGCCGTTGTTGCCAAGAAGGCCAATGGCATTTTGGGATGTATAAGTAGGGACATTGCCAGCAGATCGAGGGACGTGATCGTTCCCCTCTATTCGACATTGGTGAGGCCTCATCTGGAGTACTGTGTCCAGTTTTGGGCCCCACACTACAAGAAGGATGTGGAAAAATTGGAAAATGTCCAGCGGAGGGCAACAAAAATGATTAGGGGACTGGAACACAGGACTTATGAGGAGAGGCTGAGGGAACTGGGATTGTTTAGTCTGCAGAAGAGAAGAATGAGGGGGGATTTGATAGCTGCTTTCAACTACCTGAAAGGGGGTTCCAAAGAGGATGGATCTAGACTGTTCTCCATGGTAGCAGATGACAGAACGAAGAGTAATGGTCTCAAGTTGCAGTGGGGTAGGTTTAGGTTGGATATTAGGAAAAACCTTTTCACTAGGAGGGTGGTGAAACACTGGAATGCGTTACCTAGGGTGTGCGTTACCTAGGGAGGTGGTGGAATCTCCTTCCTTAGAAGTTTTTAAGGTCAGGCTTGACAAAGCCCTGGCTGGGATGATTTAGTTGTGGTTTGGTCCTGCTTTGAGCAGGGGGTTGGACTAGATGACCTCCTGAGGTCCCTTCCAACCCTGATATTCTATGATTCTATGAATACTACCAGCTGTTCAAGGGTCCAGTCATGCAGCTGCTTCATTTGAAGAACTCCCCACAGTGACTTCAACGGTGGCTGTAGAATCTAGCCTCCCAAGTGAAGACCTAAGTGGTGAAGCAGCTCTAGACCTTGGACTAGTAAACATCACATGATGATTATACAAAGGTTACTCCTGAGGGCATTCTGTGCCCAAAATTAAAAATTCTGCTCACAATATTTTAAAATTCTCCAAAATTCTGCAAATTTTATTTATCAAATAAATGTGGAGGCTCCAGCATGGCATTAGGGAGCACAGACTACTGGCTGCACAAAAATGGGAAATCACTGAGCAGCTCCCCCCTGGGACATGTACTCAGTGGTGAGGCTGCACCCAACCCTGACACTGTGCAAGGACTGGGCCTGCCCCTCTATGCCAGATGCACCAGGTGTAGGCAGGCAGGGTCAGCAAGGCAGGATCCAAATGTGGAGGGGCTTAGTGTGGAGAGATCCAGGTGTGGGTTGAGAGCGTTCTGTGAGGGGCAATCTGGGTGCAGGTGGCTCAGTAGTGGACCCGGGTGTGGGGGGAATTTGGATGCACAGGGGCTTGTTGGAGGGTTCTGGGTACAATGGTAATGGGACTCTGCAGGGGGGTTCAAGTGAAGGTAGTTGGAGGCTTGGGTGTGGCGGGAGATAGAGCTCAGCATGGGTGTCTGGGTACGGGGGGCTCAGTGGGAGGATCCAGATGCTGGGGAAGTGGGACTCAGTGTGGTGGGGATCCAGGTGCAGCTGGTTGGGGCTTGATGGGGTGAGCAACTGGGTGCAGGTGGCTCATTGGCGTGCTCCAGGTGCAGGGGAGTGGGGCTTATCATGGGGGGATTCTGAGTGTGTGGGGGGTGAGGCTCGGTGGAAAGTTCTGCGTATGAGGGGTTTGGATGCACATGAGTTGGGTGGAAGGGGGAGCAGCTCCCTGTACAGGGATCCCTCCCTCTGCAGCTGAGGAGCGATGGGTGGAGGAAGCAGGGTGTTTGCAGAGCTTCCTGCAGCTGGAGGAAAAATATGGGCGTGGGTCTGACCCAGGGATGTGTGGTCCCTATCTGTATTCCACTTGAGATGTACATGTGCTCCATGGGCCTGAGTTTGGAAGACTTTTGCTAGCAATGTCTGTTGGTCTGCACCTGCACACCTCTCTTCTTGTGCACCAAATGCAGGGCATAAGGGGTGGTGTGAACCAACCACCTCTCCAGTTCCCTTTCTACCATGAATAGCACCAGGATAAGACTCCACTACACAGGGGAAGAAGGGCAGGCAGAGGAATACAAATAGGGATCGCGCATCTCAAAGAACCCCAATTACTGTACAAGGGAAGTAACCTTTCTTTCTTTTTTGAGTGATGGTCCCTACTTGTATTCTACCCCAAGTGACTCTCAATCGGTATTCATTGAGGATGAGGATGGGAGGAACCATGCTGTATGACAGGTTGAAGGACTGCTCTCCCAAAAAAATGTGTCTGCTGTAGAATCCTGAACCAAGGCATAATGTCTCACAAAGATATGGATGGAGCCCTACATTGCTGTTCTGCAGCTGTTTAGGAGAGGGACATCTTAAAGCAAAGCTGCTGATATAACCTGGGCACTAGTTGAGTGGGGCCTTGTATCTTGAGGGGAGGCTTCAAACAGCAGGATGCAGCCCAATATCCATTTAGACAGGCTTTCTGAGGACATAGCTTCCCTTCTCATTCATTTGGCAAAGGAAACAAACTATTTTGGGAGTTTTCTGAAGGATTTCATCCTCTATAGATAAGTTAAAGCTTGGCGGACATTCAGAGAGGGGGGCTTCCTCTCCTGCCTGGCAGCATGGGGCTTCAGACAGAAGACAGGTAAGTGGATGCCCTGGTTCAGATGGAACTCCAAGATTACTTTTGGAATTAGTTTAGGATAAGGACCTTGTGGGTCTGCCATAAAGGTCTCCAGCTTACCTACTCTTCTAGGTAGGTGTCTACAACCAGAAAGGCAATCTTCAGAGATAGATGAGCAAAAGAACATAAGCCTAAAGGTCTGAATGGGGGAATTAATAATGACAGGACTAGACTGAGGCACCATACTGGGGAAGGTTTCAGCACCAGAGGAAAGGTTCTGACAAGTCTCTTCAGAAACCTTACTGGGATCTGATGGGCAAAAACTGAATGGCTGTCCAGCACAGGGTAAAAGATGCTAATGGCTGCCAAGGGCACCTCACAAGGAGCTGAGACACAGTCCTGACATTTTCAGAGAGACAAGGGATCTCAGAACCCCTGGACATAGTCCACTATGCTGACACTGTATAGAGAAACTTTTCCATTTTGCTGTGTAGCATTTTCTTGTGGAATCTTTCCTACTATTGCTAAGAATGGATTGTATTGCCAACAAGCATGACTTGTCTAGGTCCGTTGTCCATCTGTTAGATGGAGGAGAAAGTGGCCATCAATAGGTGGTGCCATTGATACCATGGTCTGATTAAGTGAGTGGCAAACTGACCAGGGAATATCCGTGATTTCAGGTCCATATAGATAATAAAGTCCTTCAGCTCCATGGAGCTGCAGAGTGTACTGGACTTCTGTCTCTTGGTAGTGCTGGCTTCAGACAGGAATAGTTTTTGTTACCAAGGTCTCCTTTTTTCTGCACATCCGTAATGTTGGTGTATTGCTCCTTTCTTTCCCTTGCCAGTACTGAGGACGGTCCTGCCCTTTTGGCCAGAGATGGTTTCAGGGCACTTTTGGTTTTCAGTGACAAGGAATTGGTACCATGCTTTTGAGAGCTCCTGAGATAGTCATACGGTGATGTAGAGTCTCACCTGACTCAGAGGGTGTCAGAGACAAGCTCCTCTTTTTGTATGAGGATTTGAAGAGAGATTTTTCCCGTTTCTTACATGAGTGTTTGCTCTTACCCTCCCCATGTCTGTTCTGTTTGGAAGAGTTTTTAACCCTGCTCTGTGTAGCTATGGAGACCACTGTGCTCAAAGGGGCCCTTCTCAGGGCCTCAGCCAGATGTACAGGGGGGTCTAATAGGCCAGGATTGGACTGGGTTCTCGCTGAGCAGTCCATTAAGAATCTTCTAAATCTAAATTCACAGAATTGATGGGTTCAGCGAAGAAGGGGCCGGCAGATATTGTACTTAGAAGCTGGTACGAGCTTCCCTGAGGCAACAGAGGCAGGCCACGCAGATCTTGAATCCCAGACATACGAGGCATCTCATGCATGAGAGTGGCATCTCATGCATGAGAGTGTCTTGTGGAGGGACTCTCAGAGCTCTAAAAATTGCTAAACTAACCTATCTAGAAACAGGTTTTTAAAACTATTTGCAACTCTCTACAAACTTAGAACAAGAATACTAGCTAAAGCTGTGAACATTGAAGAGGTTCATCTCAGACCAGGGCAGCAGAAAGGAACTAGAGAGGCAGTCAGTCCGTACTGCCCCTTATGTCCTCAGCTTGGAGCATGAGGAAGAGGGGGTGCAAGCACAGACCAACTGACATTGCTAGAGAAAAATCTTCAGGTTCATGCACACCTCAAGTGGAATACATCACTCAAAGAAGAACTAAACTTTTACCGAAAGAATAAAGCACTGGGCAGATGCCAGTGTTATTTCTTTGGTTTTATGCAACAGGGTTCTGCAAGGAGCATGACAGGCTACCAACTGTAAACTCTTTGGTGACATTCCCTTGAGGGATTTACAAAGGAAATCCTTTTAAAGAGGTCATTAACGATTGCAATGGATAATTATAAAAGGCAATGCCATCTACAATACATTTTCCCATTGCTGATTTGCTAATTATCCGTAATTATTTCATTAGCTTAATTTCATGCACTGTATGGAAATGGAGATTTTTCAATATATTAAAATTTTACATTTCCACGGTACACCTGCAATTTCCCCAGTAAAAGTAGTATAATATCCTCTGGGACAATTTCCAGTCTTCATTTACAGTTTCCATTTCTGATCCCTTTCACTATCCAAATTTATATTAGAAACAAAAACAACCCTCACCCCATCCCGAGATGTACATTTTTGTAAAGAGAAAGATAGAAACAAATTTGATTATGTGCAAGTGTCCACCCTTCCCCTGTTCATGAATCATCTGAGTTATTTGAAACCTGAGCCTTCAACAATGCAGCACAGACATTTAGCACTAAAGCTACAGGACTAATGTTAGCTGGCAGCAAGAGAAGTCTTTTTTCCAAGAGAGGGGATGGGTTGCTGGGTCCAGGTGCTAGGTCAGGTGCGTGGTCAGGAATTCCAGCCTGGCTCTCTCTTTCCCTCACCCCAGGAGTTGGGGAGCTATTGCCCCATGTGTTGCCTCCAGATGGTGTGTGTGTATGTGTGTCTGTGTAGGGGGGCTGGCCTTGGTGTCAGGGGTATATGAAGGGAGCCTGGCCCAAATCTTTCTCTCTCCCCTCCCTGATGTTGGGGGAAGCTTCTGCTCCCTCTGGTGCTCCTGTGTGTGTGTGAATGGGGGAGGGGAAATGTGCCACTTGCTACAGGAGGTCACAGGGAAGGGAGTCCGACCTGGCTTTCTTGTTTCCTTGCCCCAGCAGTTCCCTGCCATGCCCGTGGAACTGCACTACTGCAGGAACCTGGCCTCAGAATGTTCAGTGATTTGGGCTATACTATAGTGTACCATACTATACTATACTAACAATTAACTAACTATGCCAAAGTGAAAACATTTTTTAAACAGGACTGCTGAGCTCCATCTCAGGCCGGGGACCGTAGAGAAGGAACTGAGGAGTCATGGCCACATACGTGCTGTTAAGGCACTGCGTGTGCGTGGCCCACGCGGGTACTGCTGTACAAATCTCCGAGCGAAGGAGCAGGGACTCACCAGCACCTGGCGTGGAGCACCCACAGGGACATCTCAAAGAAGAACATATTCTCAGGCTAAATTACAAAGCTGGCATTTACAGTAAGCTTCAGTCTTCTCAAAGATTATTACAGGGAAGAGTTTTGACAAACTAGGGCTTGATTCTACAAGCACTCTGTCCTCAATCCAGTAAAGATTTAAGTACATGTTTAACTTTAAACATGAGTAGCCCCATTTACACCACTTAGATAGCAGAGAAAAAGTAGGTTAGAGGAGAGGGAAGAGACACATAAAGGGAAAAGGTAGGAGAAAAGAGACAATAAAAGGAGTAGAGCAGAGAGAATAAAGACTGGAGAAAAGATGAAGAGAAGAGGAAAACTTGGGGGTGGGGAACTGGAGAAAACAGAGCCAGCATAATTACAGCAGTTCTTGGCCATCTTACAAGGGTTCTATTTTAAGAACAGCTGATATAGACAATGGAAAGAGCGGGAGTGATAGAGTTGGAGCCTGAATCACCTGATCCAGGGTAGGAAAACCAGCAAACAAAAAATCCAAAGGACCCTGATTGTCATTCTCCAGACTGAGTGTGTCAAAACCTACAACAAATTCTGTTTTTCCTTTGGAACCTTTATCCTCTTATTCTGAATTAGCTGCAGTGCCCCTGCCAGCCATGGTTTCTTTTTACAGTGAAGCCTAAGCAGCCCCCATACATCCCTGCCCCACCTACAGGTTCATACTGAAAATATTATCAGCTCTAAAGTTCCTGCATTTCCAAAATTGCCTTTACTGAAATGGTGGATGCAATATGCCTGGTTTTTAGTAGAGCATTTGCTAAAAATTTAAAGTGTCTCATAATATCTTATTGCAAACATAGCTAAAATCAGCCTGGATAATGAACACTGTCACATGAACTGAAAAACTAGAAGGAATGCAGGCACAGAGCAATGTTACACAATAATATACTGAGTTTTGGAAGGGGCAATGTACAGTGGGGTACCACAGGGGTAAAATGGATCAAAGGCCTGATCCAAAGACACTGTAGTCAATGGGACTCTTTCTATTGATTGTAATAGACTTTGGATCAGACCTTAAAAGGAGGCAGTAGCATACTAATGAAATTTGCTAAGAATACGAAAATGGGAGGAGATACAAACACCACATAGGGCAGAGATATAATATACAAAGGGACACTGAAAGATTTTAAATATGGGCAAGAAATAAGATTCAGCTGGGTAAAAATGCTAACTAAAATAGCAAGGGTGAAATAATGTGAAATATATATACTCGATGGCAAGAGGACAATTAAAATGTAGCAATGCTGAAAGATACATACCATCAGGGTGACAGTGGACAGCAAACTAGTCAGGAGTTTGCAATGTGATACAGCAGCAGAAAATGGTTGAGTTAACAGAGGCATCAAAACACAAAGAATCTTTATAGAGCCCGGTGTGACTGTATTTGGAATATTGCATTCTGTTCTGGGCACCTCACCACCGCAAATCAAAACAAATTGGAAGGTGTTCAGTGAACAGAAGTAATTTGGGGGCCAGAGAGATCAACTGATAAGGAAAAATTAAGAAAGCTCAGTGTATATGCAACAGCTCATGTGTGTGGGAAGGATGTTACTAGTCTAAGAATAACTAAAAGATGTACACACTGAGGTGGGAAAGGAATTATTTGGTTTGGTTTAGGAGTAATGAGATGAAATGGAGAAAGAGAATTTAAAGGCTGCATAACAGAAAAAATACATAGGCTGTTTGACAACCTATGTGAAATGGATTTGTTGTCTTAAGCCCTGATCCTGCAAAGAATTATACACATGCTTAATTTTACTCACTGTGAGTAGTCCCAGTAAAGTCAATGGGCTACCCACAAAGTGTACTGTTAAGCATGGCCATGGTCCATCTTCCAATGTCTCTTCAGTTGACTGAATTATCAGCAAATCACTGGGTGAGTGATTGTTACGTATACACCATTGCCCTCAGTATCTATTTTGGGGCACTTATCTGGTTGCCTCCTTTCACGGTAATAGCTGAGCACCTCTCAGTCTTTAATATATTTACCCTCACAACATCCCTGTGAGGTGGGGATACATTGGCTTCATAGAAAAGACTGCAGCCAGAGTACCACCTGCCTGCTTTGTTTCCTTCTCTTGGTAATTGGGGCGACTGTTGCATTGGACCTGGAAAACCTGTTTGTTCCACACACCATCAAAGAGATTCACAGTGTCTGGAATATTATTTCATGGGAAAACATACTCTCAAAAGGGACATATTTGGATACCTGGTGATGGTTTTTCTACCATGTACATAAACTACAGGAGAAAAAAGCTAGCAGCCAAAAACTCCTCCACATTGGTTTCATTCTTTCAGTGCATTATCCATCTATGATGTAATGCTAGTCATAATATTAACAATACTTAGCAAATTCCAAACATTAGCTAATTAGCCCCCTTAATACTAGTTAATTAATCCTCTTCAAGGCAGATATTGTGATTAGTCTTAGTTTACAGATCATAAAATTGAGGGTATGTCCACACTTAAAACACTGCAGCTGTGATTCCATAGCACTTCAGTGTAGACACTACCTATGTAGTACTCCTCCTCCCTGAGAGCAGTAGTTAGGTCAATGCAAGAATTCTTCCATCGACCTAGCACTGTCTCCATCGGGGGTTAAGTCGGTATAGCAACATCTCTCAACGGTGTAGATATATCACATCCCAAGAGAGATGTAGCTGTACTGATGTAAGTTCCTATTGTAGATCAGCCCTGAGGCACAGAGGTTAAGGGGTAACACCACGGGCACAGATGAAGCCAATATCAGAGGTGGGAATTAAATTTAGGCATTTGGGGTTCTCAATCCTATATGCAGGTCACTAGATCACACAAGTAATTCTCTTCTTTGCTGTTGCTAGTACAGTGCTGGGGTTACATCATCTGCTTGCACACACTGGATGCATGGAAAAATTATTGTACAAATAGGGCCTGATCCAAAGCCCATTTTAAAATTAATTAAAGTTAGTCTTTCCATTGACTTCAATAGGCTCAATATCAGGCCTTTGGAATATCAAATTAATCTGAAAAATGTAAAAATGTGTATTAATCAAAATCCTTAAAAATGAGGTATGTCTGACTGAAGCAAGAATTGCCTTTTGGGGGGAAATAAAATCAAAGACTAGATCAGAGGGAAAAAAAATCATAAATGTTTAAGCTAAATTTCAACTACTATTTAGGTCAAGAACTTTTTATATACATATAAACTTGAAAAGGATTGACTAAAAGAAAATATAGACAGGAAATTGGACTGGAAAGTGTTTGTGCATAAAGACCTTTTATTAAATAACTTTTAAAATGTTTTGTTTTCCCTAAAGAAATTGCTGAAAGAAGAAAGTCTATGTCTATTGGTATGTACAACGCAATATTAGCCCCGAATAGATTCACTGACTAATACCAGTATTTATAGGCATCAGGCCAAAAGTTTATTTCCATGTCTAGTTTAGGTACTTCTTATGAGCCATTCAACAGCAGATACTGATATGATGAAAGCAGTGAAATATAGTTGTGACTGAAATTCAACTGCAGTAATTAGAAGATAGCTCTTTATCTATACACAGCTGCCAGAAGTCCATATTAATTCTAAGAGGCTCTGTACCATAACATATACTAACAGTAAATGAGGTGAAGGAGGAAGACAAAACCATCAGATAAGTAACTGCAAATATTTCACCTGTTGCAAGACTTCCACTAAAACACATTTTTATTGATATAGGAAATACCAATATGTAAATCTTAGCTATTCAGACAAATGACATTTGTATTGGTTTCACATAAAAACAGTGAGTGCGTAATCAGGGTAGTGATTCTCACTTTTGAGTGTTTACATGTGGTTTTGACTGAGGCCATATTTTTGGAGGATTGTGTTTATTAGAAATGTTATAGTTCTCCTGAGAAGTGACAAACAGATACATTAGGAAAACTGTTACACTACTGTTACACATAGCAAGCAATTTATTTTATAGCTGATACATAATGCTGAAAAAGAGTGAAATAAGGATCATGTGAAGCAAGTCTTGCGGGAAGTTACAATGCTTCAAGATCAAGATTAAACAACAATACAAAACTCTGATTTCCACAGGCAGAATATATTTTATATCCTTTCAAGTGCACATTCTTGGGTCAGAGGAATCCACATGTTCTTGCTGCCTAGCCATTGCCAATTGGATAAACAAGATCTATATTTTAACAGACTCCATATTCATGTTTTCCCCCAAACTGATTAATTTTTCTAATGCTCGTCTATCACATACATTTACAAAATCAACTGTTGATTGTGGGGATGTATTAACTTCTCCACTCTGTTATCACTGGAATCCATGTAGCTTTTTAAACAGGTATACCCAATAGTATTACTGGACACTAATTACATGACCATCATTTTCTTAACTTATTCTGTACTACCTCTCCTCAAGGATGACAACCCTTTCTTGTAGAAGGAGATTAACTCTGATATCAGTTCTAAACTTATCTTTTACCAGTTTTAGATAAAGATGAGCTCCCAATTTGCCATAAGCTAATATCTGAACAGGGATTCAAGTGAGGGGGGCAGGGCGAGGAGAGCATGAACCCCTTTTCCCCCTTCTGTAAAAGCAGAGGAAGCACTCCTACTTCTCTCCGGGACTTCAGTAAGCAACATTCTCCCTGAATATCCCCAAATCCTTGGCTGGTATGGTGAGAGCCCCCCTCTCCCATTTCAATCTACTTTAACTACTTGACTGGAATATGCCTTCACAAAAACATCCAGTGGTCTCATTCTCTAAATACTGGTCCACTATGATCTAGCTCTTTTTACCCTTCTCCCTTCTTGAAACCTTCTTCATCAGAATATATCTTCTACCCACCAGATATTCCTTGTTGCCAAATGCTGTGTCCTTTCAAGGTTTGGACTATCTTTATTTGGAAGTTTGTGGTTTATCAGATATCTCCAAAATTTCTCAGTGAGTGTTGCTGGTGGGGAAAAGATATTTTCCCTAAACATTTCAACATCAGGACCCAACAAAAACATATAGGGATATTTCCTAATTTATTAAAGTGAAAATGATTGTAAACTCTGGGGCAGGGATTGTTTTTTGTTCTGTTTGTACAGTTGCCTATCACAATGGGGTCCTCATCCATGACTAGGGCTCCTAGGTGCTACAGTAACACAAACAATAAATAATAATACTAATGCTGCTGGACCAAGCTTTATAAAAAAACAACAATAAAATACCACAACACTCTGCACGATCCCCATAGAGCATAAACAGTTTCTCAGTTACCTCATGAATCAACATAACATTAAACTATTTCCATGTTTAAAACTTTCAGCTTTGTTCCCAGGAATTCAAATGAAAAAGAAGCTCAGAATATAAGACCACCCCCTAACTACACACACAACCACATTAACTGGGCATTTCTGGTTATGATCATCAGGATGGAAATGGTTAACAATGCTGTCATTTCAGTGGTGACAACAGGCTGCAGGGCTAATCCCCTATTGAGTTGACTGGGGAAGTGCACAGGTTTTTTGGTATGCTTGTTCCAGTCTGGCTGGCTGCTAACTCAGAAACCCAGCCATGTATCATTTTACATTGTGAATGTTCCCTTCATATCCAGAAGGGCCCGGACACTTTCTTCTTTCTGCCATGGAGATGTAGATTCTAGAAAGCTTTGTGACTCTTGCCCACATGCTCAGGGTTCAGCTGATCACCATATTTGGGGTCGGGAAGGAATTTTCCTCCAGGGCAGATTGGCAGAGGCCCTGGGGGTTTTTCGCCTTCCTCTGTAGGATGGGGCACGGGTCACTTGCTGGAGGATCCTCTGCTCCTTGAAGTCTTTAAACCACAATTTGAGGACTTCAATAGCTCAGACATAGGTGAGAGGTTTCTCGCAGGAGTGGGTGGGTGAGATTCTGTGGCCTGTGTTGTGCAGGAGGTCAGACTAGATGATCATAATGGTCCCTTCTGGCCTTAATGTCTATGAATCTATAAATCCAGGGAAAAACCTACTCCACAAGAATCCATGGATTTTCCCCTCCCATGGATTAACTGTGTAACAAGTTAATTTGTAATTTACTAGCTACTACAAGGGTAACTGTCAGGTTGCTGTACCAGAAAAATGTACCATTCTATGTTTCATATTCAAAGTATACAAAAACACATTCCCAGCACTATTGTACTATGTACCTAGAATCTCTGCGTCTTAGGGTTTTATACTGCTGTCCATTACTGCAGTATCTGAGCACCTTCCATGTAAAGCGGACAGCAATAGTGCAGTTCCCGGCAAGCTTCAGGGAGTCCCTGGCACATTTTCCTTTTTGGGATGAAAACTGCTTAGGGTTTTGTGGGTTTGATATTTTGGTGATTACTACTTTCCAATTTATTTTGACCAGGAATGGGAGGTTGGAGACAGAACCGTAGTTGAAGTTCAGGGTTGACTGACAGCTTCTTGAGCCCTGGACAAACTATTGCATTTTTCAAGGAGGCTGGTAAGTGTGCTCTGAAGGAGCCACTGACCATGTCCATTAGTACTGGCATCCAGCATGGATTCGTTTAACTGGTTGTGGCTGTTATATTTTCAGAGCTTCCTGACCTTCGGAATGTGTGATGGGTCCAAACTCAGCTGGGATGGTGAGGTGGATATTGCAATCTGGTCAGAGGTAGAATTTCCTTTCCCAACTAGCTCCATATATATTCAGTTGATTTTAACAGCGGGGTACACTGACAGCTCTTCACAGTGGTTGATGCTTGGGTCCAGTATCGGGGGTATGGAATCTGGGTTGATTAGCCAGTGCACCATGTTAAACAGCTCCGATGACCAGGATTCTGCTGTATTAAATGCAGAGTAGACAGTCTCTTGTATTGTAGTGGCATAATCCTGTTAGAGTTGTGTCACGCTGTCTGGAAGCATTCACAGTTGTGAGCCACTCCAGCGTGACATTGAAGCAGAGATCCCTGGGGTTACCCCGGGTCCACCCTGAAAGATACTTTGAATTGACAGATCACAACTCTGTCACTCTTAGGATTCAGATGATCACTCATTTGTGTGTATATGTTTGCTTGCTTTAACCTGTAAATAACTCATTTCTTTTTTCTAGTTAATAAAGCTTTTGGTAGTTTATTACAGGATTGGCTACAGGTCTTGTCTTTGATATGAGATCTAGGTTACCGATTGCTCTGGGGTTAGTGACTGGTCCCTTGGGACTGGAAGTAACCTGTGTGAGGTGTGATTTTTGGTGTAAGTGACCATTTGTTTTTTGTGCTGGTATGTTTCTTCGGACTTGCTCCTTCAAGGTACTGAGCATTCTGGACATATCCAATAAAGCACTTAAGCATGTACTTCACTTTAAGCACATGAGTTTAAGAACATGTTAGACAAACACCTGTCAGATGGCCTATGTATACTAGATCCTGCCTCAGCGGAGAGGGATGAACTAGATCAGTGGTTCTCAAACTTTTGTACTGGTGACCCCTTTCACATAGCAAGCCTCTGAATGCAACCACCCCCCGATATATTAAAAACACTTTTTTATATATTTAACACCATTATAAATGCTGGAGGCAAAGCGGGGTTTGGGGTGGAGGCTGACAGCTCCCCATGTAATAACCTCCTGACCTCCTGACCCCCAGTTTGAGAACCCCTGAACTAGATCTCTCAAATTCCTTTCCAGCCCTACATTTCTATGATTCTATGAGGTATCCCCATTTAAGCCAATAGGGCAACTCATGTGCTTAACTTTAACCACATGCTTAAGTGCATCACTGGATCAGATCTGAGTGCTCAGTACATTGGAGGATGAAGCCCTCAGTGTATCTGTTCTGAATCCTGCGCAAAGATTTTAAATTTCCTAACCATTCTTTTTTAAATGAAGTATTTAAAAATCTTCATTTTGTACTGAAGAAAAGAAGTGAAGTATGTGTCCGTTGTTACTAATTTTTATTACTCATATCTAAGTATTCTTTAGTTATACAGAGAAAAGACATTCTGCTCATTGCTTTTCAAAGGGCTAAGGCTCTGTTTCTGCAAAACCTTATAAGCTTGCATAATGCTTAGTGGTGTGAGTAGTCTCACTGCAGTAAAGACTACTCAGATGAGTAAGGACTTGCACTGGTAGATGCTTGGAATCCTAGGCTTTGTCTAGCCTGGGGACATTTCCCCAAAAATTCAAACTGCTTTAAAATCAAACCAGTTTGAAATTTTGGGAAACTGTCCACAGTGTAGACCAGGGGCGGGCAAACTTTTTGGCCTGAGGGCCACATCGGGGTTCCAAAACTGTATGGAGGGCCGGGTAGGGAAGGCTGTGCCTCCCCAAACAGCCTAGCCCCCGCCCCCTATCCACCCCATGACTGCCCCCCTCAGAACCTCCCACCCATCCAACCCCCCCGCTCCTTGTCCCCTGACCGTCCCCTCCCATGACCCCCATCCCTAACCACCCCCCGCCAGGACCCCACCACCCATACAATCCGCCCTGCTCCCTGTCCCCTGACTGCCCTCTCCCCTATCCACACCCCCTCCCCCTGACAGGCCCCCTGAGACTCCCACGCCTATCCCACCGCCCCCATTCCCCATCTCCTGACCACCCCCCCGCAGAACCTCCGCCCCATCCAACCATCCCCTGACTCCCCTCCCTGGTACCCCCTCCCCTTATCCAACCCCCTGCTCCCTGCCCCCTTACCATGCCGCTCAGAGCAGCATGTCTGGCAGCCTCGCTGCCTGGCCGGAGCCAGCCATGCCGCCGCACTGCTCAGCAGGCGCTCGCAGCCCTGCTGGCCAGAGCACTGGAGGCACAGCAAGCTGAGGCTGCGGGGAAGGGGCCGGGGGCTAGCCACCCTGGCTGGGAGCTCAAAGGCCAGGCAGGCCGGTCCCGCAGGCCGGATGTGGCTCGCGGGCCATAGTTTGCCCACCTCTGGTGTAGACAGAACCCTAAAGATCCTAGTCAATGCTTACTCAGGCAAAAGAAGATCAGGACTGCGTGACAATTTAGGACAAAGAGGCCTTTGAAGAACTATGTATATAAGCTTGCCGATGTTAGACCAAGAAAGTTCTGTTTGCCCCTTACTTTACTGTTCACTAATACACTCAAAATTAAAAAATAAAAGCTATTGGAAATGCAAAGGCAGGCAGGACTTACCAATGAGATACATGCCGATCCAATCCCCTGCATCTACCTCTTCCTTTATATCCCAATAGATCACTAGGTCCTGTGAATGTCCTATGGAATAATACGAACTGCTGACCATTAGAGTAGATCGGCTGTCTGAAGTGACCAGGTCAGTGTCACTGGTGGACCGTGGAATGGTTACCGTCTCATGGGAGTTGTTCCTGATGTCCATGTTATGAAACTGGTCAGGGTTGTAGCTGTATCTGAGCGGTTCTTTACACCGGCGCCGATTCTGTGAGTTCCTAGATGGAGACGCCATGGCAGCCAGGCCTAGGAACCTGTTTTGGTACAGATTCTGTGAAGGGGCAGAAAGGAAAGAATATTATTTAGAATACACATTGTTGAATTTTATGTGCCAGCTTAGAAGGGGCATATAAAAAGGTACACTGGAATAAAAAAAACAATGAATGAACACAGTCTCTTCATACATGACTGTGAAACAAGATATACAGAAATTTTTTCTACAGGAGAGGCATATCATGTATCAAACTTTTTATTGATTAATCATGTCTATGGAGACAGCTGTAAATGCAAGATACACATGAGGTTCCCCTGTGTAACCAGGCTCTTCTGTAATAGGGATTTTGTGGAGAAACAGATGGTGGTTCATTTCTCTACACACCCACACATACACTTCAGGCCATGGGATGGGGCAAAGACTACTAGAGATCCACTCTCTTCTAAATTAATAGAAACTCCATCCTCTTTCAAACACCATCAGCTAAATTCATCACTGAAGTAATTTCCAGTGGAGTTTACATAGGGATACATTTAAGCTCATGCTCCCCATAAAGAACAATTTCCACCACTTTGAGATACCAGCCAGTGTTCAAAAAGAAATTCTCCTCCCAGATTGAGATCCAAAGTACTCATGCCACAAAAAACGAATGACCCCTTCAGCCATAATGGATATGTATTCGTGGCAGAGTAAACTGAATTATTCCTCTCCAGTTACCCTAGTTCGAGTGAGAGCAGCCACACTGTGAAATTACACTTGAGCTGCTGCACCCCCCATGGTGCTGCACTCACTCATGTGCAGCAGTAAGGCTTCAGGGGGCACATCCCATGGTTCCTAGCACTGCTGTAAGATGAGCTGCTTTTTGAATATTTTCCTAGTAACTGTGGGAGAGTGTGTCTGTCTTTTCTGGGAACACAGGAGAATTGTGGGAAGGCCCTGGAGGACTACCATCACACCAGTGGCATTAGCTTGTGTCCAGACTGCAGAATGGTTGTGCTAGCAGCCAGCAAATTGTTCTCACTTGATTTTATCCTTTACTCTATCTCGAGCCAGCCAACCCAAGTGAAAAGCACCACCGCACTGAAGTTAAGGGCTTGTGTGTGTGGACAAGACTCAGGATAGGGGCAACACTTGTGTTATAACTCAAGTTTATTCTGAAGTGAAGACAAGCCCACTGTGAGACACTGCTTGTTGTTTTACTTTCAGACACCATTTGCTGTTTCTCTTCACCTGCTCTCTCCCAAAAAAAAGCAGCTCTGCCATTCAAATCACTCAGTCCCTCATGTATTCCTCTCATTATCCACCTGCCTCCAGACATGCTGTCCAGCTCATCTGATACAAGACCAGAGAGCTCTTCACAGTTTCCTCTGCCATAAGAAGGGCCTTTTTACATGATCAGGAGACAAATCCATTTGAACTGAAATGCTTTAAGTTTAAGAGGGGGAAAAATAATTCTGTGAATAAAAACAATATTTTAATTCTGAATCCTATTCACAGCCTTGTACCATAAGTACAATACAGTATGAAAGATATTTTATTGACTAATAAAGCAGACTACTTTGAATAACTGGAAAAACAGAAAGATAATTAATTATTAGTATTACTATGGTGGTAGCACCTAGGAGCTCTAGTCATGGACCATGACCCCATTTTGCGAGGTGTTGTACAAACACAGAACAAAAGACAGTCCCTGCCTCAAACAGTTTGCAGTTTTATTGTTTATACAGCACCCAAAGTATGATAAGCTATTTACATACCCTGTCCCCAAACACTTACAATATAGTGGCCCAATCCTGCAAACACAGAGCATAGTGTTTAATACCATAATCAGGCCCACTGGGGACTCATTCACAGTGTGGACACTACTCCTCATAGTAAGTGTTTGCAGGACTGGGCCCTAAAGCTACAACACAGAAGGCAAAATAGGGGCAAGGGACAGGTATACAAAAGCAGGAGCAGAGGGAGGAAGACAGTAACCCTTGACAAGTGGGCAGGAATGAAGGAATACAGAGAATAGTTTACAGCGTTGCTTAGGTAGCACCACATGCTACACACCATGTTAAGTCTCTTGGATTTTTTTTTTTAAACAGTTGTATTTATTTATGTATGTTAACAGGAAGGTGTGTTCACTTAAATAGGCCTCACTGTAAGGATAACACCAATATACACAAGGCCAGAAAATGACTTGGATCTAATTTTATTGTGAATGTGTAACTAGCAAATGCATCATTTGTCTATAAAAAAACCTATAGTTTCTCACATGCAGTAAACAATATTTTTAACCTATTGTGTAGTTCCTGGAAAGGTGATGGTATTTACTAAGTTTCAGTCAATAAACGTAAACCCAATAAACGTTTCTGTCACTCAGCATAGGATCCATATGCTATAACTATGGCACAACCTGAGACAATCACCAGTCTGTGATGGTGAGACACCAACACCAAGAGTTTCAAGCTCATTATGAGGGATGGCCAGAAAAATTCTGTTTCCCCAAATATGTTGAGGATTTGGAATTTGCGTTTTTTCCTCATCAGGACAAAACTGAGACCTTTCAAAAACGTTGGCAGAAAAACAGAGAGACTGATCCACCTACCCCAGAATAGCCAATAGACCAGTGGTTAGGGCACTCTGTTGGGATATGCAAAACCCAAGTGATAGTCTGCCTAATTCAGAGTAGGGACTTGAAGCTGGTTTTCCCATATCCCAGAGTCAGTCTCTTTCTTGCCCAAATAATATTTAATTATTTATACAGAGGGAACAGTTCCAACAAGGGTTATTGAGAAAGAACCCCAGAATAGCTAGGCAGTCAGGGCACCACCTGGGATGTTGGAGACCCAAGTTGAATTAGGCATAGCAGGGACTTTAGACTGGATCTTCCGCATTCCAGGTAAGTACCCTAACCACCAGGCTATTAGCTGTTCATCTGTGTCCTAACCACTGGACTGTTCTGAGGTCTCTCTCTCTCTCACCAGAAATTCCAACCTGGATCTGAGAAACCTTCCTGAAGAAAGTTTAGTTGAAACAGATATTTCCATTAAAAGTTTCCAATTTTGGCAAATGGGAATTTTCCAACAACAAATATATTGGTGAAATATTCCCAATCAGCTCTACTCATTCCTCCAGATAAATATGCATCATTAGCATAAGTTAGCTAACGCATTATATATGCGTCAACAAGTCTGTGGTTTTAAAGGCTATTTGACTTTTTGTGACAACATCCTCTAAGGAATAGTGGTTCTGCAGACACTTTTCATTTCTGAATTTTAATGGCTATATAGTATGCATTCTTACTCATTGTGTTCTTTCAAATATAATACTAATAATACTTAATAAATGGATAATTTTTTTTCATCTTCAGTGTGGTTTTAACTATTATTTCTAGGGACAATTACAAATTCACCTATTTAAAAGAAAACCAGCACTTCAGGAAGCTGTGCTGCTATTTCCATATGTATCTATGTCATTAGAACTAGTTGTTGAAGTTGAAAAATAGTTCTGAGATTAAAAAAGGAATTACTTTTCAGCATGACACAGGTAACTGTTAGGGTTTCAGTAATCTAATGACCCCACTTCCCTGTGACACACCACCCAGGGGCAAGTGGAACCGCTGCTACTGGAGACATTTATAAGGAGACTGAGAACGTCTCAGAGAGATATAACAATATGCAACAGACTTCAAATGGGATGGAATCTCTTAACAGAAACAGAATTTGGCCCACTATGTCCATATATCAGAGCTATTATATATGTGCAATGGGGCAAATTCATGTTACTAGGACCTTTATTTTTCCATTTCCTGACCTTTGTGCATTTAAAAGTGTAGTTTTATTGTACATTAATGTATCCTATTGCATTTAGCTTCACTGATGGGAATAATTGTACAAGTTAGAAGCAAAATGAAAGGATTGGCCTTGTAGTCAATTGGCAAGATTCTGTGCTGATAAGTGGGATTGATTCCTGATGCAGGCATATCATTTCTCAGGCAGCAAAGACTAGGAATGCTACAGGGGTGGCACTCTCAACAGCTGCAAAGAAAATCAACAGCTCATGCCACTCAGGAATCACCTTTCCTGCAAATCATGAGCACTCTTCATTGTCTCAACCTATCCTCCTGGGCCACAATAGATAGTAGCTGGAATGTGGACTGAACGGTTAGGAGACAAATCCTGGGAGTTCAGCAAAGGAAGTGAGAAACTCCCCACCAAAAAAAATAAAAATAAAAAAAAATCATATAATCCTAGTTAGTTTTCTTTATGGTATATGCTGAAACATACACATACTACACTTCCAAATAAAAGAATCTAAGAATTTAATTTTGTTCTTATGAAACTACTGATGTTACAACATTGCGAATAGCACTATGTAAAGATGACATTTTATTGTTCCTTAAGTGAGACTGCTGCACGGTTTTACATTGTAGATGTAGACTATTTAATCCCGAGTTTCTAATAATCTTACATTCAGTACCTTTGCACTCATGTACACAGATATCCAATCATAAGTGCTCCAAATGAAACACTAGGAAGGCTTCTGCAGCAGAGCACAACTAATATCAGAGATTAATTTGTTAATATTCCTCAGATTAATAGGACAAGACCTATATCCTCTCACAGTTAGGCAATATAGTAAATGAATGTAATGAGAAGTCATAGAAGCTTGGCTGCTGTCACACAAGGACTGGAAAACATTGCAAATACTTTCCTTAAAAGATGTATTCTGGTACATGATTAAAAGGTATTCAAGCAGTATGGCTAAAATATAAAATCTGGGAGGGTTAACCATGCAGAAATAATAAAAGTGTCCTTACAGTATACTTTATAACATAAAAAGTTTCTCTGTGTTCTTTCCAGAGTACAGAATGAAATATAGTAGACACTCGTTTGCAGCAACACCTTCTAAGAGCAGCCATCCCTGGGGAACCCTTTCCCTACTGTGAATTGTCGACACTCCCCATAACAGCAATAGCTGCTTAGGAGCAACATAGCAAAAGGGCATTGATATGTTGCTACTAATGAGAGTCTACTGTACTGACACTACAGTTTCCTTAGGGGATGCTGGAAACTAATTTGAAGTCCAAAATTCAACTTTCAGTTCTATTCCCATTGAAGTAAATGACAAACCTCCCACTGACTTAGAAGAATTGGGATCTAGTTCTAGACTACAGGAATATGGAAAGTGCTGTGTTCCCAAAATGTCTGGCAAAAAGTGGAATTCTCAACAATTTTCCTGCCAAAATGGGGAAATTCCCCTACAACCTTCATTGCAAACTTTCCCCCAGTTTCTCACTGTGACATAGTATTCAACTCTCCTTCAGTATGAGAAAGTTCCATTATGAGAACATTCCAAGTTCACCTCTGTGCTACACAAACCTTAGGTTACCTCATTTTTCATTTTTGTAAACGTTAGATTTAAAGTTCTGCATAATATAAATGAAGTTATTGATAATGGGTACAGCCATAAGGCGCACGTACGAGATTACTATAGCAAATATGATCATTGGTTAATAGTGTTACTCTTTAGCCATCCTTGTAAGCAGAAGTTCAGAATGAGCTAGGTTTTCAAGAGTTGGGGGTAAATTCTTTATGATCTTTAAAGCACTGGATTGAACCAGACACTTAGGCCTTGTTTAGACTAGGAAAATAAGTTTGTTTTCCAAATCAAATTAGCTCAATTGAGCTAGCTGAAATCCATGGAAAATCCCGCTTATCACCAATGTAGACATACTTTTATACTTCATTTCCATTTTAGCTGCTCAAATGATAGTTTAAGAGGGAACTTTCAGATTACACCAAGTAATGTCCCTAGAAATGAGGGATATGTGAACAGTTTGTTACCTATCCTAGTGCTGCTAACTCTTGCAATTATCACAAGTCTCATGATATATGGTTTCAGAGTAGCAGCCGTGTTAGTCTGTATCCACAAAAAGAAAAGGAGTACTTGTGGCACCTTAGAGACTAACAAATTTATTTGAGCATAAGCTTTCGTGAGCTACAGCTCACTTCATTGGATGCATTCAAGCATCCGATGAAGTGAGCTGTAGCTCACGAAAGCTTATGCTCAAATAAATTTGTTAGTCTCTAAGGTGCCACAAGTACTCCTTTTCTTTTTATGATATATGATGTTTTTCTTAAAACCCTAGCTGCTGGAATCAAGCAACTGCATACATATAACCTTTCCTTTACCATGATCAACCCACTCCCACCCACACCCCTCTCCCCCAGTAAAACTCACAAAAACCATCAATCTAATCACTTCAGTATATTAGACATTTTTAGTTCATTTTCTATTAGGTTGTGATTTCTGAAGCCATCATCAATTTTGGTAAATGCTACTGCTTTTGTATGAGCAACTCCCACTGAAGCTGTGGGAATTATGCACCGGTATTTGCTAGCAGAATTTGGCCCTTATTGCTCTAACCTTTCAAAAAGAAAGACTGAAACCACAGACGTAAATATTTCAAAACATGTCGCACAATCTCAAGAAATCATTTATAACTACATATGTGTAATAAAACAAGCGAAACAACAGACATGCGGGGACATAAATCACATGTTAGAAAGGCTGTGAATGTAAGAGTACTATAAAATGGTTAGTGATAGAGCACAACTAAGTTAGTTACCTTGTAATTACCATACAAGATAGATAAAAGATGGGCTATATATTTTGAGACACCTTACAGGGACCTGTTTTTCAGAGGGTGGGTGCTTAGCCCTGTCTGAAAAGTGCGAGGGTGTCTCAAGTTGAGCACTCAGTAGCTGAGGCACCAAAATTACTGGCCACTTTTGAAAATTTAAGCCTTAGAAAGTAACGTAGGATGGCATATTAAATAAACTTAAATATACATACGAGACTACAAGATCAGATTAGGGATGTGATCATGGACCATTTAAAAAGTACAGTCATCTAGTTATAGCGATGACATTCTTAGAAAAGAAACTTGATTCCAAGTACTTCTTTCTTATAGACAAGAACTATAGATGGTTCACAACCTGCAATCTGGGGCTTTTGTTCTATTATGGCACCAACCCCACTGTAATTTTTATTTAGCTTACTGATTTGTCCCCACTGTATTAAAATTGTTTACTTCCATCACTTTGGATTAGCTTGCAGTTTTATGGAATTCACATTGCTGTTGTGATTAACTTAACGGGAGTCTTAGAATGAATCTGTTGTGTGGGCAACTCCTCTATACTGTGTATAGAGTCAGACATCTCAAACCAGCTATACAGCAGAACATGCACACTAAAATGGCCAAACATTACAGGTAACATGAGAATGTGCCCTATTGAGTTTTTTAGTGTTTTAGAACTAAAACCTGAACACCCTACCTACTAAGGATGAACTGGCAATGTACGCTCCCAATTAAATACATGAATATGCTGGAACTCTTACATGACAATCATACTTCAATAATATAATCTTATTTGACTCCTATATATACTGACTGGTTTTAAAGGGAAAAATGTTTGGGTCCTTTTGTTTGCTGTTTTACAATGCACACTATAAAGAAAGTCTGCAATTTATTTATTTATTACTTAGAAATATGAGGAATGTGAAATCTGGTCTTCCCTACTTATTCAGGAAGATTTGTTGGAGGTGTCAGAAATGTGGATTGTGAATTTATCACAGCCCCAGTGGTGTAATGTGCAATAACTATGACCTTAAGTAAAAAGGGAGTGAATATTCAATCTCTAATAAAGATGTCCTTCAACCTAAGTGTTTCTCAGGCCTGGTCTATACAAGAAAATTAGGTCGGTTTAACTACGTCAGTCAGGAGTGTGAAAAACCCACACCCCTGAGAGGTGTAGTTAAGACAACCTAAGTCCCCATGTATGCAACGCTAGGTGGAAGAATTCTTCTGACCTAGCTAGCACCTCTCAGGGAAGTGGATTACCTACTCATTGGCTTAAGTAGCGTCTATACTGAAGAGATGCAGCTTTGCTGCTGTACCATTTTTTAAGCGTAGACAAGCCCTCAGTCTTAACTTAATAGATGTTAACAAACAAACAATAGAGTCTTAAACAGGCTGAATAAAACAATTATTCGTCCCGTGTTAATCAGGTTTTATTTCTTAGGTACTCATGGAGTCATAACCCTACCCATTCTCCTTCCACAAAAGCCTTCAAACTTAAACAAGACCTAAATTTTGAATGTAAGCAGAACTATATTTTAAATAAAAAATATGTTGAGGCCTTTAAAAAAAAACAAGAACAGAAAAGGACACATAACCACTTTCCCCTTTGCAAGTGACTGTTTAAAGTAACAGTAGTAAAGTATTGCCTAAGGACTACACAGAAGAAAAGTCACAGAGATTGTGAAGCCAAAGGTCAAATGTGTTATTTCACAATCTTTTCTTTTCCAAAGACAGTATTTTCAAACAGCTATTGCTTAAAAAAGGTCCCTCTTGGGTGGTTTCTTTGATCTGTTGTTTGGAAGACACATCCATCTCAGTCTCAGAGTTCAGTATGTGCATAGTGTATCAGTCATTTTGTTTTTTCAAAGTCTGATGTGTCTGATCAGCAGACTGCCTCTCCCAGCAGAGCCAGTTTTTCAGGGAACACTGCCTATCTACTGACTCATGTTTTCCTGAGGGAGTGGTTACAGCAGGGTGCAGGTGTTCTTTTCTTCTAGAGGTTGAGGAGGGAGAGCCCTTTAGTTTTGTTGACATTTTGATTGTGTAATTTTATTTTTATTTGTTATTATTTGTAGTCTGATAGTGTCTAGAAGCCCCAGCCACAACTGATGCCCTATTTTTCTAGGTGCTTTGCAAACAATACAAACAAACAGTCATTATTTATTGCTATTTGTATTAAAGTAATGCCTAGGAGCCCCAGTCATGGGGCAATACCCCATTGTGCTAGGTCCTATGCAAACACAGACCAAAAAGTCCATTCCTGCCCAAAAAAGCTTACAATCTACGTATAAGACAAGAGACAATAGATGGATACAGACAGACTGGGGAACACAAGGAAACAATGAGACAATACTGGTCAGCATAGCAGACAGCATAGCACACCAGCAGCCTAACTGTGGTTAAGTGTTTTGTAGGCATTTTGGCAAAAGGAGAGTTTTGAGGGCGGTTTTAAAGGTGAATAATGAGATGGCCCCTGTGACAAATATGGCAAATTTCTGCTATATACTGGACAAACCTTACTGAATTAAGGTAAACCGTATGGAATTAAGTTTAAGAATCTTAGGAGTTCATTGTATTAAAAATGCAAATGTTTATATAAAAAGAAAAGGAGTACTTGTGGCACCTTAGAGACTAACCAATTTATTTGAGCATAAGCTTTCGTGAGCTACACCTCACTTCATCGGATGCATTCAGTGGAAAATACAGTGAGGAGATTTATATACATACAGAACATGAAAAAATGGGTATTATCATACACACTGTAAGGAGAGTGATCACTTAAGATGAGCTATTACCAGCAGGAGAGCAGGGGGGGGAGGGGAGAAAAAATTTTGTAGTGATGATCAAGGTGGGCCATTTCCAGCAGTTAAAAAGAACGTCTGAGGAACAGTGGGGGGTGGGAGGTGGGGAATAAACATGGGGAAATAGTTTTACTTTGTGTAATGACCCATCCACTCCCAGTCTCTATTCAAGCCTAAGTTAATTGTATCCAGTTTGCAAATTAATTCCAATTCAGCAGTCTCTCGTTGGAGTCTGTTTTTGAAGTCTTTTTGTTGTAATATTGCAACTTTTAGGTCTGTAATTCAGTGACCAGAGAGATTGAAGTGTTCTCCGACTGGTTTATGAATGTTATAATTGTTGACATCTGATTTTTGTCCCTTTATTCTTTCACGTAGAGACTGTCCAGTTTGACCAATGTACATGGCAGAGGGGCATTGCTGGCACATGATGGCATAGATCACATTGGTAGATGTACAGGTGAATGAGCCTCTGATAGTGTGGCTGATGTGATTAGGCCCTATGATGGTGTGCCCTGAATAGATATGTGGACACAGTTGGCAATGGGCTTTGTTGCAAGGATAGGTTCCTGGGTTAGTGGTTCTGTTGTGTGGTGTGTGGTTGCTGGTGAGTATTTGTTTCAGGTTGGGGGGCTGTCTTTAGGCAAGGACTGGCCTGTCTCCCAAGATTTGTGAGAGTGATGGTCGTCCTTCAGGATAGGTTGTAGATCCTTGATGATGCGTTGGAGAGGTTTTAGTTGGGGGCTGAAGGTGATGGCTAGTGGCGTTCTGTTATTTTCTTTGTTGGGCCTGTCCTGTAGTAGGTGACTTCTGGGTACTCTTCTGGCTCTCTCAGTTTGTTTCTTCACTTCAGCCGGTGGGTATTGTAGTTGTAAGAATGCTTGATAGAGATCTTGTAGGTGTTTGTCTCTGTCTGAGGGGTTGGAGCAAATGCAGTTGTATCGTAGAGCTTGGCTGTAGATGATGGATCGTGTGGTGTGGTCTGGGTGAAAGCTGGAGGCATGTAGGTAGGAATAGCGGTCAGGAGGTTTCCGGTATAGGGTGGTGTTTATGTGACCATCGCTTATTAGCACCGTAGTGTCCAGGAAGTGGATCTCTTGTGTGGACTGGTCCAGGCTGAGGTTGATGGTGGGATGGAAATTGTTGAAATCATGGTGGAATTCCTCAAGGGCTTCTTTTCCATGGGTCCAGATGATGAAGATGTCATCAATATAGTGCAAGTAGAGTAGGGGCATTAGGGGACGAGAGCTGAGGAAGCGTTGTTCTAAGTGAGCCATAAAAATGTTGGCATGCTGTGGGGCCATGCGGGTATCCATAGCAGTGCTGCTGATTTGAAGGTATACATTGTCCCCAAATGTGAAATAGTTATGGGTGATGACAAAGTCACAAAGTTCAGCCACCAGGTTTGCCGTGACATTATCGGGGATAGTGTTCCTGATGGCTTGTAGTCCATCTTTGTGTGGAATGTTGCTGTAGAGGGCTTCTACATCCATAGTGGCCAGGATGGTGTTTTCAGGAAGATCACCGATGGATTGTAGTTTCCTCAGGAAGTCAGTGGTGTCTCAAAGATAGCTGGGAGTGCTGGTAGCATAGGGCCTGAGGAGGTAGTCTACATAGCCAGACAATCCTGCTGTCAGGGTGCCAATGCCTGAGATGATGGGGCGTCCAGGATTTCCAGGTTTATGGATCTTGGGTAGCAGATAGAATACCCCAGGTCGGGGTTCCAGGGGTGTGTCTGTGTGGATTTGTTCTTGTGCTTTTTCAGGGAGTTTCTTGAGCAAATGCTGTAGTTTCTTTTGGTAACCCTCAGTGGGATCAGAGGGTAATGGCTTGTAGAAAGTGGTGTTGGAGAGCTGCCTAGCAGCCTCTGGTTCATATTCCGACCTATTCATGATGACAACAGCACCTCCTTTGTCAGCCTTTTTGATTATGATGTCAGAGTTGTTTCTGAGGCTGTGGATGGCATAGTGTCTGCACGTCTGAGATTATGGGGCAAGTGATGCTGCTTTTCCACAATTTCAGCCCGTGCATGTCGGCGGAAGCACTCTGTGTAGAAGTCCAGTATGTTGTTTCGACCTTCAGGAGGAGTCCACCTAGAATCCTTCTTTTTGTAGTGTTGGTAGGAAGGTCTCTGTGGATTAGTATGTTGTTTAGAGGTGTGTTGGAAATATTCCTTGAGTCAGAGATGTCGAAAATAGGATCCTAGGTCACCACAGAACTGTATCATGTTCGTGGGGGGTGGAGGAGCAGAAGGAAAGGCCCCGAGATAGGACAGATTCTTCTGCTGGGCTAAGAGTATAGTTGGATAGATTAACAATATTGCTGGGTGGGTTACGGGAACCATTGCTGTGGCCTCTTGCGGCATGTAGTAGTTTAGATAGTTTAGTGTCCTTTTTCTTTTGTAGAGAAGCAAAGTGTGTGTTGTAAATGGCTTGTCTAGTTTTTGTAAAGTACAGCCACAAGGAAGTTTGTGTGGAAGGTTGTTTTTTTATGAGAGTATCCAGTTTTGAGAGCTCATTCTTAATCTTTCCCTGTTTGCTGTAGAGGATGTTGATCAGGTGGTTCCGCAGTTTCTCTGAGAGCGTGTGGCACAAGCTGTCAGCATAGTCTGTAGGGAATGTAGATTGTAATGGATTTTTTACCTTCAGTCCTTTTGGTACGATGTCCATCTGTTTGCATTTGGAAAGGAAGATGATGTCTGTCTGTATCTGTACGAGTTTTTTCATGAAGTTGATAGATTTCCACTCCATACGGCTAAATGCAGTGCCTTGCATAATGACAGGTTTCAGAGTAGCAGCCGTGTTAGTCTGTATTCACAAAAAGAAAAGGAGTACTTGTGGCACCTTAGAGACTAACCAATTTATTTGAGCATCAGCTTTCGTGAGCTACAGCTCACTTCATCGGATGCATTCAGTGGAAAATACAGTGAGGAGATTTATATACACACAGAACATGAAAAAATGGGTGTTATCATACACACTGTAAGGAGAGTGATCACTTAAGATGAGCTATTACCAGCAGGAGAGCGGGGGGGGGGGGGGAGGAACCTTTTGTAGTGATAATCAAGGTGGGCCATTTCCAGCAGTTAACAAGAACGTCTGAGGAACAGTGTGTGGGGGGGGAGAAATAATGCCCCTACTCTACTTGCGCTATATTGCGCTATATTGATGACATCTTCATCATATGAACCCATGGAAAAGAAGCCCTTGAGGAATTCCACCATGATTTCAACAATTTCCATCCCACCATCAACCTCAGCCTGGACCAGTCCACACAAGAGATCCACTTCCTGGACACTACGGTGCTAATAAGCGATGGTCACATAAACACCACCCTATACCGGAAACCTCCTGACCGCTATTCCTACCTACATGCCTCCAGCTTTCACCCAGACCACACCACACGATCCATCGTCTACAGCCAAGCTCTACGATACAACTGCATTTGCTCCAACCCCTCAGACAGAGACAAACACCTACAAGATCTCTATCAAGCATTCTTACAACTACAATACCCACCGGCTGAAGTGAAGAAACAAACTGAGAGAGCCAGAAGAGTACCCAGAAGTCACCTACTACAGGACAGGCCCAACAAAGAAAATAACAGAACGCCACTAGCCATCACCTTCAGCCCCCAACTAAAACCCCTCCAACGCATCATCAAGGATCTACAACCTATCCTGAAGGACGACCATCACTCTCACAAATCTTGGGAGACAGGCCAGTCCTTGCCTAAAGACAGCCCCCCAACCTGAAACAAATACTCACCAGCAACCACACACCACACAACAGAACCACTAACCCAGGAACCTATCCTTGCAACAAAGCCCGTTGCCAACTGTGTCCACATATCTATTCAGGGCACACCATCATAGGGCCTAATCACATCAGCCACACTATCAGAGGCTCATTCACCTGTACATCTACCAATGTGATCTATGCCATCATGTGCCAGCAATGCCCCTCTGCCATGTACATTGGTCAAACTGGACCGTCTCTACATGAAAGAATAAAGGGACAAAAATCAGATGTCAACAATTATAACATTCATAAACCAGTCGGAGAACACTTCAATCTCTCTGGTCACTCAATTACAGACCTAAAAGTTGCAATATTACAACAAAAAGACTTCAAAAACAGACTCCAACGAGAGACTGCTGAATTGGAATTAATTTGCAAACTGGATACAATTAACTTAGGCTTGAATAGAGACTGGGAGTGGATGGGTCATTACACAAAGTAAAACTATTTCCCCATGTTTATTCCCCACCTCCCACCCTCCACTGTTCCTCAGACGTTCTTTTTAACTGCTGGAAATGGCCCACCTTGATCATCACTACAAAATTTTTTCTCCCCTCCCCCCCCGCTCTCCTGCTGGTAATAGCTCATCTTAAGTGATCACTCTCCTTACAGTGTGTATGATAACACCCATTTTTTCGTGTTCAGTGTGTATATCAATCTCCTCACTGTATTTTCCACTGAATGCATCCGATGAAGTGAGCTTCACAAAAAGCTTATGTTCAAATAAATTGGAAAATGTTTATATGTTATTGTGGGATTGTATGTAACGTGTCTAGGAGATATGACTAATGTAATACCTGACAAGCTTTGTGAGCTTCAAAGGACTCTTTGAAACAATATGCTAGACAAATAAAGGTAAGTGGGATTCTTAAGAAATATTTGGGAGGTGGGGAAGGCAGCTTCTCACTTCTGGACCCATCCTTTTGAAGCTGCGCTCTGGAAAAACCTATTGCTGTTACATGAAGACCAGACCAGAGGCCCAAACTGGAAAAAAGAGTGACTCACATATTCATGGATGTGTTTGTTCTCTCTGATGCTTTTACCTTAAGAATAAATGTGCTTGCTTAGAAAGAGCTGTGGGGTACCTTATTACTGTGGTAATTATCCTGTTCATAGCCTTTGAAGAGAAAGCAAAATTGGCCTACTGAGCAGTCTGTATTCAGTGTTGAGAGAGACATGTATCTCCGGCCAAGAGAGGTGACAGCTGGGGAGTCGGAAGCCTGGGAGTGGGTGCCCTTGCTGGACCATGGCAGGGGAATACAGGTGCAGTTGCCCTGAATGGGGACAGCACCATTCCTGCAAATACCTCCATGTAGAAGTATTCCCGTGCCCATGCGATGCCCCACTGACTTCAACAAGGCTGCATGTGAGCGAACTCCTAAATGTGCACACAGTCAATTGCAGGATCGGGACCTAAACAGGTAAGACAGACTAATGGTGGCAGAAATTTTCTATTATAAATGCATCCAAAAAGATATGACAGAAACACAGTATAAACTGAATAAATAAATACACAGATTATTAAGCTACTGTCTGACTTTCCAGGCAAACAATGCAAAATTATAACAAGCTAGATGACATTGCTGCAGCTAGCCAAGGTGAAAAAAAAAACAATCTAAGTCCAAGTAAAAGTGTAAAGTGTAATAAAATTAATCTATCACTGTATATACAGTATACACTGTATGTATAGGTCTGTGCACACATAGATACAGTGCCATCTACAAAAATACAGCAGGAATTCACAAGAAAAGCTATGAACTAGTCTTGTGGAACTTGCAAGTCTCCAACTAAAAATGAATGCAGGGTACATGAGTGCAAGCAAAATTCCACCAATTTAGAATGTTTTCCATAAGTGTCAGCTACAATTAATTCTCTGCTCTCATAAAACAGAGAGTCTAGGGCTCCTTTGGAAGTTTCCTGCTGCAAAAAAGTAAATCTGGCTCCTTAGGAAACTTGAGAGTTCCAAATGACAACCTCTGTGTAGCAATATATTATAAATTCCATTCATGACAACCTCTTTGCCAAAGATCAAAGCTCAAGTGATTTGCACTGTACATACCACCATTAGAACCCTGAATTAAAAATAGAGTTGTATAATATAGCATGTAGACTATGGACATAGTTCATTATTTATAATGCTCCAGTCTCAACAAAAAATCCTGCACAGAAATCAAAAAGTTAAGTTATTAATATTAATTAAAACCCTTCAGATAGAAGAGCGAATCTTTGCAAACCTAAAGATTGTGTGGGTTTACATGAGAGGAGAATTTGGTCTATATGGCTCAAATTTATCTGTGTTGTATTCCCACCACCACCACCCACTTCTCTATCACACACACACGGATTTATACCAAACATAGAGGGTCACAAACTTCATTGCTTTTGTAGGCCAAGTGCATTGCACACACCATAGGCCCCTTGCATTCCTCCATTCCACCCCACAAGCTCTTTGTGTGCCACCCTCCCATCCCCCTCTACTTCAGCAACGTTCTGCAACCTATCCCCCTCCCCTCATGCCAGGGCCTGTGTGCCCCCCATATTTCCCTCCCACCATACCCAGGGTTCTGTGTGCCCCTCATACTCTCCTCCCCTCATGCCAAGGGCTCTGTGTGTCCCCATACCCCCATCTCCCATAATCAGGGATCTGCATGCCCCCATACCAGATTTCTGTCCGCCCCCGCCTCCCCCCATGTCAGGGACTCTGTGTCTCTCCTTTTTCTCCCCCCTCCAAAGTACCTTTCTTCCCCCAGGATTGGAAGGGACACGCAGATGGCTGTCCTCCAAGGCAATCAAAAACAGAGCATCAAAACTGGGATTATCCCACAGTAATGGCAATGGCAATTCTATTAATATCAGATAGTTCAGAGGTAAAATTTAAGTGCCCTCTTTGACAATCATAGTCTGTTGAGATGAAATATGCTTTTCTTTATACATGATAAGAATAATGCGTTTGCTTTGATGGTGGCACTGTAAGATTTATGATGTCCTTAACTATTCATTTCCATGCTTTTAAGTGCTTGAGTTTTGTAAATGATGTGATGGGAAAATACAGCATTGTCACTAAGCAAATTCAATTTTTGAATGTTTATTTTTTGGGGGTGGGTGTTAATTACAGTTTTTTGTTTTGTTTTGTTTTATATATATGTAAAGATAAACACAACAGAGCATGACCCATCTATTTACTCAAGTATTTTCTTGAGTTTTGGATATGTAGTGTAAGTAGTTTTAAGTGATGGGCAGATATTGGGCGTAGCATGGCTAGCTAGCATTACTGCCTATAACAGTATGCTCTATTGCTCAAATTATATTTCAATTTTGCAAATACACCCAGAGGCTAAGCTATAGTTATAAGTCAATGTATAAATAAATAATCCCATTTTAGATGTGAAAGAAGAGAAAGTCTCTTAGTCTAGTGGTATTTATTAATTTTAATGATAAAACATAACTTTCAAAAGAACGTAGGTGCCGTGATGTTGGCATAGAAGAGGAGACTTAAGATTTTTTTCTTCTAAATGTAATCCTTACACATCCATACAATCTGCAAATTAGTTGTTCCTACTGCACCTGCGATATATCAGTTTGTGTGAATGTGTACCTCTGCCCTCTACTGTATATAAGGGGATTTACTCACCTGTTTGGAATCTATGTCTGTTAGTCTTAATGCTACTAACAAAGATTCTCCTTTAGCTCAAATAGTAAAGGACTGTGTGTTGGGAGAAGAATTTTGTGAGCTGCATACCCCATTCTACATATATGCAGTGTAGCTCAGGACCTGTTATCTCTCTGTTTACACAGATGGATTATACATTGCTATGGTTTTTCCAGGGATGTCCTTCCACTGACTGATGGGGGGGCACCATTACTGAAAATGACCATTCCAGGGACAGAAGGGAAGAGTGGTCAGTGGCAGCTGTGAATTACTTTTAAATTTTCAGTGTAAGCTTGCTCTAACCTGTTACTTATACAGGGGGCATGAAGAACAGGTCCTCCCTCCATATGGTGAGAATTATTTCCCAGTCACAGGTCAGCAGTTGAAATTGTGCAAAATATTTTATTTCATTTAATGTATTTAAAAAAAATTATTGGTGAAATGTCTAAAAAATAGCAGGGCTTTGGATCTGTGACACCAACATCCATCACTACTTTGGAAGGTTTGAGCATTGTTGGCCTCACAGGTTGAGGCCCAAAGGAAATTTAAAAGAAGCATCTCTGGAGGAGAGGAGGCATTGTATACTTAAACATAGTTCTTTGCAGCTGCAGGCAACACAGGAAACTGCTATAAACTGTAGTGCATCATATTTAAATAGTTTGGAAAATCATATCTCCTCTGACTAATAGGATACAGCAACCCCTTCCTTTAACCCTCTGAGCTGTGAACCTAGCCATAGTTATCTATAATTTTGCCACTTCCAGGTTGAATGGCTGTAATAAGCTCAAGGGCTACCCTTGAAGGTCACTCAGGAACTTTAGCTAGCATAGACTGTGGTTCACTCTCCTTTTAAATGTGACAAGCTGACATGATCATGCAACACATGGGTTCTGGGCTCTGCACAAGCTCCCAATTCCCTTCTTGTGCAATCTAAGCTGTTGGTTGTCAAGTATAAACCTCTGAATGGTCTATGACCACTATGCCTCAAAGACCACCTCTACCACTCTGCCCCAACATATCAGTTATGAGTTACTGGAATGCTCTATCTATCCCTAAGGTAGAACTCCTGAAGACAGGTGGCAGAATTCTTGGTGGTGAACCCTGAGCTCTAGGAGTCACTCCTTGGGTCTGCACAAGTTTGCAAAGATATTAGGAGGCAGTGAAAGATGCAATTGTGCAATCTGTTTCTCTGTTTTCAGGGTCACTTTCTGGGAAAGGCTGTATTATCACCAATGGATAAGAGTTGATAACCCTGCAGATGGGTCTTTCTTGTGTTCAAGAGATGTTTATTGGTTTTAAATTCTTATAAATGTATCCACATTCTCTTACTGGCTTACATTAATTACACATTACTTTTGTATCTTTTAGTTATTAAAGAATCTCTCCTATCTCATTCTCTCCATTTGGAAAAAAAACCAATTTATTTTAACTCCTAAAACTAATTGCATCTTCCTTCTCACTTTGTCAGTATTACAAATGCTGTAGAAGCACATAGTCAGAATCCCACTACATTTACAACTACAGGGAGTTCAAATCATGAGTACTATACAATATTTACATAAAGATACCAGTCATTATGATGGCTGCTTATATTTCCTCAGCAATTAGAGCTTCGTCTAATTTGCACACAGAACAAGCACCAAATATCCCCCTAGTAAGATAATTAATGTCTAAGGCCTTTATTGACTACCATAAATTGCAAAATTCAATGCATAGAGAACAGGTCCCCATGAAACTGGAAGAACATAATGACCTGCTTATATATAAGGCAGTATTTTGTATTTTCCAGGAATTCAAGTTATTCTGTGGATTCAGCAGCAAAGAAAAATGTAAAGGTAAGTAACTGAAGACTGTGCTTATTTCAGTGATGGAAATAATACCAGCAAGGCACTTGCACACATTCTGGCTCTTTTTATGAACATATAGCACTTTAGAAAACCCAAGCTCTTCAGAAAGGTGTATAATACAATAACAGTATGTTACTGCATGCTTAGCATCTCACAGATTCAACTATTATACAGCTAGTGTCCGTCATATACTTTTGAGTTTCACATCATGTATATACTGTGATGACTGATATTTGTGTTTTGATGACTTTGAATGAATTCAAGAATAAATCTGTGAATTTCAGAAAATGCCCCATGACTGTGAGTGGCTGATGCCTTCGGTGTTTTGTTTAAGTATGAATGTGAGCAACTGCAACGTTATAGTTGCCTGCTGCTCCCAGGACTTCCTTGTGATCATCTTGCAATGGTTACCATGGCATGGTTGAATAAAATAAATATACCTGTGCAGGGCTTGTTAAAAAAAAGTTTGTATGGGAACTTAATATGTAAAGAAGATTACTTCAAATGAAGCATTGTCAGGTTTAGCTGTAAAAGGATCTCAAATTGCCTAAACTGCGTTTGTTTGATATCTAAATGTATACCGGGGCAGCTGCAACTAGCTCTGAGCTAAGGCGCATTCCATTATGAATGGTAGTGAATTTATAATGGAATGGTATGGATGGTTTTTATAATCAGAAAAACACACTGACCTTAACACTACACAGGTGGAGCAGCATAATGACCCGGCAATTGTAAGCGCATCAATTCCTGGGGAAAAGTTCAATGAGATTAACTCAGCATGTATCCCAAAACCAACATTAGTGATATAAAATACAGAACATTGTGTTTTCTACCAAAATAGATCTTACATATGCCAACATTTAATTTATTTACTTAAATTTTTGATACTGAGTAATTCATATGTTAACTGTACATTCTTTTCTACCAAGGGATATTATTATGATACAGCAGACTTGGATGCTACAACAGTGAATTATGCTTTTAAAAATTATTTTAATTAAGTAAAATAAACTTTTCAGACTATCAAAGATTAAGCATCAGATTTCATTTAGCCCAAAAGGGAAATGAAACAAAACATCCAGCTAAGATATGACAAACACAGACTAGTACTGGCTCTTTAGGCATCGTCATAAGAAACTGGTCAGATTGAAAGAGTTTCGATAGACAACAGTCAACCAGATTTCCATTTAAACCACCAATGTATTTGCAGTGGTGGTACCAGGTGAGTTTCCATTGCAAAGGAAGATAATTTCAGTGCCCTGTACTTGCATTGACCTAGTATCAAACACAATTCAAAGGCAAAAAATCACAGCTGTGTTCTCTGCTTATACTTTGTCCAATATTGAGTAGAGATGAGGAACCTCTGCTCTTCCTATAAACTATTCACTTGAATCTTAGGAAAACTTCAGAGAGAAATAATCATGAAATACTAAAATGTACAGCCTTAGTCATACCATGGGCCAAATCCAGCTGTCATTACTCAGGCAAAATTCCTAAGGATTGCAGAATATCTCCCAATAAAATAAATGTAACTTTCAAGAACCCACAGTACAAGAAAATTAGTAACATTTTAATTCAACCTATATTTAATACTTAGTAATGGCCATTACATTTAATTTTGCAACTTTAATCGATCCCCTCTGTTTCTCTTGCTTTTTTATACCTTCTTCATTTTATTATCATAGAAACATTTAGACATCTAGAAACATCCTCACACAAAAAGATGATAATAATCTCCCATAACTCTTTAATCTGGGCATCTCTTGAGTCTGTCACCCTGCAAACTAAAATTCATACTTATCCCTACTTTTCCTCAGGGTGCTCAAGAATGACTCAGAAAGCTTGCACAGGTAGAAATTTCATAACAGCATGAACAAAAGAGCCTTGGCACACCAAATGTACCACCATAAAAATGTTAATTCAACAAATCACAAAAATGAACAAGACAAGGAAAACAGATGGAAAAAATAAGAATTCAGCAGGAAAACTACAGTCTTCAGACATTCTTAATTATAAAATAATTTCATTTGATTACATTCCACCTATATTAAAAAACACTGCCTGCAAAATATATAAAAGACATCAAATACAACAGATAAAATAAAATAAAAAGAACAGATACTGACCACCCTTCTCAAATGCCTTTCATTTTGAGGGATGTAACTCAGTTTAGTCCCAAAGTTACATACATTCCATACAAATTTTGTGTTCTCTCTCTTTTATTGAGGAAAATTATTTCTAAAGGAAATAGAGTAGGATGACCCCCAAACGTAGAGAGAGATGTATTTATCACCCCAAAGGAGTGAATCCCACAATATTTTAACTTTCCTGCATGCATAATTTTTGTGGCCCTCATTTTGGGTCTTTGTCACACACTGCATCCCACATTTGGACTCTGGCATTCTGAGAGGTACGCTTCTACTATGCTTTTGTGGTTCATCCCTTTTCCCCACCTTGTCTTTCTTTCTAGTTTGGAAACTTTTCAGGGCAAGGACAGTGTTTTCTTATGTGCCTGTACAACATCTAACACATTTGGGGGGCACAACTCTACTATAAATTATAAAAGATAATATTAATACAGGGCTAGATTGTGACATTACGATCTTGTCCCTAGGAAGTGTGGTGTATTGGTGTGCTGGCCCTGCGGCAGCCTGGGAGGGAGATATCCACACTGCTCTGGGGAGGAAGAAAATTACATTAGGTCTATTCTTAGCACAGTGTACACTCCCTGAAATGCCAGCATAGCTTCAGGAATATTGGAGGGGGCAGAATCATGACTCTGCTCCCTCTTTTCCCCCTCCCACCCACCTGTGTGAGGAGGGTTGTAGCCTCTCTGTGGACCCTGCTATCTCTCTCGCACAGAAAGCACTGGTGCAAGACAGTAAAGGGGAGGAGGGGACTATTCCCTTTACTAACTTCTTATGACATGTAGGATGAGCCACAACCTGGCCTATAAATGAGGTACACCTTGTATAGGACCAGTCCTGCAAAATGCTGCATGTGGATTAAGTTAATGGGCGCTGAGTGTACATAGCACTGTGTAGGATTGGGCCCCTGGTGTTGACTGGAGAGGCTGAGTGACAACAGTATTTTCTACATGCAGAAAACCACTGAATTTCTGTTATCTATGGTGAAGGTTAAAAAGCAAGCAAGCACTGTTCTCCTATATTAATCAGACTTTGACAGATCTTATACGAAATAGAAAGAATGCAAATTCACTATCCATGCTCCTCCTATGTGAGTTTTGCTGGCTATAGTCCTAGCAGGAAATAGATCTTAGATTGTTCAGTCTAACCTAAGTCAGAGACAAGGTGCGGGTGAAGCTGGACAAAGAATCCAGGACACATAACCCTCTCCCTGACACCCCATCTCCCTACTGTGCTGTGCAGATCTTTGCTGCAGTAGATAATCTGATCTTGAGGTCTTAAAATTAATCAGCTTTCTTCCCCTACCCCTCAAAATGTCTCTGAGCCAAGTGCTTACATGTCTCTAATGCTGAAAGGGGAAGAAGCCTTTAACAGAGCAAACTGATATATGTTACTGTCAACACTACATGGTGCATGCAAGCTACTGCAATTGGTATGCCATGGTATGCAGCTCTTTGTTCTTGATGAGATATGATAAGTTCTCATGTCCAAAATGTTTACCCTGTCTGATTTTGGATGGAAAGAAAATCTCTTTCATTGTCATAGTTATTTTTGGTATTACTAAGAGCCCTGTCTCCAAAGCCCCATTAGATGGTGTGCGACAGTGTTGCATTCCAGCAGCCCATCTCGTTCTGGATCCTGTATACATATGTTAAGGTTTACAGGCTCATTTGCTCTTCAAGAGAGAAGGCATGGATCTACCCATCCTCCGGCTTTAGCAGTGCTACAGCAACAGCATGTTGGGGGGGAAAGGTGATATCTAGACCTACACAGGGATGAATTTAGGTTTAAATGAGCCTGGATCCACCAACATTTTGAGTTTTCCAAGACAGATTCTTCCTCCCACCCCAAATTCCCAAACACAGTCTCCCTCCGAGCTCTCCTAGAGTGATTGTTGTATTCCTGCCATTATTCAGCCCATGGTTCCTGATCTACCTCTAACACACCGGTACCTCTCAATCCCTTCTGACTGTGGGATCAAGACTGGTAGGATCCTGCCTTATTTACACTCTTAGCCTATTCAGGATTGAAGCTATATGTCCTATTTTCACTGGCTTTCTGTTCAGTTGGGAGAATTGGAGGCAGGTCAAACTGGTCAGTCATTTTAATATCAGAAAATGGAGACTAGAGGATATCAATGAGAGTATATTTTCACAAAATGAAAATGGTCAGAGATCTAGAAATATAGGCGTAACCCCCCCCATGGGATATACCTTGGCTTCCCTGGTGTCTCCGTGCCAATCACTTGGGCAGGGACATTGCGGATTTCCAAGGAAACCCCAGGGAGTGGAACACTGCCCCAGGAAGTAGCATGCTCAAGGGCAGGCTCAGCAGCTCAGTTGCCTCATAAAAAAAAGGATGAGAAGAAAGATGCTAGTTTGAGCAGAAGAAGCCTCTGCCAGCTCAGAGGAGTTAATGCAGCATGTTCCTGGATGGCCACCAGCACTCCTTCTCTAAGGAGGAAGTGGAGAGAGAGAAGGATTAAAGTGAGGAAGTTAAGCCTGGAGAAACTGAGCTACCCGAACCAACGAGGAAGGTTCTCGGGATAGGCTGCTGGGAGAGTTGATAAAGAAAGAAGAAGAGCCATGTTGGAAAAAGAGACAGGAGTCCTCTACTGAAGGGAGGACATGCTTTTTGGTGAGGTTGGTATTCCCAGGCCTGAATACAGGGTCATTCCTGAAAACTGACCTCTGAGGACTTGGCAGCAATATCCCTAAGTTTGTTCTGGTCCCTGTTCATAGTAACTCTCACTTTACAGGTTTCATTTGGGAAAGCTCTCAACTAATTTAGGAATAGATTAGTCCTTTAGCTCTCTAGTTAAAATAGTTACCACAGGGCAAGAAATATTCCTGTTGTTAGATCAGGCATTCCTGCTTGTTTTGACCTACAGTGGGGTCTTATAGAATAAGAAGTAAGGATTTAGGATTTTAGAATTATGTTCATATTGTCTGTGCCTGTTCCCTGAATTCCCTCAAAGGCAGAAGCAGTATGATTTCGGTAGTGAAAAATTCTACATGACAAGCATAAGATAGCGTGGACCTCGACCAAGGCTATCAGACCCCTCTTACAGCTGCTGAGGGAACCAGGATCCAAACCTGAGGATCATCCACATCATGGGTTTGTGACTGCATCAACCCTTAGTTTGGTAGTCAGGAACATTGTTTGGAAGACACCTATGAACTGACTGTGGGATAATTTGCTGTTTACTGCTACTGAATACACAGCTCTCACCAGCCAGCCAGGGCCCCAAGGTAGTATACATTCCAACAGGACATGACAGTCTTATTCCCCTCTGATGTAAGTCAGGGATTGGGCACCAGTGACTAAGAGTATTTGTCTGTATTGTTAATTAATATTTATCATTTGTTGAATACAATGACCTTATCTAATTTACTGTATGTCTCCATGTTATTCCCTGGAAGTCTATCAGCCCCGTGGCTGGGTCAGGGTTAAACAGTAGTTAGAATGTTTTCCTTTCAAGCAGCATCACTGGTACTTTTGCCAGGAAGGAGTGTGGAAGGTGGAGGCATCGCCAAGTACTTGTGTATTGGAATAATACAAAGAAAACACTCAGCTGAGGCTGGAGGCAGGACTCAGAAGAACCCAGGCATGTCTGTCAAACCCATAAGAAGAGTGGCACCAGAGGAGGTAACTGGGTAGAATAGGGACCTTACACAGGGAAAGATTTTTTATTTACAGTAATGCACCTTTAAACTGCTCTGGCAATATAGTAGGTATCATTGTAATTCAGAGTGATGTAACTGGGCCTTCTCATAAACTACAATCAGGCCTATGTACTTTTGTTGCTGCCAAGAATCTGCTTCGTCCTGAACAATCAGAAGATTCACCGTACACTTATAAATACTGGTATGCCTCTGAGCATCAGAAAGATCTTTTTAAACATTAATAAAGAAGCCTAATTTCAAACCTCAGCTAGATAAGTATCACTATCCCCATTTTACGAACTAAGAAACAGAGGTCAGTGGGCCTGCAGTTTCAAAAATGTCCATATATTCTGGGTGTTCAACTTACACTTGGGACCTGATTTTCAGAGATGTCATGCACCTGAAGTTATGAATGACTTCAGCTGACACAATGGTTTCAGTCTGTGGATCTTAGATTGTAAAATCTCTTTGGGCTGCAACCATATCTTTTTCTGTATTTGTACAACACCGTGCACACTGACAGTTCTCAATAAAAACTAAAATAATAGTACTATGAATGATATATGTAGGAAAAGGCTTAATTAGAGTTGCTGTGAGAATCTACACTCCTGGTCTTTTTTATTTGCCTGCTTTTTGTTTTGTATTTAATGTGTGAATTTAGTGCTGGAGAAAGGAGCCAGAGTGAAACCCCTGAAAACAAAAGTCCTATGCTTAGCCACAGAACAATTACAAGAATGGCAGCACAAGCTTCCCCACACTGCCGTACTAGTGTGCCTCAGTGCTTACCTGGACAGAGACCCCAGACCACATTTAGCTTGATAGGGTAGCTAAGTGTACACGTACCAGGTCTTCAGCTGGTATAAATTATCATAGGGCCATTGATTTAAATGGAGCAATAATAGTTTACACCAGCTAAAGATTTGGCCTCAAGTCTTTGGCCCCTCTTCCAAAAAGATTGACAATGAGTGCCAGTTGTGATTTTTCTTGTAAAGTAGACATTAGACTACCAGAAAAGGGATGACTGAGACAAAAACTTTTTAATACAGGCCCCCAACTGCTCCTGAAATAGGTGGGATCTGAATTGTGACCTACATCTACCAGCCTAAACCCATTTTGGGCACTAAGGGGTAATCCATCAGTGAGAAAAATTTCATTGCTACCCCATGTCAGGTGGTCATCATCAGGGTGGATACAGAGGCTGGAAGTGGTGCAGTTTTTCTATATCATGTAATGTTTAAATTGTTATTGGGCATCCAATCCAAAAAAATCATAAAATCACATAAGGGCCATAAACTTGTAGAACCATAATTTAATTTTGACCAGCATTGGCAGAAGTCTACTAAATATAATTGATAATGCAACCAACCGTATACTCAAAAAAAGTACTGTTTAGGAAAGTTTGGGACATACTTAGCCCCAGGTGATATATTTTATGCATTTTCCCATACTCTTTTGCTGTTGGTTATAGCAAAAGCCTGTAGTCACACAACAGCATGAGCTTGTTTGTACCATGTAATAAATCAAAATATTTGTCAATATTTGTAGAATGGACTGATTTGAGAAAAGTTTTTCTAAGTGCTATTTTTATGAAGTTATGCAGATAATAAGACCCTGCCTCCTAATTATAAAATGTTTTCTGTGTTTAAAATGCTTTGGGAGACTTCATGAACAGCACCCAATCACTCCAGCAGCTCATGGACACTTATGTTACCAAGGAAAAAAACTGTTCAGATACATTTCTGTTCTGGGAAAACTACTAATGGATTACATAGTAGCAAAAAAGAGACTATGATAAGCCCATGGAGCTTGATGCATTTGCAGAGATGATTCCATTTGACTTTCAGTGTGGTCATGTGAATTATGCTAAATGGGGTTGTGTGAATATAGACTTCTGGGGGAGGCTAGAAAAATGTCATTGCTGAGTCATGCTAAGCATATATCTGGTAGTCATCACTAGTGGGTAGATGCTGGAAGTGGTGCAATTCTTCTATATCCCATAATCAATGCATAAATGTTATTGGGTATTGTGATGGGACTTAACTCCCATCACCTGAAACGCTAGTGAAAGTGCTCAATCAGTCACGCTTTGCACATGGATAGGTAATTAACTAATTGGCTCCTGGCCGGGGATGCGGTGCGGGGGAGAGTTAATCTGGCGGGTAGACTATAAAGGATCAATAGTAAATTTATGCCTGTAAGCAAACTGAATATTTACCAAAAACAAATAATGGAGTCTAAGACAGAACAAGCTGTATACATTAAGCAAAAAAAATGCTAGTTAAACTACTACATCCACCTCCTCAAAAATAGAATTGATGTCTGCATCACTCATCTTGAAGTCCCATAAAAGCTGGATATTGTATCTGCAACTTCAATTTCTGAGTGTATGGGCAAGCAACTCTTTGTCAAAGCAGCAAGTGCAGACGAGGGCAGTGAAAATAAGACTTGGACTAATAAGGGGTATGACACTGATATAGTAAACTATCTTGTATTAGGGCAGAATGTTAAAGCTATTAGATTTCAAAGAGGAAAAGGTACAAGATAAAAAACTTTATTTAGTGCTGCCTAAATGCCATTACTTCTCTCTCACTGCAATGAGCCACTAAAGCAGGAAGCTTGTGCCTGCAAAGCAGTCTGCTTCAGGTATAATAAATTATTGCTGCATTTCTCTGGAGCTGGCAATCTCCTCAACTTATCTGATGAACTGTGGCACACGAACTTCCAAGTATCTATTCGCAGCACAAAGACCACGCTACACCCCTTGCTCAGTGCTATGATTGGTATTTGTAGCCTACAAGTTTACATTTATTGTTTACCAAAGAGAGAGCGAGAAAGAGAGAGAAATTGAGAGAAAAGCTTCTAATTGGTACAGATAAAATGCAAAGCTCCTGTCCAAATTTGCTGTAGCTAAGGTTTTTTTCTCATCCCTAAAACACTCAGAATGCTTCCTGTTTGTACAAAATCTTGCCCTTACATTTCCAGTGCCCCATTGTGATGACACGTAACCACTTCACTGCTGCTGACTTTAGCAGACAGGACCTAATATTCTTACTATTTCAATGGAAACTATTTCAATGTGCCCCATTTTGAGTAATAAAGCCTTTAGCTGGTCATTCACGTTCTAATTCTGAACAACAAATTTGTTTAAAAAATTAGACTTTTAACTCTTAAATGCTATTTTGGACATCCAAGTGCAGAATTTGGACCTTCTATTTCAAAGGATTTTACAAGCTGTGGGTCAGATTCTCTGCTCAACGTTGTGACATGATAATTTTGTTCACTAGTTTCTGACACTCTTATAAACACAATCTAGGTTTGCAGCACAGTAAACACTAGTAGTTGATATCACTTGGGTTACTCCATTCACTTCTTCAAGACAGCTTGTGTATGATTGATATTAAAGGATGATACAAAAATGAACAAACGCTTCCAAAAAAAGGAAGCCCTATGGTGGGGAAAAAATACCACACCGGGAATCTCAGCTGACTGATTGCCTCCACTCTGTTCTGAATAAAAAAACTCTCTGAATTATTGTAACACATCCCAAAGAACATCCTTAGTGGATGTGAAAGATTGACAACCCAGTGCCACCTCTGCCTGCTGTAAATAAAACAAAAATCTAGAGAAGCTGAAATTTTCTTTACTGTTTATGTGAAAGACAATTGTGCTATGGAATTGGGATGTTAGCCAAATTCTGTCCTGATTTATAGCCCATGATATCCTGCCCATGTATTCCTCACATCCAGCCCCCAGCTTACATTTTCATGCTACAGAGACTTTCACGGTCAGCAATACAGGGGCTGAATTCACCCCTAAACGTTTGTATTTTTCAAAGATGCTATGTATGATAAGTGATGTTTAATACAATAACAATAAGAATAAATAATGGTAACCTCTCTGCCTCACATTCCCAATCTACATAATGGAGAGAATGACACAGACTTCTCTATCTTACAGGGATGTTTTTAGATCTAGTCAGGAATTTTCTGTCAAAATGATTTTTCAATGGAAAATGCAGTTTCTACAAAGTCAAAATTTGCCAAGTAAAAATTTCAATTTTGTCATTTTCTTTTATTTTCGATGGGGAAAATTAAAACTTTTTTTTTTTGTTTCAGGTCAGTTTGACCGAAATTGAAAACTTTCAGTGTGTTGAACTGAACAGAAAGTTTCATTTCGAGTCAGTTTGACATTAAACTACATGTGCTGATTTTCGTTTAGCTCTAGGTGTAATGCAGATTAAACTTTAGAGAGCGCTTTGAGGATCTAAAGCACTATATAAATTCTGAGTACTAATACATTCAAATGATCAAAACCATCTTTATTTTTGCCCATATCTAGTACATACTTAATTGTTATAGAATTTAGTATCAAGAGAGTTTAAATTACTCTGGTTGTGAATGCCAAAATATATTGACTTGGGCTTTCATGAACACTTCAGAAAGTAGAATACAGTAGGATGTGATTAACTGATCAATCAATTACTGTCTTTTTAAAAAAGTATAGGAGTCCAAGCTAGATGATTCTGTGGTGGAATTCAGCATTATAAAGAAAAACAAGGGTGCTCTGGGGGCTGATGAAAGTGTTGGAAAAAATCAGATCATGAAGGTTATACACGGGCTACCATGGCCAAACCTGTTCTGTGGATAAACAAAGAACTTCACTTTCCAGGCTTGTCAACCCAGCAATTCCACTGAATGATAATTTCCCACAAAAAGACAATTTAATTTTTTTAAAAGGGAGGGAGGCTGATTCAGACAGGTACAGGAGACCTCTGGTTCTTATTGTTCCCAGGGACCAGTTAAGTTACTAGTGTGACATTTTCTGTTGATGCTTTAATACCACATGGTGCGGAGTACAAACTGCTTTCTTCTGACTGATTGGTGGTAGTAATAACTTGGGCCTCTAGGGGTATGTCTACATGTCAATTAAACACCCAAGCCCAAACACTTCCACTGCAGTTTTACAGCCCTGCAACCCAAACCCACGGAGCCTGAGTCAGCTGAAACAGGCCAGCCAAGGGTGTTTAATTGCAGTGCAGAAATTCCCTGAGGAGGAGTTAATAACTTGGACCTGCTGGGGAATCAGACTGCCTCTACCTTTTTGCGGCCCTGGTTGGGGTTTATCACGTGCCACCCACCCACCCACCACCACACACCCTTGTTTACCTGGAAGTCTCTATCTAGTATTCCCCCTTGGCCTGATTTTCAGAAGTGTTGAACGTCAACTGCTCTTATTGACTTCAGCGAAATAGGTAGGTACTCAGCAGCCACCAACTCTGCGAGTCAGGATGCTAACCCCTTCTACAAACACACCAGTCAGTTCCACATATATTATCCATTCTAAATCCATTCCCCATCAGACTGAACCTTTTAAACCAACTTCACATAATTCTCTAGGGCAGGTGATGGGAAGAATGTCATACAATGAATATTGGCTTTGCATCTGGGGGCCCAATAGAAAGGCTTTGCAGAAAAGCTCAGATTTACTTGAACTAGCCCAGAAGAAATAAATGTTTTGCTTTGTGGTTAGGCAACTTGCATTTTCCAATGATGTGAAAAGAGTTCCTAAATTTACCAACTGTTTTTAAGAGCATCTGTTCTCTCTCATCTCTAAGTAAGGCACAATAGATTTAGCCATCCAATTCTTTTTAATTTTTTGAACTGTAGGTTTGATGAAAATTCAAAGTCATCCATGTACAAAGATGCAGTGCACAAAAACATGATCTAATATCACAAAAAACATCAAAAGGTAAAGTTGACAGCGGGGTCAACAAATGAAACATGAGTAGGTGAGCACAGGACTGAATCTAACATATTTCTATTGATGTGAGATACTGCCTTCCAGTTACTGTAGATACTAATATTTTCTATCCACCACTTCTTTTTTGTTTTTAGATGAGGGAGTCTTGTATTTGTTAAGACAATGGTTTATCTGCACAAGATAGCACAGGTGACTTCTGAAGTATAGAGTTGATAAGTCTAGACTAACTTTTGGAACTCCTTGAGTCTGATTTGAAATCCAGAAAATAAAAGATCACAGGCGGCTATTTGTACATCCAGTGTTGAAAAAACATGCCTGGCTTTTGGCAGAAATGCTAATAAGTGGTCTGTTGTACTACTGATTTGTGTGTGCAGTTTCCATTGACATTAATAAGAGTTAAGATCACAATATAGAATCTTCTCTTCATGTGCCAATATATATTTATGCCTGTATCTGTAATTTTCACTCCATGCATCTGAAGAAGTGGGTTTTTTACCCACGAAAGCTTATGCCCAAATAAATGTGTTAGTCTTTAAGGTGCTACTGGACTCCTCATTGTTTTTAGGATACAGACTAACACTGTTTCCCCTCTGAATATGGGAGGTAGGGTGGTGAACTGTCCCTTAGTAAACACACTTGGCTCCTACTGAAAGTAGTGGGAGTTACATGTACACACCAAAAAAACTTCTAGAGTACTCCTTAGCCTCCCCACTAAGGATTTAGGGTTCTCTCTCTGCACCAACTCATTAGGGACCTAATCCAAAATCCATTAAAAATTCAGTAGGGGTCTTTTATAAGTAGTATCCATTTTTGAATATAGAAGCTAGCATTCTGCCTTTATCTTCTACAAACATAATCTGCTATCACTGAAGTCACTGGGAGTTTTATCAGGCCCCAAAAGTTCTAATTTTTATAAAGCAGAATCATACAAGTCTGTTTTTAACTGTGAACCTAATTTTCAAACATGCATTTGGACATCCAACTAAGTTACTGCATATATGAATATCTCAGTGAGAACCAAGATGTATAAAATGAACATTTTCATGTTAAATACCAATCTGAACATCATAGTTTGGGATTTGGATGTCCTATGAAGGCACCTCTGTTTGGCAATTGGGCTGTGCGGATATAGCAGAAGTGATTTTTCTAGTGGAGAAGACTTTCAAAGAACTATAGGTTATTAAAAAGGGAAGAGAAAAAATTGAAATATTCATATAAGCCTCAGCCACAAAAGAAAAGGCACATTTTCCCCTCCACTCCCAGCTGTCCTGTTTCTCATGATTTTTTCAGAATACAAGAAGAAATAAAATTATCAATCCATGAGCTATTCACTGAATCTTCTCTCTGTGGAACATGGAAGTTGTCATCAGATTTTGGATCAGCACAGTATGACCAAGATCAGCATGACAGATTATTCCAAGGAGAATTTTCTAGTGCTGTGATTAAAAGGATAGTGGAGACATTTAGGGCTTTAAGAACAAGGTATAAACAACAATAGAAAAGAAAGATCTATTTTCTCTAAGGTTAAACAAGTGACAACCATTCCCCTTCATTCCTTCCTTTGTGGAAGTTATTAAGGCAGAGTGGGGACATCCTAATGAGGGCAGAACACTAAGCAGACAGGAAATGACATTTTATAAAAGGCAACACAATAAAGCTGATATTTCTATGCTTGAAGTAGCTATGATCTGAGCATTTATATCACAGGACATAGTCACTTTGTGATGAGGTTTACAGATCCCACACTAAGGTTAAAGGAACGGTGGGACAGTATTGGGTCAAGAAGGCCTTGCCCCATAGCAGCTGCCAGGCATACTCCCTGTAGAAGACCATCTTAAAAGGCAACTCTGGCAGGCAGACTGGGGAAACAGTGATGAGAGACTGGCTGCAAGAAGGCAGACAGGCGGTAGCTGTTGAAGCAGAGCAATCTACAGGGGGAACACTGGGACCGTGAGTAAGACTTGGCTGGCAGACCTGGGCCCCGCCCTCTTTCCTCCCTTCTTCCTGACTATGGGAGAACAACTGGACCCTGGGAGTGAAGTGGGAAGCTGCCCCCCAACCCCAAGTGGAGCTCTAAATTATTGAGACCGTGCAAAGAGAAAGCTGGGAAGGTAGGAAGCAGCCCAGGGAAGGCTAACCTAGATCAGCAGCTAGAAGGGACTGACCCATCCCTGGCCTCTCCCTCCTTGGGTCCTGCGTCAGGACTCAGTAGAGAGGGAGAGGTCCCTCTACCCTTCCCTCCTCCCACTGGTCGCCTGAGAGATCCTGGAGGCGGGAGTGTGGGGTGCGATAAACTGTGTGTTGGCTGCTAGGCCCCCCAGACTGCCCGGAAGAGTTGCCCCAAGATTTGGAGAGATTGTTTGGTTATGGCCTGACCACTAGGCCTACTGGGCCCAGAGTGATGCCTGCTACACATCTGAGGAGACAATTATTTATTTTCACGGAAATGTTCAGATCTAAAGATGGGGCTTCAGTGAGAAAATAGGAAGTAGCATAGGATACTCTTCAAATATAGCTATCCCACATCTACTTGCTATGGCAGCATTTTGTAGGTGCAATGAACTGTATTAAATATCTTTTTCTGTAGGCAAAATATTAAAATTCACTATAAACAAGGTCACACTGGCTTCATTTCTGTCTTTCTCTAGAGTATCTAAATGGCTTTGATGTAATCTGGAAGACACTGACTATGTCAGACACAGAAAATCAACTGATATTTGAAGTGAATTCTTTTCTCAGGCAAGCTGACCCAGCAGAACAGTTGTTTGGATAGACCCTGTAAATAATAAAGTCTAGGACTGAAATACCAGCTCTCACTGACGTGAATGGGACTTTTGCCATTGACTTCAATAGGCCAGGATTTCACTGCTGTAGACTATACACTACTTAATATTACTCAAATCAGATAGAATTAAACTACATCATTTTGGAGTTAAAAAATAAATCACAGCCAAGTCTTATTCCTAAAAGCAGGACAGAGGTTAGAAGGAAATGTAACATCCTTGAGAGAGAGAGAGTTCTTTATCCATTAGATACAGAACTGTCTCATACAAGTGGGTCCTAGAGATAATAAAAGAAGAATACTGATCACAGGAGAGTGTATTTCACCTCGTTTTCCATGCAGTCAATTTCACACTGGACAGAAAAACCAAGCAAGATCTAATAAGGCAGAGAACACTTTCTGGAGAAAGAGAAGTGGAGTCTCCTTCACAATGATAATTTATATATACACACTACATAGGATCACATTTTATTATTTGTGTAACCCTGAGAAGTTCAGGGAGTTGAGGGAGTCTGTTGGCTCACAAAAGTCTAAACAAACATATAATGTAATTCAGATTTCGCAAAGAAACTCTAATCAATTCCTCACACAGGTTCCCCAGGGGACTGCTTAACATCACTAGATATATAGGAAATACACAATGCTGCCATGTACCAATAAGATTATGTCACCAAAGATTCAGAAGATTTCCTTACAAATATGTGGCCCAATCCCTCCATCATCACTATCCCTTGAATTACTGGTTCCAAGAGAGTTCACCAAGGTTCTGGTGTGGGTAGTGGCTCAGTTAAGGGGAGTATATTTATACCTCTTTATGGATGACATTCTGGTCAGAGCAGCTTGAAAAGACATTCAGTATTTTAACCAATAAGAAAGAGAAATTTTATATCAGCCCAGAAACCATATCACTGTGGAGCAGAAATAAATACCACACTGGAAAAAAATTTCCTTAAGAAAAGGAAGATTTCTAAAGATTGCAATTTGCAATACTGCCATTCTGCCTGCATGTTTTCAACTTCTAATAATTGCGGGTCCTGGAGAAATTTTCTTCATGTTATTCCACTGACATTTTCTCTCATTTATTCTCCAAGTATTTCATTCTGCACATCGCAGCTTCTCTCTCTCTCTCTCTCTCACACACACACACACACACACAAACCCCACTCCCTAGTAGCACCCCATTTCCACAATATTTGAGGTTCACCATGTTTCGTTCCACCCAGGAAGAGGCTTCAAAGACTGGTGATCTAGAGGCAATAATTTGAGAACGACTGTGCTAGCTGTGTTCTATATACTCAAGCTGGATTATCCACTGTTAAAATTCCCTCCATCTCAATTGCATGGCCAAAATTTTAAAAATTGTTCGGTGTCCTGTTATTCTATTCTATTAAGCATCTCAATTATTCAATCAATAGTACTACTTAGGGCAAGGCTGTGATTTGCAGGGGTGCAGCCTTCTGGTCTGTGTCCTGTGGGATAGGGCAGCCCCCACAGAGATGCTACTCCCCTCTCCCATGTAGGTTGGCAGACAGTGGCCAGATAGGAGTAGGCAATGGGCAGAGCCCCAGCACACCAGCTGAGCCAGCCCAGAGGGAAAAATGTTCTGTTACTGGTATAAGCCAGGAAAAGGAAACCAGGGGAGGAACTGTGACTGTTCAAATCAGTTTCTTTCTTAGACTGTTCCTGGGGCAGTGCATCTAAATGTTACCTCTCATCCAAGTAAAATCATAATCCAGCCCTTCGTCTCTAACACTGATAAATACAAGTTTTTGTTTGTTTGTTTCATTTAAAATGGCATTCACCAAACTAATCATCCAGTTACCCAATATTTACCTACTCATGCATTTTATTGTTTTTTTCTTTCAAGTCTGTCAGACCTAAATTTCACATGACATGCCAATACTATTTTGCACTAGCATAACTACTAGTGGATTCCATTGTATACACAGGGTTTATGTGTTTGCTTATTTGTAAATTGATGGAACTTCAATAAATATTTTGATTTAAAAAACAACTCTGATGCATTCATTTGTGTGTTAAATTACTGATTAAAGTAGTAAGATTACTATTCAAGCCGATACCAAAATCTCTCACAGCAGAGCTGCCAAACACAACAGAAGAGTATTACACTGTTAGAAAAAAACTGGTTCACAGAAACATAGTTCTCCTTTACCTCTTATAAAAACAGGCAGGAGCTAATCCCCTTTTAATCATGTTACTAATTAGACAAGATAGTTTCCAGTTCTGTTTTATTCTTAAATTCTTTCTACATCTCATTTTAGCATACTACAGCATCTTGTTTATAGTACATTGAGAAACAAGATCTATAGACAAATAATGTCTATTGACATTCTAATTTGCAACATGGGTGTGGAACAAGTAACTATATAGAAAATATTCCACTAAAAATCATTAGAAACCAGTGCAATTGCAACTAGGTCCACAGTAGACAAAGTGCATTTCCTTTTAAAGGGATAGTGCCAAGCACTTCAGGTTTTTTAACTCTTTATGATGGAGACTCTAGTTGGTTAATGATTAAATGTTCACAAGTGCCACATTAGTCCTTTTTTTGGATTTTTCTGTTTCATGCTTTCAAGAAAGTTTGAAGAATTTGCTTGGAAAATAAATAAAAACTAATATGCAGCTTCAGAGTAACAGCCGTGTTAGTCTGTATTCGCAAAAAGAAAAGGAGTACTTGTGGCACCTTAGAGACTCAAATAAATTGGTTAGTCTCTAACGTGCTATAAGTACTTTTTTTCAAATATGCAGCTGTCACTATTAAAGTCAGCATTTGCCAGCAGTTAGCATGAAGTGGAATCTGAGATACTAAAGTTTCCCCCTGCACCTCGAATAGGAAATAACTGTAGTAGCTGCATGATATCTGTTGTCAAATACTGACTTTTTAATGGTGACCACTAAAGCTGGTCAAAATGTTCAAACTTTCAAAAGTTCAATGAAATTGTTTTTCTGTTTTTTTCAACCATCTTATAGAATGGTCATAATAAAAAAAATCAAAATTTCGATGAAAATTTTTCACCAAAACAATTCTAAATATTTTCACAAAAAGAATTCTGCATTTTTTACCTGCTTTAATAAACAACTTAAGATTATGTGGAGTTTTCAAATATTGTTTGTCACATTTTGGGCTGTTTTTACTAACTAATGATAGGTGACACATAAAAATAGCACTTCCTGAACCTTCATCCACAACTCAAACCAAACCAAGCCTTTTTTGAGGTTTCATAAAATTCAAATAATTCTTTTTATCTTCATGTGTCTGACTGTCTAAGTATTTCTCACACATCTGTGGAATCTTGGCATCTTTGCACTGCTGGTGTTTGTTTGGAGACCTGAAATGATTTACTGACATAATGTACAACAAGAAAGATTGCTCTTGCCATATTTCCAGGCCAACCTAAAGAAATACCAGAAACCATAAGATAATGTCTCTTCTTTTCTTACATTTACAGAACCAAGAGTTTCTGACAGTTACATTTAAGTATCAAAACCTCTGAATGCTTACCTGCACTAGATCCTTGAAATACTAACTTTGAAATAATCTAAAAGGTAAGAATTTTCTGTGACCATTTTGGAGGGAAATAAAAAAAACTCATTTTTCAGATTTTTTCACCAATTTTTTCCCTCTTCTTTCTCCACATTCCCTGTTCTCTTTTTTGCCTCTTCCCCTTACTTTTCCTTTTTTATATTTTGCCATAATAAATTAACTATTTGTACTTATGTATAAAGTCACACCTTTGATTATCTCTGCTAATGACATACCTTAGGTAAGATTGCCACCTGTCCAGGTTTTCCAACGATTGTCCCTTTTTTGAGGTAGCTGTCCTGGGAAATCTGTAAGGGTGCTCAGTATACGCTGCAAGCTGTCCAGTTTTATGGGCACAGGATCATCCCAGATGTCCTGGTTTTTTGTACCTCAGAGGTGGCAACCCTAACCTCAGGCCTCACCTGACAGGAACCAGGTTAAATTTTTCTCTCGTGGATCAGTAACTGGTTAAAAGATAGGAAACAAAGGGTAGGAATAAATGGTCAGTTTTCAGAATGGAGAGAAGTAAATAGTGGTGTCCCCCAGGGATCTGTACTGGGACTAGTGCTATTCAACATATTTATAAATTATCTGGAAAAAGGGGTAAACAGTGAGATGGCAAAATTTGCAGACAATACAAAATTATTCAAGGTAGTTAAGTTCAAAGCTGACTGCAAAGAGTTACAAAGGAATCTCACTAAACTGGGTGACTGGGGAATAAAATGGCAGCTGAAATTCAATGTTGATAATTGCAATGTACTGCACATTGGAAAACAATCCCAACTATACGTACAAAACGATGGGATTTAAATTAGCTAGTACCGCCCCAGAAAGAGAACTTGGAGTCATTGTGGATAGTTCTCTGAAAACATCCACACAATGTGCAGCAGCACTCAAAAAAGCTAACAGAATGTTAGACACCATTAAGAAAGACAGAAAATATCACAATATCACTATATAAAACCATGATACACTCATACCTGGAATATCCATGCAGTTCTGGTCACCCCATCTCAAAAAAGATATATTAGAATTGGAAAAGGTACAAAGAAGGGCAACAAAAATGATTAGGGGTATGGAACAGCTTCTGTATGCGGAGAGATTAAAAAGACTTGGACTTTTCAGCTTGGAAAAGAAATGACTAAGAGGGGGATATGATAGAGGTCTATAAAATTGTGCATGGTGTGGAGAAAGTGAATAAGGAAGTGTTATTTACTCCTCATAACACAAGTACCAGGGGTCACCCAATGAAATTCATAGGCAGAAAGTTTAAAACAAACAAAAGGAAGTGCTTCTTTACACTATGCACAGTCAGCCTATGGAACTTGTTGCCAGGGGATGTTGTGAAGGCCAAAAGTATAACCGGGTTCAAAAAAATAATTAGATAAGTTCATGGAGAGTAGGTCATCAATGGCGATTAGCCAGGATAGTCAGGGATGCAACCGCATGCTCTGGGTTTTCCTAGCCTCTGATTGCCAGACGTTGGGAGTGGACGAAAGGGAATGGATCACTTGATGATTGTATGTTCTGTTAATTCTGTCATGCAATGTTCACTAGTTCACTGATGGAGACCAGAATCTTCTTGCCAGCTCCTCTGCATCATACTGCAAAGTTTCCTTCCTGCTCTGGACTTCCTACTATACCTGGGCTTACCAGGCCTTCTCATTAGGATCCCTGATTGATATATTCAGCTCCTTGCCTCCAGTCACATCACTTGTCTGTCTTACTTTGGCAGACACTGTTTCACAGCTCTTTCCTAAACTTCATCTCAAACAGAGATATTTCACCACTTTGTGATTTACACTGTCTCACAGAGCTTATCTGCCCCTCTTAAACCTGCATGGCAGCACTCAGACCATCTCTCCAGCTGCATTAGCAGCAGAATTTAGCAGATGCCTAACTGTGTAGCAATGCTTTTCCTCTTCTGCGACTATGTGGCACTCTCAACCCTGGAACCTATTTTTCCATGCATTCTTTGATTCTGCTCCTACCTCCGGTCACCTGAGGGAGAGGCAGTACCGCAGCATGCATTTTATTGTAATGATTCTCATTTAAATGGGATGCTGTCATGACACATATCCTAAAATCTGGAATAAACCCCAGTGCTGAAAACTGAGCTTATTCAACATCAGACAACACTTGGCAGCCAAAAGAAATTCTGTCCAACATCCATATTGACAAAAGAAGTTGAAAGTCACGTTTTGGGACAGACAAATGCTCTTTTCACTTGGTAAAGTGAAAAAATTTAATAGCCCACGACTGCATCTGAAGAGAGTTATTAAACAACTGGAACTATGAAAAATTAGCATGCTGGTTATGATGAATTACACCTCCAGAATTCTGACAAATATAGTAAAGTATAGATAAAAGGCTTTGCCAGGCAGAAGGGAGGATGTAAAAGAGGCTTAAGAGTGGTAAAAGCAGGTCCCTTATTTGGGAAAGAATCAAACAAATGATGCAGCGAACAAAATGCTGGTCAGCTTGGCGGCTTCACTGGAAAAGGCTATGGGTAAGATTCTGGACGCTTTGACCAGGAACACAATGTACCTTTTGCAAGACTGTTGTGTGCTGTGACTCAGAGAAAGGAAAATCAGTATGGATTGACAGACATAGAGTTCTTTTGGGTATATAAGAGAACTGAGAGACAGAAGTGAAAGAGTGTATATTAGGTGTTTGTGGTTTAGATTTGCTGATAATATTTCCCTGCTCAAAAGACTGACTTACAGAGAACAGTGGGCCAAATTCTGCTTTCAGTGGAAAATCCAGCCCCCACCTCCATGAGTGTGAAACCCCTCCAGGCAGAAAAAGTGGAGTGATTCACTGCGCAAAAGAGGGGCCTAGATTCCACGAGATTATGCAAGGGGTGCTTCCCGAATGGTAGCATCCACTGAGACGATGAGGGAATGGCCAAAAACTTGCACTGCATGGATTCTCCAGGGCTCCCCAATATAATGCAGTTGTGTTAGGGCATAACACATTAGCCCACAACCTCACAGGGCTGTAGTAGCATCCACAGAATAACTATGGAGCCACTCCACGGGTTTAGGAGGCCCCTCCCTTTCCCTTGGGCATCTCCTCAGTACTCAGACTAGCCTCTCAGGCTGATATCAGGCTCGGGATTTGCCCCTCAGAAGTGCTGGAATTTTTATAGATGGGGTGCTGAGAGGTGAACCAAGGTGTAAACTCCATATATAATAGAGCAGCAGGGAGCAGCACCCCTAGTTCCAGTACCTATGCCTCAAAATTACACCAAAGTAAATTCAGAGTTACGACACAGATTTTGGTTACTTCATATTTACCTGAGATGAAATTAAGTAGAATTTGGCCCAATGTGTGTACAGGAAGGAGAAAGCAATTGAAACATTTTCTTTTAAATGGAACCACTTTCTGTCATCATTTATACCCCATACAACCTGCACAAGGTGAATAGGGTTGCGCAGTTTGTAAATCAGGTCTCCTGAGTAGGAAGCAGAAGATATAAGTGAAAGTAAAATCAACTCTTCAGGGTGGAGAGAAGTAACAGGTAAGTTTAAAACAGACTGGCTTGTTGTAGGTTGTAAATACATAACGTGGATGACTGTAGTATTTCAGAAATAGCTAGGTTCATGCAGAGTAATAGAACATAGCAAATGCATTCAAAACCATTTGAAAATTATGGGCCAATTTCATCACTGGTAGTAAAATTCCTCTTACAGCAGTGTCACTACATCTTAAGTGTTTGGTCTGTTAAGTGACAAACCTATAAATTGCTGCAAGCCTTCTGAACACAGAACTCCCAATAACTCAACTGGAGTTTTGTGCATGATACCAAAAAGTGGGGTAGTAGGACAAAGATAAAATCACAGAGTGAAATCCTGGCTCTCTTGAAGTCAGTGGGAGTTTTGCCACTGACTTAAAATCAGACCAGGATTTCAACCACTGAGGTTACAGTCCAGAAAGCATAATATTCATTTTTTTTAAACCCTAAAAAGAGACCAAGGCCTCCAAACTGCACCGATAGAAGTCAATGGGAGTTTTGCGTTTGACCTCAGTGGAATCATTCCTTATTTTATCTAAAACACTTATCCCCTCTGCAAACCAGTTGTTTTTGTAATGTCAAAACAGTAAATGTTACAGGAGAAGTCAACAAAAATACTACCTGAGTTTGGTAGAAAGAAGTTACTGGAGTAGATTAGTCAGATTTTGCACCTTTACATTGCATTCAATGCCTGCTATTATGGCCTGACCCAAACCCCACTGAAGTCAAGGCTTCAGATCAAGCTGTTATTCTCTAGCTGATGGTTACAGAATCACTTTGCAATTAGATTTACAGCTTCTGCTGTCATATATGGAGGGAGTGCTAGGATTTGTAAATGTTATGATTTTTGCTAGAAACCACAGACTGACCTACTTCACATTTGGGGACCAAATCGGGCAGCTCCAATTCAGAAGAAAGCTTCACACAAAAAAATTGACTTCAAGTTGTGCAAGTGACTGTGTTGAATCACTGTGTCAAAGTGAATTGAGACTGACAGTTCTTTACACAGTTCATCTCCTTGTAACCAAGTTAAAAGGCATCTATTCAAAAAATTAAACTTCTGTGAGACACAAATCATGAACTGTTTTATGTAATATACTGTGGACCTCCCTTCTAGTCAACTCTGATACAATTAAAATCTACTTTTCCTAAAAGAATCAGCCAATTAACAATTGAATGAAAGGGGGCAGATTGGGTTAGTTGGCATTTATTGTATCTGTAAATATAAAGAAGATTGCAAATATTCATATGTTTATAAGGAAAGAACTTTTGAATCTGGAGAGTTGGTTCAGGCCCATCTGTCATTTACAGTGAATGAAAATGGGAGTCCCAAATTATTTCAATGCATTGCAATGTGCAAACTGCAATTACAGTGAACCACTGCATATAAATAGTGGTCCAGGTCAGCTGATGTAAATCAGCAGAGCTCCATTGGTTTTTGGACCAGTACTGTAAAAAATAAAAGTAAACCCACACTTAAAAAGCCCAAACCTTTAACATAAGAGGGTCCTACTGTATAGAATATAGTCCCTATTTTCAAAATAGCTCATCACCTGCAATAGATGCTGAACATTTCTGAAAATTTGGCTTGTATTTAGGTGCCTATATGGAAGCAAAGGTCTTCTGAAAATCTGACCTAATTAGGCATTGGTGTTTGTAGACCACTGCCTATCATGCTGACCAATAGTGTCTCATTGTTCCCTTGTCCTTTCCTGTCTATCTAGATCCATCTGTTGTCTCTTGTTTTAAACTTAGATTGTAAGCATGTTGGAGCAGGGACCGTCTTCTTGTTCTGTGTTTGTACAGTGCCTAGCACAATGGGTCCCTGGTCCATGATTAGGGCTCCTAGGTACTTCAGTAATAAAAAAAAATAAAAATAACAATAAATGGAAGTGCTGAGCCCTTGAAATCTTTTGAAAATCTGGCCCCGTGACAGTCTCTGCATATAGAGGTAACCCTTTTAATCTTGGCAGAAGGTAGAAGAAGATATCCTTGACCTTTAGAAGTTTCTACCACTCTCATTTCTATTGTTCTGATTTTTTTTTTTTAGCTGACTGTGGAGGTTTTTAAATAGTTTACAATACAAAATAATGCCATCATGGTTTCCTAACGCAGTTTGCTTCTCTAGCAAAGAATATTTTCTATATCTTCCTGTATCAAAAGAGATGGGACAGAGCACCCCGCTAAGGGTAGACAGATTTCACCTGTGGGATAATATTCCAATTGGGGAGATGATCAGGGTGAAGAAGAATTGATGTGAGTGCAGAGCAGGATAAACAAATTAATCCAATGGGAAAATGCTTTGGGAGCAGCACATATGTAGAGGGTATCAACAGCAAAGCAATTCTGAGAAATAAAAGAAGAACTAGAAAGGATTTATTGTGTACAAATAAGCCAAACTACACCTGGAAAGAAATAGCAAATTAACCTTCTGGGTGCAATTCTGCCATCTTTACTCATACCAAGTAGTACCTTCCTCCAAAAACATATCCCACTGTAACCAATGAGACTAACCAGGCAGCAAAGTACTACTCAACGTGAATAAGAGCTGTCTGCAGTGTTGTTGTAGCTGTTGGTCCCAGGATACAAGACAGACGGGGTGTGTGTGTGAGGTAATATCTTTTATTGGACCAACTGCTGTTGGCGAAAGAGACAAGTTTTCAAGCTTGCACAGAGCTCTTTGCTAGGTCTGGGAAAGGCACTCAGAGTATAACAGCTAAATACCAGGGTCGAACAGATAAGGAGTTATATATGTTGTAAGAGACCATTCAAGGTGAAGTGGGCAGTTAACACCTCTAAAGTCACAGCATAAAGAAGGTTTAATGGGTTACAGGGTATTGTAACGAACCATAAATCCAGTTTCCTTATTGAATCTGTGATTTTTGGTCTCTAGCAGAGTTATGCATTTCAGTTCCCAGACTCGTCTTTTGAAGTTGTTGTGCAGGTTTTCTTTGAGGGCAAGGACTGAGTGGGCAGATATGGAGTGATCATTTTGTGAAAAGTGTCTGCCCAAAGCTGATAAGGCATTTTTGTCTTCTATCACTTTTTATATGAGTTCATTTGAGAACATGGTAAGTATTTGGTTTCACACACATAATTATTGGGGCATTTAGTGTACTGGCTGAGGTACACCACATATTGTGATAGGCATGTGTAGGACCCATGGATCTTGAAAGGTATGTTGTGGTGAGTATTGAGCATCATAGCCATGGAGATATAGCAGCTGATTTTGTGTCTGTTCTGGCAGGGGCTGGTGCCACTTTGAGTTGGTGTGGTCCTACTCTGTGGGGAGCGTGCTTCTGATGATGAGCTTAGTGAGGTTACAGGATTGTTTGAAGGCCAGAAGAGGAGTGTTGGGAAAGATTTCTTTCAGGGTGTGGTTCCCATCAAGTATGGGTTGTAATTATTTAATTATATCTCTTATGAACTCCAGTGTGGGGTGACTGGTTACGACTAGGGTTGTGCAGTTGAAGGAGGTTTTTGTCCCTGTATTGAATCATGTTCTCTTGGAGTATTTGGGTGGCCCTTCTATGATGCAATCTACTTTTCTGGTGGAGTGTCCTTGTTTGGTGAAGGTGGTTTTAAGTGCCTTAATGTGTGTATCCCAGACTTTCTCCTCAGAGCACATTCTGTGGTATCTGAGTGGCTGGCTCAGAGTTACAGAATTGGGCCTTTTGATGAAAGCAGCTGATGACATATGCAAATATTGACATATAATATCAAAAAAGCACAGTGACTTGATCATAACAGTACAAGATTTTCTTAGAATAATACTTGGAACTTGACAATTCTCAAAATACTTGTCTGAAGTTTGTAAATATTATCTCCAGTTTACAAACAGGGCAAAATCTGATCTTCACTGCACTGGTTTAAATCCAGTTGCTTTAAAATACTAACTCTGCATTTAAACCAGTGAGTGGTCAGAATATTGTTCTGGGAAAGTGAGACAGACAGGGGAAGTGAATTGCCCAAAGGGAGTCAGTGTCAGAGCCAGAAGTAGAACTCAGCAACCCATGGACCCCAAATCTGTGTTCAGAAAAGAAAAATTACACCTTTCACTTTTATAAACTGGGATATTGTCCATCACTTGGAGTCACTAAACCAAGGCAACACATCTCACTAAAAGATATGGCCTACTTTGAGAAACAGTTGTTGGGCTAGATGCAGAAACCCCGGGTTGTGATTCTGTGCCCTGTGTAACACAGGGGATTAGAATAGATTATCGTAATAGTACCTCCCTGGCCTTAAAATCTAAAAACTTTCTGAAAATTTAAATGTTTGTCATGTAGGAGATAAGCTGAGAAGGAATTACTATAAAGACCACAGAAGGACATTTTTCTGGTTCAAACACAATACTGGGAGACAATATACGCTGAGTCTAGTTTAGTGCTGCCAAAGACTTCCTGTGTGACCTTCAACAAGTCTCTTGACCTCTTAGTCTCAGTTTTTCCATCTGTCAATATGGGATAATTCTCTCCTCACAGGGGTGTTTGTGAGACTTAACCAATTGCAGGAAAATCCTACTCCTCTCTCTGCAGTCACCAAGGACCCACACCACAGCAGAACTGTGTGGTTCCTTTATACACAGAGAGAGAGAGAGTGGGAAGGGGCAGGGGAAACACTTTATTAGGAACCCTTCCACGAGCCTCGTTCCACAGCGGCTCACTGCACCCCAGTGCGCAGGGAGAACTTGCGGGTGAGGCTGGGGAAAAATGAATGCTGGACTGGTTGTGTAGATCCAGGCCCTTGCCCACTGGAGAGAGGTTGAGTCAAAGTGTTGCAGATGCTAATGTAAACCTAGTGAAACCACTTGAGTAGCTTCAATGCCACTCTGCAGTCTATGGGCATGGCTACACTGCAATCCTCCCACCTTGCAAGGTCCTAGAGTCCATGTTCCAGCCTGAGCCTGGATGTCTGCACTGCAATTAAACAGCCCATTAGCCTGACCCCCATGAGCCAAGTCAGCTGGAACGGGCCAGCCGGGGGTGTCCAATTACAGTGTAGACATAACCTGATGATAAATTTCTGTTCCCACCCATCTCTTTGGAAGCCCCTTGTATCAAGCCCAGCAACTCTGGTCTGAAAGGAGGGGTAACACGTTTGTTAATGTTTGCATGGTGCTTCAAGATTCTAGGCCAGAGGTGGGCAAACTACGGCCCACAGTCCACATCCGGCCCGTGGGACCCTCCTGCCTGGCCCCTGATCTCCTGGCCTGGGAGGCTAGCCCCTGGGTCCCTCCCCAGCTGTTCCCCCACCCCGCAGCCTCAGAGTGCCGCGCCGCCGGTGCAACACTCTGGGCGGCCAGGCAGCACAGTTGCAGCACAGCGGCCTGACCCGGTGCTCTGGGCAGTGCAGCTATAGCACTGCCAGCCACCTGTGCTCCAGGCAGTGCGGTAAGGAGGCGGGGGGGTTGGATAGAGGGCAGGGGAGTTCGGGGGTGTGGACAGGGGTCGGGGCGGTCAGAGGGCGGGGAACGGGGGGTTGGATGGGGCAGGGGTCCCGGGGGGGGGGCAATCAGGAAGGAGAGGAGGGGTTGGATGGGGCAGCAGGGAGCAGTCAGGGTGGGGAGTCCGGGGGTGGTCGGGGACAGGGAACATGGGGGGTTGGATGGGGCAGGAGTCCTGGGAGCCGTCAGGGGGCAAGATGCAGGGGGGTTGGATAGGAGGTAGGGTCCGGGCCATGCCTGGCTGTTTGGGAAGACACAGCCTCCCCTAACCGACCCTCCATACAATTTTGGAAACCCGATGTGGCCCTCAGGCCAAAAAGTTTTCCCGCCCCTGTTCTAGGCTGTAAGGTCCTACAATTGCTGAGTATTGTTATGATGTTAGAATGCTCTCTCTCTGTGAAATTGCACTAAAATAATAGTCTTCTGGAAATTCACTGTGGCTCCTGATTTGCATGGCCACTACTCAAAAGTATAGAGTGAAGCAGATTGAAGAAAGAGAGGTTCTTGAACCAGTGACACTTATTCCCCTCTCATAGAGCATAACCTGTTTCTTCAAATCAGTATGCCCAAATTTGTGCTGATGACAGCTCTAATTTATGCATCAAGCTCTTATCTCCAATTTACATGCTTATTTGATGGTATTTGCTATTGCCAAAGCCATTTGCCATCAGTTACAATAGTCTTTGCAGAAGGAATACCTACAAAAGTTGGATTTTTTTAAAAGGTATATTATGTTACTACATCATACTGAGGGCCAGATCTTGGAACTGTCCCACGGTGTTAGTTCTAATTTTAATGGGCCCCAATTCCAAATGGTTGACTATGCATGCAAATACTTATCTGAGTGCACAACTGACTAATGAATACACAATTCTTTGTTGTGCCCATGCACGTGTCATTTGTATGTGCTACTATAGATATCTAGGGCCAAAGTAATTGCTGGTGTAACTCCATTTATCAAATCTGACTTGAGAAGTGCTATAACAGCAAGTTATCTTACGATCTCTTTTACTGTGCATAAAATTGACATCATTGTGATAAAAAATTACAACATGATTTATCAGTTAATTATAAAAATTGTGATCAAGTTTTCAACTACTAAATTTTCTGTTTCTTTTCAAAACCTACTTATTTTCCCCTCTACAATGTAATTTCTATCAGTGTATATTTTAGATAAGTGTTGTATAACCATAATAACCAATCTAAAATAATTAGTAGAAACTGAACCCTGATAAGGAGGGTGTTTCATTATGATTATGTATGGATGTTGTGCTTAAATGCACAGAGCTCAAAATTGCTCCTACAAGCCAGTCTGTGGCTTTGCATATTTAATGCCGAAATGCTAGAGATGTGACCACATTACACCTAGAAAACCACATGAACACTATTTATCTTAACCCAACATACACATATGTAAGGAAAAGCTCTCAAGATGGAATAGTACATTAAACAAATTACATCAAGTTATGATACAAAGAAAGTCATCATTTTTTTTCTCTTTGCAGCTCTCATGCTATTATCTATGCAGGAACACAGGCCCATGTTGTTTATCAAAACACCCCTCTCTTCCCAATATTAAAATTTACAGCTTGACTGGCTTCCTATATTGTTACATTTCATTGCGAAGCACTCTGGAAATCATGCAGAATGACCATCAAGTGTGTGACTGACACAAGAACAGTCCAAGAAATAGGACTAGTGTGAACAGAAAGAGGAAACCATTAATATTTTCTCAAAGCTTCGTATAGTTAAAGTGGTTCCCATAGATGGGCAAACATCACCTCCTGCATTTTTTTCTTTCTTTGTTACACAATATTAAATGCAGGAACAAATATCTTACTATAAAGCACGGCTTCTCAACCTTTTTCTTTCTGAGCCCCCCCCAACCCTGCCCCCCCCCCAAAAAAAACCAACCCATGATATAAAAACTCCATGGCCCATGTATGCCACAACTGTTTTTCTGCATATAAAAAGCAAGGTCAGCATTAGAGGAAAGCAAGCAGGGCAACTGCCTGGAGCCCCACACCAAAGGGGGCACCGCAAAGCTAAGTTGCTCAGGTTTTGGCTTCAGCCCCAGGTAGGGGGCTCGAGGCCCTCGACTGCAGTCTCGTGTGGCAGGGCTTCGGCTGTCTACCCTGGGCTCTAGCAAGTCTAATGCTGGCCATGCTTGGCAGACCCCCTGAAACCTGCTCATGGCCCCCCCAAGGTGCCCCAGACTCTTGGTTGAGAACCACTGCTATAAAGCAAGAGGGATGAAAAGAGAAATCTATAGTTTGAAAGGGTATTTCACTGTAACCAATCTCACATTTCATTTCCTAAAATATATAGGGTTTAGAATCCAAATATTAATGATGGTGATTTGCAAACTAGGATCCACAGGCCACTGTTACAGAGGTCTGAGTTCCGCATCCACTGAAGTCAATCAAATTTGCTCTGATTTCAGTGGAAGCAAGAGTAGGCTTTAAAGAGACTTGGGGACAGTCGACAGCTGGAAGGGAGGTCGTATATATAAGAGGATCTCTCTCATGAACCGGTCTGTGCAAAACCATTGATCCAGCATTCAAGCAATAGACTATGGGCCAGATTCTCCACTGTCTTGTACAGTGTGAAGTTCTTTAATTCAGAGCAAAGTGGGTGTAAAACACTTCCATACTGTTTTGGTACAGTTTTGTATCCACTTTGCACAGTCGTAAATGACCATGCAAAGAGCAACACTGTTGAGAAGTAGTTCCCAGTTTAGCAGAGCACTTGAATGCATGCTTAACTTGTAAGTAGATGTCAGTAGAACTACACATGAGCTTATAATTAAGCACATTTAGGTTTTTTGCTAAACTGAAGCCTTAGATACTAGCCTTGATTTTCAGATTTTAGGGAAAAAATTTTACTTAATTATTTATGTATTAGGAAATGGGTAGCAGGTAGTTGCTTTAATCTGCATTTTCTCTCTTTACAGCAACAAGGATCCAGCTAAGATTTGGTAATAATTCAGTGATTTTGACAAGTAAATTATTTTCATTAGCAGATTTCATGAAAGTCAGCTTACTTATTTATTTCTTTTTAAAGAAAATTTTCCTCTCTTTATAGCATGGGACAAAACACATTAAAATAAAACAATTTATTAATAAACAATCTAAAGATAACTTTAAATTAAATGTATTTAAAATGAAAATATTTTCTTGTAATGCAGCATTTCTGAGCATTATTTTATTTTGCACAGGAATCTTGATAATAGACATTGTGCTATATTAGGCAAGCTCTTTAACCTCTGCAATGTGTTTTACCCAAGTGGAAGTATGTTCCTTATATCTTATGTACATTCTGTTGAGATAAGATGTTTATTCAGAGACAATACAGTATTTTACATACCTGGCTAACTAAAAATGCAGTTACTAATTTCAGAGTTATGGAAAAGAAGCAAAGCAAAAATAAATGGCAATGTTGCAAACTCTCATGATATCATCACAAGCCTCATGATACGTGGTATTCTTCTTATAGATCTAGCTTCAGGAGTCACATGATTATTTTAAAAAGAAGTTGAAATTCTCACATAAAGTTTCTAGCCCTCATGGATGCAGAAAAAAGTTGGAAAATGTGAACTCCTAAGGGCCTAAAAAACAGAAGATTTCTAAGGCAGTCTCCATTTTTTGAGTGGTTGGGGTTGATAATTCTGGATTAAAGAAGAAGTGGAATATGGAGGAAAAATCAGAGAGGGAGACAAAAAGGGGAACACGGGGAACAAAAAGGCATGCAGACAAAGGTACATGGATACAAAGACTGTAGAGAGAATAAGACCAGAAACCCAAGAAGGAGAGAGACAAACAGGAGAAAGGCCTGGGATTTTCAAAGCAGCCTAAGGGAGTTAGACACCCACATCCCATTGACTTTCAATGAGAGTTAGGTGCCTAACACCGTTAGATTTATTTGAAAATCTGTGCCATGGTAAATAAACAGAGATAGTAAAACATTCACCCAAGGGAAGGAAATAAGCTAGATATGCACAATGAACAGAAAGACTCACACAGGACATCAGGAAAGAGAAAGGAGACAGACATGAGAGAAGAGAAAGGCATGGGTTACAGCTACTTTTGAGTTGGGGGTGAGATTCCCAGCTCTAGGGGACATACCCATCCTAGCTCTGATCAAGATAGCGCACTAAAACCAGAGTGTAGTCACGGCAGTGTGAATGGAGGGTGGGCTAGTTGCCCAGACGACATACCCATCCAAAACACTAAGTACATACTCAGGGCAGGTAGCCCCTCTAGTCTCTATGCTACACTCTATTTTTGGCATGCTGGCTCAATGAGAGGTAGTGAGGGTATGTCTCCTCAACCTGGGAATCACACCTCTCACTCAACGTGCAAATATACCCACAGGCTGGAAGCCCTGAAGATGTTTGTCATTTGCAGAAGTGCCCACCCTCTAACTGCTTCCTTTCTCATGAGCAGCATCAAGGCAGCACAAAGTTTCTTACCTAATTATCTATCATAACAACAAGGAAAGACAATTTGTGAGACGGCTGGCACCTGAGAAAGAGAGTTTGAATAAAATTATCTTTATATAAAGATAAGATGACACAGGAATTAGGAGAAAAACAGTAAGCCACCATCCCTTAGGGATATATATTTCGATAATCATTTTTAAATAGACTTGGGCTCCTCATTCTTTCTCTGCAAACTTTTTTCAGATTTTCAGAGGCTGACAACTCCATTGCAAGAAAAACGACTTCTCACTGAAACTTGACAAACAAGGTCTCAGGAAAGGAGCAAATAGTAGTCCTGATCCTGCAAACACACACAGGTGCATGTGTGCAAAGTCACTTGTTTGCATAAATGTTTGCAGGATCAGCCCTGAACCTGCCAAGGCTGTAGCTCATGAAAGCTCATGCTCAAATAAATTGATTAGTCTCTAAGGTGCCACAAGTACTCCTTTTCTTTTTGCGAATACAGACTAACACGGCTGTTACTCTGAAACAAGGCTTACATGGACCCTTAACTCTGTGCCCTGTGAGTAGCCTCATTGACTTCATGTGCTCTACAACCCTGGGTCGCAAGCTGGGTCGCAGAGCTTAGTGGAAGAACATTTTCCCCCAAGGGCCTTATGTTGCCATCAATTTTTAAGCAATATTCCCATTGCCTGCACAATATGGCAACTCATTTTTAATTAGACAAGAAGAAACAAAGCTTCATTCCCTCTGCCTCTCCTCTCAAATTTCAAAGCAGCCAAGTTGAGTTGTTTAAAACTTTAGTAGACAATATGGCCCCAATGGCACCTAGACTTACATACACGCTTAACTTTATGCACTGAAGACAATGGGATTACTCAATGAGAGTTTTGTGTAAAAAATGATGGCAGGAGAAAATCTCTCTCTGTGTTGTGTAACTCAGCCTGAATCCATGGATATAATACAAGTGTGAAATCCTGGGACCGTGGAAGTCAATAGGATTGTTCAGGTCAGTAAAGCTAGCAGGAGTTGGCTCTAAATTTGCATATTTAAAATAATACTAACAGCAAAGAAGTCATTGCCATCTATTATTTTGTGTGTGAGTGTAAAATTCGATATTTTAAATAGTTTTATAGTTTTTTCACCTGACAAAGAAGTTGTCACAGCGTATCTTCTGAACAGTGTATGCTTAGAAACAAACATATTCATCCGATAATGTTTGAAAGTACATTAATTGCCCTGAAGAGAGAAGTGGCAGAGACTCCATGAAGTCCATTACAGATTTCGTTATAGTCCTGCTATTGATTTTACATGGAAGATGCTCTGATACCTTAGAGATGGATGGCAGCATAAAACTCTCGTAAATAGAAAAATCAGGATCAGTTTCAGTCTATTGGACTGCTCCCTAATTCCAATAAAGTGACCGAACATGCATAATATGTACAGCAAATTTTATCTTAAAGACAACTGTATCCAGGATATTGACCTATTTCAATCACTTGGGTAAAGAAAAGTGCCTTTGAAAACAAAGAATCAATATGTATAAGTCATCTCTCCTTCTTGCTTACTTATTTCATCTGTAGTATAAACACACATGGACAATACTACACTCTCAGATAGTTTTTAAAATGAAAAATATTGAAAAATTTAAACTTTATTTTTGGAATTTCTGGCTCATCATTTTAATTGTTGCTATTATGAATAAGACGACTTTGGAAGAGGAAGGGGAGTAAACTGTACAGTGAGATTTTCAAAAGCACTCAGTGTTGGCCTAACTGTTAATTGAAATCATTGAATAATATGAGCAAATAACCTCATTCTTGTTAAAAAACAAAACAAAACCTAGCAGCAGCAACCGCATTCTAGTTTTTCCAGTGAAACCTTAATTCTGCTCCCTTGTGTGTATAAACTGTGCATTAAATGTGGCAAGAGTCCTGTGGAAAAAACAGTATGTGATCACATAAATAATAACTGTATCATAATGGAAATGGACAAGGGGTCAGGATTAGGGTTGAATGAGCAACAGGAAAACTGGCATTTCTTAACCTCTGAGTGCTTGACTTTGCAACCTTAGTAAGTTCCTTTTAATTTATATGAGAGCCTAGGTGTGTGCTTTTTGTTTTTTTGAGGAAAAGGTAAAAATAAATTCCTTTATGTCCAACTGCAGCATCCCCCTTATCGTGCATCACCACCATGGTTTGATCCCTGAGCCTTCAGCACTGCACCTTCCTCTTGAGCTACAACATCTACTTCTTGAGCTAAAACAGCTAGCAGAAGAAGGCTATTATCCCAGAGACGGAATGGGCCCCTTGCACCATGTGCTGAGTCTGTAAGGTTTTCAAGGGGAGCTTGGCTCAGCGGTCTCCTCCCACCATATCCAGAAGATGGGGGGTTCCTGCCCCATGTGGTGCTACTAGAGGGGGATGATCTGCAGAGAACAAGTGCAGGGTTGAGGGTTGGGGTTGTGCTGAGAGCCTGGCCCACCTCTCGCTCTCCCCTTTCCCCTATACCCCCCATCCTAGTTTGGGAAGTTCCTGCCCCATGTAGAACGCTCCCAAAAGGGGGGATGGGACACTGGGGACATATGAGAACCCAGCTTCTCCCTCAACTACCCATCAATAAGCAGCTTCTAGGCACTCCCAATGCAGTATATGCTGCTGTTGCTTTGGTAGCACCATGGACTCAGCCATTTAGAATGATCTTGTTCAACTATTATTTAGGCATTCTACCAAAATTTTACTGAGGAAAGCAAGTGAGAGAAGGGAAATGACAATTTGTTACTGTTCCTAACTCAGGAAAACATGAACAGAATTTCATGGGGGAAAGAAAAGGCATTTCACTAGCCCAAGGACCTTCTCCCTGCTGAGTTTAAAAAATATTCTGCAAAAAAACGGAGTTGTTAGAACATTTTTAAAAAAGGCTGCAGAACTCTTTTACAGTGGAAAGTGATAAGCAACCTGAATATAGGGGTTGCTACCAACTACTGCTACAATTTCAGCCACACTTACTTGCCTTTCAAGATCTCTTCAATAATGTATCAAGGGGAGATTTATATTTTTAGCACAGCATCAATACAACATTTGATTAATGAACACGTGCTGAAACCAACCTGGTCAGGCATTTTAAAAAGTAATAGTGAGAACAATATATTTGAAAAAGAGAAGAAAATCATGCAGATGCACGCATTAGGTGCAGTTATAAAATCAAAAAGTCCAAGCTACAGATTTTCAAATTATATTGCAGGCAGCACAGGGAACTCAAATTATGCCATACTTTTAAAAAAGTAAGAGTCAATACATTTACTTTGAAAGGTATCAGCCTGATTCTCCACTACACCAGGTTTCAGAGTAACAGCCGTGTTAGTCTGTATTTGCAAAAAGAAAAGGAGTACTTGTGGCACCTTAGCGACTAACCAATTTATTTGAGCATAAGCTTTCGTGAGTTACAGCATACCCACCTGTTGAAGTGAAGAAACAGATTGATAGAGCCAGAAGAGTTCCCAGAAGTCACCTACTACAGGACAGGCCTAACAAAGAAAATAACAGAACGCCACTAGCCGTCACCTTCAGCCCCCAGCTAAAACCCCTCCAACACATTATTAAGGATCTACAACCTATCCTGAAGGATGACCCAACACTCTCACAAATCTTGGGAGACAGGCCAGTCCTTGCCTACAGACAGCCCCCCAACCTGAAGCAAATACTCACCAGCAACCACATACCACACAACAAAAACACTAACCCAGGAACCTATCCTTGCAACAAAGCCCGTTCCCAACTGTGCCCACATATCTATTCAGGGGAGACCATCACAGGGCCTCATAACATCAGCCACACTATCAGAGGCTCGTTCCCCTGCACATCCACCGATGTGATATATGCCATCATGTGCCAGCAATGCCCCTCTGCCATGTACATTGGTCAAACTGGACAGTCTCTACGTAAAAGAATAAATGGACACAAATCAGATGTCAAGAATTATAACATTCATAAACCAGTCGGAGAACACTTCAATCTCTCTGGTCATGCGATTACAGACATGAAAGTTGCGATATTACAACAAAAAAACTTCAAATCCAGACTCCAGCGAGAGACTGCTGAATTGGAATTCATTTGCAAATTGGATACAATTAACTTAGGCTTGAATAGAGACTGGGAGTGGCTAAGTCATTATGCAAGGTAACCTATTTCCCCTTGTTTTTTCCTACCCTTCCCCGCCCCCCCCCCCCCATACGTTCTTGTTAAACCCTGGATTTGTGCTGGAAATGGCCCACCTTGATGATCATACACATTGTAAGGAGAGTGGTCACTTTAGACTCACCAACAGGAGAGTGGGTTTCTGTGGAGAGGGGGTGCGGGGGGGAGAGAAAAACCTGGATTTGTGCTGGAAATGGCCCAACTTGATTATCATACACATTGTAAGGAGAATGATCACTTTAGGTAAGCTATTACCAGCAGGAGAGTGGGGTGGGGGGAGGTATTTTTTCATGCTTTGTGTGTATAAAAAGATCTTCTACACTTTCCACAGTATGCATCCGATGAAGTGAGCTGTAGCTCACGAAAGCTTATGCTCAAATAAATTGGTTAGTCTCTAAGGTGCCACAAGTACTCCTTTTCTTTTTCCACTACACCAGTTTCACATCAGTGTAATTCTTTTGAAACCACTGGAGTGACAGCAACGTAAAACTGACGTAGTGGAGTAGAGAATCAGACCCATCACATTTATATAAGTTTCACTTTTGTAGCAAGAAAAACATGCACAATGTTTCCAAGGACAAAAGCTTCATGATTTTCTATCCAATAGCAGTTTTAATTACTCATTAATTTGTGATGAATAGCCATAAGCAGTAGACTTCTAAAAAGAAGCTCACTTGGCATATAGACATCAAAAGGAGCCCTTGTGGCAAAAATATCTCAACTTGTTTACTATGCAATTTGTTCATTTTCCTCACCAATAATTATCCAGTTATTTAAGAAATATTTTTCATGGACTTGGTTTACAGAGAACATGTATGGAGAGCACTGGAAAAGTTCCTGTGCAGATTTCTTGTGATCATGAACAAGCTGGGGTCTTATTTCATAATGTTGAGTTTCAATAAGTCTTTGAACACTAGGAAAGTTCCAGAAGACAGAAAGAAAGCTAATGGCGTGCTAATATTTAAAAGGGCAAACGGGATGACCTGGGTAACTACAGTTCTGTTAATATAATTAATGACAATCAACATGGGCTTATGGAAAATTGATCTTGTCAAGCTAACTTGATTTTTTTTATGAGGTTACAAGTTTGGTTGATAAAGGTAATACAGTTGATGTAATAGACTTCTGTAACATGTTTGACTTGGTACTGAAAAACATTTTGATTAAAAATGACTGAATGGTATAAAATTAACATGGCACACATTAAATGGATTCGCAAAAAGAAAAGGAGTACTTGTGGCACCTTAGAGACTAACCAATTTATTTGAGCATGAGCTTTCGTGAGCTACAGCTCACTTCATCAGATGCATACCGTGGAAACTGCAGCAGACTTTATATATACACAGAGAATATGAAACAATACCTCCTCCCACCCCACTGTCCTGCTGGTAATAGCTTATCTAAAGTAATCTTCAGATGTCAAGAATTATAACATTCACAAACCAGTCGGAGAACACCTCAATCTCTCCGGTCACGCAACCACAGACACGAAGGTCGCCATCCCAAAACAAAAAAACTTCAAATCCAGACTCCAGCGAGAAACTGCTGAGGTTGCGTGACCGGAGAGATTGAGGTGTTCTCCGACTGGTTTGTGAATGTTATAATTCTTGACATCTGAAGATTACTTTAGATAAGCTATTACCAGCAGGACAGTGGGGTGGGAGGAGGTATTGTTTCATATTCTCTGTGTGTATATAAAGTCTGCTGCAGTTTCCACGGTATGCATCTGATGAAGTGAGCTGTAGCTCACGAAAGCTCATGCTCAAATAAATTGGTTAGTCTCTAAGGTGCCACAAGTACTCCTTTTCTTTTTGCGAATACAGACTAACACGGCTGTTACTCTGAAACCTGTCATTAAATGGATTAAAGCTGGCTAATTGATAGGTCTGAAAATGTAACCACGAACAGGGAATCATTGAGCATGTGTTTTTAGTGGAATCCTGTAGGAATCAGTTCTTGGCTCTACGCTATTTAAACATTTTTTTTGTCTATGACCTGAAAGAAAACATAAAGTCATCACTGATAAAGTTTACAGATGACACAAAAATTGGGGGAGTGGTAAATAACTAAGAGGAGAGATCACTGATACAGAGCAGTCTGGATTGCTTTGTGAGCTGGGTGCAAGCAAACAACATGCTTTTTGATACAGGTATGTGCAGAACAAAGAATGTAGGTCATACTTACAGGAAGGGGAGTCTAACCTGAGAAGCCGTGGCTGAAAAAGACATGGGAGTCATGCTGGAAAACTAGCTGAACAGAAGCTCCCAGCACAACACAGTGGCCAAAAGGTCTAATGTGATCCTTGGTTACATAAACGGGGGAATCTCAAGCAGAAGCAGAGAGGTTATTTTACCTCTTAATTTGGCACTGGTGTGACCACTGCTGGAAAACTGTGTCCAGCTCTGGTATCCACAATTCAAGAAGGATATTGACAAATTGGAGAGGGTACAGAAAAGAGCCACAAGAATTATTTAAGGATTAGAAACATGCCTCATAGTGATAGACTCAAGGAGCTCAATCTATTTATCTTAACAAAGAGAAAGTTAAGGGTGACTTGATTACAATCGATAAGTACCTACATGGGGAACAAATATTTGATAATGAACTCTTCAATGTAGCAGAGAAAGATAAAACACAATCCAATGTCTGGAAGTTGAAGCTAGACAAATTCAGACTGGAAATAAGGTGTACATTTTTAACAGTGAGGGTATTTAACCATTGGAACAATTTACCAAAGGTCAAGGTGGATTCTTCATCACCGGCAATTTTTAAATCAGGATTGGATGCTTTTCTAATAGAATGCTTCAGGAATTGTTTTGGACAAGTTCTACAAAAGAGGTCAGGCTAGATGATCACAATGGTCCCTTCTGACCTTGGAATCTATGCATAAACAGACTAAACATGCTTTGTATTTATTATTTTTAATTTGCACTACAGTGCCTAAAAGCTACAGCTGAGATCAAAACTCCATTAAGCTAGGTGCTGTACTAACACATGGTAAGATATAATCTTTGCCCCAGAATGTTTACAATCTAAATAGACAATTCAGACAAAGGATACAAGAAAGGAAGTATTAGCCCTATTTTATAGATCAGGCAACCTTTGGCACACGGCCCGTAAGAGAAATCCGAACACATCCCTCAGCCCGCACCACTTCCTGCAGCCCCCATTGGCCTGGTGCAGTGAACTGTGGCCAGCGGGGGCTGCGATCAGCCAAACCTGCGGACGCTGCAGGTAAACAAACCGGCCCGGCCCGCCAGCGGATTTTCCTGGTGGGCCGCACGCCAAAGGTTGCTGATCCCTGTGATAGACAGAGAACTGCACTCCAAGAGTGATTAAATAATATGCTCAAGGACACATACGAAGTCTGCGATAGAGCCAGAAATTTTACCCAGATATCTGGAATCCCAGTCATTTGCCTTAACCACAAGACAATCCTTACTAGTTCCCTAAAGACTAAAAAATGAATTATAGAAAGATTACTTCTGAAGGCCTATATAAATCAGAGAGAAATTCTGGTGAAACCTGATGAGAAAACAAATCTCACTGGAAAAATACCTAATGCAGCTTGTCACATATGTCTTGGGAATTCCCATTATCTGCTGAATATTTTTACATTAGAAACCTGCAAAGTCACAAAATGTATTCAAGAGACATTCACCCACCGTTTCTTCAAAATGTCACCTGCTCACATGTACTGTAAAGTGGATGATGATGAAAAAGCTTTGTTACATAGCACTTACTCCACAGTCTCTGCTGACTGTCTGACAGTCCAGCAACACTGACATATGCTTTAATTATGTATGCCATTGTACAATTTATAATTCACATCTCTGCCCCACTTGCTCCCACTGTGTCAAATAGCAGAATTGATTCTAGCCCACACTGAGTCCTGTGAGAATTCATTTCAGTGTGCAAAACAATTGGCTAACATTTTTGAACCATATCAGCTCTTTATATGTTGTTTCCATCTATTATAAATTACAGCTCATCAGAATGTTTTGAAAAATGTGTAGCATATTGTTATTCTAATCAAGGATAAGCAAATGACAGAACCTTCATAGGCTATGCATGGTTGAAACCAACCAGGTCAACTAGAACAGACTTTCCTTTGGGAATCAGCCATCAGCTCCTTAACAGTTAGCAAACGCTTACTCAGAAATGGGGAAACTCTTTTTTGACCATTAAAATAATACCAATCCCCATTTATTCTTGAGGTTAAGGATGCAGTTACTGCCCAGCCTTTTAGGCTACCTGCCAGGGATGGCAGCTTGGTGGGCTATGCCAGTCACCTATAGTACACGTAGTGTCCTTCCAAGGCCTTTCTGCACATAGAAAAGGTATAGAGATTTCAATGTTGATTCTGTAGCTAGATGCAGTACGACGATCTACACACTGACACCAACTGGAAGGCTGAGCTCTCTTGCTAGAGATCCATATAAGGCACTTTGACTTTCCTGTAGCTACTGTATGGTTTTATACCAAGTCTCCCACTTTGCATCATGTAAAGATTTGGGGCTAGTTTTATTATATCTCATGCTTAACCTCTTGCTGGAGTTTATGTTTCCCTAGCTTGGATGCCAAGTCCTTATGCATCTCAAGCAGTTTTGTAGACTGTCCTCAGGATCAGTTAGAAATGTGGTAATTGCCCTTGGATGTGACACCTCTCACTTTATTTGACGAATAAGATTGATTCAACAGCCACTGTTTCTGAAGATGCTATCATTGCCAAACAATGGTTATTCAATTTAAGGTGGCTGTAGGATACCCACAGAACTCTTTCCTGAAATCCTCTCAGCAGACAACACTACCTCTGAAATCCCTTAATTTATCAGACTAATTTATTCCACTTCTTAAAGCAACTACAACATGAACAAATTGAGATTATATTAAAGGGGTGACCAGCAAGGAGAAGCTTTTGGCCAAATTCATTCCTGGTGTAACTTCACTGGAGTGAATGAAATTATAGGGATAAATTCAGCCCAAGTTCTCTCTTGTCTCTGTAAAAGTGTCACAAAACATTAAGGATTCTTTTTTCTTTAAATTACAACTTGCAGACACCACATAATCACTTTCTCACATACACAAAACACTTAGATTAGCAGCATCCCTATCCTTGTTACTTTTTAAGTACAGGCAATGATTTGCATGTCTTCATGGGAATAAAGAGCACGTTCTGGAAGTGAAAATACAAGAAGCTGGTAATTTTACAGTCTCAGATTCCAAGTTACTTAAAAATAGTTCTAATGTGGCCAGGATCCCAAGTTATAACACAAAAATAAACTCTAACAATCAGAATTCCTGACCTGGTTTTGTTAAATGTTCGTTATCATCACTAACAAAATTGCACATGAGGGAGACAGAGGCCTCAACAAAACCCCAGAAACTTTACTTATTACAAACTGAACTGTAACACAACAGCCTCGCCTGAGTAAGGGTCAACATGTAGCTGAGCTGCTGCAGGAGCTGGGCACCAACCAAACTGTGACTCTGAAAATCCCATTCTGGCATTTCCCCCTCTGCCCTGCCTGGTGTGTGTCGGGGGAAGCCATGGCTCCACCCAGTCTTCATCCATTTGCAGGCTCTCCTCACCACAGTGGCTCCACTGACATGGCTAGCTTTTATCAGGGAGCAACAGAGCACTTTGCACGTAATTGGGCTCTCAGTGGTGGAATTTGCCACTGAAAGTGGTGTGAAGCATAGGTCTTGGGCTGTCTCTCTGCACTGGGATGACTTTCTCAGAGTGACAGGTTTCAGAGTAACAGCCCTGTTAGTCTGTATTCGCAAAAAGAAAAGGAGTACTTGTGGCACCTTAGAGACTAACCAATTTATTTGAGCATGAGCTTTCGTGAGCTACAGCTCACTTCACCGATGAAGTCTCTTAGGCGCCACAAGTACTCCTTTTCTTTTCTCAGAGTGATTATATCACCCTGGTGGCTGATCTCATGCACCTCAATCTTAAAAAGCACTTTCTACAAACTTCACAACAAAACTCATCTGATCACTTTAGAACAGCACAGGCAATAAAGCCAGTATCAAGTCACTATTTTAAGAGATGACTGTTTATTATCCCAACATGATTTACCACAAACAAAGAAAAAATAAAGTCTGAAATCTAATATGGGTTCTTTAAGTACTTCCCACAAACCACTCAGGTGACAGAAATAGAAAATAATAATCCAAAACAAACATGAGCTTTGATTGTAAGGTAGATTAGGGAGCAAGTCACATCACGATCCACGAAATCATTTCATAATTGTTACACTTTTATTGTGCTATTTTCCACTGGTTTAAATCTGTATTCACGTTTATTTCCTTACAGCTTTGAACCATTTAGGATATCATTATGGCTTTAAATTGCAGCCCTGCATTGGGGGTAGTAAGGAACTGTAATACCCTAATGGGAGCTAATGGTGTTATTTTCTGTGTCCTGCCAGCTCTCTGCAGCCCCCCCAGCATTTACCTAGAGCGGCGCCGGCCTGCCTGCCTGCCTGCCCTGCCCCCGCGCCGCTCCAGAAAGAGACCGGGACCGGGGGGGGGGGGGGGGGGGGGCCACAGGGGTCTGTGTGTTGCCGTGGCTGCTCCACCAGGTACCTCCCCCGAAGCTCCCATTGGCTGCGGTTCCCCGTTTCCGGCCAATGGGAGCTTTGGGGGAGGTACCTGGCAGAGCGGCCAGGGCAACACACAGACCTCTGTGTCCCCCACACACACCCCAGTCCCAGCCGCTTCCCGGAGCAGTGTTGGGACAGGGCAGGCAGGCAGGCAGGGAGCCTGCCCTGCCCCAGGTGCGCGCCTGGCCGGACCCGCCCCCTGAACTCCTCCCGCAGCCGAACCCCCTGCCCTAAGCCCCCTGCTGCACCCCGCACTCCTCCTGCACCAACCCCCAACCCTGAGCCCCCTGATGCACCCTGCACCCCTCCTGCACCCCCTGGGGGCAGGGAGGGGCGGACTTGGGGTGGGGATTTCAGGGAAGGGGTTGGAATGGGGGCAGGGAAGGGGTGGGAAGAGGTGGGGCTTCATGGAAGGGGTGGAGTGGGGGTGGGGCCGGGACAGTAGGGCAGTGGTCAGTGGTGTGGCCCTCGGGCCAATGTACTAGTCCTCATGTGGCCCTCGTGGTCATTTGAGTTTGAGATTCATTTTAGACAATGTACAAACACAGAACAAAGACAAAGGGGTTTGCAATCTAAGTAAAAGACAAACAAAAGACAACAGGTGGATACACACATAGGCAGGGGAACGCAAGGAAGCCATGAGACAAAAACGGTCAGCATGAATGGCAGTGGTCTCAGAACACCAGGAGCCCAACCATTGTAAAGTTTTTTGTAGGCATCACAGCGGAGGAGACTTTTAAGGACAATGAGGGAGCTTTTTGGATTTTTACAGGCCTCTCCTCCTAAGCATGAAGAGCAACTTGGAAGAAAGCACAAAAGTGCTTGTTTGAAAATGTAAAATGTGGGCAATGAAGACTGCCATCACTGACACATGCTTAAATACCATGCTGATTCAGGACCTAAATGGTTGCACTGGAATCTAGAAGGTTAGCAGCAAGCCTCCCCTCCTCCCCCGTGGTTTAATTCTCTAGGTTAGACTTCCTGAAAAACCATTTATCCACTCAAGTGAAACAATGGTTGATCCCCAAACATTGTGAAGGATGCAGTTAGAATTTTAAAGGAAGTACACTACGTAGAATCAGAAATCCCAGAACTACCTGTAATTCTAAACCATTTTTAAAATAACTACTTAAAACCTTGATGTTTTTATCATAATTGAGGTTCTGGAGCGACATTTTGGAACCTTCGACTAAAAGGAGCATCAGAATGGAAATTTGAATCTGGATTTAGAATATCATGCAAAATTAGACCTTGACTGTTAGGACTAGAATAATTTATTTCTTTATTTGGAATAAGCATTAGTCCCATTATTATCCAGTAAGTCCTTTTAAAGAGTAGATCTAGCATGTCTCCAAAAAACCTTGAATGTTTGACAGGTGAAACAATTAAGCTTTGCTTAGCTGGGAAATCCATAGGACAGAGTTTTAACCATAAAACTCAGGGCCAATGGGGAAAAGGGACATAGATGGCTTTCTCCATCTTCTCCTTTCAAAATCCTTGGGACAGCTGGAGGCTGAACTAGCACTTCATAAAAGTTAAAGCAGCCTCTGAGCTGCTCTTAGTTGTGCCAGAGATTGATGGCTGCCAAATAGTTACTCTTCTGATCATGAACGCCAGAGCACATTTTCCCTCTCTGCCCTAACCTGCCCCAAAATGCCCTAGCTAAAGGGAACCCTCAGTTGCTGCCTTAATGCAGCGATACAAAGGGGACTCATGAGAGGCTACTGAGTTGGCCCTCTGCATCTAACTACTGTACATCACAAGATAAATGTTTTGACCATAATCGGTCTCACACCATCTAACAGTGCATTATAAAAAAAAAACACAGTTAGCAATTCTGGTGGTTATCAGAATTTGCTTCCTAGGATACTTTGAAAATGTTGAGTTTTTCTCACTTAATTGAAGCATGGGTTTATAATGCCAGACAAATTTGATCACTTTTTGTACTGAATTACAAAATTACAGTACAAAAAAAATAGAGCTGATATAAAATATTGGGACTTTACTACAGCATTTGTGACAAAGCCTCATAAAATCTTAAGTGAAAAAACTTAATTCAAATAGGCTTGGATCTGAGCACTGTCACATGGCTTGAGTTGTGAGGAAATATCCACGGAGATGCCAGCAGGATTGGTATTCAGCTCAGTTTTTATTTAACATCTTTATTAATAATTTATCCCTCTTCTAAACAGGACATTAATTTAATCTGAGGCTACCACTGAGAGGTGCTCTGAATACCAGTGAGACAGAAAGAATACAAACAGACCTAGAGCAGCTAAAAATGTGGGCCTCAGTTCAGCAAAGCACTTAAGCACATGCTTAACTTAAAACATACATGTAGTCTCATTGAAATCTGAGACAAGAAATCCCTGAGCACATGGAAACTCTTTTTGTGCTGCAGACTGAGAGAATCCCAATTGGCAGTCAATGGAGCTACTCATTGGCTGAAAGTTAAGCATGGGGACCTTGGATAGCAGATAACCAAAGGTCTGGTCCAAAGCCCACTGAAGTCGATGGGAGTCTTTCCACTGACTTCAGTGGGATTTGGATCAGGTCTCAAGTGAGACTCAGCCTGAAAAAATGAAAATTAATATAGCTGAAGGAAAATAATCTATGTGATAGAAACCCCATTGCCTGAGTTATTTAAAGCTGGACAAAGAACTAAAAAATATTCTGGAGGTATCTGTAGGGAACAAGCCTGTGTTGGCAGCATGATGGACAAGATAGGTCATTTCCATCACTAAGTCTTTGATTCTATGTTTAAAATGCATAAACATAGAAAGCCCATCTTTGTCCAGCTTTCAGTAACTCATCTGGTTTAAAAAAATATGACATAGTGGCAAAACTACATTTTTCTTTTAATGAAAGCAGGAATTGCAAGGCACTGAGTACAGTAGCATCTGATATAGTGTAAATTGCATCTAAAGTACAAGAAATATGCTTTATCTAGGAACTGAATTGTTTAAAAAACTGGAATTATTTCAATAGTTTCTGTTAGTGCCAATTTATATGAAGAAAGAATTAGCTCTATCTAGAGATGGACACAAGCTGTAAAGTCCAGATTCAGTTTCAAACTTTGGGAAAGTTTTAGGGTGTACAGCTCTGGTGTTTTGGTTCAGGTCCATCAAAGGGAACTTCAATTCCAGATCTCAGCTTCCTCAAAGTGGGGGTTTAGATCCAATACTTTTAGCATTTAGCACTTATACTGCAGCAGCACATACATGCCCCTCAACCAGGTTAGAGCCTCATTGTAAGCGCTGCACAAACATATAATAAATAACAGTCCCTGCCCCCAAAGAGCATACACCTAGCAATTTTCATTCTTCAAAATAGAGACCTGCAGTGGGACTGGTATCCCACAGGTGCTGCAAGACCTGCTGCCATAATTGTGAGAAGGGGTAAAACGAACTTTGTAGAGGGTGGGAGTGGGTAGGCAAAAAAATACAGACTGAAGTAATTTGCAGAAAAACACTAAATAGCTTGTGGCACCTTAGAGACTAACCAATTTATTTGAGCATGAGCTTTCGTGAGCTACAGCTCACTTAATCGGATGCATACCGTGGAAACTGCAGCAGACTTTATATACACACAGAGAATATGAAACAATACCTCCTCCCACCCCACTGTCCTGCTGGTAATAGCTTATCTAAAGTGATCATCAAGTTGGGCCATTTCCAGCACAAATCCAGGTTTTCTCACCCTCCCCCCCCCCCCACGGAGGAGGTATTGTTTCATATTCTCTGTGTGTATATAAAGTCTGCTGCAATTTCCACGGTATGCATCCGATGAAGTGAGCTGTAGCTCACGAAAGCTCATGCTCAAATAAATTGGTTAGTCTCTAAGGTGCCACAAGTACTCCTTTTCTTTTTGCGAATACAGACTAACACAGCTGTTACTCTGAAAACTAAATAGCTTGTCAGTTTATCACATAAAAATTATGTCTGAATTCTGTTTATATATATATATATTAACCGACCATTTGTTCTTGTTTTTTATTTAATAGCATGGGGGAATCTGTCTCTCTTATGGGATTTGCAGGATCTAAGGTTTTTGCGGGCGGGAGCGAGATAAAAACGCAAGAAACAATGCTGGAGTGGGTGGGAGTGGATATTGCAGGACGGGATGGGAGCGGGATTAAAAACTAGTCCCAGGCCAGGCTCTACTTCAAAGTGTAAAATATGCAATGGGCAGCTTTTGAGGCAAGCTTAGCAGGGCTAAGCAAATGGAATTTCCTTTTGCCCTGCAGACTTCAAGAGTCACAATTTGATCCTCAATGGCTGTAGTATACAGGATTTACAAATAATGAGTCTAACCACCATAGGGGGTGTGTGCGCACCACTAATTGGTTATCAACTTGTGGCAAGGCACTAGAGCAGACACAAGGCACAGGGTTTTACCAAGCAATAAATGACATAGTAGAAGCACAATGACTATAACGAAAGCAGCAGCCGTTATGAATTCTGTAGCAGCACACAGAGTACATCCTTGTATATTATATCTTGTTCTACAGAGAGTAAATCTATCTCATAAATCTACAGTTTTTTTCTAGTTGGGCAAGAAGTGGCCTGACTCCAACATACACACAGGGCAGTGGGCTGCAACCATTCTACACAAAAAACAAAGGTAGACAGCATCCCATAATCTTTTGCATGTTTACTAGGGAAACACTGAGGGTTTTCCAGAAACCATGCACTAACTAGGATGGTCCATAATCTCTAGCCAATGGGTGATAACTAATCTCAGGGGTTCTTTCTCTACTGCTCGGGGATTCCAGGGTGATGTATCCACCCTGTGCTCACTGTACGGCTCACTCCAGTGGGAAAGTGGATATTTTCCCTTTTTCCCTTCTGGCCCACTTTTAAGGAGCCTTTGATTATTGCCATGGCTCTTACCTGGTGCTCTAGTCCCCCACAGATGAGGTGGAGCATCCATTTGAGGTCCTTAAGATTCCAGAGAAAAAACCGCTGCCCTCAGGTGAGCATGTGGAATCAGGCCACCAACCCATGCATGGAATAAGAAAGAAAAATTCTGAGGGGGATCACAAGACCCTGTAGAGAGATAGCTGGGCTTCATATAGTTCACTAAGTGGGCATCAAGCTGGCCCATGTCTTTGATTAATTTCTTCTCCCTGAAAACCAAATGCAAAGGTTTCTATTACCAGCTCCATACCCACACCAAACCATGTAGGGTTTCTTCATCCCAGCTTTTCTGTTCTGCAGCCAGACTGGACTGACTGACTGACAATGAAAAAGTTGGAATGAGTGGGTCTGTACAGTCCTGCTTTGCTTAAACTTCACCATGTTATAAAATTGGCTGCCAACAAAGAAATGGACATTCCACATAATGCTGAAAAATCAACATTGAACTAGATTTGTTAGGTACAGAATGATAGTTTCAAATTTATTAAAAAGTGTTTCTCTCAAGTTAGCTGCAACACATGAAGAACCTTAACTGTGATTTCCAGCAGTTCTCACAATAGTTATGTGTTAAGTACAACATATTTCTGTGGTATAATTGGCACATCTAGTATCAATTCAGCCAAACCTTATCAGTTCACCTTGAAGATATGGTTTACAGCTGCTGCCATCTACTAAATCACAGGATATACAGTAAATGACTAAACTTTGATTGGTATTTACAGACACTGGGACAAGTCCTCAACTGGTGTAAACTGGCAAATATTGAAAAGCCAGGTGGAGAGCTATCACGTTTCTCTCTTCTAAGTGTCACAAGCAACTATTACCAAGAGTGTAGTTCTGCACACAGATGAAAGACATATTATACATTTGGAATTTTATTTCTTTCTTAATAATATTTCTCCACAGAAGCAATAAAACAAAATTGTTTCTTAGGCAAATATGCAAAACCAAAGAGGTTGGTAAATGGTTTTAAGTTGGTGGAGCGGACCAGCTGGTTCAGCATTATGATGAACCATTTCTTCCACTCAGAAAGTTCTCCTCTTCAAAAGTTTTGTTCCTGGAGTTTTAGGGTGCATTGGTTACAACAGCAGCAACCAAAATGTTTAGAAAATGAACCTAACCTGGACCACAGTAAGGACCCATAACAAATAGAAGTAATTGAGATCAATACAGGGCAACTGGGTGAAATTTTGTGCCCTGTGTTTTACAGGATATCAGACTAGATGATCGAATGGTCCCTTCTAGCCTTAAAATATATTAGTCTTTAAAAAGTGCAGTGTTCTGACCTCCCAGTGTTCCCCAATAACTTCCTACTAACTACCAAGTGGTTGTTTTTATAGTTTCCAGTACATCCTTTATAAGCCTAATTGTGCCATCAGACTCCACCCATATCATATTGTTCCACACAATATACCTGCATGAGGTCTAAGAAAAGAATTAACTCCCTTCTTGCTGGAAAACACACACACGCACACAATTACCATTAAAATGTACATGTCTGCTTTTAGGGGTAGGAACATCTGACATATTGATGCATCTGCTAAATATTGCCCTCAGTCTATGCACTGAACTCCCACTGATGTCAGTGGGAATTATGCACACAGATGAAGGGGCATATTCATCCAGAGAGTAGTCCCTGAAGTAGCTCTAAATCACTATCATTGCAACAGTACAAAAAAATCATTATTCAGATTAGGCCATCTGCCATCAGAATACCTATATGGAACAGAGCACAACAACGTAAAACATACACAAATTAGTCTAGCTGGTCAGATTGCAGGACGGGCACAGGCTTGCTCCTCAAATAATGTGGAAAAATTGGTCCTGTGAAAAAAGTGTTTGCAGGATCAGGACCATAGTTTATGCCCATTTCCACTCTAACACTTCACTGTTTTTTTTTCAGGGGAGGATTAAATATCCATATTGTAGCACAACCGGGTAAAGTGAATTCCTGAGTAGTTTTCATGCTAGATGTATATCCAGTTTGGTTTGATAAATTTGGGGGCATGTTCCTGACTTTGATAGTGGTTGCAATATTCAGCATGACTCAAGAATAGGCCTAAATTACATTATACAATGTGCAGATAAATCAAAGTCAGCCAGTTTTCTGAAAGTTAGCAAAATAAATTCATTTTTAGGCTGAGATTTTGTGTATTCAATATCCCCAAGTTGTAAAACTTCTTTATATAGGTGTGCATACTGGAAATATGCTGACCATGGGCTGTAAAACTAGCTGTGTTTTTTCTAATATTGTTACTGTTGAATATTCTGATACCAAACATGTTGACATTCATATTTGCTATTTCATGTTTTATAGTACAGCCACTAACTTACTGCATTGTTTTATAAAATATACACTCAACATAGCGGCAAGCTGATTTATACCTACTACATAAGATACATATTGAATGATATTTCTTCATTTAGTAAAATGAAGGTATTTGAAATTTGCTCAAGTTGTCATGCAAATTACAAATGAGATTTTGAAAAACATCTAATTCATCCCATATTTTTAAGCCTTTTGTGATTGAACTAGCCTCTGCCATGATACCAAAGTACACTAAGCCTCTCAATTCACTAGAAACACTCCCTTAATTTATCATGGCTCCCAGGTGTTCTGTCTAAGACATAAATTGCTCTTTATCCTCAGAAAAAATATTCAGTGGTGAACCACTTTTTTAGTTTTAGACTCTGTGGGCCAAATCCTGGAAACCTTATGCTTTATTCAGGCTGAAATGTTAATAATTTCAATGGGATTTTTGACTGAATAAGGCCTAAATTCTGCAATGTATGTCCCTGTAGAAAAAAAGTGTTTCTTTTCAGTACAAAATCTCTTAAGGTAATATAATAAAGCCTGTGTTTAAAAGTATTAATGCTGAACACACATCTTAAAAGCAAAATATTGTTTATCCTGAAAGCAGATAGGAAACAAAACCTGTGCTGTAATTTGCTAATTCAACTCTGCTTTGGCTTTTAACTTAGATCTCAAAAGGCCATAGTATGTTATGTTCTGCAATACAAAATGCTGCTCATTCAAGCAAAGACTATTCTCTCGTCTAAAAAACTGTCACTTGTTCCTTATGTGTTCAGGACTTTTTTATCTTACACCTGCTTCTGCAAATATATTCAAATACCATTCATTCATCTTTTCAACATTCACTATAGGCCCCAAATACAGTAGTTTTGTTGTCATTTTACACTGATGTGTGTGACTGGTGAGGCAGACAAATATAAACCTTTGATTGAGCAAACATAAATGAATGAGATAATTAAAATCTGATTCTCAGAAAGAAGAACCTAGCATTTGTGGTCCCAGTTCAATTTTTCTACCAAGGCTCTAGTGACATATTATGAGGACTGATCACTAGACTGTTATAAACTTTACAGAGCAATATTTTTATTATCTTTTATTTTTAATCTTGTAGAAATCTTTATTTTCCAGAAGCCTGGCTTCATTGTTGGGAGAAAAACAATAGCTAAATCAGTCAAGCCAAGGACTTCCATTTCTGCATAATTAGCTTAGCTTCTGCCAGAACAGAATAAGACCAAAAAGTTCCTAGATTCACATCTCCAATCCTCTCATGGCCCCCCACAACCACTAAAAAACTACTTCTCAGCTCCCTTATGTATTTTTAATCCTCCTCTCGCATCCTTTTTAATGAACTCTTCCTCTCAGTCCCTCTTCCCCAAGCATTCTCTTCCTCTGTAACCTCCACCTCCAACCAATGGGCTCCTTGATCTTGCTTTCCTAGTTGTATGCCCTGGAAAGTCTCTTAATTTGAATCTGACTCTCTGCTGTTTCGAGCCCCCTAGGATTACTGGAAGACTTGGGTTTAATCTAGTGTTGACCTGAGCATCTCCTGAGAAAATCTGAGAATTCTTAATTCCCACTGAAGTCAATGGGAACTGAAGGTGCTGGGCATCTCACAGTACCAGGCTATTAACTGATCTCAGCTTCCGTTGCAATAGAAAATCACTACAGAGTCAAACCATAATGCAAGACTTTAAATGGACAGAATATAGATTTTCCTGTCACCTACTCCCAGGACCAGAAACCAAATACCTCATAAGTACATCTCTAAAATTAAACATTCCAATCAGTACAGGTACAGTATTACAACAAATAGAATATAAATGATCAGCATCATTTTCCACAAAACACTGGTTGAGAGGCAAACTGGACTTGTCATATGTACACCACATATATTTAAACTAGTGGTTTAATTCCCATATCTTGCATGTGTCATCATTATAATAATGAGACTAAAAGGTCAGGCCAATGCATGGAATACAGTCTGAAATATGGCATTTCTAAAAGTTTGCAGTCTCTATTTTCATAGTCAGTGTTATTTCTAAGACTGGTGGAGGGAAATCCTTACATTACAGTCTGCTGTTGTCTCACTGCAGTGGATTCTAGCTCAATTTTCATGCTATGCAAATAACATGAATCAGTGTTAACAAGAGACTTCAGTTTAAGTTTATGTATCAGGAACATTCTGTGGCATCCCATAATGAATTGCAGCTCTCTTCTTATTATTACTCTTTAGAAAAATGCAAAATGCAGGAAACCTGAAATGTCCTTTGACTTACAATATCTGAAATCCCCTGTATTCACTGTAAGAAAGAAAAGGGTTATTATTCTAACAGAGAAAGCTTTTCTGTTTTCTTTCAGAAACCTCTGAAAAGTCTGTCAAACAGCTCAAGAAGTTGACAGGGGCACTACATAAACTCATCATACATGCAATGGTATTTTGAGCTCTTCAGCTCATTAAAACTGTTTATTCCTATTTGTAAGTATGCTATGACAAGCAAAGTTTTTTTCATAACTATAATGCATTACTTCTTGACAACCAGGCCTCAAGTATAGAAAAATAACAGCATGGGTCCCAATTCTGCCCTTTGGTACAATGGTAAATCGCCCAGTGAAGTCAGTAAGAGTCATATCCATATAGAAGCAGGCAGAATTGGGCTCTGCAGATTGTAACACAGTTGGATATCCTTACTTGGGGGGTGGGGGGGAGAGTGAAAATCAGATTTAATAAAAGGTTCTGGGAGGAAGAAGTACTATATAAGGACCAAATATCATTCATTATACAGACTTTTTTGACCATGTTTAATGCATAAAAACCTCAACGCACAAGCTGAAGATTTCAAAATAAGGAGTGAACGTAAGTTCTTGTGGAAGCAGCTTGGTGAGCATGATTGCTGTGAGGCTGCTGGAGGAGATAATATGGAGATATGGCCCAGGATATTATCAGTACACTGATGATACACAACTCTATCCTCCTCTTTCATCTTGGCATTGCCTATATCTCAGCTATCAAACTTTCTAGGTGACATTTTTATTTGGTTAAGACACAGCTGGCTGAAACTCTGCTTTGGACAAAAAGGAAAGGAGTACTCGTGGCACCTTAGAGACTAACCAATTTATTTGAGCATAAGCTTTCATGAGCTACAGCTCACTTCATCGGATGCATACTGTGGAAATAAACTGGTTAAGATTTGTGCTGGAAATGGCCCAACTTGGTTATCATATACATTGTAAGGAGAGTGATCACTTTAGATAAGCTATTACCAACAGGAGAGTGGGGTGGGAGGAGGTATTTTTTCATGCTTTGTGTGTATATAATAAGATCTTCTAAACTTTCCACAGTATGCATCCGATGAAGTGAGCTGTAGCTCACGAAAGCTTATGCTCAAATAAATTGGTTAGTCTCTAAGGTGCCACAAGTACTCCTTTTCTTTTTGCGAATACAGACTAACACGGCTGTCACTCTGAAATCTGCTTTGGACAGTTTCAGATTGACCACGAGCCACAATTATAGTCCAGTCTACATATTAAAGTGGAGCATGTTGTGATCAGATTATGGAGGTACCCATATTTTAATCAGGTTATTTGATATGGTTTTATTTATTTATTTATAGGCCCTTAGTTTTTACTTTAGCTTTGTGATAAATAAGCCTAGGTGTTGCTATTAACTTCATTTAAAGCATCTGAGTTCGAAGCAGGAACAATGTATTATAAGCAGGTAGCAGCACCTATTATTAAGGTTGCCCAACACTTCCCATTATAAAGACCCTGTTTTCAGTTGTTTATAACTTTGCCAAACATTAACCATTTGGTCTGAAAATTTCTATGCCTCAGGAACAAGCAACTTTAATTATGGTATTTCCTAATTATTGAGTGCTTGACCTTGTAACCTCAGTAATGTTCTTTTAACTTAGGTGTTTTATCTGAGCGTGAGAGAGAGAGAGTGTAACTAATACAGTAAATAAAACAGATAATCTTATTTTTGTATCTGCACATTTCTCTGCCTAAAAGTAATAGCCCTATTGTGTGAATCCAAAAATTTCTGGTTTTCCAGAAGTCCTGGCACAACTAACGTATTTATAGTTGTGGTGACCTGTCTAGGCTAGGGTAGGCTAACTATGAAGAGAGGCAGAGGCAAAACAAAAGGGATAATTTTAAATGTTTAGAACTTAATAAGGGAAAACTCCAAAATTGTATCAGGAACATAAATGATATATAAGATTACCAAAGATTTACTACTGATTATAATAAACTATAGGTTACCAACTCATTAACCTTTGTGATCGTGTACATGCTGTGCAGTTAATGCTAAGGGCATTGTTGTTAACAAGAACAAAAGAACTTACTGAACAGTATACTGTGTCACTTGAAAATGAGATCAAGTTTTTCTCTCCTTGGCTGTAAGTCTACCTCCACTCTTGATATCCTGTTCTTTGATTCTCTTCAGCTTGAAGAGCTCCTTGAATTACATGTTCCTGTGTTCCTCTTTTCACCGAGTATATCCACAAGTGGCGTATCTTCACCTAATGAGCCCTCAATTGTTCATTAGGCACCTTTGATCTGTATTCCATCAATAAATGTTCAAACAGTCATTCTCTCTGGTCATATACTGTAGCTCCTTTGTGAGTGGGCTTCTCATTTACTGTTTAGGATCTGTTTTCATCTGATCTAGAGTTTTGAGCAATTCCCTTTTTCACCAATTCTATTTCTTTCAGTTTTTCCCCCCTTGATACTCACTCTCTCTCTGGTAAGTCTCTAGATTTTATTTCTACCTCCCTTCCTTAATGGTGCATGCTCACATACCTAGGTTTATTTTTTTTCTGCTTCTCCTGGTCTGAAACCTTTCCTATTTTCCTTGCTTCCTCTTGCTCACTTCCCAGTACCCTACTTTTATTCTCCTGTTCTTCCTTTATTTTATCACCTCTCCCCCAATCCCAGCTCGGGTTCATTCTCTAGCTCAGCGTCTAGCTTCTCCTTCCCACAGAGCTATTTCCAACTGCTCCCTTTGGGTGAATTCCAAACCCCCTCCCCAGCTTGAGCTGCCCTCTCCCCAGCCCAGGAGAGCATTCTGTTCTTCTGCATTGCAACTGCAGCAGGTGTGGCTATTACATAGTCATACCAAAAACAAAGGGTGGGATTTTCAAAAGCTCTCAGCACTGGTCTAACTCTGGTCTTACTGAAGTCAATGTTTAAAATTTCTATTGACTTCAGTGGAAGCAGAGTTAGACTTGTGCTTTTGAAAATCCCACCCTAAAAGAAAATTTTTGACTAGACACTCAAAAACTCCTGGGCAAAATATTTCTGTTTATACCTTGGATCAGATGTACATGTACATGCCTGCAATATCGTATACGGACAGGGCTCTGAGAACATGTATTAATTACCTTATTTTTATACAACTGAAAATCAAGTACATTCACTAAAGTCCAACTAAGTTTAATGGGCAAACAGTTGGCAAATAGTTGGGGCAATTGTTAGGAAACAGATGTAGGGAACATTTCAAAGACCTTAAACAATCAATTAATGGCACACCTCGTCTGTTTAAATGGCATATTTTATGAGCTGACTGCAAGCTTACTGAGTCATTAACAGCACCCAGCAAACATATCCTATATCCACTGTATACTGCTTTGCTGGTGCATTGTGGCTGATAAATGGGTTAATATCATCCCCTATGAGTCCCTCTTCTCACTACAGCTAGAACTGTGATTTTGTCATCGGTTAGAGGCACAGTTTGATTCACCAGTTCAAGCTATATACTTCAGTATGCACAGGGGGGCTAGAATACCCAAAAGTCAGGCGCAGAGTGCAACCCTGAACACATGGGAAAGTATACCGTGGGATGTGTAGCTACAGACGTATGGGAGAAGAGAGGACCTTCATTTATAGGTTATAAATGCACACTTTGGAGTGTTTGTCCACACAGCAAAACTGCCACACAACAAGAACCAAACTACGCGTCACTAGCTACAGCGACACACCATTAAGATTCATTGGTTATTAGCAGATTAATAGCAGCGTGCTTAGTGGACACAAAAGCAGTTGTTTTCAGCCTTGAGCCTGCCCCAAACAGAACTCCTCACCAGCTAGTGTCATGGCAAAAAGTTGCTGTGTGGGCAGAGGCTTGTAATTAAAAGACTGCTCTACTGCTTTGCATAATGCTTATTTTTAAAGCCATCCATGAAATGCAAATGAATATCTCCCAGCACAATGTATTCCTGGGAGCCCCTGATAATTAGGGCAGCCACTTAATTTTCACATTTCTGTTTCTACCGGGGTGTGTGCCAGTTAAGAAGAGTCTACTGCATTCCTAGCTTCCGCCTTTTTAAAAAAATCCATGCAGCTAACTTAGAGCTGCTTGTGACTTCCATTTTTTTTTCTTGTTACACAATAAACCTTACATTTTTAGATGCCTATAAAAAGCTACAGTACGAGCTATGTCTGTCAGTATTCTAGTAGTAGCCTAGTACCGTGCCTGTGTAATCCACTGGCCCGTGTGTTACAACCTCCTCACGCCCAGTGGCCAATCCACAGACAATACAGGTTTGTTATAACTCATTGGTTGAGAGCCTAGATTTTAGCTCAAGCTGGAGAGGCTTATGCTTTTAGCTGTGGATGTCCCAAGTTCAATCCCTAACATAATTTACGATAGTGGCCATTACATCTGCACTCCCCCATACCATTCTGAGAGAGTGCAGACAGGGCCATAAGGGCATGTAGAAGTTTCTCATGCTCCCTTTAGGACCGGAAGGGATCTGGCTCAGCCTTACACAGCGGGTCACAGGGGAAGCCAACGGAACCTAAGAAGATTGACAGCCCATCTCTTTCTATAGCTACTAGCTCTCATGCTCCTTAAAGGTAATGCTAAACAACGCCAGTGCTTTCACTGTTATCTGTCCTTTAAGTTTCAGAGTAACAGCCGTGTTAGTCTGCATTCGCAAAAAGAAAAGGAGTACTTGTGGCACCTTAGAGACTAACCAATTTATTTGAGCATAAGCTTTCGTGAGCTACAGCTCACTTCATGAAAGCTTATGCTCAAATAAATTGGTTAGTCTCTAAGGTGCCACAAGTACTCCTTTTCTTTTTGTCCTTTAAGTGTTCATACTTAATATTCATTGCCCTGTACATGTTGTACTGTCTCAAGATGCAAATATGTCACCTGTCCTGTCAGCCTATTTACACACAGAGCATGAAAAAAAGAGAAGCAGCTGATTTTGTGACATATGCTCTGGTTCCGCACAGTACTTAAGTATCTGCCTAATTTTAAGCACCTGTGTAGTCCCCTTGAAGTCATGGGCTTAAAGTTAGGCATGGGATTAAAGTAACTTGCTGATCTGAGGTAATAATTAGCCACAGGTGATTCTACCCCTCACAGCAAATTGCTAAGTACACTGAGCAAAAGCAGAATTTCTCTCCTGCAGGAAATTCCTATATTTCAATATTTGTTTTCATCCTCATTTGGAACCAAATGTCAAAATACAGAATTTTTTTGAGGACTAAAAAGTTTGGAAAAAAGATTTGGAAACAAAATATTTCAACGTTGAACATTTCGGTTTAGTGCGTTGAACTGAATCAAAGTTTTGTTTTGAGTCAGTTCAAAATTAAATTGCATTGGCCAAAAGATGCCACAGGGTCTCAGAGGAGTTGTAGTATGGGTTCTTCACACCCTCATTCTTCCCCATTTTCTGTCCTCCCTGACTAGACAATATCTTCCACTGTGCACCACCTCAAGTGACTCCAATGACGCCACACAGGGCAGTTTATGTCGACCTAACTATGCCAGCCTTGTTCCTGCTGATGGAAGTGCCCTACTACACCAACATAATAACTCCACCGCTATGAGAGGCGTAGGTCTTATGTTGGTGTAGTTAGGTGTGTAGACAGCGTGTGTGTAGACACTACATTCCTCACATTGGCTGTTGGTTGTCTTGTCATTTTCAAGGCTCAACATTAATAATCCAGAGAGCACCACAGACAGCTCTTTTAAAACTCTCAGATGCAAGTTATCCAGACCTGCTTATTTAAAAACGCCTAACTTCACTACTGCTTTTAACATCCTCTTCATGTGAAACACCCAAATTACATGTCCCATGACACATCACAGCACGGTGGGAAGATGTAGTGTAATGTTGAACTGATTCAAAATGAAATATTTTTGTTCAGTTCAACAAACCGTAGTACACCAATTCAGGATGAAATAACCTGAAACTACAAATTTTGTTCTGATTTTTCAGATCAAAAACTGAAAAAAAAATGGACAAAACTGAAAATTTTCCATGAAAAGTATCCACTTTGTGAAAATTGCATTTTTCATCAAAAATCATTTTAACTGAAAACTCACAACCTGCTCTACTGCTAAGTGAAGGTGGCTAGCCTGTGTAACTGTATGATCTCATCACGTCTCTCTTTCCTTCCTATTGTTCATTACACACACTGGTTATGTCTGAACTTTAAGCAAACTGTAAGCTCTTTGGGGCAAGGACCATGTTCTCCTATGCATTTGGACAGTGCCTAGCACAACTGAGCCTCCATTCTGACTGAGGCTTTTTGGTGCTAGTATTTTTTGCTTCTTCCAGAGATCTCAGTTTCTTTCTGTTCTCACTCCAGTTGTCTCTGTCCCACCTTACATACTATATTTGGGACTGCTGCCCTCCAGGGCGTGTTATTGCCTCGTTCTGGCTGTCTCTCAAAATGCACCAGTGAAATCTCTCTAGGGTGTTATTAGTTTTAGAGAAAAGCTCCCATTGTGCATCCCTGTGGCTAAAAATAAAACAAAAAATGCTGTCAAACGCTAAAAGCTACAATCAATAAAAATTCCTTTGCACCTGGCTCCTGCGCTGCGTAAGGCTGTGGATACCCCAAACAAGAACACATCTTCGTGCAGCCCTAAGGGGCTTCAGTAGTGGCAGAGCTATTCAGAGGTTATATCAAAACTTCAGCCTTAACCATCAGCCCTGATGATGACATCCTTTGCATTGCTCACAGGATTAAAGTTTCAAGGTGAGATTCTATGCCGGCCCTCTAAGAGATCTAATAGCCCAGAGAGATGGGACTTTAAGTCACCTTAGCACCCTTCCAATCCTGAACGGCTCCAGTGGCTGGGGAGCACACAATGTAACAGATACTGGATACTGCTGGGGAGCTGGAGCATGTAAGTTAAGGAAACCTCCCCACGCTACCCAGTGGGCCAGAGCACTCTGTGCTGCAGCCCTCCCTCCTGAATACCTCCTCTTTGTGTCCATAGTCCCACCTCCCAGAACACTCCCTACAACAAAGCTTTCAAAGAGGTCCCCAGGAGGCATTCTTACAGCTGTCTCCTGCAATGTCCGTGCTGGAGGAATTCTCCCCTGACTGGAACATAGGCTTTTAGGTCCTTTTACACCATTTGACATAAAAACCACCTAATTTAATTTATGCTCAATTTATTGGAAAGACCAACCAAACCGAATTGTGTGGCTGGTTGATTGGGTAGGGATGTGAGGTGGTCACAGGTATACTATATTTGATTTTTATATGCTCGCCGGAAGTCCGGTTTTGGGAATATTCGGACAGCCTTCATGTGACCCAACAGTTCAGGGATTGGGGTAGCGAGTAACTATTCCTTATTGTTATCTGGTTCAGAACTTCATAGTCAACACAGAGGCAGAGCCTGCCTTATTTACCCTTCATACACAAAGAGGACTGGTGCCCCAGAGAGCGAGGTGGCTTGGCAGATAAATTCCTTGGCCAGTTTTTCCTGGAGGTATGTGTACAGTTGGCCAGCTCAGGCTCTGACATGGCAAAAATGTGGCCGAATAGATTTGTCACCCCTTGAATGCAAGTCTATAGGGCATTCATAGTCTTTGTGTGGAGGCAGAGAATCGGCATTTTTTCTTTTCAAATACATCAGAAAGTCACCATATTTAGAAAGGAGCTCCAGTGCAGAGTCAGTGGGCAGCCCTGCCAGGGCAGTCACTCCCACTTGAGTCTCCCCCTGACCCCCCCACCCGAGGATGGTTAAACCTGCTTTAAGCAGATGCTGCTGTTGGTAAAGCTCCAAGGGAAAAACTGACCCTTTGTTCCTGCCAGTGGATGAAAGGATTGTGGAGAGTCAGCCAGGAAATGTCTAGGATCAGGGGAAAACATGGGGAATGAGTCACACTAAACTGTAACATTTCCCAGTGCCCTTGAATGGTAACATCCAATGGTATGGTTTCTGTGGTCACTGGTCACGAAGATAGGAGGGACCCATAATTATTTCTACCAGGTCTAGGGCAGACTTGGACCGCAGGAAGATTTGCAGAGCTTGAGCTTTGGCCATGTCCATAAAGTTATCAGTTGCTCCTGAGTCACTGAGGGCCCACTGCATAGGAATTTGTTGGGAGACTGTCTAGGAATGTTGGTACTTGAAATTGGGGAACCAACTGGTGGGCACCAGCATGTGTTCCAGGGCTGAAGACTTCAGGATATACTCTGTTGTGATGCCAAGGGCAGCCCCCCATTACCAAGCTTGGGCTGGTTATTTTCCTTGATCCCTTCAGGCTGGGCTCCACATAGGGCAGATGGAGATGGGGTGGCCTGGTTCATCACAATAGAAGCATAGTTGAGGTATTGTCCTTGTTCCTTTTCCTCAGGGGTAAGCTGCCAATGGACCAAGTCTACCAGCACTGGCTCAGTGTGCTAAACTATCTTTGACAGCAGGAGGCATGGCCTAGGTGGCTGTGATGACTCTCTTCTCTCCTCCCACCACTTGCGCAACTGATTATCAATCTGAACAGCAAGGTCAATGAAGGTGTCCAAACCTGCTGTGGTTTCTACTCGGACCAGCTCATCCTTAACCTCCTCCTGGCAGCCCCACCAATTAGTCTGGATTCACTATTTAAGCCAGAAAGAGGAACATGAAGTTGTCCATGTAAACTGCTAGGGACCAGGACATGGATGGTCTTGCCTAGTGGTTAGAGCAGGAGTAAGGTGCCAGGAAATGGAGTCATGGGTCAGAACTAGAGTCAAAGTCAGGAATTGGAGCCAAAGGTTGGAACTGGAGTCAGGAGCCAAATGCCAGGGCTGAAGGTCAGAGTCAGAATTGGAGTCAGAGAACACAGGCAGGGCTCAGGACCATGGCAATAAGGCAGAGGCAGGAACCAGAGACAAGTCAGGTAAGCAGGGCTCAGGTATCAGGAAAGGAGGCAGCATCCGAAGTAGCAGCTAACCAGGAACTCACCCAATTGCATGGACAACTTCCTCTGTCTCTTTCTAGCTTAGATAGCACAGCTGGACCAATCGGTGGGGCCAGGTGTGGACGGTGCCCGAGGAAGGACTAGGGTTCATTAGCCACTCTGTCCACAAGCTACCGATGAGCTGCCAAATGGCAGCTGGGATACAAGAATTGCTTTGAGGCATGTGGACCAAGGTTCAAGACCCAGAGATTCTCACACATTGTTAATTTAGATATGTTACATAAAATGTATATATTTAATAAAAACAAAAAACAGACAGGAAAATACGTGCAGTGTGGCCAGATTAAGGCTCTGATCCAAAAAAGCATTAAATATGAGTTTAACCTTAAACATGTTCTTAAATGCTTTCCTGAATCAGGGCCTACGGTTGGTAGAGAAACCTCACACTCATTTCCTGCCTTTATAAAATTTTAACTATGCAACTTTATCAACATTTTTTACATTTAATTTTCCTGCTTTTTATAAAGGAAAAGAACAAAAGGCCACCATTAAATTGTTTTAAGGATGTAAGGTTGCACAAGCATTTAAGATGCTTTAAATCGTTATGATGCCATAAGCATTTAGTCTCCAATTCAAGAAAGCATCCTATCCAGCAACGCCTTTCAGCATGTGAGTGGGAGCAAGGATGGGACTGATCATGTGCTTAAAATGAAGTATCTGTTTAAATGCTTTGTTTGAACTGGCTCCTAAAGACTGTTTCATTCATGAAGAGTGAAGATGAATACAGGTTAAGTTAAACCAGAGGAATTTCATTAAACCCTGTGGGCTGCTCCATCCATGTGGTTAGCTGTGTCCAGTCTAACTCCCCCATTCCTTGTTCCACTGGTGTCCCCTCCATAACAGTTCCTCCAGGGACTATGAGTCCTCTGACTCCAGTTCCACTGACCATGATACTCCTTAATACAAATGCAAACTATCCCCATTTAAAGAAACGATAAGAAGAATAGTAGGAGGGCAATATGGCTCCATCAGGAGCATTTTAATGGCTTGAAAATCAAAAAGAAATCCTTCCGGCAGTTTTCAGCTTTCTCAGGAGATGACCCAAGAGATTTTAGAGTGGGTCAGATTTTACTAGGTCAAGAGAGGAGCAAAGTAACAAGAAATGAATCATTACAGTTTCTTGGTGTGGTATTACTATTATGAGCTGCAAGGCAGTTCCAAAGCCTTAGATATGTTGGGACTGGTGGAAGTAGCTCCAGAATAAAAGGTTGGTGCTGGTACCATCAACTTGGTGGTGGAGATTGAGAAGGAGCTGTAGCTCTTGTACATTCCTCTAGAAGATAGGATTTATTTTTAAAAAAGGATCTGGCTGCATGCTTCCTGAAGGCATGGGGCCTGGAACTCTGGGGTCCTCCATTTCCCTTCTGGATTCCTTCATCCCTAACAAGCCTACAAGGTATCAATCAGAGTTGGATGGGGCTCCTAAAATGAACAGGAAGGGCTTCCCTTCCTCTGTCCCCACAAATCCTCCCAGGAATAGCAGCCTGATGTGTAAGGAACAATTCTTAGATGTGCAAGATCTTTTTCTATTTCTGATCCTAAATATCAGAGCTAGGAAAGAACTACGAGCCCCATCATAGAATAGAACTTATTAGGGGCAGGGAATCATGTCTACTTCTGTGTTAGTATAAGAGCTAAACAGTATGCTAGCACGCAGTGCCACCTCCCTGACTGTGGCCTCTAGGGATTACCATAATACAAATACTAAATAATACTCTGTGTTCTTTAAACATTTCTATGCAGGAAAACAGATATGTATTTCTAGGACTTATGATTTAGAGAAGATGTCTTAGAGAAAATCAGATGGCCTTATAAAAAATAGGTACTATACAACAAATAGGCAGTGGGGGTTACACCCACGTAAATGGAGAACAGAATTTGGATTCCTGTCTCTTGGAAGATGGTGTTGAAATGATGATCATACAGAATGTGGAAAGTAACCACTCCATTTTGTAACCAGCCACTGTAAATATATTCTATATTAGCTGTTTTATAGGAAAATAGAGAAGTGAAGCAAGACAAACTGATCATAAGGCAACAAAACTAGCTATTAGTTGGTGAATGAGGAGTTTCATTTGACTAAAGTGATCAAATGTTTGTTTGATTTTTAATTTAGGTTTTGCTATTATTCACATACAATGACTCACTTCACTAGTAAGGAGAGTGGGAAGGGAGCAGAGTCATAGAGAAGATGACAATTGATTTGATTTCTTGTCAGAGTCTCATATTTACATATGCAATAAAAGACAAATGGAGGAATGCAATGACAAAATCCCTCCTTGCACTCCTTCCCTCTTGTAATGGAGAGAAAAATTATGTACACAAAAGTCACCCATTAGTTTAATGCAGAAGGATTATGGATGCAGTAGCCACTCAGAGCAAAGAGAAATAATTTTCTTGCAGCCATTACACTAATGGTGGGAGAGTGTACATAATTAACACAGACCATACTGAGCGAGATCTTTGGGGACACAAATTATTCAGAGGTAGTGATAGAACCTGCTCTTTCCCAAACACAGCGATGACCGCTGAATTATAAAAAACAACAGACCTTTCAGACACTGAGCCAAACCTTACAGCCTTTACTCACATGTGTAATCCATTGGCTTTATTTGGGACTACCTGAGTCTAATTGATTTCAAAAGGATTATACATCTGAGTAAAGGCTGTAGGGTCAGGTCCCTTACAACCCTTTCTCCCCACGGTGCTCTTCCCACATAAAAGTTTCTTGTTTTAAATTTGAAGGTTCAAATCCAACAGCTCTTATTCAGGCAAAACTTCAGTGGTTGTATTGCCTGAGTAAGGACTGCTGCAGATTTGGACCAGAGTGTTCTTCACTGTGTTGGATTTCACATAACTGCAGACTGATTGAGTATCTGGCACTATAAAAAGATCTTTTCAATAACACATCTAACCAGAAAAAAAATCATTCCAAATATTGCTTCAAAGAAATAACAGAATTTGAGCCACATTTTCAGACTTCTTTTTACTTTTATCTTTTTGGTTTTGCATGCTATCAAATCATTTCCTCCAAAACTCTCCTTTGGCACTGCATCTTTTGTACTAAGAGTCACGTTAATGTCAAGATAAGCTATAGAAAGGGGAGGCAACGTGGTCAAGTGGACAGCACACTAAACTGGGAGTCAGGAGACTAGGCTCTATCCCTAGTTCTGCTTACTGTCCTGCTGTGTTACCCTGGGAAAGTCAATTCACCACTCTGTGATTCTGTTTTCCCTCCCACCCTTTGTCTGTCTTTGGGACAGAGTCACAGAGTCTTAATATGTCTTTATAGAGTCACTAGTCCAATGGGGTCCTGATATATCAGTTGAGGCCTGTAGGTGTTATTGTAATTATAATAAATAAAAAGAGCACTACTAGTAACTAACTGTAGAGGACTGAACACAATGACCACCAGGGTATTGCTTTCACAGTACTAAAAAGTTGTGCAAATCTTCATGCCGAAACATTTTTTCTGCGTTTTTGCGAAAGCCTACTTACTTAGTAGTGTGTAAATGAGACATTCTATTGAGGATAATTTCTTTTTAAATTTCTTTTTCTGCTGTTCACTTTTTCTTTAAACAAAACACTGCATAGAATAATGGCCCAATCCAGGGTTCCTTTATGCAGGATAAAAAAAATGTCACTAACTTTAAAGTACAGAAAATGAAGTTAAGAACCCTTTTGGAGAGGGGTTCTGGCTTACATGAAATTTTGTACCTCTGGTAAATCTTAATATGAACTAAGGGAGCAACTTTGAATTCTATAGTTATTATATATGGGCTTTTTATAGTGTCATGGCAGGAATCACCAGGTGGCGTTGTTACCAGTCTTCCAAGGTCATTTTCTTAGTGTTTGAGCGAGTTTTGACTCTTGGGAAGACATGCTGTTGCTGTTAGGTTATGTAAGGTTTTGTGAGGAAACAGCTTCATTAGAAAGAGAGCTGTGGTAGGAGGAGGAGAGCTTACTCTCTGGATTGAGCTCTGATTAGAGTCAGTTCTTGAAGCAGAGTTGCCTCCTAGGAACTGGACATTAGTGTTGGGCTGAAATTCCTAAAGGAAGGGATTGCACTGTGTGCTGTTTGACCATCTCATTTCAGGACTGGTGTATGTGTGTAAATAAAGAAAGTTACCCTTAGATTATACCCACACACTGATTTCCCTTCCAGTGAGGAGCCAATTTGCAAAGCCCCAAACATCCACGACCACTTGGGGGGAGCGGGTGTAACACTGGGGTCAGAAGAAGGGGCAATAAGATTTTCTTCTTTCATTTTCAATATGGTTGTATAGCAAAATAAAAAACTATGTTCATTTCTCAGCATCTAATCTGTGACTAAAGTACACAACTGCATTTCTACTGGACCCCAGGGAGGGTATAGTTCATTCATGTCACTCATTGGTGGTGGCTGTTAGGCTGAGTACATTTTGGTGTAAGTCCTCATGGGTGCTGCTAAATTTGCCCACAATGCCCATTCATTAGAGTCTATTCCATGGACTGTTCCTTAAGGTATTAACATTATGGACAGGTATGGCCAGAAACAGTGAAGCTATACAGGCAGATTGCAAAGATTGAGTAACTAATCTAGTGGCATTAGACCTATCGATCCATCTACCTATTCTGGCATTTTATAATTCTGCCCATTACGGTAGTATCTGAGTGCCTTTCATATAAAATCAATAGCAAAGTCCCTATTGGACTTCACTGAGTCTCTGACATTTCTCTGGGGTAAAAATACTGCTTGGGGTGGAGTTTTTTGGAGGGTTGGGATTTGGTTGGGTTTTTTAGAGTGCACAGAGGTGTAAATGTGTAAACACTACTTAACATTTTTTAGCAATCCCCCAGAAGAAAACATAAAATCATCACTGACAGAGTTTGCAAATGACAAAAATTGGGGGAATGGTAAATAATGAAGAGGACAGGTCACTGATATAGAGTGATCTGGATCACTTGGTAAACTGGGCACAACCAAACAGTATGTGTTTTAATAAAGCTAAATGTAAATGTATACATCTAGGACAGTGGTTCTCAATCCATTTACCATGGAGGGCCGCATATGCAGCTCTCTATGTATTATGTGGGCTGCATCCATGCAATATATATACTACCTGTATGGCCTTGATGATGTCACATGGGCCGCAACTGTGTGCTGACTAGGCCACAAGCGGCCTGCGGGCTGAAAACCACTGATCTAGGAACAAAGGATGGACGCCTTACTTATACAATGGAGGACTCTGTCCTGGAAAGCAGTAACTCTGAAAAAGATGTCAGAGTCGTGGTGGATAACTTGCTGACCATGAGCTCCCAGTGCGATGCTGTGGCCAAAGGAGCTAATGTGATTCCAGGATGCATAAACAGGGGAATTGCAACTAGGAGTGGAGAGGTTATTTTACTTCTATATTTGAGACGGTGCAACCTCTGCTGCAATAGTGAGTCCAGTTCTGATATCCACAATTCAAGAAGAATGTTGATAAACTGTAGAGGGTTCAGAGAAGAGCCATGAGAATGATTAAAGTATTAGAAAACATGCCTCAGTGACAAACTCAAAGAGTTCGATCTATTTATCTTAACAAAGAGAAGGTTAGTGAGTGTCTTGATCGCAGTATACAAGTACCTATGTGGGGAGTAAATATTTAACAATGGGCTTTTCAGTCTAGCAGAGAAAGCTGGGAGGTGGTGCTAGACAAATTCAGACTGGAAATAAGATGTACATTTTTAACAATGTGGGTAATTAACCATTGGAACAATTTACCAAGGGTTGTGGTAGAGACTCTATCACTGACAATTTTTAAAATCAAGATTGGATGTTTTTCTAAAGATCTGCTCTAGGAATTATTTTGGGGAAGTTCTAAGGCCTGTGTTGTATAGGAGGTCAGATGTGATAATCACAATGGTCCCTTTTGGCCTTGGAATCTATGAATGTTGTGGCTATCATTCTTATGGTGGATAAGCCTTTTCCAAGAAGTAGTTTTGCAGCAATTCCTAAACACATGTAGATTCTGCTTCACCTGATCTTCTCTGGAAGTTTGTTCCATAGCCAGACCCCGTTGGCCAAGAAAGCTTTATCCCCAGCTCTTGTGTGCTTTGTCCTGTGCTCTTTGATCTGCATTGTCCCTGATAAGTACAAGTGTCTCAGTGGTTCAAAGACTGAAATTTGGTCTTTGATGTAGCTGTCTTCAATGTAACTAGAGACCTCATTTATGCAAGTGCAACTGTCTCCACATTGAACAGTTAATTGCAAGAAAACCTCAATTTAGATCAGATGTCAGGCTTTGCTCCCAATCTTGTCTGAGCATGTGGCAGCGCACAGCTAAAATGTACAAGGCAGCCTGGAACCAGAAGAGACTCAAATCAAGTAAACTGTCTGGTACTAGACAGCAGACCTGAAGGATAGGTTGTTTCTATTTTTATTGATATTGCAGACAGCAAAATAGCAGTTCCTGGTTAAAGGGAGCCATCAGCTGATAAAGGGTCCTCAATATTACCCATTAATTCCTCTCAGTGCTGTGGAATAGGACAAAGGCAGCAAAGAAATGCAGCTTTCATGAGAAGAGAGAAACCAGGCTCTAACCCCAAAAAGATGTCCATGCTGTTGCCGCTCTGGAACGCAGATGTTCTGTCTCCCAGTCCCCAGCTTGCGCCACTAGATTATCTTCATCTCCAGACTTGGGAAAAAGAATCCAGGAGTGATTTCTTCCAATGCCACTTCTTAAACCACTACCCCACACTAAGCCACAGAGACAAGAAGAGGGAGTATGTCAGTATGTCTACATGGCAGCTGGGAGCATGCCTCCCAGCTCAGGTAGACAGACTTGCACTAACTCTGCTCAAGCTAGCAGACCAAAAACAGAACTGTGGCACAAGCGGCAGCTCGGGCAAGCTGCCTGAGTCTGAGCCTGCACAAACCCTTGGATCTGAGCTCCAAGCTGCTGCCCATGTAATGTCCACACTGCTAGACCACTATTTATAGCGTGCTAGCTCAAGCAGAGGTAGCAGGTGTCTGTCTACCCAGGCTGGTAGGCACTCTCCCAGCTACAGTGTAGACCTACCAAGGTGCTTCTCTCTACATGCATTTGGTGAGCCTGGGCAACAGGAAAAAAGAGCAGCAGAAGGCCTTTGCTCCTGTTTTTAATATCCTCTCCCACACATAGATATTGACTCCAATCCTTTGCTGATTTCCTGCCAGCCAATTCTTGACCCCTTCACCTCCAAACAAAGGAAAGGCAGAGATTGGTACAGAAATGAACACACACAGTCAACATGGTAAGTGTCATGGACTCACAGGTTGTGCCCACTCTTTGCCCATGTAAGCATGAAAATCTTTTGAGAATCTGGTGCCTACTGATTAAAGGGATATAGGCCCTGACTAAAAGTCCATTGAAATCTACAGGAGTCTTGCCATCTACTTCAGTGGGCTTTAGATTGGGCTTTTAATGAACACTTACACTGCTAATTATTTGCACCCTCCAAATTATACTCTCCAAATAATTTCCACTATTTACAGCTGCCTTTATACCATCAATGCATATGGCCCATTCTCTCAAAATTCCTGTGATGGTTAAATAAATATCATGTAGCCTAGTGTGCAAAGCATGTATATAGACCCACGATGGCCATTGTCCCTTGACATTATCAACCTGACCCACTAAGCTTTTAAAGAAGCTTCACAGACTACTACTGGGATATTGATTATAAAACCTGGCCTTAAAAGGAGTAATTAATTAAAAATCTCTTTCTACCTTTCTGTCCAGTGTCAATATGCACAGGTTTTGCACACTGTGCAACTTCTTACTGATGGGCAGACATTGCTAACAAATTTCTCACTCTTCTTTTGGCTTTTTGGCAGTCCACAATGGGTCATTTTTAATGCAATTTCATTTCTTAATTAAGCCTTCCCTGCGGTATTATCACTGGGGATTATTTCCATTTGATTCCTTTATTTAATATTTAAGAACAGAAAGCCTGAGTAAAAAGACTCTCCCCCTGCTTTCAAAGATTTCCTTCCAATTAACCCTCAGAGAAGACATGTGTTTTAAAAAGTATATAACATTCATGTTCAGTAAAAAAAAAATCTCATTATAATAATGATCAGGGGATTGCAAGGAAAGTGAAGATAGGGCCAAATTAAAAAAAAAACAGAAAATAATGTTTCCTATCCCAAATTTTACAGGACAGATATTCAACTGCACAAATGGGAGTCAGGCACTCAACTCTCATTGAGTTTCAATGGAAGTAGTTTGTTACCTCTTGTGTGCTTCACAATAATTGTTGCTTTTCTTAAGTTTGCAGTTCCTGTATTCATGGGACTATGGGCAAATCTCAGTTTTCATTTTTTTTAAAAAATATGTTTTTAGGCCTCATGACTGCAGATAAAAGCTTGAAAACACATCCTCTAAGTATTCCCAACATCAGAAGACAAAAAGACCCCAACCTGAGATTATTTTTAAAAAAATCACATAATTTTTAAGCCAATCATGTGATTTTTGAGGAGCAATTCATGATTTTTGAGGGTTGGCAATACTGTGGAAAGTGGGTGCCTAACTGCCCCGTGAGCCGTAAAAACCTCCCCCCTACGTGATTATGTGCTAGTGACTGTATCTGTGTGCTTATTGCTGGTCACTTCCTTCCACTGAATGTTAGATCATGCACATGCCACGGTAAAGCAGTAAAACAAAGTCATAGTAGACAGGGAAAGGAAAACAGCAATATCCTATCAATTAGTGATACTATACGCAGGAATGAAAACGCTAAAAGTGTTGCAGAGCAGCATCAAGAACAGCAGCTTATTCAGCGAGAACATCTTAATTCAAGGGTGTGATAATGAGGTTTTCCTGTATTTTAGAAAATGTAATTACCATGCTTCTTACTAATATACGGTGTCACCTGATCTAATATAATATGTATATTAACATTACACAAAGTCTGACCAATAAGAATTTATATCATGCTGCTCTGGTCCTTTTCAAAACATAAGTCACAGTCCTTGCCCCAAAGCCTTACACAGACAAGATAAAATACAGCACAACAGTTCAGATAAAAAGGGGAGCGAAGAGAGGAGTTGTGAAAGACTATTCATAGAAGAAGCAGGTCGTAGAGAAAGATTTGAAGGAGGAAAGAAAGGAGTCACTCAAGCAGTCACCTAATTTTTGTTCACCAAGTAGAGGGGGTAACATCAAAAATGTTGCAATACCACAAGGTGGGAGGAGAGGAAAGGAGCAGTTGGATATAGGGTCTATTAAGCAAAAGTGAGAGGACATGAAATGGAGATGTAGGTGGCAGTGACATTATGCAGGAGCCTGAAGGTGAAAATGAGCATGAATTACATATGGTAAGGAGATAGGGAGGCAGTAAAGGGATTCAAAGAGGGAGTGACATGCTGAGAGTGACAGAGAAGAAAGGTTTCAGAGTAACAGCCGTGTTAGTCTGTATTCGCAAAAAGAAAAGGAGTACTTGTGGCACCTTAGAGACTAACCAATTTATTTGAGCATGAGCTTTCGTGAGCTCATGCTCAAATAAATTGGTTAGTCTCTAAGGTGCCACAAGTACTCCTTTTCTTTTTACAGAGAAGAAAGACTACGCTGCAGGAATGTTTGGTCTCCCTGCCAGTCTGTCCAACTGAGAAGATAACAGTAGGCAAGTTTAGAGATGGGTATGGGGAAAGGTTTTAGTACTGGGGATAGAGAGGAACTGAAACTTTTAGTGACATTAGAAAGGATTAAGAGACTGTAAAAGGAGCAATCAAAGAAGACACCAAGATTGTAAGCCAGGAAAAAAAAATGAATGTGTCAATGGTAATACAGAAAGGAGGAAGTAAAGAGGGATTAGAAGGAAAGATAACAGATTGAGTTTTGGACAGACCCAGTTTGAAATGGTTGTGGAGCATCTATGATCAGGAGTACAGGTGGGATGCAAAACTGCACAAAGGAGCTGAGATTGGAGGAAGAAAAAGGTAGTTTTGAGTGTCAGCACAGACATAGTGGCTTTAAAAAACAGGAGTGGAAGTGGTGGTAAAGAATCAGAAGAGGAGGGGACCAAGGACAAAACACAGAGATGCCAAAGATAAAGGAAGAAAAGAGGATAAGGTTCCACCGAAGCGGACACCAAAAGAGAGGTCAGTTATGTACGAAGGGAACCAGGAAAGAACAGATCACAGAAATTGAGAGAAGAAAGTAATCAGCAGTGTCAACAACTGCAGACAGTTCAAGTGGAATAAGAATATACAAGTGATCCTTGGACTTTGCAAGACACTTTGCTGTATATCAGTTCCTGAGTTTTGGTAGCTTCGTATCTTTTCCATAACTACTGCCAACAGGTCAGTTCCATCCCTTTTGTTTCTTGGTGCATCTAGTGTAAAAAGTATCTCTGAAACAGAGCCCAGTCTATCACCACATAGCAAGGACACATAAGGGCAACAAAGGGGCCTTTATGCCAAAAGGGACTCAATAGAGAGGCTCCACAGACATTCCAAGGTCTGGCATGGAGGATTTCATTTCACTTTATCTGCCTACTCAAGCTGCACTCTGCCATAAGGATTTGGGCCTACCTGTTGTGTAATATAAGTAGCTTGCTGCAATATACATTATAATTTTACGTAGTACCAGAATTAAAGTCAAGACTGTAATATGGTATTTATTACTTTTTAATGTTACCCACTCAAAATAAACCATACTTGTATAAAAAGTCTTGATACTTTCAGAATAATAAAGTTGCCTGGAGGAAGTTGGGGAAATACAGAACCATGCTTTTGAGAAATAACCGTTACTAAGAATATTTTACTTTTTTGTATCTGATTCTGGCTTCACTGCATTTAACAAGTGAAAACTTGCCACAACACTGGCATTTTACAGGTTGAACAATAAGAATGACATAACACAGGAATGGCAAAATAGCTTGAATACTTAGAGAATGTTGATACAAGGTGGCAGAGGTGATAACAGTCATCTCAAGAGATCATGAGAGATTGGTCTATCCAACTCCCCTCCAGCAGGTATCCATCAAGCTCTGATATGCTGCTGGGGCAGTGCCCAGACCAAATGGCAAAACTTTAAACTAATCACATTATAGTGCACTAGTAAACTTATGCTTATCCAGAAGACAAAAAGAGTACTACAACAAAAGCAGCTCCTTATTTAAGTATGAATCTACTTATTTAAATAGATTTTCACTATAAGAGTTGATTTTAATCATCCACAAAAAGAAATTAACCTTCCTGAAATGTTGCCTACCATATCTTGAACAGAACAGATTTATTATAAGAAATACCACTCTTAGAACAATAAAAAATATCGATTAGCCTTCTCTTATTTCATTATGTTAGATGTTACATCTTTAGAAGAGAACAATGAAACTATGCTACTGCTGCAGAAGAATGTGCTCTGAACAATGAACAAATGAATGACTGAGCAAACTCACCCACTGAGAAAAATGCAATCTTTCCACATCAAAATCTCAATACACCAAGCAATATAAATAAGGGCTTGCAACAATATAATGAGAATGACTTATAGGGAAGCATATGAAAAAAAATCGTGCACATTTAAGATTGTTCACCACAGAAATGGGAAGTAGAAGGCGAAATGCCCTTAAAATGTTTTTTGTGTAGTAAAGGCTATCATTCTCCTGCTCAATAAAATGAAGTCTGGTTCTCACTTTCATGGTAGATGTAAAGTCAAAACAGTACATTTCCATCTTGATTAAGCCCACTTTTGAACACTCTGCTGTAGCGATCTTGCCTTCACTGCACTAGAGCATAGCACAGCTGGTTAAAATATGGACCTTTACTTTTCAATTGAACATAAGAGGGTCCCAATTTCAGTTGGAAACAAAGGACGAGAGCAATGGAGCTATGCTGATTTACACAACCTGAGGTTCTAACCCAAAATATTTTAACGTTTTACATGCAAGCATGGTACTGTGAAAAGGAAATGCCAGCTTCCACTAGCAGGGTGCTTTGAAAAAGAGGGGAGGAGATGAGGATGTGGAGGAAAGAGATAATGATGAAAGGATTCTAGCAGCAAAATATTTGTTCTCAACTACCACAAAAATATTTGCAGAAATCTGGAAGAGCACTCTAAGGCTATGTGCACTGAAAAAGAAAAAAGGAGAATAAAAAAGGAAACAGGGGCCTAATATAAAATGATTTTGTTTAGCCATAATCTTTTTTTTTTTTTTTTGAGAATGATAACACATAGTTCTGTTCCTCCCATAGGTTAACTTGCTAACTTGGTTGTGTAGCCTGCAATGTGGTTCTGTGGCCTGCAATGTGCAGGAGGTCAGATGATCATGATGGCCCTTCTGACCTTAAAGTCTATGAGTCTATTGTTTTCTTTTGGTATCCCAATCTTAAAAAAATGTGTTACAGAAATGTTAGCAGAAGTTCTTTATGGCCTTCAACCCCGTAGTCCATTCACCTGTAGCCCATGAAAATATAATACAACCCATCACAACTATTTTAGACATCTTTAGCCAAATGCATCTTGAGTGTAAGGCCAGTGATTTCAGTGGACTTAGGTCAGGCATGAGATTGGACCCGTGGCTAAAAAAAAAAAAAAGGTGGGGAGGGTGCATAGAAGACAGTTGTAATTTTACACATTCATCCCGGTTAAAAAGAGCTCAGCAATAGTCAGAATTTCTATTTTTCCTTTCATCCTGAATCACAAAGAAACGTCAACATTTCCTGTGAACCAAAAATTCTGAAAAATTTTAATTTCCAAAAGATCAAAACAACCTTATCAAAATGCTTCAATAAGATCAAAATGTTTTGTTTAAACTTTATTCTTTTGACTTATACTTATTACAATTTATAATGTACAAGAATATATTAATATAACATAAGACAGTCTAAACAAGCATTTCAACCTTATAAAAAATAAACATTTTTATAATTTTTCATAACAAAATTAGACAAATTTGATATGACCTAATGAAATGTTTTGATTTAATCAGAACAGCGTTTTCCAACAAAAACCAGTTCCACTGGAAAATTTTCCATCAACTCTGTTAGAAGATTCCCTTCTCCCCACATGCACATATATTGCAGCACTTCGTATAAATAATTGTTTTATATTTGCACTTCATCAGACTGCTTTTGACAGGTTCTCTTTCCTTTCTGTGTGGGAGATGAGCAAACCCCGAGAGAGGAAAGGAGTCAGCAGCAACTTGACTAGGGTGATCAGAGCACCTATGCATAATAATACATATATTCAAGAAAATGGACGTAATGAGATATTTTTTAAAAAGAGAGTTATGGCAGCCTCAGGGCAGCCTGCATGGAGATGAATTCAGCTCTTTACTCTAGTATTCAGAAAAAACATACATAATTATTACACTGTCTTAGCAACTGCCATACCAAATAACCTTGATCAACAATTCAGAGGTGTGCCTAATTTGCCATGTCTCTTGTTTTAAATATATAATTCATGGATTCTTTATAGATCATAGTAATGCCTCTATCTTACATTCTGTATTGTGACTTAGCACTTGGCTAAGACCTTTCAGGGCTTCTTGAACCCTGCTTCCTGAATACTGCTACCTGCAAGATCTGACTTGGGAGCAGGTGCCGCAGTGCAAAAATGCAATGTGGTAAAAGATGAACAAGGAAGCCTAGTTCAACAGCAACCCTGCAAAGGACAGAGAGAGAAGCAAATTGTCGGAACTTAAGTGCAATATAAGAGGGAGGAAGGATGGAAAAGGAACATCATAGTAAAAAATTAGTTCACTATCTCTAAGAAAGTCTGCTCATCAGCTCTGAGTTTCTCTACTAAAATGCTGTTCCACTCCAAAAAGCAATTATGTAAAAGTCGCTCCTTTTTAGTCAGCAGTTCTGCTACTTGTGGTGTATTCAGAGTTTATCCTCTGACTTCAGTAACAAGAGATTTTACTTCCCTCTATTACTGTCAGCCCTGCAGAAGAAAAAAAAAAGTTTGAGAGGGAACTGAATTCTCATCCTCCTCATTCATTGTCAACAGAATTGACAACTAAACTCCATTAAGAGGGCCATGTATGTCATCCAAACATCTTCAAATTATGTCTTCTGTTTGTTATACCAGTATAACACATCTGAAAGTGATAGAGTTTACATGTGTAACTGAAGGCAAAATGTGAAGACAATAAAGTGGTCCTGGAGTAGGAATTTGGCCTAGAGATTCACTATTACTGGCAATTGTGCACAACCCAGAAAGAACACAGCTTGACTTTCAGGTCCTTGGCTGAGTTTGAAGGGCTGGCAGTTGGGGGACTGGGGGGGAACAACTTATCTATTAGCAAATTTTAACTGAAAATTCCCAGAACACAGTAAGTGTGGGACCCCATATTTATTTTACAGTCTCTTTTCAGAGTAGAATCTGACTTTAATTATCAAATATATATGGAAAGTTCTCTCATCACAACTTGGAAAATAGAAGTCTTTACTCATAGTTATTGCACATAGTCTCCATTTTAGTCAAGGGTATTTTTACATATTTTAGGACTGCTGGATAAGGCCCTAAATGTATATGTGTTCTCATGCACTGGGATTTCATCTCATACTTCACAGCTGCCATATTCTGCTTTAGCCACCAAAATCCATACCAAGAACAGTACCAGAAATCCGAAAACTACTGCATTAACCAAGCCTAACAGAACCAGTTTCTTCCAATTAAGACATCATCAAGACAGATCTCAAAAAAAGAGCAAAAGTATCTGACCAAAACTCAAAAAGTTAGTAACTAAACAAGGCGAACTTGGTCTCCCTGTGAGTAGGGTGACCAGATAGCAATGGTAAAAAATCAGGATGGGGGAAAATGGGGCCCTCTAAAAGACAAAGCCCCTAAAATCAGGACGGTCCTGATAAAATCAGGATGTCTGGTTATCCTACCTCTGAGTTAACAGAAGGCCAGCAAGTAGATTGTAATGATTCTGAGAGAGACAGTAGATCAAAGCGGTCACAAATCAACCAGAATGATCATATTCATGAAGAACCTGTCCAAGCTACTAGCTGGTACACTGTTAATCAGCACTCTCCTTCATGATGCCTTACCCACTCTGTCTATTTCTTGCCATGCTGCAAAGAGAATAGGAAGAAAGCAAGCACAACTTGGCCTCATACAATCCATGAACCTGCTAATATTTACATATGTGCATGACTTCAATAAGACAACTCAAACGAGTAAAGTTAGTGGGACTACTTGTGCACCAAAAGTTATAATGTGCATAGAGCACTTGCAGAATTGGGTCAAGAAAAAAAGGTTGCAAGGGCCATATTTAACTTACAGTCAAAAGTCAGAATCATACATTACTAACAAATAATTCCCACAAAAGAAAATTTGCATCAGCTGATTTATTTCCAATCATTGGAAAAAGAATATTACAATAAAAACCTGAACACACACATAACCCAACCACCCACCACCAACTTTTATTGCCAGAGATGAATTTTCTTGTACAAAGAGACACCTTGCTAAAATATATTTTTCTATTAGCTGTGCATTATGATGTGCACAAAGAATAAAAGGACATGACATGTATTTTATGAAATGCTCCACCAGGTTTGGTGAAATGTTAAAATGGTTCTTAGGGATGGGCGAACTTTATGATATTCAAGGCTCACGGATTGCTTTTTAAACAAATGTGGAGGGTTCCCACAGCACATTCTCATTCACACTCTGACAAGAGTTTGAAAATACACAAAACGCCCTTTCCTCCAGTCCAGCCATCTCCTCCTGTAGCCTCTTTTGGGATATCACTTCTCCCCCCTCTTCCCACAAAAGTCAGAGGAGAAGCAGTTTTTGTAGAATGGGGGAACACCAAGGTACACTCCGACCCCAGTCTGGGCAGCCAACCCAGTTCTGAGCATCCAAAAGTCATATTCACATGGAGGTGAAATGTACAGCTACCAAGTCAGATTCTGGCTCTCTATTGCAGCTGTACTAGGGAGAGAAGAAAGTGCAGGAGAACCTTCTTCCCATCCCTGACTCCTACCTGGGAGCATCCAGAACACCAATGTTCACACTAAACACTCAAAGAGGGTAGAGCAGCAGGCAGATCCTATAGCTCCAAAAAGGAGATTAAGGACCTGCTCTTTAAAACCAGATCTCCTGAAGGCATTCTTCCTGCTTATGTTCTCTGGGAATTGCCACTAGCCCCTTCCTCTTCCTCCTCCTCTGAACCTTAGCAGCAAGGAGATGGCAAGCAAAACTACAAAAAGGCCCGTAACATTCTACTGTACCTCCATTAAAGTCCCACCTACATTTCCTTCAGAGTTATTGTTCATTACTAGGGGAAAGCAGAAACCATGCCCCAATCTTTCCCTTTCCCCTCCAGTGATATGAAAATCCAGTGTTTGAGACACAATAATTTGTTAGCCTGGCCTAGGCACTTTATGATATGGGATCTCTCTGCACCTGCTTCTTCCTTTTATGCAATTGGACGCACAAGCCAGAGATACTTTAGCATTCAAGACATTTATGCTGAGATGATATATTTTAATAATTTGTTAGTATTGTCCTAGTATAATTGCTCAAACACAGACATTATGTTTTTTGCCTACATCACACTATTAGGTACAACCAAGACAATATTTTAATTTAAGAGAATTATTAATCCATGTTTTCATTGTGTGATGAAGCCATTCTGCAGATTGTTTTTTTAATTTGGGGTCCCAGTTCTCCACATCATCCCTTGAGTTAATTTATACAAATATCTGCACAAATATTGGCCCCAGGTACAGCAAGAAACAGAAGGAGCAAGGAGAGAATGCCATAGCCACATTGCCACCTCCAATTTCAGATTTACTGGCTTTATAAAGACACTACAGAATATAAGATTTTTTATTCTCCCAATATGGCACTGTGGCAAAATGCTAGATTATGATCCAAGACACTACTGAAAGTGCAGACAGAATTGTAATGTCTAGGTGGACAGTGCCCCTTTTAGTTTACTATTTTGTTTTTAATTAAATAAAGTAATGAAAAAAAATGAAGAAAAATAAAAAGAGAATGAACTTTGGCCTTCATAAACAGTGTTGCCAATTCTCATGATTTTATTACAAGTAATGCAGTATTTGATGTTTTATCGAAAACCCCAGCTCCTGGAGTTATATGATTACGTGAGAATCTCAGCTTTTGGGAGGGTGGTGGTGTTTGTTTTTTAAGTACGTTTCTAGTCCTCACGTTTGCAGAAAAAAGATTAACAATGTGACCAGAAGGTATCTTAAAGACTCAAGAATCAGAAATAGATAGAAAGAACCCAACCATTTAAAAATATCTCATGATTTGGGGAGGGGTTCCAACTCATTATTTTTGAATGTTTGAGTGGGCAATACAGCATATATTTCTGTTGCTTTGGATCTGATGTTAGCATGATTAGAACAAAGTTTCAAAGCTTGGGACTGGCAAAATAGTAGCCCATATTCCTTGTGATGTTCAGTTTTGGATAGATAGTAAAAATAGGCCAGATTCTGCAGTCTTTAATTGAACAAAACTCCCATCATATTTAGTGGCAGCTTCACTCAATTTTGGACCATGGAATTTGATTTAATAATAGTCTTTCCATCTTGGCTTCAAGTTACTGTTATGACTCAGTACATATATGTAGAATTGCTGAGTCATGGTGCTGACCCAGCACTGCCTACTATTTAAAATTATATGATGCATTCACATTGCATAATTTAGCTTTGTGAAAGAATCTCATCCATAATCTCTACATATCATGTACAATTCCATAACCCAGACAGCATACATCTTAAAGGCTAATGGGCCTTTCATGAAGCCTGAACAGTATCAGTTTGGAAATCTGATGTTCCAGCTTCAGAATTAAATATTTCATCTACTGCCAGATGCATCTTATAGTTGCAACAAAAATTTGCCATTTACAATATGCTGCTTCACACAGCATATACTGCATGCTCTTCCTCCAACAAACATATATTTATATGCAAAAAAGAAAACATTTCTATATAAACTCAAAATGATGAGTGTACATTGTACATCTTTTCTACCCTAATTAATTATACAAGCCAAATATTGCATGGCCAATAAATGATAGATGTGCAGCACTAAATGTGACAAAACAACCGTTTCCCATTTTGCTGAGTCTGCAATAGGATACTGGCTGCAAAATAAACTCGCATACCTTCTTAAAGGAATACTATCAGTATTGACAGGTCCCAATTTGACCTACCTTATTGCTTCTTATATATGTTAGCAAAGTCCCTGTAATTTATGTTATACCAGTGTTGGTAGGTGTGTGTTTGAAAACAATGCTTCAGTAGGATTTTTTCCCTTTGGGGAAAAAAGAGTGCACCACCAGCACAGCAGCACATTTAGGATTTGGAGACGGTTACCCCCTCTATTCTGTTCTCAATTCAGACTTTCTTAGAATTGCACCAGTGTACATGAGAGAAGGATTTGTCCTAATGTCTCTTTATCCCAACACCCATTCCTTTTTTTCCTTCTTACTCTCTCCCTCCCCCATGGCAGGAAGGAGAGGGAAATAACAAAAACTAGAACTTCTTACTCCTCACCCACCCGTGGCTGTAAGGAGCAGTAACAGAGATCTTCCCTTTTGCAAAAGTATACCATGATACCACACAGTGGTTTTAAATTAATATTGGCAAAGCCTGAAGCACATTGATCAGTGCATCCAAACAACAGCTCCATGTGAAATTTGGGATTATCCCACATGAATTTCCCCTCCAATAAATCCTATACTCCACTGAGTTGCAGTTTTCCCAGATCCCAAAAATCTGGCTCTGCAGCCCAGTGTGTGGTCACAAAGTGGAAAATCAATTCAGTAAGAAGACAGATTTCAGTTTCTAGTTTTCAAGATCTTATTGTTAACTAAACAATATTTTTAAAATGTAAAATATATAACATAATAGCACCTTAATTTTCCCAGATGACTACTGAATGGGCAGATGGATGACAAATCATTCTATCAGATCTCTTTAAGGTCTGTGTTGACTACATGTAAGAAATTATTCATTTAATCCAAGTTCAGTTTTACCTAAATATAGGCAATTCAGTACAGGAGACCTTCTGTACATACTACTGTTTTAGGAGTTAAGAACTCTCAAGTTTAAATGGGTTTTAATTTTGGGACAAACATGTATTTCAACCTAAAGACCTAGATGAGAATTTAACTTCAGGCTTTAACCAAATGTCAGTGGTCTACCAGTAGCATGGCTACTCATGCATGCCCAGAATACCAGACATCACGGTACCTATGGGAATGGCATAGGCCTGCCCCTATGCAGAACGTGTGAAAAAGAGAGGCGGCTTTACTCAATCCATAAAAATGAAACCTCAGCAAAAGTCTCAACAACAGCATTTTTGACAGGTATGCACACATTTTCTTCCCCACCAACCTTACGTTCTCCATTAAGGTAATGTTGGCTGCACAGAGTTCTCAAAGAACTCTGGGATATACTACTGTGCCCTGATGTCTAGGATGAGTTTGGCTGATCATTTATTTTGAAATCTCAAAACAAGAGTATGAGGGTTCTCCCTTGTTAGCCAGGTAATGAAACAGCATAAAAAAAGTATATTCAGAAGTACCATACTTTATTATTTGTATTATGATAGCTGCTATAGTCCCTACCCAAGATCAGGCACCATTGTGTTAGGTACTGGGCAAACACCTAGTGAGAGAGAGTCCTTGCCCCGAAAAGTTTACAATCTAAATAGAAAAGTTAGACAAAGGGTGAGAGGAAACAAAGTCACAGAGAGATGAAGTGGCCAAGGTCACCCAGAAGGTTAATGGCAGCCACTAGACTAGAATCCAAATCACCCCGTATCCAGTTCAGTGCCTTATCCACTCGATCATGCTACCTCTTTACATGGTATTCATTCTATCACAAAAAGAGGGCCTGATTCAGATCTCACACTGGTGTAAATCAAGAGCAACTTCCCTGACACAGAACCAATATAAAGAAGAGTAGAATCTTGTTCACAGCCTCTAAAAGTACTCAGGGCCTAGGATTTCAAGGAAATGGGGAGTCAAAACGCTTAAGCACAACATGGCCCATGCTGAAATTCCTAATCAGGGCTACTTCAGCTGAGCTAATACATCCACATCCTTTTTTGCTTGAACAAATGAATACAAACAGGTGTTTTTTTCTCCCCATGGGATAGACCTGCAATCCTTAATTAGCCAAAACTCCTATTGACACCAATGGGACAGTTATGAGAGAAAAGAATGCAGTCAATCACAAATTCCCTATGTGTTCTTTACTGGGGTTGGATCGTGGCCCTGATTTTCCACTACTTGCACCATGTGGAAAATCAGGGCCACCATCCAACCCCAGTAAAGAATACGTAGGGAATTTGTGATTGACTGCATTTTCTTTTCTTACACCTCTCAAAAATGGGTATGAATGCTAACATTTGATAGTGTTTTACCCCCACTTTGACCTGACTGCAAAGAGGTGTAACTGAATACACATGACAGGTTTCAGAGTAACAGCCGTGTGCAACACAGTAAAGAATGAGGCCCAAGAAGCCCAAATGTCATCTTTTGCCAGCTGCTCATTGGTCAATGCAACAGAATGGCATAACCTGAAACCGCCCACCTGGAATAAATGGATTATTCTATTATAGGATGTCCTAGCCATAGAAAAGATGACAAACTCTAAGAATGACTCATAAATCAGTTCCTTTATCACTTGGCTACCATTCATGGAGTATGACGAAGATGATCCTGGCCTGAAGAAGCCAAAGAACTGGCTAGCTTTTCTTCTTAATTTTAAAACATCTTGATAAGCTCAAGACTTGATTGTACATCATTTATTGGAATATGTGGCCAGCATGCCTTTTATTATTAATGTCTGCACTTTTACTTTTTTCTCGTCACATCAGCGTGTGTTTTTCACTGGTATGCATAGAGAGACACAAGAATATCCTGTTTTCTATTTAAGAATAAATCTCAAGGTAACGGTTATGTCAAATTTGGCCCAAATTCTAAATTTCATGACAATAAATGTTTACCAAATCTGATGCCAAATGACAATGTATTTGTGGAGGTTTTTAAAAAAGAAAATAAATACTTACCTACAGTATTTGTCATACAGTGTTTATGAGATTGTGCTGGTCCATGGAAACCTGATAGTAAAATGGACCAAAAATTAAAACCAAACAGAAGTTTTAAAAAGAAGTGAAATTGACTCGTCTCTTTATTGACAAGACGGAGAGAGATACTAAAAGTAAACAGTTAAGCAAAAGTGGCAAAAAAATAAAATAGGAAGGTGTTTCAAATTCTTTGAATTTTAATGGTCAGATTGATATACCATAGATAACACATGAGAAAATAAATGTGGGTATATATTTTAAAAATATATGCCAAATCATCCTCTAGGAGGGTTATTCATCTAGATGTTATTCATCTAGGTTTTGACTCTCTGGCCATGCTTACACTCGGGAATTTTACAAAATAAATAAAAGTGGAAGCACCAACAAAAGCCCTGGTGTAGACAAGATTCTGTGACATCCAGTGCGTTTACCACCATGTTAGTTACATTTACTGGAAAGCTGGTTTAGCTAACATTGCAGTAGAAATAGATGTGGTGGTGGGAGCCCTGTCTACACTAGGGCTCCCAATGAAACTGTCATTGGTGGGATTTTTTTTCTAATTCCCAATATGGACAAGGCTAATGAGCTTCCACCTAGTATTACCATCACAGTGGTGGTATTTGCCCCTCCAGAACTGGAAGGAGTTCAACTTCCAAACAGATAGATCTCCCAAGGTCTTGGCAGATCCACAAAGGCACTACGCCTTCATGCTGCTTTCTGACCTCCATGGCAGCACAGCCTCCTCAAGAGCCATTCTGCTAATGCCTTCTGGATGGCCACTCCTTTTAGGGGTAGGGAATTTGCTGTGCAGAAAGAATTGTGTTAGTTAAAGATGACAGGGTCAGCATTTATTTAGTCCAAGGATCCACATGGAGTTAGGGATGGGGTGGCAATACATTGCCAAGGATAGTTGCTGAATGCAGACACTAACCCTCCCTCTACCAGCTCCCCTATTCTCCAGCTGCAGTCCATAAGCACTGACTTCTCCTGTTTTCCATGGATACTTGACCCCGGCTCTGCCCCTGGCCCTGCCCCCACTCCATCCCTTCCATGAGGCCCCACCTCCTCCGCTGAGCACACCACATTCCCACTCCTCCTCTCTCTCCTCTCCCCTGCCCCTAGCGTGCAAACAGCTGTTTGGCGGTGGCTGGGCGGGAAATGCTGGGAGGTAGGTGGAGAAGCGGGGACGCGGCATGCTCGGGGGGGGGGGAGAAGGAGGTGGGGCAGTGGGGGAGGGGAGCTTGGCTGCCGGAGAGTGCAGAGCACCGACTAATTTTTTCCTGTGGATGCTCCAGCCCTGGAGGGCAGTCTATGCTGCAGTCTACTTCCTGCAATGTTTAGCCTCTCTGTGATCAGGAGGGAGAGAATCCTACAGAGCCGGCATTCCTCCTTTCTGTGCCCCCCACCAAACCGCAAATCCACTGCTGTTTGCACTCCTTCCCTTGCAAGAGTGGAGGGGAAAAACTGCCCCTATATGATTTTAAGCCTGACCGTTTAATTCCCCACTCTTCACTTCCACCTGCTCTAGTCCTGAAGGGGACTTTTCAAAAACACTAATTGAAATGTTACAAGCTCCTTTGATCCATCATTACCTTAAGATACTGTAAGAAGGACATTGGGGAACTAAGATATTAATGGATAGTGAGATCTTTCTTGAAATGGCCATATTATATAGATGTTGAAAATCAAATGGGTAATAAGTGAATACCTTCATGTCTAAGTTTGAAGAAATGCTAGTTAAATTATAAGTGCTTGTCTTGCAGGATAAATTGTACATCTTTGTCAACATATGAGAATTTAGTAGTGCTGGCAAAAATCTATCATATGGACTGGAATTTTTAGTTTGGGATAGAAGTGAGCTGTAGCTCACGAAAGCTTATGCTCAAATAAATTTGTTAGTCTCTAAGGCACCACAAGTACTCCTTTCCTTTTTGCGAATACAGACTAACACGGCTGCTACTCTGAAACCTGTACTTTTTTTAGTGGATTTAGGATAATAAAATGAGTCTGAAGTTCTTGATTTGTCCAAATTAGGGTTGGACTTATTCATTTTTAACAGCTTTTGCTTGAGTAAAAACTAATTAGGAGCCACTTAACTTACGTTAACTTAACTCCTTCTACCTGTTTAGGAATCCAAATTCCGAAGTGTGTGCTTGCAACACACTCCTTAATACGTTATACAAGAGATAGTGCATGGCACATTTTGGTTCATTTACTGCTCTTCTCAAGCCCTGACTATGCAAAAACTCTGATTTTAGCCAACTCTTCAATTCAATATTTTCAAACTAGAACACTACAAACAAACAAACAAACAGAACTAATAGTTACTCTGGAAAGACATACTGTTTCTTCCCATACCTGATTGGGAATTCCATCACAGGATTAATGTTGTACATTGACAAAAAGCACACTGCTTTTTAAGTTTATTTCTGGTGCTGGCAAATGGAAATAAACATAGCACCTATGTATCCCGGTGATGTGTGTATTTCAGAGACAGGAACAAGCCAAGAACAGACTGCAGCCAGAATACATACTGTACTCCATTTATAAAAAACAAACACTAGACAGAGGAATGATAATCCCTTCTTAGTGGAAAATCCAAATTTTCAAAATGAATCCCCAATCTAAAATGAATTACTGTAATAACTACAATCCTAGTATGGTCACTGATCAGAAAGGCACAACTGACAGCCTGCTGTGTGACATTTTTGGTAAAGCAGTTCCATATCCCCTAATTGCTGCTCTCTTCCTATAGGGATACGTGCCCCACTGAATCAGATAGCAGGATATTAAATGCATGAACAAGAGGGTAGCAGAAGGATTCTCCTTTAGTCTGAGTGACTGTTGTACAGCCTCTCTACGCACTTCAGCTGAGTGCAGCGTAAAAAGGTACTACTGCAGCTCTAAATTGAAGGATACAAAAAACTAGATCCAGGCCAAATTATTTTTCTGCAACTATTAAAAATAAATTACACAGGCTGTGGTGCAAATTAACTGTATGTGCACATGCTATGCTAAATGATAAAAGTAGTATCTGACCGTTTTACAATCTATATTTTTATGGCTATGCCAATTGATCTTAACATACTTAAAATAAGTGGTGACAATTCAACTGCCTATGACAAGTGATAAAAGACTTAAAATGTTATGATGTAATAACAAAAATAAACGTAGCAATTATACGATTATCTCGGAACAACATAGAGAAAAAAAGCAAACAGTTTATGTTTAAAAATGTGCTGCATTATCAAGGAGCCAGAAACTGAAGGGAGGGGAGCCCAGATAATAATAAACATCATCAAAAATCCAGTATGGGACTCTTTATTGTAACCTCTATATTCACATTCTCAAAGTGAGGCCAACTACTGATGGCATGTAACTCACAATAATTCTACATTTGCTTGCTAGTGAAATTCAGATGACAATGGTTAAGCAAATAATCAAACACATCCTACATGCTGTCCTGAGAACAAGATCCACACCACCGTTTCCCGCTCCCCATCAACACAAGCATCCAACACACAGCATACATATGGCTTTCCATTTCCCTTCCCAGATCGGGCAACCCCAAACCAGCGATGGGACTGAAAGATGCTCTGAAACAAATGACATGGCACACACGCGCACACACACACACACAACCCCTGCCACTGCATCTTGAGTTCTGTATCAAACGGGTGAGGCAAAGCTACACATTTGCCATCCTAACCCTTCAGCCAATCATCTCTACCTGTTTCAGTCCAACAAAACAAATTGCCTGGGGGAGGGGGGGCTTCTTTGTTGTATGACCTGCCAGCCCATGCACGCTAATATAGCCAGCAGCATGGACCATTTACCAGAAGGCCCACGTCTTAAATGACAACCGGGTCCCTTCCCTCATTGACAAGAGCCCACCCTTCCCCAAACCAAGCAAGCTATGAACGTTATTGCTGCCTTTTTACCAACACCCAGGCTGTGCATCTGACCCCCCACACGCCCCGGTTTGCAGAGACAACCTGTCATGGGGGGGGGCAGGGGCGGGCAACTACCTCTCCCCACCCACCCCCCCGCCTCCCCGACTTGTACCAGGAGTAAAATTAAGCCTCCCCAGGGGCGTCCAGGGCCTTTTCTTCCCCTAAGAGTCGAGGGAAGAAGAGCCCATCCCGCCGCGAGCGGCTGTGCCTGGGGTGGGGGCGGAGACGGGACGGAGGGAGAGGCAGCAGCCCCCTACCTGGAGGATGCCGGCCCGGGCACAGATCATGCTCCCCCGCGCAGGAGCCAGGGCGGGTTTTAGATCCCACACGTGCGGCTCCTGGGCAGGCGCGCGGCAGCCCGGGGCCGCGGGAGAGCTCAGCGCCCGGCCCGCGCCGCGTCCCCTCAGCGCCGGCGGGGTGCGGGTGTCAGTCCCGGCGGAGACGCCCCACAGTCCAGCAGCACCGGCAGCCGCACTGGTACGCCTGCAACGCTAATGCCGCTGCCGCTGCCTGCTCCCTCCTCCTCCTCCTCCTCCCCCCATCCCTACCTCCAGCCTCCCTCCCCTCCGCCCCTCTCCGGGTACCCGGCGGATGGAGCCAACCGCAAGCCGCGGCTCGCACTCCTCAGCGCCACCCGGCCCTTCCCCGGCTCCGGCTCCGGCTCCTCCTCCCCCGCCCGCACACACCACCAGCCTGTGCTGAGTCTTCCCCCATCGCACGTATCGACTCCAGCACACTCACACGCCTGCATGGACGCGTGTCGTGGTCCAGCACGCTCCAGGAGTGACACCGCTTTGGAATACACCTCCCCACACAGAGATGTAACGCACACACACACATAGGACTTGGGACCTAAGACCCCCAATCCAGGCTCCAACGCACACCTTTCGCCCTGAGCATGGTAGTTCACGGCCACCCGTTCCTCCTCGCAAATGGAATGGCACGCACGTGCACACCCAACACCTCTGCAGCCATAAGGTCCAAGTCACACCTAATTCCCTCGCGGAATTCACCACTTCCCCGCCCCCCTCACGCAGAGAATCCGGGACACGCTCATTTAATGCAGCACGCACAGGATTACACACAGAATCCAACAAACGCACACTCGGATTCCATCCATCTCACCCATACACCCACTGGCTCTGATTCAGCTCTCTCGGCTACGCTGGCACAAATGGGCAGTAACTATTGCAATCAAAGGGGTTAGCCTGGTGTAAGTGAGAGCAGCACCAGGCCAAATGAGTCCAGCTTGCCTTCTTCTCCATTTCCTTATATTGTTTTCAGATCCCTCCCAATGGCTCTCCCCCAGCCCGTTATCCTCATGGGTGCTCATCATCAATTTCTTTCTCTCACACAAAAGAGACCTATCTGAAATGATAGCCCGGGAAGGCACGGTTCCTGCTTTAGCAGCTGTACCTCCCTCTCTTGGGGACCACGCACCATTCAATTTCCTTCCTATCTAATTGGGGATCTCTGCGCTCTCTCCTCCCCCACGCTCCCAGTACTGAGAGCATTTTACGAGTTGCACTTCTTGACAAAGAAAGGTGGAGATCTCCAGCTGTAACGGGCAGCGTACTGGTTGCAAACCACAGCTAATGAACTGTGAAAAGGTGGCACGCACTCATTACGCCCATGTAGGTTCCGCATTTGTGCTAGCATCGAACTCCTGCATCAATCAACTCACCAAAAATAGACAAGAAATGCTGCTGGGGGTTTCCAGTGAGCATCCACAGACAAGGTATTGTATATGCATCCATCTGGTGAAGGAAAAGAAGGAAGGCACTTCCGCAAAATATCTGCTTCGGGTTTCAGCTAGAATAGATGAAAGATAGATGGCTTTCTAAAATTCTGCTTCCCCACTCAACCCGAACAAGTATTTTTTTTTAAATCAGCATGTAAAATATCATTAGTGTTTTCATTCATCCTGGTGAAGAGCAGCTGAGTATGTTTTTTGATTAAACTGGCAAATTTTCATGGCAATTTTGCCAGGCTCACATAGAACTTAATTTGTAACCTGACTCCATAGATTCTGAGGAAGTGACAAAAAAAATTGCACAGGTGTTCCCAGTAGTGTTTAATTCATGGTCAAGGTTGAGCAGTGGTTTCTATACCTAAGCCCCTATTTTTAATCATCTATCAATTCTTTCAGGACTGAAATTTACCCTGGTTGGTATCACCCCAAGGGTAGTTTTTCTTAGGAAAGGCTTGAAATCAATCGGCTTAGTTATTTTTTAGTTCAAGATTTTTCTAAAATATTCTTTTCCCATTGTGAAAAACGTTCTGGCATTTTATATCAACTAATTTATCTTAAAAAAGAAAATAAAACAGGAGAAAAAGTTGAAACTTGGCATGAGCATAGTCTTCACCAACAAAAGAAAGTCAAGCCAAGCTTGGGGGAAAATGGTTCAATATTTTAATCACCCTTAAATTATGGGATTACATAACCTGTGCAATAGGTCTATAAAATCATGAATGGGGTGGGGGGGAAAGTATTATTTACCCTTTTGCACAATACAGAAACCAGAGGCCACGCAATGAAATGAATATGCAGCAGGTTTAATACAAAAAATAGGTAGTACTTTTTCCACACAATGCACAATTAATCTGTGGAACTCATTGCCAGTGGATAGTGTGAAGATCAAAAGTATAACTGGGTTAAAAAAAAAACCAAAAACACCTAGATAAATTCATGGAAGATAGGTTCATCAATCGCTATCAGCCATGATGTTCAGGGATATAACTCCACGCTCGGGGTGACACTAAACCTCTAACTGCCAGAAGCTGAGAGAGCAAGACACGGGTGGATCTCTCCAAAATTTCCCTGTTCTGTATACTCCCCCTGAAGATCTGGTACTGGCCATTTTTGTAGACAGGATACTGGGTAAATGGACCACTGGTTTGACCAAGTATGTCAGTTCTTAGGTAATATACCCCAATTCAAAATAAACATAATGCACAAAAGTAACTGTGCTAGGTGCAGTACAAAAATAAAGTAAGAGACAGTCACTACCCCAGTGAGGTAAAATCTAAAGCCCTGACCCTACAAAGGACACATATACAGGAGGTGAAAACAGAGGCAGAGTTGAAATGACTTGCCCAATGTCACGTAGCAGGTCACTGGAAGAGCTGAGAATAGAACCAAAATTTCTTGACTCCCAGTCCAATGTATTATCTATTAGACCACACTGAATGCCCAACAAATTGAACTTTTTTTTTTAAATCCTGGAATGTTCCTGATGTAACTCGATGTTGTGCGTTTTCTTCTAACAAATTTTCTTTCCAACTGCAGAAATGTATAGAAATGGAATACAACGTCTCCCAATATAAAAAGGCAGCAGATTTTTATTCTTCAAGTTTCAGTGCAAACAAATGTGATTTTACAGATTAACACAGCAGTGTGTGTGCACGTTGAGGGTGTTCCTGTGAATCAATATAATCTTAGGAGAGCATCAGAAAAGCTGTCAAATTACTGAGGAGGTCATCACAGCCAACGAAGGTCCCAGAGACAAGTAATTTAGCAAGATTTTATTATCTGTGTTTAAAGAGCACAAAATTATTTTAGAAGCAGTAATAGCATTGCAACTATGGAAGCCAAAGCAATGATGCAAGGGCATCAGATGAATGTCTGAGGGCAGGGATATGGCTAGCAATTTGAAATATGTACACATATTCTGGCCACCCCAGCACCGTCCTCCAACACCAAACCAAACTGGCCATTACACACAGAATGATCCCTAACACAGTTGAGTGCAGTTAGTTACAGAGATCTAGCAATGAAATAATTAAACCTAATGATCTCCCAGAAAGTTGTGTGCTGTGCTATACTATACATGCCTGCCTACAGTACACCCATTCGACCAGTTGTAAACGGATTGCCTCAGGGTCAGGCAGGGATTCCTCATGTCACCATAACACATGGGACATGGAGAGAATCTTATTTTTCCACTTTCTCAATCATTCAATACAAGCAACCTTTAAAAGTTGGAAAGTGGACAAGAGAGACCTAAAATTTCATCCAGTTATACCAATTCCTGTGCTCACGACACCTGAAATGAGCACAAATTTCACAGCAGTAACTTTTCTATGTTTCTGAATTAGCTAAAATGGAGAAATCAATAGTGCAAGTGCTCTAAAATACACACTGCTAAGTCCAGCAATCCTTACTCAGCACTCAATTCTGCCTTTGTAGAGGCAAGCCTAATGTCAGGGTCAGGGCTGAGCCACATCGCACCACAAAGCACAGTGCCTTCCCAAGTTCCTTGGAACACAAAAGAAATGTGCCTCTTAAGGGAACACACCATGCATTCTACTCCATGGCCAGCCAACTTCTTCTAGACCTGACTTGCCACACTTTGTGGTTGATAATGGCCCTAACCCCATACAAACCATTCAATGCTCTTCAATAGTGTGGAAAATGCACTTCTGACAATAAGGAGACAACATTGCAGAGAACAGGCAAAGACAAAAAAACCCTCAGAAAGTCTATAGACCAAAACAATATAAAGCGAAAATCAGTTCTTGGTTTCACCAGTGTAATTTCAATGAAGTCAGTGGGGTTGCACCAGTGTAACATAGCAATATTTTGCATATATGTGAGCAAGAGAAAGGATACATGCATTCATATTGGCACAAAATACATACATTAGCAACATGTGGTAAATCGCATTTATCATGTATCTTTGACCCCCTCATCTGCACTCAGACCATAATCCATCCAGCTGGGTCCACTTCTAACATTTCAAATCACAAAGCCGCTTTGAACAACTGCCAATGTTTTATTTAAAAAAGTCAAAAAACAAAAACAACAAGAGCTGTCGATTAATTGCGGTTAACTCACATGATTAACTAAAAAAAAATTGCAATTAAAAATTAATCATGATTAATCACAGTTTTAATCACACTATTAAATAGAATACCAATTGAAATTTATTAAATATTTGGATGTTTTTCTACATTTTCATATATATTGTATTCTGTGTTGTAACTGAAAGTGTATATAATTTTTGATTACAAATATTTGCACTGTAAAAATGATAAACAAAAGAAACAGTATTTTTCAGTTCACCTCACACAAGTACTATAGTGCAATTTTTTGTCGCGAAAGTGCAACTTACAAATGTAGATTTGTTACATAACTGCACTCAAAAACAAACCAATGCAAATTTTTAGAGCCTACAAGTTCACTCTGTCCTACCTCTCATTTAGCCAATCGCTAAGACAAACAAGTTTGTTTACATTTACTGGAGATAATGCTGCACACTTCTTATTTACAATGTCACCAGAAAGTGAGAACAAGTGTTTGCATCGGACTTTTGTAGCCGGCATTGCAAGGTATTTATGTGCCAGATATGCTAAACATATGTATGCCCCCTTCGTGCTTTGGCCACCATTCCAGAGAACATGGTTCCATGCTGATGATGCTCATTAAAAAAATAACGCATTAATTAAATTTGTGACTGAACTCCTTTAGGGGAGAATTATATGTCTCCTGCTCTGTTTCACCTGCATGCTGCCATATATTTCATGTTATAGAAGTCTTGGATGATGACCCAGCACATGTTGTTCATTTTAAGAACACTTTCCCTGCAAAAAGAAAAGGAGTACTTGTTGCACCTTAGAGACTAACAAATTTATTTGAGCATAAGCTTTCGTGAGCTACAGCTGACTTCATCAGATGCATTCAGTGGAAAATACAGTGAGGAGATTTATATACATAGAGAACATGAAACAATGAGTGTTACCATACACACTGTAAGGAGAGTGATCACTTAAGGTGAGCTATTACCGGGGGAGGGGGGGACCTTTTCCAGTGATAATCAAGGTGGGCCATTTCCAGCAGTTAACAAGAACGTCTGAGGAACAGTGGGGGGTGGAGGGGGGGAATAAACATGGGGAAATAGTTTTACTTTGTGTAATAACCCATCCACTCCCAGTCTCTATTCAAGCCTAAGTTAATTGTATCCAGTTTGCAAATTAATTCCAATTCAGCAGTCTCTCATTGGAGTCTGTTTTTGAAGTTTTTTTGTTGAAGAATTGCAACTTTTAGGTCTGTAATCAAGTGACCAGAGAGATTGAAGTGTTCTCCAACTGGTTTTTGCATGTTATAATTCTTGACGTCTGATTTGTGTCCATTTATTCTTTTACGTAGAGACAATCCAATTTGACCAATGTACATGGCAGAGGGGCATTGCTGGCACATGATGGCATATATCACATTGGTAGATGTGCAGGTGAACGAGCCTCTGATAGTGTGGCTGATGTGATTAGGCCCTATGATGGTGTCCCCTGAATAGATATGTGGACACAGTTGGCAACGGGCTTTGTTGCAAGGATAGGTTCCTGGGTTAGTGGTTCTGTTGTGTGGTGTGTGGTTGCTGGTGAGTATTTGCTTCAGGTTGGGGGGCTGTCTGTAAACAAGGACTGGCCTGTCTCCCAAGATCTGTGAGAGTGATGGGTCGTCCTTCAGGATAGGTTGTAGATCCTTGATGATGCATTGGAGAGGTTTTAGCTGGGGGCTGAAGGTGATGGCTAGTGGCGTTCTGTTATTTTCTTTGTTGGGCCTGTCCTGTAGTAGGTAACTTCTGGGTACTCTTCTGGCTCTTTCAATCTGTTTCTTCACTTCAGCAGGTGGGTACTGTAGTTGTAAGAATGCTTGATAGAGATCTTGTAGGTGTTTGTCTCTGTCTGAGGGGTTGGAGCAAATGTGGTTGTATCGTAGAGCTTGGCTGTAGACAATGGATCATGTGGTGTGGTCTGGATGAAAACTGGAGGCATATAGGTAGGAATAGCAGTCAGTAGGTTTCTGGTATAGGGTGGTGTTTATGTGACCATTGCTTATTAGCACCGTAGTGTCCAGGAAGTGGATTTCTTGTGTGGACTTGTGAACAATGTTATTTGCTCTGTAATAAAGTTTAGGAAAGGAAAGGAAAGGAAAGGAAAGGAAAGGAAAGGAAAGGAAAGGAAAGGAAAGGAAAGGAAAGGAGAAGCAGAGCAGTTTAATGAGCAAGCAGCTTGAAAAGAGGCCAGTGAAGAAGCTTGGCAACATGTGACCTCCAGAAGAAGAAGGAGGAATGTCCGGGTTCCAGCAACGCGGACACAGGTAAATAACCGCTTTCATGTTCTCTCCACAGGTACCATTGCGGAGAGTGGACCAGATGATATGTCTGGGGGGAGAAAGCAGAAGGAGACTTCGCTGGTTGGAAGGCATGAGATGCACTGTCCTGAGATGGGGGGTTCCACAACCACCACTCCCAAGAGAAGGAGGCGGGTGGTGGTCGTCGGGGACTCTCTCCTCCGGGGGACTGAGTCATCTATCTGCCGCCCTGACCGGGAAAACCGAGAAGTCTGCTGCTTGCCGGAGGCTAAGATTCGCGATGTGACGGAGAGACTGCCGAGACTCATCAAGCCCTCGGATCGCTACCCCTTCCTGCTTCTCCACGTGGGCACCAATGATACTGCCAAGAATGACCTTGAGCGGATCACTGCGGACTACGTGGCTCTGGGAAGAAGGATAAAGGAGTTTGAGGTGCAAGTGGTGTTCTCATCCATCCTCCCCGTGGAAGGAAAAGGCCTGGGTAGGGACCGTCGTATCGTGGAAGTCAACTAATGGCTACGCAGGTGGTGTCGGAGAGAAGGCTTTGGATTCTTTGACCGTGGGATGGTGTTCCATGAAGGAGGAGTGGTGGGCAGAGACGGGCTCCACCTTACGAAGAGAGGGAAGAGCATCTTTGTGAGCAGGCTGGCTAACCTAGTGAGGAGGGCTTTAAACTAGGTTCACCGGGGGAAGGAGACCAAAGCCCTGAGGTAAGTGGGAAAGCGGGATACCGGGAGGAAGCACAGGCAGGAATGTCTGTGAGGGGAGGGCTCCTGCCTCATACTGAGAATGAGGGGCGATCAGCATGTTATCTCAAGTGCTTATATACGAATGCACAAAGCCTTGGAAACAAGCAGGGAGAACTGGAGGTCCTGGTGATGTCAAGGAATTATGACGTGATTGGAATAACAGAGACTTGGTGGGATAACTCACATGACTGGAGTACTGTCATGGATGGTTATAAACTGTTCAGGAAGGACAGGCAGGGCAGAAAAGGTGGGGGAGTAGCACTGTATGTAAGGGAGCAGTATGACTGCTCAGAGCTCCGGTACGAAACTGCAGAAAAACCTGAGTGTCTGTGGATTAAGTTTAGAAGTGTGAGCAACAAGACTGATGTAGTGGTAGGAGTCTGCTATAGACCACCGGACCAGCGGGATGAGGTGGATGAGGCTTTCTTCCGGCAGCTCGCAGAAGCTACTAGATCACACGCACTGGTTCTCATGGGTGACTTTAATTTTCCTGATATCTGCTGGGAGAGCAATACAGCGGTGCATAGACAATCCAGGAAGTTTTTGGAAAGCGTAGGGGACAATTTCCTGGTGCAAGTGCTAGAGGAGCCAACTGGGGGGGAGCTTTTCTTGACCTGCTGCTCAGAAACCGGGATGAATTAGTGGGGGAAGCAAAAGTGGATGGGAATCTGGGAGGCAGTGACCATGAGTTAGTTGAGTTCAGGATCCTGACACAGGGAAGAAAGGTAAGCAGCAGGATACGGACCCTGGACTTCAGGAAAGCAGACTTCGACTCCCTCAGGGAACGGATGGGTAGGATCCCCTGGGGGACTAACATGAAGGGGAAAGGAGTCCAGGAGAGCTGGCTGTATTTCAAGGAATCCCTGTTAAGGTTACAGGGACAAACCATCCCGATGTGTCGAAAGAATAGTAAATATGGCAGGCGACCAGCTTGGCTTAACTGTGAAATCCTAGCGGATCTTAAACATAAAAAAGAAGCTTACAAGAAGTGGAAGGTTGGACATATGACCAGGGAAGAGTATAAAAATATTGCTCGGGCATGTAGGAATGAAATCAGGAGGGCCAAATCGCACCTGGAGCTGCAGCTAGCAAGAGATGTCAAGAGTAACAAGAAGGGTTTCTTCAGGTATGTTGGCAACAAGAAGAAAGCCAAGGAAAGTGTGGGCCTCTTAATGAATGAGGGAGGCAACCTAGTGACAGAGGATGTGGAAAAAGCTAATGTACTCAATGCTTTTTTTGTCTCTGTCTTCACGAACAAGGTCAGCTCCCACACTGCTGCGCTGGGCATCACAACATGGGGAATAGATGGCCAGCCCTCTGTGGAGATAGAGGTGGTTAGGGACTATTTAGAAAAGCTGGACGTGCACAAGTCCATGGGGCCGGACGAGTTGCATCCAAGAGTGCTAAAGGAATTGGCGGCTGTGATTGCAGAGCCATTGGCCATTATCTCTGAAAACTCGTGGCGAACGGGGGAAGTCCCGGATGACTGGAAAAAGGCTAATGTAGTGCCAATCTTTAAAAAAGGGAAGAAGGAGGATCCTGGGAACTACAGGCCAGTCAGCCTCACCTCAGTCCCCGGAAAAATCATGGAGCAGGTCCTCAAAGAATCAATCCTGAAGCACTTACATGAGAGGAAAGTGATCAGGAACAGTCAGCATGGATTCACCAAGGGTAGGTCATGCCTGACTAATCTAATCGCCTTCTATGATGAGATTACTGGTTCTGTGGATGAAGGGAAAGCAGTGGATGTATTGTTTCTTGACTTTAGCAAAGCTTTTGACACGGTCTCCCACAGTATTCTTGTCCGCAAGTTAAAGAAGTATGGGCTGGATGAATGCACTATAAGGTGAGTAGAAAGTTGGCTAGATTGTCGGGCTCAACGGGTAGTGATCAATGGCTCCATGTCTAGTTGGCAGCCGGTGTCAAGTGGAGTGCCCCAGGGGTCGGTCCTGGGGCCGGTTTTGTTCAATATCTTCATAAATGATCTGGAGGATGGTGTGGATTGCACTCTCAGCAAATTTGTGGATGATACTAAACTGGGAGGAGAGGTAGATACGCTGGAGGGCAGGGATAGGATACAGAGGGACCTAGACAAATTGGAGGATTGGGCCAAAAGAAATCTGATGAGGTTCAATAAGGATAAGTGCAGGGTCCTGCACTTAGGACGGAAGAACCCATGCACAGCTACAGACTAGGGACCGAATGGCTAGGCAGCAGTTCTGCAGAAAAGGACCTAGGGGTGACAGTGGACGAGAAGCTGGATATGAGTCAGCAGTGTGCCCTTGTTGCCAAGAAGGCCAATGGCATTTTGGGATGTATAAGTAGGGGCATAGCGAGCAGATCGAGGGACGTGATCGTCCCCCTCTATTCGACACTGGTGAGGCCTCATCTGGAGTACTGTGTCCAGTTTTGGGCCCCACACTACAAGGATGTGGATAAATTGGAGAGTGTCCAGAGAAGGGCAACAAAAATGATTAGGGGTCTGGAACACATGACTTATGAGGAGAGGCTGAGGGAGCTGGGATTGTTTAGTCTGCAGAAAAGAAGAATGAGGGGGGATTTGATAGCTGCTTTCAACTACCTGGGAGGTGATTCCAGAGAGGATGGTTCTAGACTATTCTCAATGGTAGCAGATGACAGAACGAGGAGTAATGGTCTCAAGTTGCAGTGGGGGAGATTTAGGTTGGATATTAGGAAAAACTTTTTCAGTAGGAGGGTGGTGAAACATTGGAATGCGTTACCTAGGGAGGTGGTAGAATCTCCTTCCTTAGAAGCTTTTAAGGTCAGGCTTGACAAACCCCTGGCTGGGATGATTTAATTGGGGATTGGTCCTGCTTTGAGCAGGGGGTTGGACTAGATGACCTCCTGAGGTCCCTTCCAACCCTGATATTCTATGATTCTATGATTCTATGAAAACTAACAACAGACGAAAGTTTCATAGTTCAGATTCTTATTTGAATTTTAAGTGAGCTGCTGAACCTTTTATAGCCTGCCTACTTACTTCAAACTCCCCCCTCCCACCCTGCAAGCTTCCTGGTCTAAATTTAGACTCAACCATCCTTTTCCATTTTCTCACACTCTGCTTTTGTAACTCTGGTGGCATAATACCTAGTTTTTCTGGCTCTGGCCCCCAGCCTCCTGACAGCTTCAAATATTCCTGTGACAGAGTGCTGTGGGTTAGTACCTGAGCCAGCACTCTGGTCACTATTAGTAGCAATTAGGTTCCCCTTGAGAAGGCCCAATGGGACAGAGGTGTACCTGATTACCAGGGCAGACTGGCGCTGGTGAGTCAGTGAACCAATTAACCCATTACCAGGGAAGCTGTATAAAAAGGCACAGGAAGGCTTGCTCAGAAATAAAAGAGAAAGAGAGCAATAGAAGGTCAGGAGAGTCTGATTAAGGGGTCAGGGTCTTGTGTGTGGTCTCCTGAGTACAGATGTCCCCTTTCCCCTGCCTTTGGCAAAGGGGTTAGAAAGTTGAGACACAATATGTAAGGATATAGAAATGCTTCCGTGTACTGGTGGAAGGATTAAAACACCAAGTAAACTACCCAGAGACGTTTATAAGACAGAAGGTCTCAGAAGCAGTCTGTGTTTGTGGAGAAAGCAGAGGTGTGGCATGCCACCCTCTCACAATTAATGCAACAGTACACTGTGAGGTTTCCTCATTTGCACCCTCAGAGTGTATTGTGTGCCCTGTATACTGTAGAATTTGGATATCTGCTTTGACTGGCATGAGGGTCTCTCTCACTTGGGAAGTGGGAGAATTTTGGCAGCTGAAAGGTCAGCTGAAAGGGCGTGTCTATCGGGAGACTTAGCATGCAGCAAGGCAGTGTGTCAAGCTACAGCACACTAGTTTGCTGTGTGCTAAATGGCTGTGTGGCCAGCAGTAAGTCAAAACTCGCTGAAGAACTTCTAGTGAGCAGTAGCAGGGTCCACTTTGTGCAGTAGACTACAGTGCTGTAGATTCACAGCCCAGCTTGCCATGTGTTAAATCTCCATGTAGACAAGCCCCTAGAGAGGTTCAAAATATAGTCAGGCAATAAAATGAGATTCAACATGGAAAAATCAAGCTAACACATGGGGAACTTTCTTACTCCACTAAACAGCTATTGATGTTTCAAATTGTTTCTTCCAGACATATTAGCTTGCATGTTTCCAGGCTGAAACTCACTTTATTTCCTGACCTTATTTCAATGCTTTCTGGGTCCTTTTTTTATTATTTCTCCTTCGTGGAGACATATCCTGATATGGGAATATAGGATTTGCCATACCGTATTCGACCAATGGTCCACCTAATCTGGTATCTTGTCTCCAACATGCCTAGTTCCAGATATTTCATAGGAAGATGCAAGAAGCTTCATATTTATGGAATAAACTGCCCATAAGGGAAGTTACTTCAATGACAGATTTCAATGGGGGTTAGGTCCAGGTAACAGAGGGCAGAATTGGCTTTATGTTTTGGAGAGAATATGTCATAAGAGTGTATATTGCAGAAAGGTAACTAGATTTTCAAAATAAAAATCAGGACACTCATGTGACATTTTTAGGGTTCATGAAATCCTTGTACAAAAGAACTTACTTTTTTTTTTAAATAGGTGCTGCTGTGGTCTCTCTACTGCCAGTGTCTGACTCAAGAGCAACATATGCATATTTCACGGATTGAAGGTTTTCCCCCCCACTCACTTAATGTTCCATGAAACACTGATCAAGTGTCTCTAACACTCACTGAGTGAAACAGCAGCTTTGATAGCATTTATGCTCATTTGACTTTTCTCTTCACTCCAAACACCATTCATCACACTGAACTCTCATTCCACAGGCTTGTTTGTTCCTGGTAAACACAGAGTAAATTCTACTTGAGAGATACAGAATAAATATATTTTGAACCATTGTTGTGTAGTTATCAAAAAAACCTCAAACTTTTTGACTAATGAGATGAAAAACTAGGCCATTTCAGGTGTCCTAAGATTTTAGGAAACACCTGGACATTATATGAAAAACTCAGACATAAGGTCACTTTAATGTTACAGGGAAAAAAGATGCTACCTTCTGTGATGCGACGCTCTTGTCTTGAGCTAGGTGGGTTGTGGGGGAAGGGTGAAATGTGCTGCATTTGGCTTATTCTTTCTTTTTTTCTTGCACTTGTAGAAAAAGTAGGCCTGGCTTCCCGCAGAGGAGATGTCATCAGCCTCTAATACCTGACTCAGCATGCTTCCGTCCTAAAGCACAACAAGTAAGTGAGCAACCTAAAGTGGCTTAAACTTTATGTTCCACTTTTAATCCTCCAAACATGAGACTGTAGCTATCATTCTGCCATTGTGGGGTCATTTTCCCTTGGCAGACAATCTGTACCTGCAGAATGGACTGGTGACAAACTGAAAATACTACGTTCGTGATATGTACGTCACTGAGATCATATTGGCAAGATGCGTTGGGCTTTTTGGGATATTTACTGTTCAGATTTATGTTCGAGTGTGAGGGGCCCTGTGTCTGTAATGGATTAACCTCTGACAGCGTTGGATGTCTTATGGATATAACTGCTTTGCCCTTTGCTGCGATATCAGCCTTTTTTATTGTGTATAACCATTCAACAGCAACCAACCAACCAACCAACTAGTCCAACAACAACAACACGATTAGAGATGACTGGAATATATGCACTCTGCTGTGAATAATTTAGACAGAGTACACAGCGGCAATTTCTCCACACTGCACATAGGTCCAAGTGGGATGTCCATATCTTCTCATATCTTGCTTACGTGATCTCTTGTTATAGATTATTCTCTCTGCTGGGACTCAAAACTGCATAACCCACTTTGGACCATCAGCTAGGCTCCACTTTTACAGCATTTGGGTAAACACCCAACCTCACTGAAACCTCAGCCATGGCTTTCTGCCTCACACTGAACATATCCAAGGATCTGATGGTATGATAAAGCCCTCCCAACTGGGATAATCTGGCCAAGGATTATTATTGCTAGAGTAAACAGGGATCAGAAGAGAGAAAGAGAGACCAGAATCTCCCACCTCTGAAAGAATGCAATCCACGACTAGTGTTTAAACTTATTTTCATTACAAAATGTAACATTATATAACTTATTCACAAACAGAATGAAACAAGGGCAATACGAATAAGTATGTGAGCATGTTACATGAGTTCTAAATTACTAGAGCACTTACACATCTTGATCAAAAGAATTCCAGCCCTATGGCTGCAGTAATTTGCATGGCCTACTTTTTGCAGTTTTTCTATTTGTTTGATATGTGGATACACATTGGTTTCACATTCCTCCTTCTAAGTCTCTGTCCCCCTAACTCTTCTTTTGTGAAGTGCATACCTGTGCTCTACAGAACAACGAGCGGTTAGCTATTTACATGCTTGGCAAAAAACTACACAGATTTACATAAAATGTTATGTTTATATTACCGGGGTTTTTGTTAATAGCCTGAAATAATCCCACTGAAATAGCCCAACTATCTTATTTAATTTAATTTAAATTATTTATTAATAAATCAGGCTCTCTAAGGAAAAAATCTGATTTAAAAAAACCCAAATAGTTTTTTCTTACTGAACAATGTAGTAATGCTTGTGAAAAGATTGATCCTGGATCATAAAACTCCAGTGACTTCAATGGTTTCAGTAGCCTCATTGTGCAGTCAGGGGATCTGTATCTCAAAAGATACCACCACAGCTGGCAAAAATGGACACACTGGTTGGCAAGCTCAACACAGAGGCCAATGATTGATTGATTTTAATTGGCATATGTATTTATTTATGATTTAATTGGTGTTCTAATTTTGAGCATTTTATGATGTGACAGATTTACTAAAACTTCAAACAATTACAATAAATTGCTCATATGGATAACTAGAGAAGCCACAACTTCTGGAATTTAACAACTACCTTCCTGTTAAAATCAACCCCCTACCAGTCTTATTACTTATTAGCCAAGAGAAATCAACTGCTCACATGCTTAAGATAAGGCATGTGCTGGTGTGCCTTGCTAGAATGGAGTCCTAGGGCATCATCCTGCTCCCAGGCACATCAATGGGAAAACTCCCAGTGAAAGATCAATCCCCAAACTGGCATAGAAACAATCCTTACCCTTTGAAGCCATGTCTCCTAGTCAAGACAGGGTTGATGCACATCAACTGATCAGGATGGGGTTAATCAGATTGCTGTTGCCTGTGTTTTATTCATTATGTAGATGATTTTCAAAACTGTTAGACATTCAGCATTCTGGCCTCATCCTGCTTTCCTTGAGCACCCAACACTCCCATTGAAGTCAGCAGCATTTTGAGCTCTCCAACGTGGGTGTGTCAATGAGCAGGAGTCCTGGCCTGACCCAGAGGAACTGCCTCTCAGGGTGACAGGAGTTCAGGCTCCATGTACATGTGGCTGATCATTAATTCAGCAGAAATGGAGGGGCTGATTTAACAGATGAAGGCAGATTGTTTTATGGAGCAGGGAGGGATTGAGAGGGTACGTTGAGAAAGCAGGAAGGCTAGAAAAAGATCAACCAAAAATGGGCCAGCATGTTAGGCCATATGTCTCTTCTAAACATTTTTTCTGCTCTTATTATTCCAATGTCGTATTACTTCATGAATATCAGCCACATTTTTTTGCACATTGATTAACCAATGATTTTAAAGAAGTAAAAATGAATACAATATGTACTTGCATGAGGAAGATTTTTTTTCTTACTGTGTGAATTTGAGGGCATGAGCTCATCACAGTTTCTTTTGATCACAGTTCAAAGACCATGACTCTGAAGGTCAAGTCAAACTCTCTTTTTCAGCTCACTCATCAGCAACCGTGAAGATTCTTCATTCAGAATGTATTGAAGGATTCTGTTGGTAAGGCACCAGCCTTATAATTCCACTGGACTGGCTCTGCAGGACTAACAGGAGAAAAATGCTGTAAAAACTGGTTTTTGTCACTCAGCCAGACATGTGGGCCAGACACCGCAAGAACGTTGAGGATTTAGTCCACTTTCAGCAGCATAAAGCAGTACAACAGGTGCTCCAGTACCTCTGCCTGCCTATAAGACTTCTCTCTGCCCAGGAGACAAGGTAGTAGGGCACTCGTTGTGGGCTCTCAGGCTGTGCAAACTTGATGGTGCTGCTCCTGGACTGTCTCACTCCTCCCAATAGCAAGTAAGGCTCTTGACTGAGCTTCCCCTTCCTCTCTTTGGCTACATCTACAATATGAGCTAGGAGTGAGATTCCCAGCTCACGTAGACATCCTCATGCTAGCTTTTGAGCTAGCACACTAAAAACTGTAGTGTAGCTGTAGTAGCAGTGAGGAGCAGTATGGGTTAGCTATGCTGACTACAAACCTGCACGAGCTCACGACTTCATACTTGGCACAGCTAGCCCTTGCCGCTGCTCATTGCTGCCCATGCTACCATGGCTACACTACTATTTTTAGAACGCTAGCTCAATGAGAGCTTGCACAAGTAAGTCTATGCAAGCTGGGAATCACGTTCTTAGTGTATAGAAGGCAGGAAAATGCTATAGCCAGACTCCCTGCTTTTCTTCCCATCCCCTCCCCTCCCCTACCTTGGGAGAAGGAAACAAGAGTGTCTCTGCTGGATTCTATCTCCTAGACTAGTGATTGGGTTCTTGCTCTGAACCTTTCCCTCCCAGTGCAAGGAGAAAAACCCAGGGTAGAAAGGGATTGATGCCAGCAGGGGATATACATACAATAAGGGTGAAGGAGTGTATAATGGGGAAAGCGGATTTATGCTGCAAAAGGAGCTTGATGAAGGTGATAAAGAGAAACTGGTGCTGGAAGGAAGGTAAGGAGCTGGGGGCCTAAGGACTGCTACCAGCAAAAACAAGAATATTTTTTCTTGCCTCCTGCTCCAAACTGATTCTGATTCTTCTAAAAATATGGAGACTGGTGCCACAGGAAGATATAACCCTTGATGCGGCTCATTTGTTGTGATGGATCAGTTTGCTTTGAAAAAAGTGGTTCCTTTTATTTATTTTTAATATGAAATATCTTTAATGGAGGTTTCACAGCATGAGGCCCTTACGCTTAAAAGCCCTCATTGTAATAGCTCAGTAATGGAAGTCTTTTTGGATATAGATTTCTGGTAATACAGAGCTCCTTATACATTACTTCAGACTTTAATGTATTGTCTGAACCTTTATGCCATTCTCGCTCCTCTTCCTCAGTAAACATATTGCTAATAAAAGAAAGCCTGTTAGCATCTGCTGTTCACAAGAAGAAAGAGTTCACAAATGCAGTCGCGAATGGGGGTGTAATATTTGTTCTGTATCCCATTTACAAGCTATATAAATATTTGTTCCAGTGGCATTGTGTGGCAGATTAAAGAGATTAAGGTGTTGCTCACCTGGTTAGGATTACTGATTTAATGTGAGAAAAAGGGTCTGATTGTAACATAGGAGCTTCCAGGGGTCAGCTTTAAAACAATTTCACAGATTTATTGAAGCTACCTGCTGTTTGAAAGAGAAAATCATGGCTCCTTTTAGTCAATGCCATCCTGTATCAGCTAAACCTCTTCTAATTCCATAACATGAAGAACTCCCTTCTATTGTGGTGATGATCTGCTCATTGAGAGTGCCTTAAAATCTATTTTAAAAAAATAGCTGTAGTAGTAATAATAAGGAATAATAACTCTTAGTACTTCTGTTGTACTCTTTATCCATCCATCTTAAAACATGTCACAAAAGAAAGTACCATGATCCCTGTTTTACAGCATTGGAAACTGAGGCACATCCAGGAACAGAATCTGGGTCAGCTAGCTCTCAGTCCAGTGCCCAACCCAGTCTACCATAACACTTCCTAGTTTGGTAGTGTCCTACTTTATTTACAGTTATCCTGTTGAAAACTGACTTTACAGTAATTTTTTTCTTAAACTTCTAATTTTCAATTTTGAAAAAGGAAGCTTAATTTCCTGATTAGGATAAAAGACTCATTTCCAGTGGCTGATACAACAGCGTTGCTTTCCAGTCCTGCATCAGGAAAGCATGGGCATGAGAGAGTACTTGCAGTAATGAGGAGGTCTCAAAGCACATGCATTACAACTTTGCCAACTCGATTTCTCTGTCTTGAGGCAGGCTGGGGCTTCCCTCTTCCCCTACCACCGCTCCAGGCTGACTGCACTCTGTGCCAGAGGACGGAAGATTCAGTCCCCACCCACTAAAGCAGAGGAGAGAGAGAGTGTGTGAGGGGGCGGGGGGAGGTCTTGGTGAACAGCACTACAGCGGAGCCATGATAAGGAGTGAGGGCCCTCTCGCACACTGAGGATACGTCTATACTTGGAGCTGGAAGCATGATTCCATCTCATGTGGAAACACTCGGGCTAGCTCTCCTCAGGCTAGAGTGCTACGAAGAGTAGTGTAGCCACGGTAGCACAGCTAGCTGCAGGATGGGAGAGCTACCCACTACAAGCTTCTCCGGACCTCATGGGTATGTACTTGGGTGTCTAGCCCGAGCGAGAGCCTGTACTGTTGTGGCTACATTGATATTTTCAGCACACTAGCTCTCCTTAAGCTAGCCCAAGTAAGTCTCCTCAAGCTAGGAATAACACCCCTTAGCTCAATGGTAGACATACCTGTAGTGTCTTCTCCTGCGCTGCTGTCAGCGAGGGCCTTGTGGAGCTGTGGTATCAGAGTTAATACTCCACTTAGATGAATGGGGCAGTTCACACATCAGAGCTCTTGTTACGGGATCTCTGCAGACTCAGAAACATAGCAATGTGGCATTTATGCTCAGGGCACCTTTTTAACATGGTCTGTGGAAAGAGGAGGACTAGAAACATTTATTTCAAAAAATGAAAATAGATTGATGTTACATGACTCCGGAAGCTGGGGCCTTAGGTACAGGCCTGTAGTGTCTATGTCTTAGTTTGTTCCTGAATTTGGGTCCTTCATCAGGGAGGCATTTTAGAGGGAAGAACATAAATTTGGGCTGAAGGGATGAATGTGCACATGAGGGGACAAGCATCTGCCTTTGGAGGTAGGTGTCTTACTGGGCACACTAAGAGCATCACAGTGATTTCATGAGCTTTACTATCAGGAGCAATCCCACATTAGCAGGTTGGACAAGGTGACCCAATATGTCATGTATTCTGCCAGCTACTTGTGATTTTACAGTTCTATGTCAATGAGAACCATGAAATGCATGGGTGGATTGTAACAGGGATGCGCTTCTCACCACCTGAAACTGGAGTTCATTCACTCAGCAAAATTGTTTTGGTTTGTTTTTTTATGGTGACAGCTTAGCATAGTGAAGTCCTCTAACCACAATGGGAAATACACCAGATGGATGAGCAGTACAGGATTTTCCCCTCTACACCCTACCCCGAATCTGAGGGGACTGCATCTAAGATTGAGATAATCTCCATGCCCATTTAGCTCATGGTCTTCTCCACTGAGACTACCAGCAAGGGTGGCCGTAGTGGTGCTGCCTGTGGGAATCTGTACCAGCAACCTTCTACTCGCTTTAGACAGGCCATTGTAGAGCAGGTCTCTTTCAGCCTCTTCCCTAGCTAAGGCTTCTTTTGCTTCTTTTCCTTTACTGTCCCAATCCCCTTCCCTGTAGTTAGAAATATTCTTAAATACTTTGTCTTATTATGTGTCTCAGATAACACTATTGTTATGCTACCTGCTTGAAATACTTGCTATAAAATTCTTCTTTTCCTTTTTCAGTTTTATAGTATTATCCTGCACAAAGTTATATTCTTGTAAAACCTTTGTGGTAACAGTTCCATACTTTGGAAAGACAAATAGAGTTGAAGTACTCCATAACAAAAATAGTCATAAAAAGCTCATTCATTATTACACAGAGAGGAACTGTATATCCAAGTATTCTCCCTTGAGTTATTCTAGTTTGAACAATTTCTGATCGTTTTCAGCTTTTACAAAAAATAATGTGACCTCCAGTAATCTCTGATCAATCAAGGTAAACAAAACTAAAAGCTGTATAATAAGAGTACAGGAGAGAAAGGTTACCTATATAATAAGATTTGTGTGTGTGTGTACGCACGCGTGTGAGAGAGAATATGACCAGGTTCAATCATCACTGGACTTCACAGCCATCACTGTTACAGTCCAGTTTTTAAAACTCTCAGCCATTTTGACTTTGCATAACACAGTGCTGTGTACAGCTACAGCATGGCATGGATCTATCTATGCCATGCCAAGAGTCCAGGCCCATTGTGATTTCATACGTACCAACAACCCACCACCCTTATTCTACAACTGATCTGAATGCAATTTATTTGAGGGAGATTGCACAGATGGTGGATTACTTGGCCCAACTGCCAAACCTGGGCAACAGCATGGTGTTTTCAGCTACTACTGATAAATAACCATCCCCAAAGGATTTACAAGTTATGAGCAAGATTCTGATCTCAGTTACACCAGGGTGGTTCTGAAGTAATGGAATTATTTTGGATTTGCAGCAGTGTAACACAGCAGAATATGGCCCTGTACACAGGTCATTTCACCCAGCACAGAATCACAGGAGGAGGACAGGCAAAGGTGGAAAGGCCTAGTGACTAGGGCACAAGACTGGGACTCAGAACACAAGTTTAATTTCTGTCTCAGTCACAGATTTCCTGTGTGACCTCATGCAAGTTACTATGTACGCTGGGCCTCAGTTCCTCATCAGTTAAGGTTAATACTTCTCTACCTCACATAGGTAGTGTGAGGATAAAATCCAGTAATGGTTGTGAGGCACCAAGATACTACAGCAATGAGGGCCATATAAGTACCTAAAGACATAAACAAACAAGTTTTGCACAGCGTGTCATGCACAATAGGGGAAGGACATTGGGTCAATCCCTACTAGATATAAGTAATATGGGCTCATTAATTGTCCAGGCAGATCAGACAGACGCTCGGTTTTTCAAGGTCTAAAAATCATAGAGTAAATTGCATGGAATATTGTAGAGGGCAGAGCTAAGGCTTGGATCAAGTTCTCTGTGCTTGCATTCCAATTCTTAGGTAAATTGGTTTTGACCTAACATTTGAAATTACATAATAAAGAACATTAAAATGGGAAAAATGTTTTGTCAAATGAAATGCTAAAGTGCAGCAAGTTCTAAAGACCAAAAAAGTATATTCTGATTGCTTCTCATAAGAAGAGAAAAATACTTTAAAGACAAAAACAGCTGCCCAAAGACAAACTTTTATCAGAGAATATCTAGTAGTTTGACCTGTATGATCTATGCTCATTTTTCCTGTAGCAGAGCCCTTTGTGAGAATAAGGCCAAATTCTGCTCCCAAGTACACCAGTGCAGATCCAGAATACACTCCACTGACCTACTGGAGTTATTCCAGGTTTATATCACTGCAAGAGAGAATTTGGCCTATGTAAGAAGAAATCCATCATGAAGAACTGGATGATAGTTCAAAAACTATCCTTTTTCTGTTTTCCTTTTTCTGTTTTCCTTTTTCTATTGCAGTAGTAGAATTCTTTTAACTGAAAAAGATGAACAAGTAAAAACCCAGGCTCAAACAAAGCCAGGAAAATCACTGATGCAGAAATCTTCAATTTATATTTGTATTGGTTTCTATGGACAAAATCTTGCATTCAGCTATAATCCAGTGCAACTCTATTGAAGCTATTTGGGTTGCATAGATGAGGTCAGAAGTTAGTCTCACTTGGATAGTGATGTTCATCCAAAATAAAAATCTTCTGAAAGCCTCACAGGAGCATAGTTATGTATAGCAGACCAACAGATGTCAGTGTAATTGTTCATGTGGTGAGACATCTCCTAGTCACTACTAGTTCTTTTGAAAATATCATCTCAATGCTGTATACAGTATATGTGAGTATATTTTGTGACAAGTAACTACATTTTCATAATGGACTATGCATGTATATCCAATGCCAAATTCTCTGTGCACAAGGCCTGATCATTCCATTTTGATCCAGACTCTTCCCCAAACTTTTCCCCCAGATCCCATGGGCAGGGTCCAGCGGCAGGTTGCCCACCTGGCTTGCAGATATTCTCCCACAAAAGCAAAACAGACTTAGATCACATTACATTTCTGTGGCCTCTTCTCCATAACAAAAAAAGCCTGCCCTTAAGAGATCCTGGGGACAGCTTCTGGATGAATAAACCTTGAAGCATGGGTTTAAGAAAGCCACATTGTCAGGGTTCATATGGGTGGGGGCACTGGAATAAGAGAGCCAGGGCAGAGGCACAAAACTCTGGGCAAATAGTTCTAGACCCCTGCAGATCCTGGGTGAAGGAAAGACTATATGGCATTTAGGGACTGGACCCATCTGGATCTGCTGAGGGCAACCCCCCATACCTCTGATGGAAAATAATCAGTAAGAAACTAGCACTAGATGCAGTCCCACTGAATTCAACACACTGCACCATTGTGAATGGGAGCAGAATCTGGCCCATATATTTGAATTATTTTTCACTTTATTCCACAGCATGTCTGTCTAATTATCTTTCCTCGAGTCAGGTCACTCTTTGAAAACATCCCTAGACATGTATTTTCTATATTCTTGGACAGCTGTTTAGCGAACAGCACACATTTGATATAGATACTCTTCCTAAATCGTCAGCCCCTGTAATCCATTATTATTGTTATTACTCAATCGCCTACAGCTGATACTACTTTTCTTCTCTAATCAGGGAATGCCCTATTTTAGGATTAATCCAAAGTGGAAATTTACAAGTACTTTATCTGAAATACATTTGGGTCTAATGCCATATTTTTAAGACATACAAGTGCAGTAAAAACAGCTTAAGGACATACATGTGAACCAAAGTTTGGATCTAGATCCAAATTTTCCCAGACTGGGGAAGCTCAGATTTGGGGCTTTGGTTTAGACCTAATGCTACCTTTCTTGAATTACTTTGGCACTTTTGGTCTCATCTCATTCATAATCTACAGTGTGAAAATGGATTAAAATGAAGAGGAAAAAAAAGATTTTAGAATTTCAAAATTTTTGAGTTTGGTTCTTAAAGAGGTTCAAAGGGTGTGTGTGCAGGGGGCGGGGAGAGGTTTTTAAATTATTTCTAACTATTTAGTTCACAAATATCCTTTTGTAAAGGAAGGTTTTTTCTGAAAAAGTAGGCAAGTGTCTAAAACCTGCCTAGAAAATTTACTATTTTTAATACAGTGCTGTTAAAAAAATACAACTAAAGATTTTAACTATTACAATTTAAAGAGAGAGATCCCAGGCCGAGACTTTGTATTGCAAGTTTCAGCCCAAAGCAAATAAGGTATGACTCATGGATCCATTCAAAGTGGATTTATCATGTGGATATTAAAAAAATCTTAACTATGTCTCCAATTGCCGGTATACAGTATATACGAATTTTCCATTCTCTCTAGCATTTGAGGATTAGTAGCATTTCCTAAACTTAAGAACATAAGAACGGCCCTACTGGGTCAGACCAAAGGTCCATCTAGCCCAGTATCCTGTCTTCCGACAATGGCCAGTGCCAGGTGCCCCAAAGGGAATGAACAGAACAGGAATCCATCGATCCATCCTCTGTCGCTCATTCCCAGCTTCTGGCAAACAGAGGCCAGGGACACCATCCCTGCCCACCTGGCTAATTGCCATTGATGGACCTATCCTCCATTAATTTATCTGGTGTTTTTTTAAACCCTGTTATGGTCTTGGCCTTCACAACATCCTCTGGCAAGGAGTTCCACAGGTGACTGTGTGAAGAAATACTTCCTTTTAAACCTGCTGCCTATTAATTTCATTTGGTGACTCCTAGTCCTTGTGTTATGGGAAGTAGTAAATAACACTTTCTTATTTACTTTCTCCACACCAGTCATGATTTTATAGACCTCAATCATATCTCCCCTTAGCCGTCTCTTTTTTCAATCTGAAAAGTCCCAGTCTTATTAATCTCTCCTCATACAGAAGCCAATCTATACTCCTAATCATTTTTGTTGCCCTTTTCTGAACCTTTTCCAATTCCAATATATCTTTTTTGAGATGGGGCAACCACATCTGCACACAGTATTCAAGATGTGGGCGTATCATGGATTTATATAGAGGCAACATGATATTTTCTGTCCTATTATCTATCCTTTTCTTAATTATTCCCAGCATTCTGTTCGCTTTTTTGACTGCAGCTGCACATTGAGTGGATGTTTTTAGAGAACTATCCACAATGACTCCAAGATCTCTTTCTTGAGTGGTAACAGCTAATTTAGACCCCATCATTTTATATGTATAGTTGGGATTATGCTTTCCAATGTGAATTACTTTGCATTTATCAACATTAAATTTCATCTGCCATTTTGTTGCCCAGTCACCCAGTTTTGAGAGATCCTTTTGTAGCTCTTCACAGTTTGCCTGGTTGTTAACTATCTGTAGTAATTTTGTATCATCTGCAAATTTTGCCACCTCTCTATTTACCCCATTTTCCCGATCATTTATGAATGTGTTGAATAGGACTGGTCCCAGAACAGACCCCTGGGGGACACCACTATTTACCTCTCTCCATTCTGAAAACTGACCATTTATACCTACCTTTTGTTTCCTGTCTTTTAACCAGTTACCAACCGATCAGAGCACTGTCCCTCTTATCCTGTGGCAGCTTACTTTGCATAAGAGCCTTTGGTGAGGGACCTTGTCAAAGGCTTTCTGAAAATCTAAGTACCCTATATCTAGTGGATCCCCTTGGTCCACATGCTTGTTGACCCCCTCAAAGAATTCTAGCAGATTTGTAAGGCATGATTTCCCTTTACTAAAACCATGTTGACTCTTCCTCAACAAATTATGTTCCTCTATACATCTGACAATATTGTTCTTTATTACAGTTTCAACCAGTTTGCCTGGTACTGAAGTCAGGCTTACAGGCTTGTAGTTGCCGGGATCACCTCTGGAGCCCTTTTTAATTACTGACGTCACATTAGCTATCCTCCAGTCATCTGGTACAGAAGCTGATTTAAATGATAGGTTACAGACTACAGATAGTAGTTCTGTAATTTCACATTTGAGTTCCTTCAGAATACAGAATGGTGAATACCATCTGGTCCTGATGACTTATTATGCTGTTTAATTTATAAATTTGTTCCAAAACCTCCTCTAATGATACCTCAATCTGGGACAGATCTGTCACCTAAAAAGAATGGCTCAGGTTTGGGAATCTCCCTCACATCCTCAGACGTGAAGACAGATGCAAATAATTCATTTAGTTTCTCTGCACTGGCCTTATCGTCCTTCAGCGTTCCTTTAGCACCTCGATCGTCCAGTGGCCCCACTGGTTGTTTAGCAGGCTTCCTGCTTCTGAAGTACTTAAAAAAAAATTTGCTGTTACTTTTTGAGTCTTTCGCTAACTGTTCCGCAAATTCTTTTTTGGCCTTCCTAATTGTATTTTTACACTTCATTTGCCACTGTTTATGCTCCTTTCTATTTTTCTCACTAGGATTTAACTTCCACTTTTTAAAGGATACCTTTGTGCCTCTTACTGCTTCTTTTACTTTGTTGTTTAGTTTGGGGTATACATTTAAGTTGAGCCTGTATTATGGTGTCTTTTAAAAGTTTCCACGCAGCTTGCAGAGATTTCACTTTTGGCTCTGTACCCTTTAATTTTTGTTTAACGAACCTCCTCATTTTTGTGTAGTTCCCCGTTCTGAAATTAAATGCTACAGTGTTGGGCTGCTGTGGTGTTTTTCGTGCCACATGGATATTAAATTTAATTATATTATATTATAGTCACTATTACCAAGTGGTCGAGCTATATTCACCTCTTGGACCAGATCCTGTGCTCCACTTAGGACTAAATCAAGAATTGCCTTTCCTCTGGTGGGTTGCAGGACCAGCTGCTCCAAGAAGCAGTCATTTAAGGTGTCAAGAAACTGTATCTCTGTATCCCTGAGGTGACATGTAGCCAGTCAATCTGGGGATAATTGAAATCCCCCATTATTATTATTATTGATTTTTTTTATTTTAAATAGCCTCTCTAATCTCCTGAGCATTTCATAGTCACTATCACCGTCCTGGTCAGGTGGTTGGTAATATATCCCTACTGCCATATTCTTATTATTAGAGCATGGAATTTCTATCCATAGAGATTCTATGGTACAGTTTGATTCATTAACGATTTTTACTTCATTTGATTCTACGCTTTCTTTCACATATAATGCCACTCCCCCACCAGCAGGACCTGTTCTGTCCTTCCGATATATTTTGTACCCTGGTATTACTGTGTCCCATTGATTATCCTCATTCCACCAAGTTTCTGTGATTCCCATTGTATCAGTACCCTCATTTAATACAAGGCACTCTAGTTCACCCATTTTATTGTTTAGACTTCCAGCATTGGTATATAAGCACTCTCTCCTTGGAGCTGTCTGTCATTACATGATGTAATTGAATGGGACTTCTTTTTTATTTGACTGTTTCTGATCAGACCCTGCCTGCATTTTATCCTTTTCCATCCTCTTGTCCTCACTAGGACATAGAGATTCTCTATTAATAGATGCTCCCCTAAAGGATGTCCAAACCATGTGCTCCTCTGCACCTGTCGGCTTTCCTCCAGCCCTTAGCTCTACGACCTTTTTAATGTTAAGTGCTAGCAATCTGCTTCTATTTTAGTTTAGGTGGAGCCCAGCCTCTCTGTATAGCCCCTCCCTTCCCAAAAATTTCCCCAGTTCCTAATAAATCTAATCTCCTCCCTACACCATTGTCTCATCCACACATTGAGACTCTGCAGTTCTGCCTATCTAACTGGCCCTGCACATGAAACTGGGAGCATCTTAGAGAATGCTACCATGGAGGTTCTGGACTTCAATCTCTTACCTGGAGACCAAATTTAGGCTGCTAAGACCTCTCTCCTATCCCTCCCTGTGGCTAGTAACTGCAATATCCAGTATGAGGACCCACCACATCTTTCTTGAGGTGACTACTGCTGTCCTACTTTTCTTTTTGTTCCATATTTTTTTCTTTAATCACTTAGCAATTTCACGCTTACAGCTCTGCTTTCAGTCCTCATGGTCTATTAGCCCTGAAAGAGTTTGAATTGTCTGAATCTCCTGACATTTGCTTTTTACTTATTAATTCGACAGTTTCCAGTTCATCGGTAAAAGATGTGGATGCCATTTCCTACCTACATTACATGCTTGCAGATAATATATCGTCCTAGAAAAGTCAAATCAGTCCAAGTTAGTGAATGACACTCTCTTAAAAGAGCTGCCCTTGGGAACAAAACACTCCAGCTGTTGTGCAAAGGCAGTTTGAGAACGGTTGCTGATAAGAAGTGGAGCACGTATTATAATGAGGACAGAATATTGCTCCACAAAGTTCTGATGAGTGTTCTGTCAATTAGGATTTCAATTTTTTTTGAACAATCCACATTATACTCATTCACTGTATAAAAAAAATGTACGGTCATTGTTTTGCTCCTGCAGCAATGTGTCAATTAGAAAGGAGCATTGTATACTTATACTTGAGAAAGCGTTCGCTATTCATGGCCACAAAGTAGCTATGAAGTTTGTTCAAGATACAGGGACAAATATTAAGGTGACACTAGCTTCCAAATCAAAACACAGCACACTTATATTGGTGACTGTGATGGGGCAGAGCAGCCCTGCACTGGTACTGCACGGGTTAACCCTTCCTTCCTACCAGAGGAAGCCCCACCCCTGAGGCTCTGCTGGGCATGAGCCAACTAGAGAACAGGTATAAAAGCCTGTGGAGCTGCTCAGTTGGGACTGACCCCCAGAGGGGAAGGAGACATGCTGCTAGTACCAGGAGGGACAGCCTGTGCTCCAGGATCTGGAAGCCAGCCAAGCGGGGACATGCCTTGATGCCTAGATGGAGCACACTGCTCAACATGGAGGGACTGGAGGTTCTGGTAGGAAGTGACCTGGGGGACTATAGAGGAAAACAGCGTTAGAGCTGCGCTGAGGCTTGGTGTGTTTTGGCGGATCCCTGCAAAGCTGGTGGCAAGGGTAACTTGCCCCTACCAGGGCCTGAGGTTGGGACCCGGTGGAGAGGGTTGGCCCAGGTCCCTCTACCCCACCCCAGCCACCTGCTCATCATGGGGATCATACGGACTCCAGCTGCTAGTCTGCTCTACCCAGCCAGTGAGGGGTGATTATATGAATTCTAACACTAGGCCACACTACCCTGCTTGCGAGGGGGATTATATGGACTCTGGCCATAGGGCTGCACTGCTCCAATGCTGGGAGTGATTTATATGGACCCTGGCCAGTGGGCCACCCTGCCCTGACATTTGGGGTGAGTTACATGGACTCTGGCTGCTAGGCCACACTACCCTGCCTGCAAGGGGGTTTTATATGGCCTCTGGCCACTGGGCTGCACTGCTATGACACTGGGAGCGAGTTATATGGACTCCAGCCCCTAGGGCCCACTACCCTGACTAAATGGTGATTGTGCAGAGGGTGGCTATCAGGCTGCATCGGCCACCTACAGAGAGGCAAGCACGTGAACTTGGGAGTGGTGAGATTCCAACACGCCATCCCCCCTACCTACCCCAAAGGAGCAGTAAGGTGCCAGGCCTGCCACAGTGATATCTGTAAGCATTGAGAAATCATCATTCAAGGGAGAAAATACACTTAGAAAATATTAAATGGGTTCTGGAGTTACTACTGCCAGCTTCTAAGTCACCAGTGACATGTGCATATTCCTAGGGTTGGAGGATTTTCACTAGTGTCTTAGTGTTCAGAATGACTTGATCATGAAATGCAGAACAAGTGTACTTAATATTTGCTTTGAGCCAAAATAACAACTTTGATAGAGTATCTGACCATTAAGTTTTTCTGTTCACTCCAAACTTTGTTCATCAGGCTGATCTTTTGTTCCATTCCTGCTAAATGGAACAATTTTTTCCCCTCGGTATAACATTTTGTTATGAAAACAGACATTTTGGTTGGGAAAATGAAAAACTGGGACATTTCAGGTGTCCCAAAAGAAGATTCTGGGATGTCCTACAGAAAACCAGGACTAAAGCTGGCCAGAAAACAATTCAATTTCTTTGAGGTTTTGAAATTTTGCTTTATTTTGATGCAAATGAAACAGGCTTTTTAAAATTGTTTGTGAAAATATGAGGCAGACACCCAACCCAGAGTAACCAGTAGTTAGGTCACTCTTGACGGATAGGTGACCCATATTCAAATCTCCATCAGCTAGAGTAGGGAATAGAAGCTAGTAGATCTCCCATATCCCAGGGGCGTGCCTTACCCACTAGTCTATAGGCTATCCTCTCCTCCATCACCCATTCTAAACATGAGAACTTCTGAACCAACTGTGTTTTATTGAAACTGATACATTTCTGCAAAACATTGTTTTTGACTAACCGGCATTTTTCAACAACATTTCATCAAAAAAAAAAAAAAATCCACTAGCTCTAACTGGGACTGTTCCAGCAAAACTGGAACAAATAACATTCAACGTTACATACAAGCGACCTGCACAGTGATATCAGAATAATGTCAAGGCTTGATTCTGTCCTCACACCAGCCTAGGACCCTGATTTAGCAAAGCATTTAAGCACATGCTTAACTATAAGCACACAAGTAGTCCTATTGAATTCTGTGGAACTATTCATGAGTTTTAAAATGTTTTGCAGAACCAGAGCCTAAGTAAGGAGTAACTCAATTTAAGTCAATGGAATTCCATTGACCAAGCTGGAAAGAGATCACAACCAGAATGTAGATCACTGATGAGCTCAGAGCACTTCAGCCATATTTAGAGAGTCTTCCTTCTCAAATATATTCATTCCCATTATTCCCCTTAGTCACTGGACAGAAATGAGAAGGAGGAGTCTAATTTGACCATACTGATTCCTCCCCCCCTCCACATCCAATTACTGGTAAAGTATCCAGATGACAAAAACTGAGGGAGTGATATGGGTGAACTGAATATTCATTTGGTGAAGGTTGTTTGGAGAGGGACCTTTAACATAGTCATGACTTCATTTAAAATAAATAGAAAGCAAGTTCTACATAATCAGAAGTCGGAGAAAAAAGATGGTATCTTAGGTACAGTACAGCCTGGCTTTACACCACCATCTTACATTCTGATCCCATAGCTTCCAAGAATGTATTCAGTGATCCAGTCTCGATGGACATTGGTGTCTTTAGAGGAACAGTATATTCTAGAACTTGCTTGTGTAGATCTACTGTTATCCAATGAAATCTTTTATGTGGGAGCATTCACAAATACAGCTGGCCTCGGAAGAGATGAGACAATAATACAGAACAGTAGATTAGCCTAAATTTTTTGCCTAAATCTAATCTGGCTCATCTCTAGTTACAATAGCAGTGACTCATGTTGTAAACATGCGGTCCTTATTCAGGCAAAATTCCCATTGCTACTAATAATTCTTGGTCTATAGGAGGTAATTCAAACAATTAATGGATATTTTTTTTAAGAGTATAAACAGAGTTCTAGAGGCCTGACCTTTCTGCACATTTAGGCTAAGATTTTCAAAAGTGACTAGTGACTTTAGGTGCCCAACTTGAGATGCCTTAAAATGACCTGATTCTCTGAAAACTGAGTACAACTTTTGGAAATTCTGTGTTTTTTAACGTGTTTCAAGTTTGACACTCAAAGTCACTAGTTGCTTTTGAATATTTACAAAGTGTTTTATCACTGTTTCATTTCTGAGAATTTTCTTTCCTTCTCAAGCTCACTGGGCAGAGGTCTATGCTGCAATTCCATCTTTATAAAGATGGGATTTAGACAAAAAGTTTCAGATCTCCTCTCCTGAAGCTGAGTCACTAACAAACCAGAATTTCATTCATGTGAGTCACTCTGAGATCTAGAAAAGATAAAGAAAAAGTAAATACAAAGGAGAGTTGAGGGGAGAGAACATGGATGGAAAGCCACATCCTTGTTCCAGATGGTCCCCACTGAGGTCTATTTATCTACATTCCAGGATTATCCAGTGGAAGTAACCTACTATAACAGTTATAGAAGCATTTAGTAGTCCCATCTCTTGAATATTAATATCAATTCACATTGTGGGGTGGGAGAAAAGAAGGGATAAAGGGGATTGGGAACAACTTTTTATATCAAGTTAATTATCTTCCTCCCAGGTTATCTGGGGGCTAGGATGGGTTTATTACAATTGTTATATTAACCATTCTGCAGATTATTTTTTTCTCTCCCCTACTAGGACGGCATTAGAATAAGATAGTTGGCAAGATCATTTCAGATCTGTGTAGCTACAGTAGCTAACATGGGGTAATCAAATTTCATACTACAGAGCATAATCTCTGTGCAAACTCAGGTTCTATCATCCTTCAGCACAGTGAAGCCTGCTCCCCATCCCACGTGCTCCTGGCCTGCACTGTGGGCCACTGGGGAGGTGGAAGTAGGATCAATGTTCTTCTGCCTATCTGGGAGCTCTAAAGAACCTATCACTGTAGATCATTGACTCCTCCCCTCCCAGACAATCTACAGACCAAATATTATCTAGACACAAGAACAATTCAACCTTTGCCTCCATTTTTAATACACAAGACATATTATCCTAAGTAAAATGCCAGAGATGTATTGCTAGAATTCTAACACTGTAAGAATACAAAGCATGTATATGCTCTTCCACTTGCTGGGATTCGATGTGGACACAATAGCAAAATGAGCACAGAAGCATCCATGGAACTAAGCAGTAGGCTGCAATTTTTATTACATTTTTAACACAAAGGAGGGGCACTACCCGCCCATCACACTTACGCACCTAGAGCAGGCATTTAATTGGTTCCAGTGTGGTGGTGGCTTCAGTACCAGGCAAATAGTTTAAAATTATAGTAAAGAATAGAATTCTCTGACACGGATGAACATGATTTGTTGGGCAAGAGTCAACATGTCTCTTGTAAAGGAAAGTCCTGCCTCACCAATCTATTAGAATTCTTTGAAGGGGTCAACAAAGGTAATCCAGTGGATAAATATTGTACTTGGGCTTGCAAAAAGCCTTTGACAAGGTCCCTCACCAATGGCTCTTAAGCAAATTAAGCAGTCATGGGATAAGAGGGAAAGTCCTCTCATGGATCAGTAACTGGTTAAAATGGAGGAAACAAAGGGTAGGAATAAATGGTCAGTTCTCAGAATGGAGAGAAGTGAATAGTGGTGTCCCCCAAGGATCTGTACTGGGACCAGTGCTGTTCGACATATTCATCAATGATCTGGAAAAAGGGGTGAACAGTGAGGTAGCAAAATTTGCAGATACAAAATTACTCAAGCTAGTTAAGTCCAAAGCTGACTGGAAAAAAGTTACAAAGGGATCTCAAAAAACTGGGTTACTGGGCAACAAAATGCTAGAGGAAATTCAGTGTTTATACATGCAAAGTAATGCCCACTGGAAAACATAATCCAAACTATACATACAAAATGACGGGGGTCTAAATTAGCTGTTACCACTCAAGAAAGATCTTGGAGAATAGTTCTCTGAAAACATCCACTCAATTTGCAGCTGCAATCAAAAAAGCGAACATAACGTTGGGAATCATTAAGAAAGGGATAGCTATGAAGACAAAAAATATAATGCTCACACCTTGAATGCTGCATGCAGTTCTGGTCATTGCATCTCAAAAAAGACATTAGACGTGGAAAAGGTACAGAGAAGGAAAACAAATGATTAAGGATACGGAACAGCTTCCATATGAGGAAAGATTTAAAAGATTGGGACTTTTCAGCTTGGAAAAGAGACAACTAAGGGATGATGTGATAGAGGTCTATAAAATCATGGATATTGTATGGAGAAACTGTATAAGGAAGCATTATTTACTCCTTTGCATAACAAGAACCAGGGGTCACCCAATGAAATAAATAGGCAGCAGGTTGAAAACAAACCTAAGGAACTACTACTTCACATCATCATAGTCAGCCTATGGAATTCACTGCCAGGGGATATTGTAAAAGCCAGAACTATAAGAGGTTCAAAAAAGAATTAGATAAGTTCATGGTGAATAGGTCCATCAATGGCTATTAGCTAAGATAGTCAGGGATGCAACCCCATGCTCTGGGTTTCCCTAGCCTCTGATTACCAGAAGCTGGGAGTGAATGAGAGGATGGATCACTTGATTGTCTGTGGTCTGTACATTCCCTCTGAAGCACCTGGCACTGACTACCACAGTAAGACACGATACTGGTCTAGATGGACCATTGGTCTGACCTAGTATGGCCATTATGTTGGTTACAGGGCTCCTTACCATATATAGCCCATAATGTGGGGTAGACTCTCCTCAACCTTCCCTCCAGGACTCAGCTCTCTGAGTCCTAGCATTCTCCTTGGTGTGAGGGGGACAGAGGGTGCAGCAGGGTAGAGACCTCAGCCCGCAAAGGCCACAAGGTCTGATCCTATCCGGCGATCCCAAGGCCCATCACCAAAATCCCAACTTTTACCTCTGGGAATTGTTCATTTTATTCTCATCACTGCACTGGAAACTGGCTGTGAGTTGTGATGTGTAAGCACCACCACCCCAATACCTTAGTTAGGTACCATGTGCATTCCTACTTAATCCAGGCAAGAAGGACAAAGGCAAAAAACTCCATAGTTCTCTGCCAACTGGCCCACGGAAGAAAAAAATTCCTTCCTGACACCCTGAACAATCAATTGGCTAGACCCGCAGCACCTGTCAGGCTGGATTCCCATTCCTAGTTCAGGTGGGTAAAGTGGGTTGCTGGAATGGAGCCAAAAGAGGCTCCACATGGCCCCTGCACTGGGCTAAATTCTGGGAGCTGGGGGATACTGGCCAATCAGCACCTGACTACCCCAGCTGGTCAATGGGTGCCAGAGAGTCCCACGGGATGAGCTACCTATTGTCCCTCAGCAAGTGTCTCCCTCCCTTGCTACTGGGACATTATTATGGAAAGAACTATAGTAGTCACAGTCACTCAATATCAAGTTGGAAGGATCAGCAGTCCACAGTAAAGGAGAGACATGAAAACTATAGGGAAGTCAGTTGTGAGATTAACAATCCAAAGCAAGAAAATTAAGGATGAACAGAGCTGTAACTCCATCCTTAATTCACAACTTTTACTTCTGCAATGCTTAAAGAACTCCCCCCCTTGAAAAAGCACTATGTTCTATATAAATAAGTTTAGAGGATGCTCTGTACAGTACAGCCAGGAAAAGCACCTGATCTTTCACATGGTCATGAGAGCTACAAATCCCACATGAATGTGATATTATCACTGTTATTTAGTAAAATGAAACAATGGCTTCTTGTTACACCAACAGTAAGTGGCAGAGAAAACATGACAGTTACAATTCACACGTGCATTGCACCATTTGTGCAATGATCTCAAAGCACTATACCCCAACAAGTCCCTCAGCAGCTATGTGCTGAAGAGTGCTCTCCACCCCCAATAATAGGGGCACTTCCCATACGGAAAGTTATCCGGATTAAAATTTTTACTTTAATCATTTGAAGGAACTATTTGAGGGAATTTCTCTAGTGCCCCAGACTGCATAGAGCAGGAGATTATATTCCAGGGGGTCCTAGAACAAAACAGCAGATTGTCACAGAACAGCCTGTCAGCCCCTACACAAAATCTTGGGTTTCTAAATTAAGGGATGTGTGTTGAGGTAGGGCAATCTACAGTGCATCACCAAGTTCTGAGCTGGAGATGCCATTGATTTTTAATCTCATTTTTGCAGATGACTGTACTGAGGCACATACAGTAGCTTTCCCAAGGTCATGCAGAAAGTCAGTGCAGAAGCTGGAATAGAACCAGGGAGTCCTAATTCTCAGTCCCCTGGGACAATTCTCAGTTTCCCTGCATTCATCATTTTAAGTCAGGCAGCTGATAACATTTTAGAATGTAGTTTATTCTCTTCAGCATCAGAAAAGAGTCAGTCTTACACTCAGCAAGATACGGTATGAAAGTGAGGCATTTCTTGTTTTACCTCCAGCTTGTAATATGATAGGTTTCTATTTCATCTGTTTTCAGACATCCACCTATCTGATACCAATGTACTGGAATGAATACTGCATTGATGTCAAGAAGACAGAGAGCTGATGTGATCCTGGTGAATAGGATTTAACCTACTGTAAGCAGGGGAATAGTCCTGCTATTGTGGGGAACTTTCCTGGCTCCTGCACTTTCCCAGTGAAGTGAGCTAGCGAAAGGATCTGAGTCCTCGCTCCCACTTCCTTTACCCAGAGGCCTCCCTGCCCTTAAGGACTCCCCTTCCACTCTCTTGTCTGGCAGAATCCTTCTAACACCAACAGGGCTGGGCACAGGATTCCTGGGGGGCTCAACCCCCAACCCTGCTGTGGTCACCTAGGACAGGGGCTAGGGTGTCCCCACTCCGGGGTACTCTCTCTGCACTGGGCACTTCTCTGACCCACTGACCATTACATACAAGTTAAAGCAAATGCAAGATATTTAATCAACAGTTAATTTTAAAAAGAGTAAGGAAAAATGGGAAAGATTAAAGGAAACACATCAACCTGCTCTGTGGGAGGGAACATCACAAACAGAGTCTCTGGAAGGTCAGGGCAGTTCACAGTCTGTTCCTTGTAAGTCCCAGGCCTTCTTCTCAGGCCCTGGCTGTGCTGCAGGGATGCTGTAGGCTGGACACTCACTCAGAGCCTGAGAGCATGTGGCCACCCCAAAGTGGCAAGGCCCTTCTTCCCAGCGTTGCCCTCGCCCTGTCAGGGTTACCAATCCCCCTTCAAGTCTGGCCTGCTGAGGCATCTCCCTGTGCTGGGCCCACTGCCCAGGGTCCCCCCTCATTCTCCCCAGCTGCTCTCAACACCCGGCTCCAGACTGTTCCAGCCCCAAGCTCCAGCTCCACTCTGCCTGAGCACTGCTGCTGCTCTGCCTCCAGCTCCCTGGGCTGCTTCTCTGGCCCCTCTGGCTCTGGTTGCTGCAGCTCTGCTCACAGAACAGGTCTGCTCTGCAGGCTGCTTCTGTGACTCTGCTCCCAGCACTGACCTGCTTCCTGGGCTGCTTTTCTGGCCCCTCTGGCTCTGGTTGCTACAGCTCTCCTCCCAGGGCAAGTCTGCTCTCTCTGGGCTGTGCCTCTGGCTTTGGGGCGGCAGCTCTGCTCCCAGGTCAGAGTCTGCTCTCTCTGGGCTGTTTTTCTGGTCCCTCTGGATCTGGCCCAGCTCAGCTTGGGCCCCTGCTTTCTCCTTAGCTCGGCCCCACGCTGTCTGATCCAGGCAATTCCAGCTCACACGGAGGACAGAACCTCCCTGGCCTCCTGACTCCCTGATTAGCCTGCCCGCTCTGTCATTCAGGCTGACCTGGAGCTTTGGCCTCTCCCTATTGCTCCTAGGGACTGTCAGTCTCAGGGTCCTGATTCCCCATCGACCCTTCCCCCTTTTAGGACGGGGAGCTAGCAACTAAAACACCCCCACTGAATGTTAGTAAGGGGGCAATAGTCCCCTTACGCTAGTATAGGCCCATTAAAAACACTGCAACTGTAGGAGCTGGAGTTAAATCGACATGGAAATGGACAGTAGGGAAACAGAGGAGAAAAAGACAGTTGTGTCCTGTTTTAAACTTGCCTCCATTTTTCAGATCATAATGAAAATCAATATTTAACACTTTGGGGAATTGATTAAAAGGTCCTAACTACTGTGTATGGTTGTGTTTCCATTTACAACCACCATTAACTGTTTGGGTGGAGGGACAGGGATTAGGCAGAATTTATTTAACCTTTTTTCATTTGTTTTCCTACAGGGTTAGCCAGATTACCATAGCTAATAATTTCCACCCATTATGCAGGTTTATTTACTGATGGAAATGTGGTTTTCCTCTGATAGTCAGAGAACAGGAATATTATAAAGTGAAGATCATGAACCTGCTCCTTGGTAATGTTTACAATAACCTATACCAAAACTTCTCAATAAGGTTGGTTAGATAAAATGATGTAACTGGTTGATTGACACTTGATATGTGACAAGCAGTTAATAAAAGTTGAGCTACATACCTCAGTGGTTTTCTACAGTAAGTATTTTTTCCTCCAGGATATTGTATCTCAACTTTTTTAGAAAACTTCTTATCTCTTTTGAAAACGCATCCAGCCCTGGAGCTTTAAAACAATTCAGCTGTCCCTTTTTATTTAAAAAAGGAGCTCCCTGTAGTTAATAGACAAGCCCCTCAAGTCAAGTGGAATTTTAGGGCCACAGTACCATAGAGCCAAATTTTTAAAGGGCCTCAATTTTATGCACGTGTTAAGTTTGCATGTGAACTTGTTTGCATGCAACATTGCTGATGAATATGTGTACCTGCAGTTCAAACCAGGGACACAATTAGCTGCTTTGCTTATAAATCTAGGTTATACATTGCATGCAAATACCTATACATGCAAAGTTTGCCTGTGAATGCAAAGCTGGCCCATTACAAATATGGGCAATATTGTCTATTACCATGAGAAAAGCACTGCACTTGTACAACATCTTTCTCTTCCCAAACAATAGCCCAAACCCAAGTAGTACTATAGGGGTTACCAACAGTACAGAAATGGTAACACTGCTTCAACTGCCCTTTTAACCAACCTTGAGATTTGTTTCAAGAAGCCAAGGGCATTTTTTATTAAAAATGTGTGTGCTATAATAATGCACTGGATGGATCAGGAAGCAGGAAATGTAGAGTGTGGGTGTAAGTATAAGTTGTCTATGTCATGGTGCAGTTTTTAAATTTCTTAGGGGCAGTACATCTTGGAGACTGGTAGGCTTTGCACCAGGATGTTTATTAATCCATTGGTATCATTGTATGTCGCTCGAATGGTTTGGTAGGCTGAAAAAAAAAATTGTCTTGTCTTGCTAGCCAAGTGTCTCTTAAGAGAATGATACTTACAAAAATCAAAAGTTTCATAATATTGGTCATTTCTTTTCAATGTATTCATCGTGCAAAATTGTGTGTTTTAAGAAGTCACTGCATTTAAATACAAACCGTTCCTAGTGAATATGCTTTGGTGCAGGCAAAAGCTTGGAGCACAGAGAGGCCTATGTAGCTAAAATAGAGAAACCTAGAAGTGATACAGAAGAGTCACTGCTTACAGGTGTATCAAGACAGTATGAACTCTTTAATTGCCTCTCAGCAAAGTAGACAGTTTTCCAGATCACAGTTTGTCACCACCCCCAGATTGGTTTAATTAGCACCCTGGTTTGCAGTCTTAGCAGAAGGGCCATGCACTGAAGAGACGTTGGAACCCTTTTGCCACCATTGTTAGCCCTTAGTCTTGATCTGGAAGGAGTAAGGCCATGTCTGCATTAGAGATCCTACAGCAGCACAGCTCTACCACTGCAGCTGCTCCACTCAAAGATTACTTGCATAGCTGTTCCATGCTGACGGAAGAGAGCTCTTCTGTTGACATAATAAACCCACTGGCGGTAGCTAGGTCGGTGGGAGCCAACTGTCCACACTGGTGCTTTGTCAGGGTAACTTACATCGCTCAGGGGTGGTTTCCCTCCGCAAGTTATACCAGCAAAAGTGCTTGTGTAGACATGGCCTAAGTCACATAAGCAGGGAACTAGCCCTTCTGGTGTGTGTGCTGCATCTGTTCTGGGGCTAGAGAACATCAGTTTCCTCTGGGAATGATGTAGGGTGGTGTCCCTTCAGCAGTCCACCCCACTACAGTTTGTAAAAGGTACAATAATAGAAACCTTCATGTGTGACTTGCCTTTTCAAGAGAGGTGTAATGCTGTACTGGGCGCATAGGGCCAAATTCTGCTCTAGGTTACTCCAGTGCAGACACTAAGGGCTTGTCTACACTGGTGCTTTACAGCGCTGCAACTTTCTCGCTCAGGAGTGTGAAAAAAACACACCCCAAGTGCAGCAAGTTTCAGCGCTGTAAAGCACCAGTATAGACAGTGCCCCAGAGCTGGGAGCTACGCCCCTCATTGAGGTGGGGTTTTTTTAAGAACGCTGGGAGAGCTCTCTCCCAGTGCTGCGCTGCGACCACCCAAGGCATGTTAAAGCTTTAGCGTTGCCACTGTAAACTAGCCCTGAGTAACCTCATTGACGCTAATGGGACTACTTCTGTTCTCATTCTGGTGTACAAACTGAATTTGGCCCATTCACTAATATGCAGGAGTCACACGTAATCAGTTCAGACAAGAGCTGCTTTAACAAGGCACAAGTTCACTCAGACCTCTGAGCAAATACATTAGCTCTCAGCTAAACATTTTTCGCAGCACTGGCATGCTGCATGTATTTTTGCCATATACTTCCTAGCCAAATCCTCCTGTTTATGAAACAAAGGAAACATTCCTGTTACAGTAGAGGATCTCTCCATTGTCCTCTGACTGCAGAGGTGTTAATTGCCCACTTCATTTTTAATGGTCTCCTACAATGTGTGTGAACCCCTTATGCGTAGCAATCTGTCCCACTTTGTATTTAGCTTGGACACTCTAGCCTCCTTTTCCACCCCTGAAGAGCTCTGTGTAAATTCAAAAGCTTCTCCCTTCTACCAGCAGAAATTGGTCCAATAAAAGATATTACCTCATCCAGCTTGTCTCTTTCCACCCTGGAACCAGCATGGCTACAACACTGCAAACAATGATTAGTAAGAAGATAGTTAGATATGTTCATCAGTGATTTAGATCAGGGGTGGCCAACCTGAGCCTGAGAAGGAGCCAGAATTTACCTTTGTACATTACCAAAGAGCCACAGTAATATGTCAGCAGCCCCACATCGGCTCCCCACCACCTGCCAGCAGCCCTGCTGATCAGCACCTCCCCTCCTTCCCCCATGCCTCCTGGCATGCAGGAGGCTCTTGGGGGAGGGAGAGGAGAGAGAGGACATGGCAAGTTCAGGGAAGGGGACAAGAAGTAGAGGGGCCTTTGGGGAAAGGGTGAAGTAGCGGCAGAGCCTGCGGCAGAGTCAGGGGTTGAGCAGTGAGCACCTCCTACACCCCACCGCAGCACATTGGAAAGTTGGTGCCTGTAACTCCAGCCCCAGAGTCGGTGCCTAGGCAAGGAGCCGCATATTAACTTCTGAAGAGCCGCATGCAGCTCGGGAGCCACAGGTTAGCCACCCCGATGTAGATAATGACAGAAAGTACACTTATAAAAAGCTTGTGGATGATGCCAAGTTGGAAGGGGTTGCAAGTGCTGTGGGAGGATAGGATTAAAGTTTCCAATGATCTGGACAAAAGTGGAGAAATGGTCTAAAGTAAATAGGATGAAATTCAATAAGGACAAATGCAAAGTACTCCACTTGGGAAGGAACAGTCAGTTACATGCATACAAAATGAGAAATGACTGCCTAGGAAGGAGTACTGCAGAAAGGGATCTGGGGGTCAGTGATCACAAGCTAAATATGAGTGAACAGTGACACTGTTACAAAAAATAAATAAATAAAAAGCAAACATTTTGGGATGTATTAGCAGGAGTGTTGAAAGTAACACATGAGAGGTAATTCTTCGCTCTATTCCATGCTGATTAGGCCTCAACTGGATTATTGTGTCCAGTTCTGGGCACCACATTTCAGGAAAGATGTGGACAAATTGGAGAAATTCCAGTGAAGAGCAACAAAAATGATTAAAGGTCTAGAAAACAAGACCTATGGAAGATTGAAAAATTTGGGTTTGTTTAGTCTGGAGCAGGGAAAGCTGAGCAGGAGCATGATAACAGTTTTCAAGTACATAAAAGGTTGTTACAAGGAGGAAGAAAAAAAAATTATTCTCCTTAGCCTCTGAGAAGAGGACAAGAAGCAATGGGCTCAAATTGCAGCATGGGCAGTTTAGATTGGACATTAGGAAAAACTTCCTGTCAGGGTGGTTAAGCACCAAAATAAATTGCCCAGGGAGAGATTGTGGAGTGTCCATCATTTGGAGATTTTTTCAGCTCAGGTTAGATAAACACCTGTCTGGGATGGTCTAGATAATACTCCTGCCATGAGTGCAGAGGACAGGACTAGATGACCTCTCGAGGTCCCTTCCAGTCCAATGATTCTATGATATTGCCCCTCAAAAGGGCATTTTGTATTTAAAAATAAGGATGTATTTTACATTAGAACTACAAAGCAATATATCTGATAACAATGACACTAGCGTGTTCTGGGCTATTACAATATTCCTTTTTGGAATGCACTTTCCTTTTTACAAACCTTTCGTATACAAAAGATTGCTAAGAAAAGCTATATCAGAAGCAGACATTGTAAACTATCAAAACCTTATACATCAAACACAGGTCCTATGTTTTCAAAAGTGACTAGTGATTTGGGATGTGTAAATTTTTGGGTGCCCAACACTTTAAAGTAGAGGCAACATATTGAGTGGGGCATGTGGGTCAAGTGCCCCCCCAGCAGCCGGCCCAGGCAGGGAGCATATGGGGTGGGGCCAGAGACGGGTTGGAAGGAGTAGGGCCAGAGCCTCTTCTGGCTCCTGGGATGCTGTTTTGTGGTGCAGCGGAGCAGCTGCCTGGGACATCATGGAAAGACTGCCCCCTCCTTGCCAAGGTTCAGCTTCTGGAGACAAGGGCCAAGTGAGCCAGAGACCCCCCCCCACCCTCCTCCTGGCAAGCTCAGCCCCTGTCCCTGGAAGCTGAGCTCAGGCACTGAGCGGGTTGCTGCTGCCATCCCTCCCCAGCCAGGCTGTCTCCCAGGCAGCTGGCTATGCTGCACAGAGCAGTGACTGGGAGCGGCTCTATCCCGCTCCCCACCAGGATGGCTGCTGGGGGCGGGGGGGCGGAACACGATGCAGGAGCCTGATTTTCAGAGGCCCAGTGCCTCAATTCAAAGATAGAGGCACCAAATAACTTAACATTTTCAAAAGTAGGCTAAGTTGGGTTAAGGTCTCTGTCAGAGTACTACCCACCATATCGCTCTTGACATTGTAGTTTTTCCTTCTTCTGCCCTTGTATTCTGATAATTCAGCTATATTTCTATAAAGTTACCTGTCATTTACAATGCCACTTCATGGCCTAGAATGGATTGATAGGTCTTCCTGTAATGGACAAGATCCTCAGACATGATTGGTTATAAGGAAAGCTCTAATTAGGCACCTCCTTCCTTGACACGACATTATTTATATATAAAGACTCCAATTTAGACAATTAGTGGCCTAGCTCTATTAATACCACCGATTGACAATGGAACTATGCTGATTTATACTACTGTGAATCAGTCCCAGTGTATTTAAATACAACATGAAATCGTCTTGCATGTTAAAAGGCATTGGATGACAGTCTAGCAAAAAAATGTAGTAGATGTAATTTCATTATGTTGGATTATACATATAAACACAGGGTTGTTTGGAAACACGTACAGCTTCATTTTGTAACTTGCCATTGTCACATTGGTTACTGTTAGTGTTAGGGTTTATTTTTGGTTATTTCTAAAACTATAGACTGCAAAAAGCAATACTTCTGGGAGTGGCAGGATGCTGCTGGAGATGGTTTTTGATTCCTGCCTAACTCAGCCCATGACTTTCTGCTGCTTTCATAGCACTGAGAGTAACTGTGGTCTTTCTGCAGCTCAGGAACGGAGTAACCCAGTTTTTAGGTACCTGGAGTTGATTAATAAAAGAGAGCTTACATGCATGCTTATGCAATTGATGTCTGGAATTTTTATGCCAGAGGATGTTTCATGCAAAAAGAAAAGATTTCTTCTGACAGTTGCTTCTGTGAAGGGAAGTTTTCAGTGATGGAATAGCTTGGCTCAGAATTCAAGTGTAGTGTGAAATCTTCTATATTCACTGAAAGGAGGACTAGTCATGGGTTCAATTTCATCATTAGAATTTGCATCCAATGAAGTGAGCTGTAGCTCATGAATGCTTATGCTCAAATACATTTGTTAGTCTCTAAGGTGCCACAAGTCCTCCTTTTCTTTTTGCGGATACAGACTAACACGGCTGCTACTCTGAAACTAGATAGCAGTGTTCCCCTTTTGGTGGCAGTCAAGAATAGAGCTGAAACATTAGGCCCAATTCTTTTACACCAGTGCAGGCCCATTAACTGAGATAGTTTAGCTGAACACAGAAGTTAGGACATTGTTTACAAAATGGTCTCTTGCCATGCATTACTCAATTCTCAGGTGAGGTATTTCCACTAGAGATAGGGAAGTATTAGTACCATATACAAGGGACTGGTGAGACCTGATCTGGAATACTGACTGCAATTCTGGTCTCCCCCGTTTAAGATGAATTCAAACTGGAACAGGTGCAGAGAAGGGCTACTAGGATGATCCAAGGAATGGGAAACCTACCTTATGAGAGGAGACTTCAAGAGCTTGTCTTGTTTAGCCTAAAATAAAGGAGGTTGAGGAGTGACATGATTGTGCTCTATAAATACATCAGAGGGATAAGTACCAGGGAAGGAGAGGAGTTATTTAAGTTAAGCGCCAATGTGGGTACAAGAACAAATGGATATAAACTGGCCATCAGCAAGTTCAGACTCGAAATTAGATGAAGGTTTCTAGCCATTAAAGGAGTGAAGTTCTGGAACAGCCTTTCAAAGGGAGTTGTGGGGGCTAAAAAACCTAACTGACTTCAAGAATGAGCTTGATAAATTTATGGATGGTATGGTATAACAAGACTGCCTACAATGGCATGTAACAGATTTGCAACTGCTAGTAGCAAATATCTCTCATGACCAGTGATGGGACACTAGACGGGGAGGGCTGACTTACCTAGGAAAGAATTCTCTGTAGTATCTTGCTGGTGGGTCATACCCACATGCTCAGGGTCTAACGGATTGCCATTTTTGAGAAGGGTCAGATTGGCAGAGACCCCGGCGAGTTTTCACCTCCCCCTGCAGCAGGTTTACAGTAGTGTAAATGGTGGAGTCTCTGTAACTGGAAGCTTTAAATCATTATTTGAGGACTTCAGTAACTCAGCTAGCGGTTAGGGGTCTATTATAGGAGTAGGTGGGTGAGGTCCTGTGGCGTGCAAAGTGCAGGAGGTCAGACTAGATGATCACAATGTTCCCTTCTAGCCTTAGAGTCTACAAGTAAATCCAAGATGACTAGATCTTACTGACAGAAAGCTTTCATCTGATATTCATACTAGATTCCCCCCCAAACTCCCATTTCCCCTCTTTTTAGCCTTCCACTACCCTCTTGATTATATTCAGTATTGCCACTCCATACTTGATGTTTACACTCTTTAACGACTTGTAGACTTACGTTTTCCCCTTAAGTCACTTAACTAAGATGATCTTTCCTCATAAGTCATTCCTTCAGCCTCCTAATCATTTGTGTTACTCTGCTCTCAACTCCCTCCACTTTCTCAATGTCTTCCTGATACTCAGGTGGCCAGAAGTGAATGCAATATTCCAGGTGCAGCTGCACAAGAGCTTTATAGAAGTGAAGTATAACCTCTGTCCCCTGATTTAATATTCCTCTACACACGTCCCATGAAGCGATTCCTCTCCATACACACATAGATCATGACATTGCATTGGCCTTTTCTTCTCCTATAGCACAATGCAAAATGTGTCCAATTTGCTCTCCACTATCACCCTATATATGTTTCGGCATTAAGGTTTTGCCATCCCATCAGAGAAGATTTGCCATCTTTTCAATCTGATCATAGTTTTACATTATAAATCATGACCTCCATATAAGACTAATCTCATGTTTCAGTGAATACATAGGGCCTGATTCTCATTTACATGAAGGCCTCTTTATACAAGTCTGCCAATATAAAGGAGTCTTACAGTGATTGCAAGCATAATTTATATACATTTTAAGAGACCTTTATACTGCCAGAGAAAGGTTACTTAATATTAATCAGAATTAGGCCCTTTGGGCTCAATCCTTATTTCGTGAGCCCCATTGCTGTCAGTGGACTTCTTTGGTCAGATTCATCTCTCAAATATCACAAAATAGGGTTGAATAAGGGCTTGTCCAATTCAGAGTTGCACTGGCTTAATTTAAGGTGTCATTTAAAATGGTCTAAAAGGCTATGTGGATACTTATTTCAGTTTAGTTTAAATTGATTAGGCACAGAGAAAAACCAAAATAAACCACTGTCAAAAGGAAGCCAGAGCATCCAGACAGAGGTTTGCACTGGTTTAATTAAACTGGTGCAAGTTTGTGTGTGAACAAAGCTTAAAATGGAAAGATGTTTAGTGAACAAAAAAACCCCCACAAGAATTAGCTACCATAAACCAAGTGAGCAGAAAATAATCTCCACATAGAGTAACCAGATGTCCCAACTTTATAGGGGCCTATTACCCCCCACCCTCTGTCCTGATTTTTCACACTTGCTATCTGGTCACCCTATCTGGACAATGTCCAAGAATCAAGAACATAGCATTCCCATTTGATCCAATTATACAGGTAATTTATGAAGGTCCACTCTGTGTCCAGGATTATTTAAATATATCCCTTAAATTCTGATCCTGCAAGGAGCTGAGCACTCTGAATTCCCATAAGACTGTTGATTGTTACAAGAGTTCTATATGATGACTGCCCAAGGGCAGCTATTAACATCAATGACTTACAAACATGTGGTCTGCTCTGATTAAAAGAAGTCTGGCTTTAATCAGAAAGCCCTTTATATAAACTCATCACTTAAGTAGAGCTGAAATCCAAAACGCCAAGTCAAAATGGCAACTGAAATAAAACACACAAGTGGGAAGTAAGATTTAGTTTTGTATTTCCCAGAACATAAAGGGTAGAATCATTAGAAAAGGGGTATCCTCAGGTAGAGGAATAATCTGTACAGCTATTAACTAAAAAGTGCTCAAAAGATCTTATCAGATTAAAAACCAAAACAAAACAAAAAACACTACAAGAGTGACCAGCTGCTCCATTTTCTCCAGAACAGGCTCATTTTTCAAATCTATGCTGGAAATTTGGAGGCTTAAAGTAGACACCTAATGCTCCAATCCTGCATCATGGCTTCAGCAGGGCTTTGAATGGCTAGAGGGCTCCAAACAAAAGTTGCTGCAGGATCAAGTCCTTATAGTGTCCCAGTTTACGCTCAGCAGTGACCCTCGCTCATCTTTCCCAGCAGAGAGCAACCCTGCAAGCATCCGGGAAGCCATTCTCCTTGTCCTTATGGGCAGGCAGCTGCAGCAGCATTTCCCGGGCACCGGGAGCAGCACTGGCATCAGCCAGGCGAGAAGGACCTGGGCCCAGCCGCTTACAGCACTAACCTAGGATGTGAGTGGAGGTGGTAATTATAGGGAACAGTGTTTCCCACTGTGGAGTGTGGGAGCAGAAACACTTGTCTCCCTTTTGGGGCCAGAGCGGGAGAAAAACGCCACTTTACTTGGGAAATGGAAAAGAAAATAAATGGTAAGAAACTGATAATTTTGTATTTTAGGATTTTTAACTTGAATTGTAGGTTAAATTTTTAAAATAACTAAATTTGATGCTATATTTGTTATTGCAAAGTTGCCAACTCACAATTTTATCACAAGGCTCACAATATTTGGTGGTTTTTTTGAAGCCCCAACTTCTGGAGTCATGTGACTATGTGAGACATTCCACTTACCTCTGAGTGAAACAAGAAAAAGCTTGAAAATGTGAACCATAAAGACTCAAAATACCAGAAGGCAAATTAAATTTTTTTAAAGTCATGATTTTTGAATGCTTGGGATTAGCAAGACTGTATTTGATTAATTTTAAGTGTGAAAGAAAAATTGTCAAACAATTTTATCTTAATAATGGGAGTGTATTAACAGGGCTATGATTAACACTTTTTATTTATTTATAAAGCTGTGAGGCATCACCCCTTATCCCATCCCTCCTATTATATAACAGATGACCTGATTTTAAATTCTGATAAAATCAGGTCACTTTATGGTACAAGCATGACAGGTTTCTTACCACCAAAGACCTTTCCCCTGTATATTATTAATAAATTCCCCTGTGTATAAATTCCAGAAGTCACAGTGACTGGCCTTCCAGTAGACTTAAGTCAAAAGTAAAATATTTGTGCACATTTTTAAATGAAAGCTTATTTAAATTTGATGTCTCATTTTAATAAAAGCTATTTTTATGGCACCATTCAGATACACAGGATTTCATAGGGCTTTACAAACACTGCATTGGACAAATCGCTTAGTAACCACTCTAGAGGGGACATTATCAGGGATTACAGACCAGTTTGGCAAGTAAGAACCTTGGCTTCTCTATAGGGTTATTAATTATACTCTAGAGAGGGCATTACTGCTTCAATGTAGTACTTAGTGTAATCATTTCTACTTACATTCTATTTAGAATGGTTTTTTACTTACATGTTTAATTGGTGGGGTGCTCTTGTTAACAGATCAGGGTTTTTAAAAAAATATAATTTATTTTTAGGTGATTCCCTTAGATTAAATGTGGCTACACATGAAAATATGAATGTCTGAGACAGCGTAGTGCCCTTACTACCCATGAGAACACAGGGGGTGAGATCCTCACCCCCATGTCTGCCCTGTATGCTGCGTAGGAGGGCCTGAGTGGTCTGAAGGGGCCTTAAAAGATTTGTTTCCTGATGGGGGAGAATCTCCCAGGCACAGGCAGTGTGGAAGAAAGTCATAAGGCTGTTTTCCAAGAACCACCTTGCAAATCTTGGCATGCTGGGGACAGGGTTGAAGCTGTGTCTCAGGGCAGGTTGCAATGCTGAGGCTAGTCCAGGCAGCACTACAGCTTATAGTACAGCCTGGGGAGGTTACTGTAACTCAGACAGGCCCCCATGGCTTTCTGATGATACCAGGGGCCTCTTCAGTCCCCAGGGCAGCCTAGGATAGGCAGGATGCTTGAAGCCACCCTATCCACCCTCCCACTGAGATGCAAGGGCTGGGCTGTGCTTCTTAGAGCAGCAGCATGGATCCACATCTGAGTTATTACTACATTATTCAAATTACATATTAGAGCTGGTAAAAAAAAAATCCAAATTCTGAAAATTTGGAACAAAAAAAGTGATGAATTTTTCCACAAGAGTTTATGAAAATTTTCCCCATTTTTCAGCCAGCTCTAAATATAAACACTTTGCTGAACAAGGCCAATATTAGCCACTTTAGGGTCCGGTGTGCAATCACACTCCTCTTCCCCACAGTGTTCGCCGCAATGCCAGGATTAATAGATAGAATGATTAGCTATAGCATGAATACACTATGATAATGTATGATTTTAGCCAACAGGGATGGTGACCCAGAACAATCCCAGAAATGATTTTTTATCCTAAAATCATTTAATGCCCTTATGTCATGTTCCTTTATGTATTTGGTAGGATACTGGATTATCCTTTATTTATGACTTGTCTTTGTATCCAGCCATCCAATTCCTCTCCTGCTGGGACACAACAAAAACAAAAAAAAAAACCCCATCTTTCTTCAGCCACAGTGCATATGACAGTTATATTTTGCTTTCCATCCCCAGGGCAATCAATCGTTTATGATGCACCCTGTTACAGGGTGAATTCTCCTCTCGGGAGCGTCCCCTTGGCCACGTGCATGCAGCTGCTCTCTCTCTCCAGTTGTCTCCAAGGAGGGAGCCTTGGGGCAGTACTCTATCCCAGAGCAGGGACAATGTTTTCACCCTCATGGGGCTTCCTGGCTACAGCTCTCCAGCTGGGCCACAGTAGTTCAGTTCCCCCTCTGGGGTGCCTCAATGTCCAGGCCACTTCCCCCCCCCCAGTGGCTACTGGGGGGGGACCCAGGCCTACCCACTACTCCAAGTCTCAGCACAGGGACCCTGTAGATCATAGCATAAGCACCAACTTTTCCCGGGGCTGGTGGGTACTCGCCCCCAGCCCCACCCCTGGCCCTGCCCTGACTCCACCCCTGTCCCGCCCCCATTCCACCTCCTTCCCCAAAGTCCCCGCCCCAACTCTGCCCCTTCCCTGCCCCTATTGGACTCCTTCCCCAAATCCCCTCCCCTGCCTCTTCCCCAAGCACACAACCTTCACCGCTCCCTCGCAGCGCTTGCCGCCGCAAAACAGCTGTTTTGCGGCGGCAAGCGCTGGGAACTAGAAGGAGAAGTGGGAACGTGGCATGCTCAGGGGAAGAGGCGGAGCAGAGGTGAGCTGGGGTGGGGGGACAGGGTGGGGAGCTGCCAGTGGGTGCAGAGCACCCACCAGTTTTCCCCGTGGGTGCTCCAGCCCCGAAGCACCCACAGAGTCAGTGCCTATGGATCATAGCCATCTGCTGTGTCCCTTTAACTATGTTGCATGGCTTCTCTAATTCCCTGGGCCACTTCGCCATAGCCCACAAGCCATCTTCACTATTACCTCAGGGCCTTGTCCTAATGGAGTCCCAGCAACCAACTCAGGGCTCCTTCTCACTTTTTCTGGCGTCTGGCAGCACTGCCCTGTCTGGGGTTCTGTAGCTGCATCAGCGAGCCACACTCCTACAGCTCTAGCAAGGGGCTGAACTCCCTCTTCTTATACTAGGCTGCTGGGCCCTGATTGGCTGTGTCCCACACAGCCACTCTAAGCAGCTTGGAGGATCCTCTCCATTGCCCTTTTTGGGGGCAGGGTCTGGCAAGGCCATAAGGATTCCAGCAGGGGGCCTCAGGTCTGGTATACCCTACCACACTTTTCTTGGGACAAACGGTTTGTTTTCACTGTTGCTTCACCTACAACACAATGTCACTGCTACTTGCCCAAGGTGGACAAGATAATATAGAAGATCACTTTCTCTGAAGCAGTAGGGAACTCTAATCTCTCCTACTCTTTTTGCATTTGTTATGAAAATTGTAGCAATCTTTTCTTGTTTCTGTGAACTGTACATATGTTATCCTCTACATGGAAAATTATATTCAACAGTTCTTCTAATCAGAAGGAATGGCCAGGCTGATAAATGACTTGAGAAAATTTGCCCATTCATCTATCTAGACATGTTCACTTTCATCCAGGAGCATTCCTGAGAGATTGTAGTTGTTCTTAATCCTGGCCAGAGGGAAACAGTGTGTTGTGCATAATTATCAGGCTGTCGTCAGAGATGGACAACCTCCTACTGTTAATCTTGGTGCCCAACATGCAAACAGGGGGTGGAAAACTGCCTGCCTTACACAGTTGGTAAACTCTAATCTGCCATATTAATTCACTGTCCCTGTGTCAGTTAAGGGAGCCTTTTGTATTTAAGAATAGGGAGGAAGCTCTTTCCCATCCAAAAAGGAATATCGCCTTGATCTTTTATTTTTGTCTATGTGAATTATTTCTTCTGGGAAAGAGAACATTAAGCCTTATAAACTAGGGCAGGGGAAAAAAAGGGGGGAGGGGGAGGAAGCCTCATAAAATGACTTAAAAAAAAAATCCACTGTGTTGTAACATCAGTACCTGGGTATCAAATGCACAGGCTGGAATGGAATTTACTTGGCTACATCAGACACCAAAAAGATAAAAGAGGGAAGGAAAATAGGGGAGAACTACTCCTATTTTTTCCTACTATTTGTAGTGGTGGGGGTTGCGTTTAAAACACCATCAATTTAAATTTTGATTTGAAAGTTTGTTTAAATAATTGTAAATCTCTGAGAGCATGATTTTCAGAAGCACTAAGCACCTGCAGGACCAACTGGAATTAATGATTGCCAGGTGTCCTCAGGCCCTTTGAGCATGGGATAAACCCTGTAAATGTAAACATTTAACACTAAAATAAATAAGAGGACAGAGGTTCTAGGCAGTGAGGAACATAAAGCCCCTGAGGCAGCTGAAACCTGCACTTTTAAGGCCAAATTGTGCACTCAAGCAGGGCATCCACTTCACTGGCATGGCATAGGAGCAGTATTTGGCCCATGGTTTCAGATTCAGTCCCAAACAGCTGGCTTCCCTAAGCGCATGTCACTAGGTCTGAAGCAGCCCCCCATGGAAAGGTGGGGCGGGGGGGAGAAGAAGAGTTGATTTTAAAAATAGCCTTTAAATCTCTTTGCTGGTTGGCTGTAAGTAGATTTAAAATCTATTTTAAAAGCCTCATGAGTGCCTCTCCTACATGTCTGTCAGTGACTTCAAAGGCAGCAGGAGAATATTGCCTCTTCCAGCCCAGCTTTCATAATCCCATTAGACCACCAGGAAGTCTTTAAGCTGTGGTAGACCATTATATGCAAGGAAGGCTCTGGGAGCTACAAAAGTGTCCTCCCTTCCATCCATAGAGAAAGAGGGAGATTTTATATTTGTAGAAGATGAGTAGCCATGTGGGTGGCTGCTATTAGTGTTGCCAACTCACATGATTTTTCACAAGTCTCACAATAGTTTGTGTTTTTTCCCCTCAAGGGTCCATGCTAGCTCATCTTTTCAATTTTATTTGCCTTCCGTTTTCACTTGGGTCATATTCTGAGGTTTTTTGTTTTGTTTTTTCCTGCAGTCATGAGGGCTAGAAACTTGCTTTAAAAAAATAAAAATAAAAAAAACTTGACAATATGACCCAAGTGCACCCTAAATGCTCAGAAAACAGAAGGCAATAAAAAGAATTAAAAATGTATTTTTTAAAAAAACCTCATGGTTTTTGAGGCCTCCAGCAGGATTTTTGAATTCTTGGATTTGGCAATACTGTGATATTCATGCTCTTACTGAAATATAAGAACAGCCATACTGGATCAGACCAAAGGTCCATCTAGCCTAGTATCCTGTCTTCTGACAGTGGCCAATGCCAATGCCAGGTACCCCAGAGGGAATGAACAGAACGGGCAATCAAGTGATCCACCCCGTCGCCCATTCCCAGCTTCTGGCAAACAGAGGCCAGGGACACCATCCCTGCCCATCCTGGCTAATAGCCATTGATGGACCTATTGTCTATGAATTTATCTAGTTCTTTTTTGAACCCTTCAATCCAATTTATGGGACATAGAAATGGAAACACATTTGAAGACTGGCCACGGTGCACAGCCCTAAATCTCATTTTTCCATCCAGTCAGGTTTAAGGGCCTGATATGGCCACTCTTCTTGACAAAAGTTGTCCCATTGCAGTCAGTGAGACTGTTCATGTGAGTAAACATTGCACATACAAATCAGAGTTCCACAAAACTGAGCCCAAACTGCTCCTCTGAACTTGACCCCTATTGCTGTTTAAGAAGGCTGAAAATAAGCCACTGACTCGGCAGAGATTTAGGCACATGATTAATTTTAGGCATATTGAGTATTCCTATGGACTTCAATGAGGCCCAGAGATGTGCCTATGCTGATCCAGTTGGAGGTTCAGGGTATATGTATTATACAGCATTTAGCATAATGAGGCTCTGATCTGAAGTGTCACCTTTCGGTGCTACTGTAACTTCTTAATAATAAATTACATTAAAAGATGGGAAGAATCCTTAGGCCAGAAATCTTCTTTTGACCACTGGTCTCAGATTTGGTAGGGTGTCAGATTTCCTTCCTCATCTGCATAACTACATGTAAAGGGAAATAATGAAACATTTCTGGAATGTCGGCCCCTTTCACTTAAAAATAAAATAAAAAAAAGATACATATGGTTTGGCTGCTTTCTGGAGGGAATGTGGGGGGGAGCAGTATTTAATTCTTCCACCTATGTTGAAGTGATCAAGCAAGAAAGTTCCAGGTGTAATTTCTAAACTTGAAATGGCCCAGATTTATTACCAGAGTGACTAACCTCATTTATTTCAGTGGAACTACACCAGTGTTTAATCTGGCCCAATAGACAAAAATTGGCAATACCAACTTGCATTTTGAGGTGTTACTATAAAAAGACACCCTCCCCCCCCACTGAAGTGAATATATAAGAATAACTGGGGTGGGTAGATGCTGGAATGTGATCCTTTGCAAACTTGATCTGGATCAGATGACTGGGCCTAGGCCTTAGAAGTTCTGTATTCTCTGCCAGCACTACAGAGGGTCACACTTTTATTACAATGAGCACATAGGTCTTAGTATCCGTTCATTCCTGATCATACCACTCAAAGGAAGACCTTTTCCCACTGGAGCTTAAAGCATGTTGGATTAGTTCTTTGAAATCCTTTTATTTTCAAATATCCATCTTCAATGAATATTCTTTTGCCAACTTTTTATCTTGGTCCAGTACATCTTAACTGATAAATAGAGCAGAAAACTGAATCTGTTGCTTTAGAATATTCAGTGAATAGGAATAATGAAATCCAGCTCTATTTGGAATGACAGCCGTCTGACAGGATATAGAAGGGTGTAGCTAGCAATTCAGTCTCACTGAGGCAAAGCCTCATTGGCTGATTTAGTGGGGCCATCTTAAGCTTCCAGAAACCTGGGGGATTCTAGGCTTTATCCAGTGTATTCATGACTGTTTTTTTAAAAGTGGATTGCATTGTCAGTATTTTTAGTTTTTCAGTTAAGGGGGATATTTGCCTTTTAAAAAAAATGGAATCCAGAACACCTTAGAACAAATACAATTTGCCTTGAGTGAATTGATACCACATAGGACTAAGTATCATACTTCCCTTTTCTTGGGCAAGGTAGGAAACATACTCTGACCATGTTTTCTTACTGTTTGCTGCTCTGTGGATATAGATCAGTAAGGTCTATGGGCCGTTGGTTACTCATTTGAGCCCTGCAGTTGAACTCCCATTTGCCCTTTCCTTGGGTACTAATTATTCATGGTGTCAATGTGCTAATTCAGGTTCTCACACATGCTCCTTCTGGCAGTTGCAGTCCTGATACAAGCAGTAGTACAGCACCTGTCTCCTACCAACATGCGGTTTAAATTTTTATTTAATTTGTTTCCCAGCACCACGTGAAATAAGGAATGTTAGTGTGCTTGCAGAATAGTACATCCTAGTCTAGGCCAGATCCACAAAGGGGCTTAAGAGTTGCAGCACTGAACATCAGAGCATCTAAATTATAGGTACCTATTTAAAAAAAAAAAAGAAAAGAAAAGAAAAAAACCACACAAAAAACCCCCCACAAGAACACCACTTAAGCCCCTATTTGACAAAGAGACAAAGTGACTGTTCTCTATTGAACTCTTCACTATCAGTCTTGATCACATATGATCTTGGCACTATCTCCCCCCCGCCCCTCGTGACAGTTGGAGTTGTCCGTTTCTCTCCATCCGTTTGATATTAACATGGTCACAAGGTTCTAGACCCATCTGTTCTTTAATTGTGTGACATCTGTTATAAAACAGTGTTCATAAGCTCTTTTAGCTTTTTATCTGATTTGGCTAATCTCGTCATGCCTAGCCACTTCGGAGATAGAACTACTGTTTCAATTTGGGAAAGGAATTTGAGTGGTATTTCCATCAGGAGTTTTGCTGAACTATGTTCAGTAGCCACTGCTGGGGTTGATCTGTAGCTCAGAAGAGAAAGGAATGGATCTTCCTGCTATGAGATTTTCTTGGCTGTCTGTCCAGCTCTCTCAGCCTCTCCCTTCACTTGTGGGTATGTGGGATGCAAGTAATATGATTAAAATCATATTTCATTCTGAAGGACTTAAATTCTGTTGCTGTTAATTGTGGTGCATTGTCCATCACAATTTATTGTTCTGAATACCGAAATGAGTAAAAGTGCACTTTGGTTTCATGCTCACACAGAGACAGGTTATGTCTTTCCAATTACATTATTTCTACATGCCTGGAAAAAACAGTTCATGATGACCAGGTAATGTCTCTGAATGTGCATAAATCTGTAGCTAGTCTCTTCCAAGGTCTATCTGGTAGAGGTGTTGTTCAAGGTTTTTTGTGTTGTGTTGGTCTGCTAGTTCTACAATGGTTACATGCAGATACTTCATTCTTTATGTCCTTGCTGATGCCAAGCCAGGCCACCATGCTGACTGCTCATGGCATTTAGTTATTCCTGGATATCCTTTATGGATGAGGTTTAGGATTTCTCCTCTCATTTTGTTTGGCTTCACAATGCGGTTGCCTTTAATCATGAGTCCCTTTGACTCACTTAATTGTTCATGTAGCTCAAAGCAGTCTCTTGTCACTTTCATTGTGTCATTTAGGTTCTTGTGCCAGGTTGCTGGTATAGTCTATTTTCTGACACTTGTCTGTACACATCCACAGCATCCACATACGCCTATGTCATCTTTGAGACTATGGGTAATTGACTGCAATGCTGGGCTCCGTGACAGCGTGGCTGCTACTACCAGATATTTCCCAGGAATATATTTAGCAATTGGGTTAAATTGCATTAACCTTATCAATAGATGTTGGCATCTCAACGTTGCTTGATCCAGGCCTTTTCCATTGATGAGTGTTACAAGTGGTTTATAGTCTGTTATCAGTATAAATAAATCCAATCCATGCAGATATCTGTAAAAGTTCTCACATGCCCATGTGCTTGCCAGGCACTCCTTTTCAATCTGTGCATTTTTTCTGCTTCAGTGAGTGTGCAAGAGTAAAATGCAACTGGCTTCCACTCAGATCCATGTTTTTCAATAATACACCACGTAGGCCATTGCATCTGCACTGATCATAGTGCATTTGTTCACATTGTAGTACTTGAGCTGTTGAAATAACTTTTTAGCTTTTTGAAGGCAATGCCAAGATGTATTCAGTATAAGATCTTTTAACATTCTGCCCCCTATGGCGGAGGATAGCTTAAACAAGGTGTTATATGCATCACCACCTAGTGGCTGAATGTATAATACACTTTAGTGTGCCATTACATATGTAGCTTGTATTTTATGCCATTACTTAAATTTACTTCCATTGTACCATACTGTTGCAAGTACCAGGGTCCTTTCTCCTGCATCAGAGTATATTTCATATTATAGTAAATTACCAGATTGGCATTCAAATAAGAAACCTGTATTTTTCTTTAAGAAACAAAGAAAGCAGGCTGTGTCCATGTCCTGATTTAATTGTAGTTCTTTCAAATTAATACTTGCAGTAGAAGAAGCAACTTCAAAATTAATACATCAGAAGTTCATGTAATAACTATGGGCTTTCTGAAAAACATCATGAATGATTCATTGCTTTAGTTAAACTACTTATCGTTAGCAAGTGTGGCAACGAAAACGGAGCAGCTGGTGCTGTAAAACCTTGGAGGAAAATGCGGAAGAAAAGGCAGCATTTGGTCTCTTGGGGTGTTAACTTGAGCATTCCCTCCCTTAAGGATTCTACTTCTAAAGCTCAAGAACAAGAACAGATACATTCTTCTGGGAATGTCTAACTCTGCTGCCTGTTGAAAAAGAAAAAACTTTCATTTCATTTCTGCTAAATTGGAGAGTTTTTAAAAAGCACATTTCCACTCTAGTATTTTAACATACAGCCTGTGCATTCAGAGAGGGAAAAGCAATTACTCAGATGCTGCTATGAGCATTTGGAATATTGTGATTTTCAAAGCTACTAAATGCATGCTCAGAACCCAGACCTATTTGGAGAACAATAAATTAGAGGCTATAAAATTGTACAGAGATGGTATCTTAGATCATTGCCACCCCATAACCAAAGACATTGTTTTTCTGCTCCTGAACATAAAGCAAGCCATTATTGTTAATCATTATTTCTGCCTGTGAAAGCTTATAAAAACATTCTGTGGGCCCAGTCCTGCTAGCAATCTGCCTGCAGCTCACTGATCTCAAGGAGAGTTGAGCATAAGAAGCACCTACATGTTTGGGCCTTGTACTTTATCACATCAGTCAAAGAAACATCTCTTATTCATTTCTGAAGAGTATTAAATGTGACAAAAGGAAAAAAGGCTTTGTCTTTTTGTTTTTGCTTCTTTATAAAGTATGCCTAGGAGGATTTATAAAATAATATTTCCCACTTTGTTTCTTCCTTCCTTGGAAAGAGCAGGAACATCTTTTGTCATCCCTGTTTCTGCTGCAAGTTTCATGTGAAAGACCCAGATAAATGGAAGAGAAAAATCTCAGCCCTTAACTGAAAAGTATGGGAAGCTTGATATTTAACAGATATTTTATTCTGTTTCTCAGGCATTTCAGTTAACTAGGTGTGTCATAAATATAAAGGGAAGGGTAAACCCCTTTAAAATCCCTCCTGGCCAGAGGAAAAATCCTCTCACCTGTAAAGGGTTAAGAAGCTAAAGGTAACCTTGCTGGCACCTGACCAAAATGACCAATGCGGAGACAAGATACTTTCAAAAGCTGGGAAGAGGGAGAGAAACAAAGGGTCTGTGTCTGTCTATATGCTGCTTTTGCTGGGGATAGACCAGGAATGGAGTCTTAGAACTTTAGTAAGTAATCTAGCTAGGTATGTGTTAGATTATGATTTCTGTAAATGGCTGAGAAAAGAATTGTGCTGAATAGAATGACTATTTCTGTCTGTGTGTCTTTTTTGTAACTTAAGGTTTTGCCTAGAGGGATTCTCTATGTTTTGAATCTAATTACCCTGTAAGGTATCTACCATCCTGATTTTACAGGGGTGATTCCTTTACTTCTATTTTTATTAAAAAAGTCTTCTTGTAAGAAAACTGAATGCTTTTTCATTGTTCTCAGATCCAAGGGTTTGGGTCTGTGGTCACCTATGCAAATTGGTGAGGATTTTTACCAAACCTTTCCCAGGAAGTGGGGTGCAAGGGTTGGGAGGATTTTGGGGGGCAAGATGTGTCCAAACTACATTTCCCAGTAAACCCAGTTAGAGTTTGGTGGTGGCAGTGGATATTCCAAGGATAAAATTAATTTGTACCTTGGGGAAGTTTTAACCTAAGCTGGTAAAAGTAAGCTTAGGAGGTTTTCATGCAGGTCCCCACACCTGTACCCTAGAGTTCAGAGTGTGGGAGGAACCTTGACAAGGTGTTAAAGAATTAAACGCTTAAGTCTAATTTTTGTTTTGCTTTGCATGTCAGTGTTAACTAAAGATGTTGTATATGGTGGACTTGATTACTCAGTCACAGTACTGTAAATCCAGAGCAACTATCAAATATTCAGGTTTAAAAGTAAATTGGGTAAAAATCTGATAATGGGAACCCAACTTGCCCAAATCCTGCCCAATGATTCCATTAACATCTATTTGCTATATTAAGGTATAATGGACACAAAGCATTTGAGCGCAACAATAAATCCATGGTAACTAAAGTAACATTGAATCTACATTATTACTCTACCAATCACTTATAGAAAGAGTAAACATTATTAAAACAGTGTTGTAAAAAAAATTAGATTATAAAAAAAATGAAATCCCCTCCTCCCACAAATATTCCCCCCTCCCACCCCAGGATCAGGTCAGCTATTACCACATTTCTATCCCCAAATTACAACCTCGGAATTGACTATAATGTGTGAAATCACTATGACATTCATCATACCTTTTAAAAAAGATTTTTAAAAAACTTGCACGTTACAGCACTCTGACAGTATATGTATCAAAGCCCTGCAACACTTAAAAAATAATAAAGTAAGAAAATCCAGGACTAGTAGCCATGTTAGTCTGTATCAGCAAAAACAATGAGGAGTTCTTGTGGCACCTTAGAGACTAACAAATTTATTTGGGCATAAGCTTTCATGGACTAAAACCCACTTCATCAGATGCATGGAGTGGAAAATACAGTAGAGAGGTATAAATACACAGCATATGAAAAGATGGGAGTTGCCTTACTAAGGGGAGGGGGGGTCAGTGGAAACGAGCCAATTCAATTAAGGTGGAAGTGGGCTATTCTCAACAGTTGACAAGAAGGGAGGAAAAATCACTTTTGTAGTGCAAATGAGTTCAATGTAATCAAGGTGGCCCATTTCAAACAGTTGACAAGAAGGTGTGAGTATCAGCAAGGGGAAAAATTAGTTTTTGTAGTGATCCACCCACCTACCAGAAAATCCAGTAATACTGTAGTCCATCTAATTATATTTAGAGGTCCCATGCAAATTAGAATTTTCCATTAGTTAGTTCCAATATTTAAAGTTACATGACTTTTTTTCTTTGGTCACTGTAGGCATGCATGGCTGACCCTCCCTGTTAATCTCAGAGGGAGGCCATGCACCCTCACTCTCAGGTCCCTCTCAGCAAAGATTGGTGCAGGATTAGCAGTCTCTAAGGCCCTAGCCCTCTAAGTGGGACAAAGCGGGAGGTAGTCCACAGCCCTGACCGTACACAGGGCAAGGGGCCAAGCGGCCCAGGCCCTTTGGCTGGGCAGCGCACCAAACAGTTTGACATCCTAGCTCTGGCAGACAGCGCAGGCCTCTTGGCCTAAGGTGGGGAGGTTGCCACACCAGGGCTGGGATTGGCAGCAGGGAATAAGGGGGACCCAGGCCCACCTTACTCCACCAGGTCCCAGCCAAGGGCCCTATCATTGGCAGAGTGTTCCACCACTGGGTCAGTAGGGATCCACCCAAAACACACTGACCTGGATTCAGGCAATAACCCCAACCAGACTATCATCTAGTGTCCCTGGGCTACTTCCTATGACCCCTTCATTCAGTACCTCAGTTTCATTGGTGTCCTCCATCTCCCCAGGGTAGATAACCAGCAGCAGTCCCAGCCGCTCTTCGGCACCCTGGTCAGTTGGCAGCTCTGGCAAGCCCTCAGCACTACAGGGATTTGCTTCAGCCCCAGCAGGAGACATCTATCTGCTCCAGCCCAACTGAGCTGCAAGGCCTGCCTTTTATACTTCCTGTCCCACCTCTCTGCTTCTGGCAAGGCAGGTGTAGGTGTCCTGGCTCTGCCCACTATGCCCCCTCACTATAGTCACATAATACTTAGCCAAAGTTCCTGGTTGCTAGAAAACACTCTCTAATAGTCAGACTCTTAACAAAACCTGTTACTGTAATGTTTTGTTTGATTGCATTGGTAGAAAGTTGTAGATAGTAGCCCTGAACCAAGGAAATTATTTCATCAGAAAAAGAGCCAGCTTTAATGGTGATAAACTCACTGTCTAAAAGAATTGCACCACAACTATCAGTAAGCATTTATCCAAGCTATAACTACCCCTACAGTTAAATAAAAATTGTAAGACTATCTGAAATATATATCTCTCCTTATAATGTCACTGTCACAAACCAAGAAGGGTCAGAATAAAAGAAAAATGTACATTAAATTTGACAATATATTTTCTTACGTAACCAGTAGGGACTTGAAGTTAATGGAAGTTCTTGTTCCAACATGGAAATCTAGATTAAACCCCACTTGTTTCCATAATTGTATGCTTGAGCTAAAAATCTTACAAATCCAAAAACAAACATTTTAAGTGATTGGCAAGATTCACCTAGATGGTGGCACAAGATTTCCAGCAGTGAAATGTCTGCTTGGGGACTGCAGCAGCTCTCCCTGGTGGAAACCTCAAAGAAGACAAGCAGGACAAGCACTCTTTCAATAGCAATGAGAAAGGTGGCAGAGTTGTAGGAAAGAGATCTTTATTAAGCATGATGCATGGACAGTGCTACATGCTGAGGCCTGCAAGTTTGAGCACAGGTGTCCTAGCTTATATTCCTGAGCCCTTGGTGCCACACCAAACTAGGTTCACCCTCAAACCTCACCCTTTTTTCTCCAGTTTCACTTATCATATGACAGCCACCGGTGTCCATTAGGTTAGTCACCATGGGGAGCAGCAGGCCAGGCTGTCGCAGCAAACGGCCATTTTGGTCCTTATGTACCAACAAGAATGAACCTTTGGAGTTGCTAGTAGCTCATTTGATAATCATACCATCATGGCCTTTTATAGCCAATATATTGTTAATAAGGCAAAAGAGATTGTTTCCGCACAGGTCAGAAGAGGAGCTGGTTTCTACAGGGACAAAATTCTATCCATTTAAAAAACAGTCAATAGAATCTCCTGGGAATTGGATTTAGCCCCAAAACAAGTGTACAGCTACAGTTAAAAATGGATGAAATCTGAAGAATCACTAGCAGCCATGAATCTCTGTCCTGATTTGACCTTTCTACAGTATGTGCTGAGGGAGAGAGAAAAGTATAAGACCAGTATGATCTGGTATATAGCATATTCCTTCCTACTTCAGCTTCGTAAGTGCAGCTTAAGGCCTGTTTTTTTATTTTGGAGAAAAGCCCAATCTATGAAGAGGACAAAGTTAAAGCTAGATGTCTGTGGGTGCTGCATGTCTTAAAGTGAGCTCAAACCTGAATTCCCCTGCCCTGAATGTGAGAAGGGAAAGAGTGTTTGTACAGGATAATCTTGGCTGATTGAGTCAGTCAATTAAAAAGTAGCAAGCTGCCAAAAAAGGCATTAGGATCTTTTATTACTTATGGATGTATACCTCACAGATGTGAAAGGACTATGTGCAAATAAATTCTACCATTTTTCCCAAAGAGAGAGAAACTTACAAAACTACACAATCACTGTTTTTGAAATCAGTTATAAATTGTACCTAACCCAAACCCAGATTACATTGTAACTGATTACCTTTACCACCATGAGAGCTGAACAAATTAGCCCTGGCCCATAAATTATATTGAACTCACCCAGCTCTCCATGAATTTGTCATTCGTAAATATTTACCAAATAGTATAGATGAAGAGTTTTCAGCCAATGGGTGGTATATGAACTGTTTGCTTTGACTATTCACTAATAATTATTTGTGGTGGGGCTGTACATCCGAGTCATAAGGCATGGTGTCCACTCCCTGACTGAATGAATTATTTTGTGAAACAGGAGAATAGGTAACAAGTGAGAAATAGTGAAATGAAGAATACTCTTGTTACACACAGTAATTTCCTTGTTTGTATGTCATTACAGACATTTGCATGAAGTGAACAGCCCAATCCCAAAACATTCATGTAAACAAAAATCTAAGTGAAAAATTGTTTGCTGTTAATAAATAATAATAATTATAATTATTATTATAATAAATGGAACAAACATGGCAGATTCATAGATTTTAAGGACAAAAGGGATGATTATACTCATCTGGTCAGACCTCTTGCATAACACAAACCGTTGAGCCTCACCCAGCAATTACTGCTTGAAGCCTATTTCTGTGTGAGCTACAGCATGTCTTGAGTTAAAGACTTCAAATGATGGAGAAATGCCACCTGCCCATTTCAATGGGTGGGGGAACCTGATGGGGCTGGAGGTGAAAGGGGATAGTCCCAGCAGTGAGCGGGAAGACACTCGCTGAGGGACACCAGGTAGCTCCTCTCCACCTTGGGAGTCTCTGACATCCATTGGCCAACTGGTGCTGATTGACCAGCATTCCCCAGATCCCAAGATATAACAGAACAGGAGCTATGTCGAGCCTTTTTTGGCTCCATTCCAGCAGCCCACCTTACCTACCCTCAACTAGGAATGGGAACCTGGCCTGACAGATACAGTGGGTCTAGCTCACCACCCTTTGGGGGGGGGTAAGGCAAAAAAAAAATTCTCCCATGGGGAACTGGCATAAGACCAGGATTTTTTTCCCCTTCTTTGCAGCACCTTCAAGCTGCAGTGGGTTAAGTAGGAAAGTGTTTAGTACCTAACTGAGATACTTGGTATAGTTTTTAATTTGTTCCAACATGGTGGCCAGTTTCTAGTATGATTAAAAGGATAAAACGAATGGTTCCCAGAGGTAAAAAAGCTGGGATTTTGCCAATGGGCCTTGGGCTCATGGGTTAACATGAGACCTTGTGGTCTTTGCGAGATGAAGTCAGATCTAGTGGCCTGCTGTATCCACCCCAGTGCTCCCTAATACCATAGTTTGGTCAGAACTGACCCACAGGAAAGTGTGCTGCTTGCTGAATCACTGCCTGCAGCAACCTGGAGTTTCCTTGGAGGTCATGGAGAACAAGCAATAGCAACCAACTAGTAACATAGTACCATGGGTTCTTGACTACATGAGATACATGGATATATGGAAATGACTGCTGAAATAACATTTCTGCTTCTGGTCTCCTTGGTAAGCGAGTGACTCCACCTTAGACTCCTTTAAACGTTAGTAAGTGGGTATAAGTAGGTGGAAATGAGTATTGGTGGCAGGAAACCCAACTTATATCAGCCTACATATTCCAGCTGAATTTGCCCCAGTGAGATAAAAACAATCAACATGATGAAGCCAAATGGAAAAAAACAATTACATGGCACCAAAACCAAGAAAGACACTCAAGTAATACGGCTTAGACAATGTTGTAAAAGCCCCAGATACAGTGAACGTATTTATTGCTTGGGTTTTTTTGAAAATTCCTTTAATTTTGTCCAGCAAGTATATCCCATGCTGTTTCAGTCTTCGTTTATTGCAGTTTTCTTGAACAAGATTATTAGTAGCCCTGCACTAACATACACACACCCAGCATAGCTGTCATCAGCCAAACAAAGGTGATACATGAGGCCAGGTATGCATGTGGAATAATCTTTCACTCTCCTGTAGTGCAGAATGAGTTTGAAGGCCAAAATATAGTACTTTTGCATCTGCTGAGAACAGCTGAATGAAGCGGTGCCAGAAGCTGATCCTGCACACAAAGAGTGGAAAGCTGTTTTGCAACATCTCCTGCAATCATGTTTGGAAAGGATCAACTGAGAAGTCCTGGAAATTGATGTCATAACACCAAGGAACTTCGAATAAAAACAGTGACAGAATCACAAGCTAAAAAGCGGGCTGGTATTTTGTCTCTGCTCTCACAGCTCTTGAATAATACTCTCATGCAGTGTAGATGCTACATATTTCTAGTAGGTAATCAGTTTATGACTAATATGAGAGAATCACAGCAATCACTCCTTACAGGTCATCTAGTTCATAATCCTGCCAAAGCAGGATTTCTTTTTCTAATGCTGTGTACAACCCAGTTTTAAATGACCGTCCTAAGCAATGGGGCTTTTATCGTTCCCTTAGAAGTCTATTTCACAGTTTTATAGATATCACTAGCAGGAAGACTCACTGATAAACAGTTTTTACTTAATTTCATCCCCTCTTTCCTAGGTATATTACCTGTACCACTCTAAACCATTAATCTCCCTCCTTAATGATTACGTCCTTCACATACTGATACATAATATCTCATCACTCTCTTAGCCATCTGCCCAAGACAGATTCTTGTTCAGGGACTTTTTTCCCTCTTCTGGGATCAATGCACCTCAGCACATATTTGCCTCCACATCAGGTACCCTTTTCAAACCAGAGTAGGATTTAGTAGTCAACTGGAATACTGCATTAGGAAGTCCTTAGGTTAGTATAGAGAAGCAAAGGCTAAGAGAGGCCAGACTGGGTAACGTCAGGGCTCTACACAGCCACACCGCCACAGAATCCATTTTGAGTCTGGCATAATGACAGGTTTCAGAGTAGCAGCCGTGTTAGTCTGTATCCGCAAAAGGAAAAGGAGGACTTGTGGCACCTTAGAGACTAACAAATTTATTTGAGCGTAAGCTTTCGTGAGCTACAGCTCACTTCATCGGATGCATGCAGTGCATTATTATCCCACTGAATGCATCTGATGAAGTGGGCTGTAGCTTTTCTGTGGGCTACAGCCCACTTCATCAGATGCATTCAGTGGGATAATAATGCAAAGTGAGCTGTAACTCACGAAAGCTTACGCTCAAATAAATTTGTTAGTCTCTAAGGTGCCACAAGTCCTCCTTTTCTTTTTGAGTCTGTCTCCCTTTTTGTCTCTGTGCCAGTCAGTTTCAGGTGAGAGCTGCTGTCTCTCCCGGAAGGCCAGCTCCAACCTCACCACCTGACACCTTTCGCCTTTGCTCTCTGACTCAGGGCCTTTGCTCTGTGTCCCTGCCGGGAGAATCTTCTTTCTTTTGGCTGTTAGTCAAGTTAGTGAGAATGTCCTGGCCATTTGGGTTTCCATTGTGTTTCTGGATCCTCCACTGATATGGGTTGGTTTCAGCTAGTCTTTTAGTGACCCATTCATACCATCCCAGGAACTTATGTGACCCAACACATCATATCTCCTGCTCTGTCCCAAGAAGAGCTTTTTAACCACTTGCACTCCTTGCAGAGCAATACAAAGAACAGAGGGAAACTGAGGCATGTGTAGGAATAAAATAATATAACCAAAATCCCCACATTCATCAGACCCACCACTGAATGTTAACTCTGAACACATTTAGCCTTCCAGGTAGCTATTCTATTGACAGCTGATCTCCTTGGTTCATTTGCTGAGAAAGCGGTCAAAGATTGCTTAGGTCAAAACATCTTCTGCTGTAATATCAGAAGAAAATGTATTTTCTTGGCTTTCTCTTTTCTGATAACATTAACTATGTTTACTTCATTGATATTACATTACATTTAGCAGTGGGTAGGCAGTTTTGAGTACTCATAGTCCATGCTGCTTCAGTAGCTAAATCAAAAGATTTGTCTCATTCAAGGTCAGACTACTTGCCCAAGCAGATATAGTGTCGGTTTTGTGGGCAGACAGAAGAAGAGAAAGCTAATGGAACAAAGACTGCACTAACTGCTGGGAATCTATACAGGACATATTGATTTTAATCCAAACCGCTGCTTGTTTATTATAGGCTAAATCCTTCAAGATACCAAGCACCTTTTGATATATATTGAGCACTTCAGCTCCTATTGAAATCCCCTCTCAGAGATTCCAGTGGATTGTTCCTTTGGGAAGGAAGTTAGCAAAATTTAGCACCCCATGAATCCACCTGGGGGCAGGGAATAGCCCTCTTGGAATAGAATAATAGATTCACACAAATGTAGGACTGGAAGGGTCCTCAAGAAGTCATCAAGATCAGCTCCCTGTGGTAAAGCAGGACCAAGTAAAAGTAGACCGGGGTGGCCAACCTGAGCCTGAGAAGGAGTCAGAATTTACCAATGTACATTGCCAAAGAGCCACAATACGTCAGCAGCCCTATATCAGCTCCCCCACCCTGCTCCCAGTGCCTCCTGCCCACCAGCAGCCCTGCTGATCAGCACCTCCCCATCCCTCCCCCGCTCCTCCCGATCAGCTGTTTCGTGGCATGCAGGAGGCTCTGGGGGAGGAGCGAGGGCACTGCAGGCTCAGGGGAGGGGGCGGGAAGGGGTGGAGTGGGGACAGGGCCTGTGGCAGAACCAGGGGTTGAGCAGTGAGCACGCTCCGGCCCATTGGAAAGTTGGCGCCTGTGGCTCCAGCCCCAGAGTCGGTGCCTGTACAAGGAGCCGCATATTAACTTCTGAAGAGCTGCATGTGGCCCCGGAGCCACAGGTTGGCCACCTCTGATGTAGACCATCCCTCACAGGTGTTTGTCCAACCTGTTCTTAAAGACCTCCAGTGACAGGGATTCCACAACCTTCCTTGGAAGCTGGTTTGAATAAAGCACTCTGTACCAGAGTGAAGTATATGGTATGAAAAATTAAATAGTTTTAAAATGGTTTCTCCCCCCAAATCCTATGGCTCCCAGGAGAGCCACACTGATCTCAGGAAAGAAGTGTTTGGATCCAAAGCTGAACTTTGTAGCTCAAACTCATGTCTATATAATACATCCAGAAGTGATGGTAAGATGTTGAAATTTGAAGTTGCTTTATGCTCAGATTCACTTAGACTTCTTATACTCAGTTAGTGATGTGTAAGGGAGCTATGCTGGTGTAACCTACAGAGCCAGGAGCTAGAAGCTGTTGTAAGAAAATGTAAGCTGTGGAACTTGTTGCCAAGGGATAGTCTGAACAACAAAAGTATAACTGAGTTCAAAAAATTAGAGAAGTGCATGGAGGATAGGTTCATTAATGGCAATTAGTCAAGATAGTCAGGGATGCAACCCTATGCTCTGGATGTCCCTGACTGCCAGAAGCTGGGACTAGACTGCCCAAAGCTGGGACTGGACAACTAAAGATGGAGCACTCAATAACTACCCTGTTCTGTTTATTTCTTCTGAAGCAACTAGTGCTACCCACTGTCAAAAGACAGGATACTGGGATGGATGGACGATTGATCTGCCTTAATAGGGCCATTCTTATGTATTTGTTTTCTCCCAGCCTTGGGAGAAATGGTCAGTCTTGTCAGTTTTGTTTATAAGTGCTTTGGGGTGGGGACTTTCTCATGCTACGTGTATATACAATTTCTAGTACAATGGGGACCTGGTCTTGTTTGAGGTGTCTGGGCACTACTGTAATACAAGCAATACATAACACGTCACTGCACAGCTGCAAAATACATATTTATATGTACCCATTCACCATTTTGGTTATACCGCTAATTACAACAGTAATCATCTTGTACAAAACTCTTTTGGGTGAGAATGAATTAAATCCACTTGTATTTTTTAATGGGGATAACATTAGACGTATTTCCACCAAAAATATTTTAACATAAAGTAAGTTGTAGGAGAGCTGGAGAAGCTGTATTAGGAAAGATGTTCTATAATCAATAATTTAGGCATGTAGCAAATAAAGGTCCCCATCTTGCAAGTTGTTCTGCATGATTGCATCTATCTTTCCCCCACAGAGCTTCATTGATTTTAATGGCGCTCCTGGCAGGCACATGTTCTGCCCACACAGAGCTCACTGCAGGATTAGGAGCCAAGGTCAGGTAGAAAGGCATGTGGAATCCAATACTTAAGTCAAGCTTCTTGCTATGGTGGGGGAAGTGAGTACAAGGAGAATTGCCACTCTCACACATGCACTTCCTGCACTGGGACTGAGCACAATTCTCCAAGTGAAAGAACTAAGCATCCTTTTGCCTTGAACATATGTAGCTGCTGTGGCAATTTCATTTTCAGCCTAGGGAAGGCTTTAGAAAACCTTAAATAATGTCAAACTCATCTGCCCAAATTTGATATTGACTTTAAGCAGACAGGATCCCTTTAGAAAGGTAAATATAAAACTGTAGAGAATCAAGAAGTCTAGGACCAAAAATACCTAACATACTACAAAAAATATTATATTATGGTGCAGAATGTCCTAAATTTCCACCCCCACCCACCAAATAAGATTGGAACATAACAGGAAACCATCTCTGAAGCTGATTGCTTAAAGGGAGAAAGAGGAATTTCTGCTTTCTTGTGAGTGTGAGGCAAACCACGAGGTCCTTCATCTCCTCCGCTGCAGAGCCACAAAATCACAACCAGCAATACTATTCCAAAGCGTGGGCAGATTTAATATTCTAAAGGCCAGATCCTCAGCTGGTGTAAATCAGGGTAGCTCCAATAAAGTCATTCTAACAGTGTTTAGCACAAGCTGAGGATCTGGCCCTATACTGCCTGCTTCCAAAATACAATGCTAGTGCTGCCCTCCGTGAAGCATTTGCATTTTACTTCACAGAAAAAAACATCCAGAAAGACTGGGGTAGCCTTTTTTGCTATGAAAAAGTGGAGTCAGAATGGAGAGGAGAAAAATGAAACCAGGGCTTATCCCCAAAAGAACATGCTAATGACACTGGGGAAGACCTGGACCACCACTTGTGAAATGGCTATTTGCTAGGAAAGACTGTCTTCTCTCACTGAGGTATTGACAAACAAGCAGAAACAATGACAGTTGCGTAATGGCTGGAGGGTGGGTATTATGATAGATTTTGGTGGTTGCCTACATGTACAAGTGAGTTGCCTCTCTTGCTTCTGCTTTGTTTGTGTAACTCTTCTGCCAGGTGGAGCCAGCAACAACTAGGGCTGGGTTCAGTATCTGGGGGTTCCTTTTCAACAGTACAACAGAGAATCAGCTCGAGCCTCCACCCAGTAACCTGGGAAAATTACACACCACCCCTGGGTGCTTCTGAGAGGCAATACTTCCCCATTCGCAAGCAAAGTCTGAGTGTAGAAAAGAAACTTTTAATGAAAGGAGGGAAGTCACCTGACATTAATTAGGGGAAATGCCACAAGCAGGATTCATAATCATAAACCTGTGAGCAGGACACTCACCCCAGAGTGCGTGGGGCAATGTCTTCTGCTTCATGTTCTTGAGTTCTACAACCAAGAGTTCCTTTTCTGTGCTTGTCTCTCTTCCCAACAGAAGTTGATCCAATAAAAGATATTACCTCACTCACCTTGTCTCTGTAGGAAGGATACTGTAATACCTGAGTCACTCAGCTAACTGCGAAAACCTTCCCCAACACCAATCAATCTGCCTGACTTACCACACACACAGGAAGGCACTGAGTCATTTCATCACTTTACATTTTGCCTCAATATTTCCCTTTTCTCCCTGGCATTGGATTGACCCTCACTGTAGAGCGTTTGCTGATCCTCTGTATGAGAAACATTAATTTAAAAAAATAAATTGTGCAGGGAGCCTCCAGTATAACTTTTCTTGGCTAACTACAGAACCAGCTATGATAATGAACTACAATGTAAAGAAGTTGCCTCCGCATGAGCTGAATGTTAGCATCTCCCTTGGAATGAATCGCTGGCTCCCTCAAGGCTGAATCCGATGTTTGGCTGGCTGACTGCCTCTCTTGGGGTTGGTCCGATTGCTGGGCTGGCTCTCAAGAGGCTTGCAGGTTGGCAGAAACTGCTCACTGAGTCTTTATCAGACAGTGACTCACAAGTTTTGGCTGGCAAAAAGGAGAGGGAGTTGTTTGTTTTTTGCTTTGGAACTGCATACGCTGGCCCAGCGGCATCCTTAACTGCTCCTGTGTATAATTTACGTCAAGCAAAGCAGCAATCATCTAGTGGCATGATGTACATTCTCAGTTTCCTCCAAAACAATAGCACTACACACAAAAAAAGTTTCGTTTCTGAGTGCACATTACATCTCAGTAACCACAGGTTTAATCACTCATGCTGCTTTAGTGTATAAACATGAAAGTTTTCATTGGCAACAGATCTGTCAATAAAGATCTTGTGAAACAGGGGTATGTACATTTTAAGTTTCAGAGTAACAGCCGTGTTAGTCTGTATTCGCAAAAAGAAAAGGAGTCCTTGTGGCACCTTAGAGACTAACCAGTTTATTTGAGCATGAGCTTTCGTGAGCTACAGCTCACTTCATCAGATACATCATATACAGATACATGTATCTGATGAAGTGAGCTGTAGCTCACGAAAGCTCATGCTCAAATAAACTGGTTAGTCTCTAAGGTGCCACAAGGACTCCTTTTCTTTTTACATTTTAAGGAAGACAGTGCTTCAGGAATGGGAAGAAGGTCTGTTTATTGATCATTTGGAAATTGATCCGTGCAATCCAGAATTGGTCAGAAAAACAGACGAACACTGAATGTACTTCTCAAAACTAGCTGCTGCCACTCAGGAAAACATTATGCTACAGTAGGTTACATTACAATTAGCCAAATCATCTTTCCTTGTGCTTCTGCATGACCAATGGGACTGGAGGAATGGACCGGTCTGAAAATCTTTCCCCATACACTGCTGCTCTGACTCTGGTTAATGGTGTTCACTGCAAGCTATATTTTCCAGAATGTCTCTTCAAAGCCATGGTCAGGGTTTCCATATTTCAAGCTGATGGGATTTCATCAGCTTTGTAACAGCCCAAATGATAACTGGGGATAGTTGTCAGCAGTCTCCCTCTAAAACAGAACTGCAGGAACTGAACAGGATGGTGTGATAACTGCATTTTGGGCGCACATTCCTTTAGGGGAAGCCTTTGCCTCTCATTAGCCCTCTGCTGTGTTGTGACTTGAGTAGCAGAAGTAGCTGGATCTGCATGAAGTTAAAATCAATTGTTGCTGCGATGGAACTGCTCACAGTAGTAAGCACTATGCCCAGGAACAAATGATCACAGGATTAGGTCCTAAACTATTGACGCTAGAGCCTTAATTTTGTTTGTATTTAAATTAAAACTACCTTGAAATTGGGTTTTGAACCTCTAGAACTAAAAGACATGTTTCTGAGGGGAAAAGGAAACGGCAGGAGGGGAAGAACTGATTTAGGCCCATGCTCTCAAACCTCAAAATCAGGACCCAAATTAAAATGGTAGCAGACCATTAGTTATATAAATGTGAATGGTATTGCTGTATAAGTCAAAAGGGAAGGCATTATAGACGCGACTGGACATCTGTCAGGGTAGGAAGGATGGTCTATTGATTATGGCACAGGATTGGGACTCCGGAGATCTGTGTACACTTCCTGGCTTGGCCACAGACTTCCTGGGTGAACAAGTCACTTAGAATACCCTGTGCCTCAGTTCCCCCTCCCTAAAATAAGGATAATGCTTCTACCTCAGAGGTAGGAATTATGAGGATAATGACTGTGAGGCACCCAGAGTCTACGAGGCCATGTGGCAAGTGCCTAGATAAGCCTCTCAGCTAGGCTTTTAGACATTGTCCTCTGTAACAGTCACTGCGTTTTAGTGTTGCAGTCTGTGTTGTGTGCTGCTGTGTTGCCACACACTAGAACATATGATAGAGCAGCAATACTGCCTATCCATGGCACTGGGCAGCATTGTCCGAATCCTGACTCCCTTGGTATTCTTGTAGCAGACCGGGTCTGTATTAGGCAGCTATGGCACAGATCATAGCACTATGGCTGACTGAGCCATTCAGCAGCAAGTGGCACTGAAAAAGTAGACAGTCAGGTTCATAGATCTGCCCGCCCAAAAATTCCATTATTGTTTTAAAGACAAACAAAGGACACACCAAAATGTAACTAAGATTCTTTGTTTTTACTAGGAAAGCAATAAACTTCCAATTAAATCTTTTTTGTCTTTTAGCTTTAAAGCCAATAATGGCTTGAAGGCATGTTTGGCAGTTGTTGCATAAAGCCAAGCCTTTAAAAACACATCCTTTCTAACTCTATTATCAGATTCTCATGAGTATATTCCACAAAGCCCCCCCCATCTTACTGCATTACAGGTGTCATTTCAAAGGTCAGGGGTGGGATAAAGGTTTAAGGCAGAGAACAGATGGTTTGACCTGATAGAGCCAGAAATGTGGGGTTGCATATATTACAATTCTAAAAATAATTTGTTGAATGAGGACTAGGCTCTGTGAGTGGGGTGCTTGATATCTGTTAAATCAAGCTGTTTCATTCATTCTGAGATCCTAAGACCAGTCAGCTTGTGAGCTCCTAACTAGTTCCAGATGTGACTAGTCCAGAGGTTCTCAAACTGTGGGTTGGGACCCCAAAGTGGGTCGTGACCCCCATTTTAATGGAGTTGCCTGGACAGCCTTAGATTTGCTGGAGCCAAAGCCCAAGGGCTTCAGCCCTGGGTGGTGGGGCTAAGGTTACAGGCCCCCTGCCTGGGGCTAAAGCCCTTGGGTCCCACCTCCTGGGGTCCTGTAGTAATTTTTGTTGTCAGAAGGGAGTCACGGTGGATTGAAGTTTGAGAGCCCCAGGACTAGTCCATATCATAGTTTTGATGCCTGCCATTCCTCACATAATTAACGGACAGATCTGAGGATTCCAAGAGCAAGTTGACAAGGAGGCTTAATTATGAAACTATGTAAGCTGGAGATGAATTACCAGAAGAACACTGGATCTGAACTCTCTAACTTGGGAGAAGTCTGGACCTGAATTCAAACTTTGCTGTTTGGATCCATCTCATATTATCTGAACAAAGAAAAACGTGTGGGTTGGTCAGATACATGGTTCCAATTTTGGTCTATTATTGTGTAAATAATATTTAAAAAAAAATATCAGCATCAAGGATTCATACACATGTCAATGAAAATAATAAGTATAATTAGCCCTGTATGTCTCCCCCCACCAAAAAACAAAACCCACAAGCAGTCTGCTGCAAGTGCCTACTAAACTATGTAAAGCAAATTGAGCAGTAAGTAAATACTGAGACTTCACAACTTTTTTCCTTTCTTGAAAATTATGTGCACCAGCAACTTCTCACTTAAACTTAAGTTGTTAAATTGTCCCAGAAATAAACAGGTTTTCAATGCCACAGGCAGGATGGCTTTAAAATTTCAAGCTGCCATCATAAATAAGAACATAACAATCCTACTGCTTCAAGCTCGCTATCTCACTCTCTCTCTTTTTAATATAATTTAAAAGTACTTTTCTTTGCTTTTTTCAGTTTAACTGGCATAATATGTTCATATGTACAAAAGAGTTGCAACCCATTCCCACCCACCATAAAATCCTAAATTGAACAACATGAAAACCCGAGTTTCTTTAGGCCTGTTGGTTTATTATTGGTCGAGCTGCTAACACTGCATATTATTAAGGTTATCTGACGCTTCCCATTATAAGTCCCTGTTTTCAGCTGCTTGTGACTTTGTCAAGACGTCATCTGCTTGGGCTGACATTTTCCCTTGGTGTCTGCCTCAGGCTGAATTTTTCTGAAAATTTCAGCCAGAATGATTCAGCTGTTTTTAAGAATGACGCTAGGGGGAAAAAATCTTCTTTTGCCCATGTTAAAAAATTCTAACAACCTTTCCTTTGAACAGCTCTAGTGCCCCATGCTTTGGAGCAGGGAATTGAAATTTGGTAGGGTGTGGCCTTTGTGTCCAGAATGTGCCTTTTGCCATACCCATGAAAATCCATTCACATCTGGCCAGCTTATTAGGCTATGTGTGCAGGGGTGAGGTGGGAGGGAATCACAGTTTGGACATTATAGTTCAGCAGTTAAAATGACTGAAAATTCGGTTCATACTGAATTCTGTCCCCTCACAGCTCCTACGTGTGACTAGACTGTATATGTGCCATTCCCATAGAGATACTGAGCATGCTTTCTCTAGCTCAAGACTACAGGGGTGAAGCCAGACTTTTCTTGTAATGGCTGCTCTGAGCCAGGGTTGGGCTGGGAACCATAACTGAGAACAAGTAGCCTGTCTCTCCTGTGGTCTCAGTGACTCCCTGCTGGCACCCAGGCAGTATGGAGGAAGAAGCTGTTTGATGAAAACACAGAGGGGACAAAAGTTGAACCCAGGAGAGGGAAAGGAATAGATTGGGATAAGGAATCTGGAGAGATTGAGACTGGTACGAGGACTGTGACTTGGAGGAGAAGACTGGGTTTGTTGGGCAAGGAGACTGGGATTGAGGATTGATGGGATGACTGGGAGTGGGAGCCACTGAAGGAAATGGTGAGGGGGAGGAGACTGGGACTGGCTGGGCAAGGAGACTGGAATTGGGTGTGAGGAGAGGGGAGAAACTGGGAGTCAGGAGGAGACTGGGGCTCTGACGGCAAACCCAGATGGGAAGACTAGGGCTAGCTAGCTAGGAAATTGGGAACTTTAATAATGTTCTTTTAATGGAGAGAAAGAGTGTAAATTTCCTAGGTTTTTAAAAGACAAACTGAAAAAGCAAATTCCATCATGTGGCAACATACTGACATCCACATGGTTCATTAGCAGGACAACCCTCCTCTTCCACTCCAGACTCACTGTCTGAGACCCAGTCACTCTCCACTTCCCTACCACCACCATAGTACCAGTCTTCAATCCCAGCCAGTCACCGTTCCCTCTCCAATTCTTTGTCCCCAGTCTCCTTGTCCACCAAGTTCCAGTTCTCCCCCCCTCCACAGATCTTGTCAGATCTGTCTCCCTCCCCTACCCCTGTTCCTGTTCTTCTGACCACTTCTCCTGCAGGAGTCAGGATGTGCACAAGAGCTAGTCTCCAGGCAGCCTCAGCAGTACAGCTGGCCTGCAGTAGTCTGCCTGATTAGCCATGCCACCTGAGTGTCTGGAGAGACCATCGGGCTGGCTCTTAAACCAGCAGCAGCAGCAGCTTGCTGGCTACTCAAAGCACATGCCCACCACTGTGCCTGCTCCTATGTTACCTTGTTCCTGTTGCTCCTGCCTTGCACCCAGCCTTGCTTCGGTCCTGCTCAAACATGCTCAATGAGGATGGAATTTTCAGTGATTTTAGCTGCTAGAACTCAAAGACATCTCTACTGAGCATATGGGAATTGAGATTTTTGAAAGGCTTACAACATGGCCAAATTTGGGCAAGTTTTCACAGGGATGGCAAAAACACATCTCTGACACAAATGTCCCTACCCTTGCCAAATTTCAAGCCCGTGCTGCAAAGCATGGGGACACTATTGCTGTTTTAAGAAAAAGTTGCCAGAATTTTTAACATGGGAAAAACTATATATTTTTTCCTACTCTGGTTCTTGGAAATATCTGAGTCATTTTGGCTGAAAGTTTCCAAAAAATTCAGGCAGATGCAGAGACATGGCATAGAATGTTTCAGTCCAAACAGTTAAAGTCTGGCAAAGTCATAAGCAACCAAAACCAGATCCTATAAATGGGAAGTGGTAAACAATCTTAATAATAGGGGGTACCAACATACCCTCCTATAATGAGACACTATTTAAAACAATAGGAAAACAGAGTTTCCTAAGCCCTTTTCCAGAGCCCTGGAACAATGGCAACTAAACTTCGGATAATCTCACCATATCCCACATTGCTAGGATTTTATATCCATTCACACAAAGTAATTGAAAAGAAAGAGAATTAAATTTAAAGGCTGTACACAGCCAAGGAGTGTTATAATAATCTTTTCTACCAATAATGTCTTGGGCAGGATTGCATAACCCTCAAAAGAAAAATCTTATAAAGGTCCCTAATCCTACAAATCTGCAAGCCCTCCAGAAACTATTACCACTTCCTGAGAGAATCAAAGACCAGTTGGCTTCTTCAAGCCCTTTGGATTCTAAGGGCCTGTCTATGGTGTGGACATTTTCTAACTGTTTCAAAACCGGCTCATCTAAACAGATTTTATAACCAATAGGGACCATAGTGTGGACCTAGTTTTAGGCCTTTTAAGTAGCCTGACCTGTTTCCACTGAACTGATTTCAGGATCTTTTTCCCCTCACTATTAGGGAGCTTCAGAGGCTACCGGTCAGCCAAACTCGCCCTTATCTAAAGGTTTTCACTTTGCCCTGAGATGTCTGAATTATTGGGGTTGCACCAGTTATGTAATTTAGATGATATAGGCAGAGCAGGGCTCTTATACACTATTGAGCTGTTCATTCCCACCTCTGCTCTGCCAGCAAAGCCAGCTTTTATTGTCCTTCAGTCAATTTTTCCTAAGCAATTTGGTACTTTCTGCTCTATTGCTCAGTATGCCTGGGAGGAGTCTACCTGTAAAAATGAGCATCATCACTTCATTACCCTCCAAGTCTCTCCTTAAAATGCAGGTGTTCTGTAAGTAAGCAGCTGGTGGCCTTTTTATACTAGTCATAATTGTCTCAGGGTTTCCTTGTGCTTCTCCCTGTTATATCCATCTTTTGTCATATACTTGGATTGTAAACTCTTAGGGGCAGGGACTGTCTTTGTCATGTGTAGAGGGCCTAGTACAATGGTGCCTCTAGGTATTACTACAATATACATTCATTATAAACAGCAGACTCATACTCATACTTATACTATTTTGCGGGGCTTTTGTTTATTTCTGTCAAGGAGGTCATGTCAGCACTTCTTTAGTACATGAGAACACCAGTTAACTCAAAAACTCAACTGTTACACTAAAGGTTTAATGCACAACAAATTGCTGAAATTCCATGATGAGCCATAAGTAATATTGTCGAAACATTATAACTCATTTTTTCTTTTCTAAGCATCACTCTTGGATTTGCAGCCTACACCATTTCCTCTTAGAGCGTCTATATATCAGCTCTGCTTCATTTAAAAAAAAAAAAAAAAAATCTCCAGAAACTAACTGACATTGTAGAAGCTACTAAATCATTCCCCAGCCCCCCATAACGTTGTCACTACATCTCACACTCTAACATACTTTTTAAAAGCTCACTTCCTAAATGGAGCCTCGAAATCATTCCATCTTCGCAGATATAAGAAAACAAATCTGATGTATCTGTAATGTGCAATCACAGCATGCTGTGACTCCTAATCTGCTGTTGGACAAAATCAAAGTCAAAGATAATCACTCTACTTTTGCTGACTCCATGAGTTGCATCAAGGCAAAATTACACGCATTTTTCTTTTGAATCTGACAAAATGTGACTTGTCAAAGTGACAGGCTCAGTTCATTAAAACTATCACTTCCATCTGCAAGATTAGGGCTGATTAAGGTTATTTTTATTTTTAGTAGTCTTGACCCACTGCAGCCTACCTAGTTACAGCACATCACAAGCATTTTTTTTTAAACAATGTAAGTAACTATTATTATCCCCACTCCCATTGTAACAACTACTGAAAAGGGTAAGAAGCAAGTCAAACTTTAGAAAAATATTGTTTAGTCATGCACAGAATCTGAAGCTGTGTCGGAAAACACGGACGGTCTCTGCCTGCACTACAATAGGCCTCATTTTAGTTTAGTATTAACATGTCTTCCCATTTCATAAGCCTTGAACACAATTCCTGGAATCACATTTCCTGGCGGGTATGTCCTCAGATGTAGGATTTCTGGCAACAGGGAACAGCAATGTTAAATCAATAGAAAGTGGAAGATTTCATGAGTTTGAACCAGAAGCTTTTCCTTCTGAATCGTTATTAGTATTGCAATTGTGTCTAGGAGCCAAAGTCATGGACCAGAACCCCTTTGTGCTAGGCCCGGTACAAACACAGAACAATAAGATGGCTCCTGCCCCAAAGATGTTACTGTTTTGGTGCTTAGAAGGAAGTTCTTCCAAAGAGAAGAGACGTTTGCTGGCTCTCTTAATTCACATAGCAAAACAACATTTTTGTTGAGGAAATAGCATCCATTGCAATGGTTCAGTAGGCTCATAATTAAGTTACCATATTTTCTACCTTTCTAGCTGTCATAACTTTAAAAATAATTTGGGTTAGGGCTCTGATGCCAGGAACTTGGTTCTCTTGGTTGTACACCAAACAGACAAAAAGTAAAGGAGAGACTGGGGGGGTTCGGTGAAAGCATTTGACATTAAAAAAAAACCAAGTAAATCTTTATTTCAAACTCCCTCTCTTTAGGGGGCAGATTCAACACACATTGAAATCAATGGAAAGTCTCTCATTGACTTTAAAAGGCATTGAATAGGGCCTCGGCTTTTCAAAGTATTTGAAAAGGGAAAATCCCTTGCTTGAAAGTTTCTCAAATGGTATCAAATGTCCTTGAGGGGAAAGTGTGCCAGCTTTAGGTGATAGCTCTTAGGTTTTGTTGTTAAAATACAATTTTGTTTTTTCTTGAGAGCAGAAAATGCAGTCTGTGTTTCTGATGTTAACAGCTTCATTATTGGAAGACCACAATGGTACATCACACAGGCCATGACACAGTTAGCCATTCCGAGCAAACAAGAGCTGCTGATCAAGCCAGTCACAACAAAACGTAAGGTTAGATTTTTCCTGGCTCGCGAAGGTGGAGCCTTATCAGACAGAAGGCAAAGAGGTAGGAAGAATAACATGAGGGTTGAAAACTGAAACCATGTTTACACACACACAGTTGCACCAAAATTTGGATTCAAAACCAATGGAGTTAAACCAAGGTTTAAATTGATTTGAGTGTCCACACAGGGATTTTGCACTGGTTTATCTAAATCAGTTTAAAGGACACACTCTCAGCTAATATAATGCCCCATTTCATTTAGACAAAAATGTGACTCAGTAGGAAACAGATAATAATAGGAACTTTAAGGCTCCTATCTCAGGAATTGTTTGGGAGAGCACATCCATGGGACCATAATGGTAATGTGCTATTTGTGAATGCTTTCTTGTTTCAGGGGGTCCACTTTGTATTATAACCTTCATATTGTTTTGCAACCTCCATTGTAGATTAGGGTTTTGATTTTGTAGCAGGGATTTTGTTAGGGGAGAAAAAAAAATCTTCGAGCGCTGGTCACAGTGTCATTACATTAGAAGCCTTGAAAACCCTTAATTCATAGGTTGTTTACCTCAGAAAAAACTCTGTTCACACCATTTGAGTTACTATTCTGTGCTTTCTTTTAACTACTTTAAATAACATGACCTTCCTGCTACCTTTCATCCACTTTAGAGCATTTATTATTTTAAGACAGGGTGTGGTTCATCACAATACATCAGAAAACAATCAGTGGATACAACTGCTTAAGGAGGTAACAGCTTTTTAAAAAAACCACCACCACCACAAAAATGGTAGCTAATATTTATGGAAAGAGGAAGAATATAGCCAGATTGTATCCTTAGCTTTTTGGGACTGTCTTTAATGGCAAGAGACTGATCCCCATCTACAGAGATACAGGGCTGTGGTGGGGCAGTTGCCCCACTTTGGCAGACAAAGGGTTAATAGCAGCCCTTGGAGTGGCTGCGCAGAACCCACCCAAATAGAGAAGAGCAGAAAGGCAGCCAATCAGGGTCAGGCTGGACCCTATATAAAGGCTGCAAAGCAGAGGAGACAGGATTCTGTCCCTGACAAGCAAGGGAGGAAGACTGGCTCCCAGGGATAGCACCTTAGCTAGAGCAGCACTGGGCAGACTCAGGGGAGCAGAGGGAAAGTTCCAGCCTGATACCTGCGAGGCTGAGGCCCCTGAAAGAAAGAGCTGAGAAGGTGCAAGGGCCAAAGGAAAGTGGCCTAGGGAGTGTGAGCAGTAGAGGGGAGAGGAGGCGGGCAGGACATGGCTGCCACCAGAGAATCTGTGGGCTGGGACCCAGAGTAGTGGGTGGGCCTAGGTCCCCCCCCACCTTTACACTGCACCTGGCCATGGAGGAGCATAGCCTGATACAAAGTGTGGCTTGCCCTGAGGCAAGGGGCTAGACTTTGGGGCTGCAGTTGGCCACAAGGGCAGGTGCAGACTGAGGACTGCTGACACCCCCCCTGGAAGGGGAGAGAACCGAGTAGGGCACAGCCGGAGGGCTGTGTCCAAAAGAGGACTCTGCAAGCCAGGGGGCAGTGTGGGTCCCAGAGAGCAGAGCAGGCAATAGGCAGGACACCACCGGCAGAGGGCGCTCCATGGCTAGAAAGGAGCTACTTCCCAGAGCAAGCAGCAAGAGGCGCAACAGTGGTGAGTCTGTGCTGTGTTACCAGGACCTTAAAAAAAACAAAACCAGTATTTTTACTAGGAATGAGCTGTAATTGCACAGAAGACCAATAATGTCACTAAAGATGGTGTTCAGAAGAGAAAATATTTATATTGTATTTTTTATTTTGAATTTCTTAAATAAAAACTGTCATACAACTTAATACAATTCTTTGCCTGCCAGAGAGTTTTTAGTGTTTGCCAGACACCTGCCAGTGCTTCAGTTCTGTCAGTTTGTTGATGATTGGCCTCAGTGACTGAGCAGTTGAAACCTTCAGGATTGCAACAAGGTGTGCATCAGATACTTGTGTTAAGTAATTTTGACTGGCTTATATTCATTGTGGGGGGGAAAAAGTGACACTGCCTCCATGGCTGACTCTACCTGGTGATGGTATCTCTGCCCCTCTCCCCCAGCCAATGGGAGCTGCGGAGTGGGGAGGGGGCGGGTGGCTGCAACAGACATTGCCGGTAGTGTGTCTGCATGCATCTCTCCTCCGCAGGTGACAGTGAGGAGGTTCTTAGGCCGCAGATGGCCTGAGGGGCCGGGACTTTGAGATCCCTGATTTAGGGCCTTCTAGTCTGCACCCATGGAAGGGCAAATTTTAGCCAAACAAATTCCAGAGTTAAATATCAAAACGAATTACAAAAGCTGCTAATCTTAAATAGTGTGATCAGATTGGTTCTCTTGGACCATACAAGAGTATCCTGCCTTCTAACATCCTATTTAGTACTGGCCTATGCTTTGTTCATAATCTAATTGGGCCTGAATCTGATATCACTCACCAATTTTGCACTGGTGTAGGAGTATAAGCCTGCACTGGACTTGAGTGTATTATGATTTTAAAAATTGAGCTTTTAATTTTAGCAGAAGTGATAGGCCCAAAGCATGTAATTTAAAAGCATGAGAAAGCAGGATTTTTTGTGTGAAACTTGAAATACCACTGTTATGACATTCTTTGTTGCAGTGTATAAAAAGACAAGGGTTTTAGAATTCTTTGCCATATTTTTTTACTACTCTAGAGTCACACTCTGTTGGTAAGGTGTCTCCCACCCCCGATCCTGTTATACACATTGGCCAAAATATTTACAACCCTAGTGTTGCTAGGATACAGAATATAAGAATGTATATACACTTTTATTTATATTTTGGATGTAACCAATAAGTAGCCTTTGCACTAATAAGGCCTGTTTGTACAGAAAACTGAATCATGGTAAACCTTAATCAACTTATTAGGAAAATTTCCGATCAGTGTAAAGTCACTGGAAAGACTGATATACATTTGCAACTGGCTCTTCCACTTAGACCTGTACAGTAACCAAAAGTCAAATTTAGTGTTGCTGAGAACTGCACCAACTTTAATGCAGATATCCTGCAAGACATCTGATGGTATTAGATGGCAGCATGTTACCTGGTACATCTTTTTCAATAAGACAATCAAAGTAAACAGCTCTCATCTTGAGCAAGGAATAGTATAATTGGTCTCAGTGGGATGTCCCTAGAAAAGCATGTTACATACGTGAGTGATATACCAGTGGCAGAGTAAGTTAGAAATCTCTCTGCTCTGAATCCTTTTAATTTGATTGGCATAAGTGGAATAAAAAGCAAACACCTGTACATTGAGATTTGTTAGCAACATTGCATTAAAAGAATCAGTAGTTCAATCAAATCCTTCATAAGGAACACAAACTAATCTGACATAACATGCAATCCTTTCAAATCCTCCTGAGGCTGTCCATGACCAAAACTTCTAGTCCTGAGGGGAAATACTACACATGGCTAGAGTCATTGACTAAGATTATCCTGGTGTACTGTTTATGAAGTCTTGTCTTTTGAAACCTTTAATACAGTTGCTGGTTTCCTTCCCTACTAGACAGGCTGTTTAAGGGATAATAGTGGATTATCTGACTGATCTCAAAATGGGGTTGGGGGTGAAGTCAATTCAAAGAAGGGCTGATTCAGCATGTTAGTGCACAAAAAGAAAAATCAGAATCAAATGTGACCATGATCTTTAGGTCTAAGGGTATGTCTTCACTACCTCCCGGATTGGTGGGCAGTGATCAATCCAGCGGGGAAATAGATTTATTGAATCTAGTCTAGACATGATACATCAATCCCCGAGCGCTCTGTTGACTCCTTTACTCTAGCGCCACGAGAGGCGCAAGCAGCATCAACTGGGGAGCGACAGCAGTTGACTTACCGTGGTGAAGACACCATGGTAAGTTGATCTAAGTATGTCAACTTCAGCTACATTATTCACGTAGCTGAAGTTGCTTAACTTAGATTAGACCCCCCCACCAATGTAGACCAGGGCTTAGATCACTTCTGCAACAAGACAGATAATCATCAAATTGCTAATTAGGGAAGAACAAACAGCATCCTATACAATTTAAGTTTATTCCAGAAATTTAACTAATTGTACCAAGTCACTAATAGCATGCAACACATTTGTAAGCGTTAGTGCCATCTAACTAAAATCCCATGATTCACATCACCATGTGTTTTCTCCCTCTATGAAATATGTACTTCTCTGCAGATATTTCATAGTGACTTAAATTGTTACAGGTTGTATTCAGACATGTAAGAGTTGATCCAAATGACCGTTTTGAATATTAGAACCACCAAATCTGGAAAGCTGACTTTGCACCCTGCTACAATAACTTGGCACAACTTTGTTTTAGTAGGGAAATAATCTCTGCTACCCTAAAACCCAGTTTGAGTCCCCTGTATGTCTGTCTAAAAAGTGTGAGGTTCAGTGGACCTTTTAAAAGAGGAGACGTATCCCACTAGACACCTTCCCCCCAGTTATTTTCCCATTTCATTATTCTGTTTACAGCCTTTCATTTTGTTTTCATGCCACTTAAGTGTTCCTATCCAAGGAAATTTTAAGCAACATTTCAAGAGACTCAGTACTAAATGCTTTACTAAAAGCAAAGTCCACTTATTTTAAAAATCATAATACAAGTACATTCATCTGGCAAGATTTCTTCTTTATAAAACCATTTTGTTCATTCTAAATGTTGAATTCTCTTCCACCCTCCACCCCCAAATATTTGTTCCACTACATATAGAAGGTATAGAAGTTTGAGATAATTACCAGAATCACTTTTCTTTCCTTTATTGAAAAGCAATAGTGTTTTCTTTTCCCTAATCTTCTGGTAGCTCCCCAAATCTCCATGACTTTCCAAAATAATTGGCACTAGTTCAGTAAGTTAGTCAACCAATTTCCTTAAATTGCAGCTAGCTCTTCCACTTTTAAATAAAGTTTGGGGTTTTTTTAGTTTTCACTGACCTTGACTTTCACAAAGGCTACTGCACAAATTTGGTTGCTACCATTGTGGGACAGTCAAACCAGTGATTTAGAAGTGGAAGATGCCCTTTGCCAATAACCATCCAGTTCCTGCAGAATTTCACAGAATAATTTGCTTTCTCTCCAGTCATAATTAGTGAATCATGCTACTTAGATAAAGGAACCAAGTGAGATTTCAGTGCCTGAGAATCTCCTCTAGGAGGCCTTGTCTACAAGGAACTTTTTCTGAAAAATCTCCTACCATCACTCCAGAACCAGTTCAGCTCAGTGTTAGCAAGTCTGAGAACACTGTAGACTGGTCACCAGTGTGTATACCACACATCTTGACCTAGTGTGAGAGGGAGTAGGTAACAATGGTAAAATCTGTTTCAGGGAGTCTATGCCAGAATCAGTGGCACTCTACTGTTGCAATAGCAATAGTGGGAGATTTTTAGAAAAAGCCTAATCTAGACACAGCAATGATAAGCAGAGTTCTGGATTAGTTTAAGATCTGGAATCATGCACAACTTGATTACTTAAGGGAATGTGTCTGAATTAGGAATAATTGAACCAGTCCATTTCACAGGAACAAAAAATGCTAGCCTGAGTCAGTGATTAAAAGATAATTGTAGTGCCATGATCAATTAACATGAGCAATACAGAAGGCAATCCTGTAAAACAGTTGCATCAGTCCAGCTGGACTGCATTCTAAGCTCAGAGGAAGTAGAGGTACCTTTTGCAAGACTATATATAGAACCCACAAATTCTATACATGTCATGGGAATCCTTCAGAAGAAGGTCACAATTGAACACACTGTGTGGGTTTCTCTCAGACATTTACTGCTCCTCTGCAGCAACATTAATGGCGGCATTCCCTACATTTACTGAGAAATGCATAAAATACTAGCATAAATGTAATTACATGTACAAAACTACAGCTAACAGGACTCTTGTTATCCTGTACAGATGCCCTTTGGCTGGCATCCAAGTAATCTTCAAAATCCAGGCTCCACTCCAAAGAGGGCAGTGGGGAGGGTATCATTCTCTTTATCAGTAAGAGGATAAATGAGTGAATTCAGCAATGTTACTGTAACCTTAGAGTGCTGAGGCATGGGAAGGGAAAACTGATTATTCTCTACCATAAGTAGAGGCTAAGCAGAGATGGTCAAACCGGTTTGACTGCATTAAGAAGCCCCTCTTTCCCAAACCCACCTCCTTGTGGATTTTGCTCAATTTTAGAACCAAATTTAAAACTGAACCTTTGAGGGGCTGAAATATTAAGATATTTTCACCTCAGATACTCAGCAAGGCCTTGAAATGGATGTTCTGAAATACAAGAATGACTGTTTTACTGGGAGAGCGGGAAGACGTGTGCAACACTACTCCGAGATTACACTGTGGAGAAAGGAAGTTAATCCTATTGGCACCTGAAGAGGCTGGCTGGGGCTAGCTAACTTCAACTTCCTCCCAGGAAGATATTAGGTAGGGGATACTGGGACCCATTGAGAGTGGGGGAAGCAGGGCCATGAGGAACCTCCTGATGTTTGGACAATTGAGATAAATATCCAGTCCTTGGGATGTTCAAGTCAAGGTGGAACTCTGAACCTGGGGAAAGAAAAAGATCAGCATTTCTAAGTTATCTTTAGTGTAAGACTTATTTATAAGAGACACTCTAGTGCTATAGATAAAATTTGATGTTTGTAACAGGTGGGGCTTTCTTTCTGTTTTTTTTTACAGGTTGACCATTTCCCCCTCTCCAACAAAACAGCTTCAAAAACATAATTCTGGCAGTGGAAGAGCAAAGCAAGAGACTTTGTCCCATCTTCACATACTGTGCAAAGTCTACTGGTTTAATGCCAATAGCTTGCAATAGAAGAACAGCAGTGCAGAATTACAAAGGATTATCTAGGAATACTGCTAGTGCCCTAAAGAATGATTCTGAAATTGTGTAGAATTAAACAGCTGTTCATGAAGTTTTTTAAATGAGTCCTACAAACTAACTATAGGGTAAACCAGATTAGGGTATAGGCCAGATGGATTAAAGATGCTCTTCTAGAGGATTACTTTGCTACATGCTTGTCCCTCCAAGGATTGACTTCCACCCCAACATTCATTTCTCAATGAGCCAGGACTACACAGCTGACTGAAATTTGAAGTAACTATTTTTAATGGCTACTTTATCTTCCCTCCCCTTTTTGTTCACAAATCTTTAAGATCACACAGGAAAAAGGATGTACAGTAATAGAATTTTAAAAAAAGACAAGCTACAAGAATATTGGTAAAGTCTATTTTCTCCTGTAATGTTAAATGTTTCTTTAGGGGAAATATTAAATTGTCATTACTGCATCTTCTGAAATAGAATCTGTGTTGATGACTCCCAAATCTACCTCTGCACCAGACCTTTTATCTTCTGCTGTTTAATTCCTAGATGCCCTGCCATCAATGCAAATTTAACATGGCAAAAATAGTTACTTATCTTCCCTCCTAAAACTTCCCTTCTCCATCCTTGCAAACACCATCCCTCCCTCTCTTCCTACCCTCCTCAATAATTATTTACCCCTCTTTTTGCCCACCACATGTCCAGATTGGGTCACGATTGAATAACATGATCCATTCATCTTTCTTCTCATATTTATAATACTAAAAATTCAGTGAGCCGACGAACCCATATCTCGTACATCCACTAAGCATAAGCTGGTCTAAAATGCTGCTACTTTAAAGTGTCTTCAACAAAAAAAATTAATGACCCAAGATGTTTCTCACTCCAAATCCATTGTTTTAAAGAATTCTTTCCAACCAATTAACTGACAAATCTAAAGATTTATTTAAAGGGGCAGGGGGAAGGGTTTAAACCATGCCTATTAATTTAGGCCCAGATTGTGGGTTTTTAATGTCACTGGCCACCAGTGTTCCTCCAAGGACTCTGGGGGATGTGAGCTGTGAAATATTTCAACAATTAATTCATGGAAGTTATAGATGGAAAACATCAAGTGGCCTATTTTACCCATCCCCCTACCGGGGCAGGATTATTACCTAATGCTTTGTCCAGTCTAGTTTTAATTAACACAGCCAAAAATATTGTTTAGATTATAGCATGTACAATAATAGCTATTAACCTTAACCTGGCTCATTTATTTTATATTCAATTAAACGAACAGTGTTCCCTTGGAACGTTAGAAAATATATTTGAGAGAAGAATAATCAGGCTATTTCCTCTACCCATCTCCCACCCCACTTACACAAACACAGTCTGACTGTGGAGGTGGTGGTGAAAGCTATAAGTGAATGTTGCATTATGGAAGAAAGGTGATGGGAGAACATCCTTTTCATTTCCCAGAACAAAAGCATCAACTGAATTATTCCCCCATCAGCACCACCACTACCCTGTGTAACATGTGACCAAGTTAGAGGCATCTAGACAATAGGCCCATACAGACGATTCACAATAATTCTGTGCTTGAGCTGCGATCTATCATCACAGCACCTGCTGCAGCTGAAGCCCCCATCTGTGTTCCCTGGAGAGCCATGACATGTCAGTACTTAATGTGCTTGCTGTCATTTCACTTCCTGAGCTCCTATTTTAGATAAATGAAAGAATTTGGGATGGGAGCAGGAAGAGACACACAGCAAGTTCTAATTAGAAACCAGAACACAGATGCACTGACAATGTGGGTAAACATTTAGTGCTGTGCTGAGGTAATTAGGTGCACAACTATTATTAACAGTCTCTTCAACATCTATTATCGCACACACTGCACTGAAAATGGACCCCATGTGTGGACAAGGCTGGAAAGCTTTATTTTTCCCTTTCCATATTCATGGATATTGGGTTAGGAGGAGGAGGAACCACCATTTGGATATGGTTTTGTCTGGTCAGAAGGCAGGTTTTATTTTTCTCTTCAATAAACTGGATGGAACACACCAGTTTATGGCTGTGTAGATCCATCTTGTTTCAGATGTGTTGCTATATTTTTTCAGCTCTGTCACTGAACTGGGGATTTGATTATTGTATTGAGGAGGTGTTACTTTTTTCTGCTTGATTTCTCATTCTGGGACAGCATCAAGGGATGGACCCTTCTCTCCTGCCTTGGTCCTTATCCTGAATTAGAAATTGGCCTTGCCCACAAATTTGGCCCAGGTGGACCCAAGTTCACAACATGGGAAGTGCAGTGAACCCAACTAATACCACAGCACTTTAAGAATCCTGTTCTTTCATTCAGGGACAGCAGTGTGGTGCTAGCAGCAGGTGGACTAATTTAAATCACCGATTTTAATTCCAGTTTAAAATCAGCAGGAAGCTTTGGTTTGCATTTAAAATGAACTGATTAGACAAAGGAAGTATTTAATTAGTGAATTGAACTGATTGTTGCTGGTCACCATGTCATTCAAGATTTTAGAACTAGTAGATCATCCTCTCATACCTCATTTTATTCATAGATTGGAAGAAGAATACAGGCTTTCCTGCTTTTTCAACTCCCAATCAGTTTCTTATCTTTGAATAAACTAGTCATTGAACTGGCAGGTTGAATAAGCTAAAATGAAGAAAATATTCTCCATGTATTTGCAGAAGAGGCTATTGCTGTCAAAAGCTGGTTTAGCACTTCAACAAACTCTAGTTCCAGATGCTCAGCCAATGACATCAACAGTTCAGTGGTTTGATTTTCTTTAAAAACTTGCAAGCATGTACTCATTTTCATATTTAATTTAAATGGTTTTAATTGCTTATAAGTGTAGGCCTTAACAGGATGTCAATTTCAAAATTTAATTTTAAATAGGTTTAAATTTTAAAAAATTAAACCTGTATTTAAATATCCATTTTTTAAAAAAAAATTTAATGCACCCTGGCTAGCAGATAGTTACCTCATATTATAAAATAACCCATGGTATTTCTATAGCAGCTTTGAGAATCTCAAAGTGTTTTACAAAAATTGTGGCTTTGATTCTCATTTATACATTTATTTAGAGGTTGATCCAACACCCACTGAAGGAAATGGACATCTTTCCATTGACCTCAATGGACATTGGATCAGGCCCATATGTACCTAACTTCAGGCATCCAAGTTTGGAAATTTTGGCCTAAGTGATTTTCTAAAGGCCACCTAGAGAGCCAGTGGCAGAGTTAGGAAAGAAGCGGAGAAGTCCTGTGTCCTGCTTCTTTGTCTCATCCCTAGAGAGCACTACTTTGTGTATATACTCCCTTTTATATTATTTTTACAGTAAGTGTCTTTAAGCATAGGTTTTTAAATCTAAGAATAGGCTGCCAGAGCAGAGACTGGAAAGAGACACCATTAGTAACTGGCTGTGAGAGTGATGTCTTTTCCATGCATTAAAGATAGGCTGACTAGGGGTTGGGGTGAGATGATAGGGAAGAGCACAGGTGATTGCACCGACAGGCTTTATTTATAAATGGCTGGCACCATCTTGGCTCAGAAAACCACCGTGATAGACCAGTCCTAGATTAACATATTGGCACCCTGATGGCTGCGCTGGCTATTTTAGAACACGGGGGCCCTAATTTTGATCTCACTAACACCAGTTTTACCCTGATGTAACAGCATTGACTTCAATGGCATTATTTCTGATTTCCACAAGTGTAACTGAGGTGAGAATAAGACCTTGGATTTTTTAACGGCTGTGCCACCCTTCTGGCCTGAGCAGCCAGTTTAGCCAATATTTGGGACCTTAGGCTCTCTCTTTACTTCCTCTCAAGGCGCACTACTAGTGCTTCTCCGGCTGTCTCCTGGCTGCTTTTTGCTCTCTTTCTGCACACACAAGCAGCTTCAATCCAGTGAATTCCAAACCCCTGAATTTGCAGTCAGTTCCCAGGGAAACCCCTTGGCTCACAGGGCTTAGCGTCTACTACAGAGTTGCATTCTTGTCCATGATTTTGGCCATGGCTTCTATTGTTTCAGCGATCAAAAAAAACAAAGTGGCATTTAATTGCTCTCTCATTTATGCTGAATGAAAAGTGACTAATATGCCCATCAGCTTCAGTGAGGCCTGTGAATCCCCACAGATGAAAGATACCCTTGGTGGCAGCTACCAATACCCTCCATCATAAAAGATGCATGGTCCAGATCCAGCAAAGCACTTACACATGTGCTTATCTTTAAGTATAAGAGCAGTCACACTGATTTCAATGAGATAGACATGCTTAACTTTAAGCACATGCTTAAATGCTTTGCTGGATCAGGGCCTATCTTCTGTCCATCAAACAGATAACACAATATTGATTAATCTGAAATACAAAGATCTGATACAAGTTCAATCATTTCAACAAACTAAACCTGCTATTTGAAAAGAAATGTCTGAATCTTCAAAAAAAATTACTTGAGCACAGGGTGCATTTGTGTTACAAAAATCTATTACTTATTCAGTAGCAAATGCACTAAGGATATCTTCATGAGCAGTGGCTTTGCCAAGCGCTATGAAGTATCTGAATATTGAATCAAGCTGTTCATAATTTAACAAATTATGTTTTTTTCATTCCAGCAAAGATTTGGTTCTGAGATTGGGATGTTAAGAATGACTGGTGTAAACTGTTTTCTGCTGGACAATTTTCTAAATAGTAGAGATTTCTATTTTGTGTCTTCCCTCCAACTCAGTTGGAAATGTGAGGTTGGTTTTAAATCAAGTCAGACTGCAAATTCTCCAGTCTGTTTAGACCATATGGTTTCCATGTTGCCAGCAGCCAGGAGTGGAGGAGGCGGGGTGGTGCAGGGGAGAAATCACTACAATTTAAATCTCCTTTGCACCAGTGCAAAGCAAGCTTCACAGACCTGAGAAAAGGGCCTCAAAATCTAACTTGACACTGGTATTTTTTAAATACATTGCTGTTCACTCACTTCACATGATACGGCCTTGAGTGCACAGGGTAGGGAACAGTCCCCACAAAGGCCCTGATCCAGTGCAAGACTACCGCTGTGAGCACACAGCGCCTTGTTGACTTTACTGGGTCTCTGACCAAGTGCAGGAGTTTGCCCACACAGAGCTCAGGGCAAGAGTGGAGCCAAAATAAGGACTATCCTGCAAAAAATCTATCAACCATGTGTGCAGATATTACAAGAACTCACACCATTTTGTGAGAACTGAAATTACCACCCTGTGATTGTGTAACACCCCTTTACATGCGTAACACCCAATACTTTTTTACCTCAAATTTTCCATGGTTCAACCTGCTTTTAGTCAGATGAATGGCATCACGCAATTATAAAATGTTTTACCCAGGGCTGGCTCCAGGCACCAGCATTCCAAGCAGGTGCAGTTCGAAAGGGGCAGCAATTCGGCAGCAGCTTCTCCCCTTTGCTGGCCGCGGTGGCAGCTCCTTACCCTGAGCCCTGCAAGCCCGAGTCAGCTGATACTGGCCAGCCACAGGTGTGTAATTGCAGTGCAGACATACCTTCTGATGAACATGCCAACAGCAGTGTCAATTGTAGTAGTCTTGTGATGTAAGCATTTGTCTGCTGGGAGCAGGACAGACTATTAATTCACTTCAACTCAGCTGCCAAACAAAGTAGCCGGTTTCTCTTTTTTTTTTTTTTTAAGTTTCATGTAGTTAGGTTTGAGTTTTTCTTGATTAGACTTGTCTTTATAACATGTTGTGTAACTTAATTCTTACAATGTCAAGTCAAAAAGGAAGAACAAAAAATTTGGGTGTCTTGATCAATTTTTTGGGTCCACCACTGACCTGGTAGGTGACTATGGGCAAGTCATGTCACTGCTCTGTGCCTCAATTTCCCCACCTGCAAAATTGGGACAATGATATTGGCTCCCATTTGTAAAGCGCTTTGAGATCTGATTAAAAAATACTGTTTAAGAGCTAAGTATTGAGCTGGTGAGCCAGCAGAACAGTCATTCAATGCTTCTTACTTTGGGGTGAAGAAGCCAGAAAGGTGGTCAAATCACTATCTTTCTCTGCCTCATCCCTGAACTGTGAATCAGAGAGAGACCGATCTTATGTGCTTTACAAAAAACTAACTAGATTAACTTTATGGAGTAATGGAGCAGAAAGATGGCAACACATTTCAATGCATGTAGTATGCTGAAGGACTACTCTGGCTCAGAGCCTGAACCTCTGAGTGGACAACTGTCCTCAAATCCCATTGACTTTTAATAGGAGAGGAGGGCACTCAGCACCTCTCAAAAGGTACTTGGTGTCTTGCAGGATTGAGCTCTTAGTTGTCAATACCTGTTATCCCACTATTCCATACGCTGACTCTACTTAAAGATGCCTTAAAGCTTTGGCATGAAGCCATTGCATTATTGTAACTTCCTTTCTGGGACACTGTCTCCTTCTGTTTTGTTTATGGATCTCACTACCAAAACATTAAGCTACATTGAACAAGTGAATTATAAATTAAGGATTTTGTGCAGGAAAAAATAGAGATTTGAACTTCTGTAATGTTCAGGGGTCTGTGCAGACTCAAAAGTCTTGGGCTAGCTTTCTATTTATTTAAATAAATATTTTTAAAAAATCTTAAACTATAGATGTGAAATTTGGTGGGTTTAATTTTCAGGGGGTTCTGCAGCCCAAACTCATGTTGTCCCACTGGATTTTAATGGGTACAACTGTACTTGTGGGAGTAAATATTGCTTCTGACAAATAAGTGGTGCAGAGTTGAGGCCTGGGTTATCAGCATGAGTTGTCTCAAAGCTTAGTGAAGCTTTCAATAAATCTGTGACACAACCTGAAACCAAGCAAGTTTTGTCTGGTTTGGGATTTTGTTATGAAATTTCTCACTGTTCTAGTTTAATCATGTTTCACATCCCGGCCCCCAAATTAGTTAACACTCACTTTTCAAAAATGGTTTTGAAAAGAGGCTGCATTGATGCTGTTTACAGGCGAACTAGAACTGGCTGGTAAAACCAGGGCTGGCTCTACAGTTTTGGCCACCCCAAGCTTGTTTGTTTTGGCCAGTTTCATTATGGAAGATAAAGTTGTTTTTTTTAATTTGCAGTGAATATTTGTGAAAAATGCCCACCATAATAGTGACAGCAGCAGAACAGAGACGCACAGGATATCAATGAGCCTGTGAAGGGGCTATGTTCTCCTTTTCTAGTTAGTTAGGTAGGGAAAAGTGTAACTTTCAGGGATGAGACATTAACGTGTGGTTTGAGCACCAACACACTCCTGGCAGGTGTGGAAGTCATTCTAGGTTGGTTCTCCTTCCTCATGCTGAAAAGCATCCTGATCCGTTAGTAGACATGGGACTCCTGTCAGAATAAGGCAATATTGCATGCAGACCTGCCAACATCTTGCAGCAACAAATTGAATTTAAATGTACGTATATTTACTTACTTTGCCTAAAGTGCTGCCTGATTGTGTAAGGGTTTCTAGCCCCCCTCCTATGGGATGAGTGGAGGTCCCAAAAATTACAGATGCCAGGTATATCTATCACTCCCAGCATCTCAATTAATGCTGTCCCTTAACAATCCCCTGCACACATAAATTAGGGGCTGCCCATTGCTCCCTAACATATAAATACTACCCCCCAACACAGAAATTAGTACCACTATTTTCTCCCCAGGATATGAATTAAAATAGTCCCCTGCCCTCCAGCACATGAATTCTTAGTGCCCCCAGCATACCTCTGTGAAAGGCCAATTCTGCTGCTGGTTATCCTCCTCTCTCTTGGACCAATGCCAGGAATTCTTCACCAGCCTGCTCCCAGCCTAGTGGGGGCCTCCTCACATCCCTGGGGTGGGCAGCAGCACTGGGCCTCTTCTTCCTCTCAGTTCTTAACCTTGGAGGAAGGTGGGGAGGGGAAAAGGCACTAGGGCCTCTTCTTCCCTCTCTCACTCCCAGCTTGGGATATGGAGGAAGAGTCGCAGCAATAGGAGAAGGAGGAGGAAGATTTTCACAGCTGCTGCTCCTCAGCCAACTCTGAGCACCCGGTCCCATGCTTGCTGCAGCACTGGCTGTCCCTCAGCAGGTGCAGGAACTCTGACTGGAGATTATTTCCCAGGAGGTGTGGGAGGGGTGAATGACAGCTAGTCAACTGGCAACTTCTTGTCGACTCCAGAAGGGTCTGAAAAGCCCATCTGTGGTAAAGCCATGGAGTTAACAGGTCTGTCAGTGTGAGAATTTGACCCTCTCAAGTGCTGGGCCATTCCCTTGTAGGTAAGGGCCTCTTTTTCTGTTGCTTGCCCATAGTTTCTTTCTTCTATTTCATTTCCATAAGGTGCGTGGAGAAAGCCCTGTGATACCAACATAGAGAATTCTCACTGTAGTTTATGCAGGAGCCATAGGCTCAGGCTGGGAATGCAATACTATGTCTTTAAAGAAGTAAGGCCTATGGGGATATGCCGAAGAGAGACTGTTTGTTTTCTCAGAACAAATATGGTAAAGGCACCTTGATGAGGGCAGACTGTAAGATGTTCAGACAGGGCAGCTGGAGCAGAATTACTGTTTTCAGGGGATCCGGGGTTCTCTTGGATGCTTATTTGCTTGCTACGTTATCTATATTCACATGTCCAAGAATAAAGTTCTTGGGGTTTGCATATTGCACTTCTCAGTCACTGATTTGATCTTTCCAGTGGCTTGGTTCCTTTTACAGCATCTCATCTCTGACCTACAGCGGAGAGGGAAGTTCTCTCTGAGCCAGATCCTAGCACTCATTAAGTTTGCTTTGCACCACTCTGGCAATTCATAGCAGCCTCTAAAGCTGACCTAAGTGAGCCACTGGAGGTCGCCCCATCATAGATGCATTCCCAGGTGGCATAGGGCTAGCTGAGGATTCTGTTACAATGGGGGACTCCTCAGCTGCCCATTTACGGTAGGTTTAAGGTTCCTTGGGATTACTCAGGCAGTGCAAAGAGACATTAGCAGGGGACTAGTATCTGTCCAATAAAGTAAAAAAACCAGCACTGAGCATTAGTACCAACACAACTACACACTTTCAGAGTAACAGCCGTGTTAGTCTGTCTACGCAAAAAGAAAAGGGGTACTTGTGGCACCTTAGAGACTAACCAATTTATTTGAGCATAAGCCTTCGTGAGCTACAGCTCACTTCATCGGATGCATACTATTTCCACAGTATGCATCCGATGAAGTGAGCTGTAGCTCACGAAAGCTCATGCTCAAATAAATTGGTTAGTCTCTAAGGTGCCACAAGTACTCCTTTTCTTTTTACAACTACACACTGTTACTAAAAATGAGTTTGCCCCGCCCATCAGAAAACTGACCTAGGAAACAAAGGACAATGTGAGTTGACAGCCTCGCACCTGTTAGCATCCACAATAGAAGAAAGCTGCTGGAGGCTTAGGAGTGAGGCTTAGGAGTGTGGTAGGCCAAGTGCTCCAATATAGAGAAGAAAATAAGTCAACATAGGAGGGGGAAGAACAATGTGATCTGGAGCTGGTGGAGTGGCTTACGGGATTGTCCCATCCAGTGTAAGTTATAGCAGGCCAAAGGCTTCTCTATCTTATGCAAGAGGCAGCCAGCCAACCCATGGATGGGTAGAGGTTGAAAGGTAGCTTAGTCACCTTTGCCAAAACAAAACAAACAAAAGGAAGTATTTTTTCACACAACGCACTGTCAACTTGTGGAACTCCTTGACAGAGGATGTTGTGAAGGCCAAGACTATAACAGGGTTCAAAAAAGAACTAGATAATTTCATGGAGGATAGGTCCATCAATGGCTATTAACCAGGATGGGCAGGGATGGTGTCCCTCACCTCTGTGTGCTAGAAGCTGGGAATGGGCGACAAGGAATGGAGCACTTGATAATTACCTATCATCTGTTCATTCCCTCTGGGGCACCTGGCATTAGCCACTGTCGGAAGACAGAATACTGGGCTAGATGGACCTTTGGTCTGACCCAAAATGGCCGTTCTTATGTTTTTATGCCACCCCACACTGTCAAGTGTGAGCTTGGCTTAGCTGAGGATTCAGCCGTTTGAATGTTAAGGCCTCTGACAGCCTCACAGTGATTTCCCTGTTTAGTTGCTTGACTCAATAAGAAATTGCTTTGGTATCTTCAGGTAGGTTCCACACAGCTTTCATAGATTCCAAGGCCAGAAGGAACCATTGTGATGCTCTAGTCTGTCCTCCTACATAACACAGGCCTTAGAACTTTCCCAAAATAATTCCTAGAGCATCTCTTTAAGAAAAACCTCCAATCCTGATTTAAAAATTGAAAATCTATCACAACACTTGATAAGTTGTTCCACTAGTTAATTACCCTCACTGTTAAAAATGTACATCTTATTTCTAGTATGAATTTGTCTAGCTTCAACCTCCAGCCATTGGATCATGTTCTACCTTTCTCTGCATGACTGAAGAGACCATTATTAAATATTTGTTCCCCAAGTCGGTACTTATAAACTGTGATCAAGTTACCCCTTAACCTTCTCTTTGTTAAGCTAAATTGGATTGAGCTCTTTGAGTCTATCGCTATATGGCATGTTTTTTAATATTTTAATCATTCTTGTGGCTCTTTTCTGAACCCTCTCCAATTTACCAGCATCCTTTTGAATTGTGGATACCAGAAGTGGACACAGTATTTCAGCAGAAGTTGCAGTAGTGCCAAATACAGAGCTAAAATAACCTCTCTACTTCCACTCAAGATTCCCCTGTTTATACATCCCAGGATAGCATTAGCCCTTTTTGCCACATCATCGCACTGGGAGCTTGTGCTCAGCTGATTATCCACCATGACCCCAAATCTTTCTCAGTGTCACTGCTTCCCAGGATAGAATTTCCCATCCTGTAAATATGGCTGACATTCTTTGTTCCTAGATATATACATTTACATTTAGCCATATTAAAATGCATATTGTTTGCTTGCACCCAGCTTACCAAAAAATCCAGATTGCTCTGTATCAGTAACCTGCCTTCTTCATTATTTATCACTCCTTCAATTTTTGTGTCCTCTGCAGACTTTATCAGTGATGATTTTGTGTTTTCTCCAAAGTCATTGATAAAAATATTAAATAATGTAGGGCCAAGAACCGATCCCTGCAGGATCCCACTAGAAACACACTCACTTGATGATGGTTCCCCATTTACAATTACATTTTGACGCTGCTCAGTTAGCTAGCTTTTAATCCATTTAATGTGTGCCATGTTAATTTTATAGCTTATGTCAAGGGCTGTTGAACAATTTAAAAAATTAATCATGATTAATTGCATGATTAATCACACTGTTAAACAATAATGAATACCATTTATTTAAATATTTGATGTTTTCTACATTTTCAAATATATTGATTTCAATTACAACACAGAATTCAAAGTGTACAGTGCTCACTTTATATTTTTGATTACAAATATTTGGACTGTAAAAAACAAAAGAAATAGTATTTTTCAATTCACCTATTAATAGTAATGTTGTGCAATCTCTTTATAATGAAAGTTGAACTTACAAACATAGAATTATGTACCAACAAACTGCATTCAGAAACAAAACAACGTAAATCTTCAGAGCCTACAAGTTCACTCAGTCCTACTTCTTGTTCAGCCAATCGCTCAAACAAGTTTGTTTGCATTTGCAGGAGATAATGCTGCCCTCTTCCTGTTTACATCATCTGAAAGTTAGAACAGGCATTCACATGGCACTGTTGTAGCTGGCGTCGCAAGATATTTACGTGCCAGATGCTCTAAAGATTCATATGTCCTTTCATGCTTCAGCCACCATTCCAGAGGACATGCAGCCATGCTGATGACGGGTTCTTCTTGATAACGATCCAAAGCGGTGCGGACTGACACATGTTCATTTTCATCATCTGAGTCAGATGCCACCAGCAGAAGGTTGATTTTCTTTTTTCTTGGTTCAGGCGCTGTTGTTTCTGCATCAGAGTGTTGCTCTTTTAAGACTTTTGAAAGCATGCTCCACATCTCATCCATCTCAGATTTTGTACAGTACTTGAGATTCTTAAACCTTGGTTCAAGTGCTGTAGCTATCTTTCGAAATCTCACATTGGTACCTTCTTTGCATTTTGTCAAATCTGCAGTGAAAGTGTTCTTAAAATGAACAACATGTGCTGGGTTATCATCCAAGACTGCTATAACATGAAATATATGACAGAATGCGAGTAAAACAGAGAGCAGGAGACCACCAATTTCCCCCCAAGTAGTTCAGTCACTAAGTAATTATTGCATTATTTTTTTAATGAGCATCATCAACGTGGAAGCATGTTTTCTGGAATGGTGGCCGAAGCATGAAGGGGCATACGAATGTTTAGCATATCTGGCACATAAATACCTTGCAGTGCTGACTTCAAACGTGCCATGCGAATGCCTGTTCTCACTTTCAGGTGACATTGTAAATAAGAAGCGTGCAGCATTATCTCCGAAAAAAGTAAACAAACGTGTTTCTCTTAGTGATTGGCTGAACAAGAAGTAGGACTGAGTGAACGTGTAGGCTCTAAAGTTTTATTGTTTTGTTTTTGAGTTCAGTTATGTAACAAAAAAAATCTACATTTGTAAATTGCACTTTCATGGTAAAGAGATTGCACTACAGTACTTGTATGAGGTGAATTGAAAAATACTATTTATTTTGGGGTTTTTTACAGTTCAAATATTTGTTATAAAAATAATATAAAGTGAGCACTGTATACTTGATTTCAATTACAACACAGAATATAAATATATTTAAAAATGTAGAAGAACATCCAAAAATATTTAATAAATTTCAATTGGTATTCTGTTGTTTAACAGTGTGATTAAAACTGTGATTAATCACAATTAGTGTTTTAAATTGTGATTGTTTTGAATTAATAGCATGAGTTAACTGCGATTAATTGACAGCCCTGCTTATGTCTTTGTCTTTTGAACAGTTCCTTCATGTTAGGGGTAGGCTCCTTCTTTTCCAAAATGTTCCCCAGTTCCTCATAAACCTAAATCCCTCTTCCCAACACCATCATCTCATCCACACATTGAGATCTTGCAGGTTTGCCTGTCTCACTGGCCCTGTGCTGGGAACTGAAAGCATTTCAGAGAATGTTACTTTGTAGGTCCTCAACTTTAATCTGGCACAGATTAAAGAAGAAACTGGAACACTCCTTTTCAGTAGATCCTACGTCTGTCCAGAAATATTTCTATCGTGAAAAAGAGACACTTCAATGATTTACTCTCTATCTTGGTCGTTAGAACAGTTTTTCCAGTCATCTTTACATAATCTCTGAGCAATAACAATAAAAAAACCAATGAGCACATTTCTATGGATATTTCGCATAAACTCTGGGTTGAATAATAGCACCTCAAAGAAATCTATAGTTTAGTTGACACAGCTTCTAAGGATGGGTGAACCAGTTTTGATATTACTGGCCTGAACTCCTACCCACCCTTTGAACCAAACAACCTAGAGATGAGCCCTGTCTGAGTAACTACAACCAAATAAAAGCAGTAAAACTACACTAAAATATTTTAAATACATTTCAGTTAGACTTCTCCCCCTTCAATAAAATTTCTAATCTGCCGGGGGGGTGCTCCCTCCCTGGCTCTGCCCAGGCCACACCCCCACTCCACCCTTTACCCCAATGCCCCGCCTCCACCCTGCTTAATCCCACCCCTGCTCTGCCCCCGCCCTGCCTCTTCCCGCCCCCGCCTCTTCTCAGCTCTTCCCTTCCAGTTCCTCCCCTTTCCCCGAACACGCTGCACCATCGCTCCTGCCCCCTCCTCCCACAGCACCTTCTGATGCCACAAAACAGTTGATCCGTGTCAGGCAGTAGGCGCTCGGAGGGAGGGGGAGGTACTGATCGGTGGGGCCTGCCAGCAAGCAGGAGGTGCTGTGGGGAGGGAGAGACATTGATTGGGGGGCTGCCAGTGGGTGCTCAGCACCCTCCATTTTTTTGCCATGGGTGCTCCAGCCCCGGAGCACCCATGGAGTCGGCGCCTATGCCCCCTTCTGATATTTTTTTGGTCCATTTCAACCTCACTGGGCCCATCCTCACTCACAAGGATGTGGCTGCAGATTTCCCTGTGGACTTCCTCCCTAAACAGATTGATTAGTTTTATTTTACAGTTAAAAAAGTAAAGGCTAGATTGTGACTTGGACTACCCCCATTTACACCTCTGTGCAGGCTACCTGCACCCTGGGTCCAAGCACACAGGAGTAAACAAGGCTACTTGTCCACTGAAGCAAGTGGACAAGGAATGGACAGAGCCTTAGCTCCATTCCTTCTACTCAATGCCCAATGCAGGGAAGGTTACACCAGCAGTAAATTACTACCCCTATCTCTCAGAAAAAAGGGGAAATTGGAAGGAAAATGCAATTCAAAGAGATATTTGTCATAGAGCATATTGTCATTCAGCAACACATGTTAACTGTAGGTCAGACACAGGGAGAAAAGGGAGAAAAACGTGGAAGCTTTTCATTATAAAATGTTTTTTGGGGAACAGTTGCCACTGATTTATTTTGTACGCCTTTGCTTTGTTGATCCATATTTCTGGTTTTTTATCTGTGATGAAGTCATCTACTTGAAAAGAAGTTCTGAACCAAGTGATGGGATAATTAATTTCTCTGTTAAACTTGTTTAGAAGACTATACGGAGAGTGTGTGACTGTAAATTTCTTACACCCACAAAGAATGTGGTAGGCCAATTAAAGGACTTTTCATGCATTAGTACAGTATTAAAAATTAATTAATCACAAAATGTTGCTTTCTGGTAGGTGTTAAAAAAAATTGAGGCATAAACTAATTGCAAGTTACTACAGCCAGATACACTAAACGGGAAAAGAAACAAAACAGAGCTGGTTCTTTTTTTATGGGATATGAAATTAATTTGTAGCCTGTTCCATGGTTAATTGGGAGGTTGTATAGGCTAACAAACAATCCATGCTTCCATTTACACGCACATAATGGATCTATGCATCTATAAAGGGATCTACATTTTCCCTGAAGAGAACTAGCACTGGCCACTCTCCTGCTCTTTCTTCTATTCCCATTCCCACACTGCTGCTTTTCTGATAATCCCCACTGCCTGGGGGCTTCCTCTGTAGCTAAAAAAAGATATAAAGCCATATTAGTCACAGCATAATGAGTGATGCATTACAGCTCTATTTCAATACACTGCCACTGTCTTTTGTAGCTGGTCATTAACAGCAAAATTCAGCTACAAATATTCTCTGGTGTTTCCTAGTTACACCCTTGTGCAAGCACAAGATGCCCCTTATAACTAGGTCTTCGACTTTGTTATGAGTATGATGCGCTCTGCCCCACTGGAGCTGTGTAGTTAGAAAGCATTCTTTTGTATCATTTGAATTGCACTAAGGCACAAAGATTCTTTCTTTAAGGAAAATGCAAATTGTAAAGAAAAGATCTATAAGGGGTCCAAAAAGCACACGATGAAAGGTCTTATTTAAATTATTTTCCACAATATTGGGATCCTGGAATGAGCAAGCTGTATTGGCTTTAGGAGAGTTCTACTAATAGTATTCAGGGAGCTGGCTGAGAGGGTGGGAGATAAAATAGTCCATAAGTAATTGCAAATAGAAAAAAAATTATACATGACTACGGTGTAAGGGACTGAACCACCAGGTACTAAGCGCCTTTAACTCCAGGTGATTTTGATGGGAACTAAAAACACAAAGTACTTTGCAGCCAGTGTTCAGCAATTCACAGAGCTGAGCTCTTAATTAGTATATTAATTCATGGGAAGAAGACTTAGGTGAAATGCTGGCTCCCTGGAAGTCAATGGGAATTTTGCCAAAGCGTCAGGATTTCATTCCTAATATTTAGGGGGACTGAGAGAATGTGGATTAGCTTCATCATCCTTTGCTCTATCTGAGTCTTTTATTTCTCACCAGGCGTGGATTAAGGCAGAGTCCTTGGGAGCTGAGTGCAGCCGTGAATCAGCTGGAAACGTGGAGCCAAATTCATCCACTTTGTACCATGTTTGTAATTTCCTAATAATCAGTCAGAATGATTATTTTCTTTGTCCATTAATATTTCTCTGAGCGTTTCAACCCAGAACCACTTTTAGCACTTCTGGGTAGGCCTGTGAAACAATGTTTGCACCCTGCCCAACTGTAAAGTATTCCTATCCGCCATGATCCCATCACTATGCAAATGGCGGCCTGAGGATTCTGAACAAGGGTAGCATGATGATTCTTTGGCATGCATCCAAAACTTGACTAATTCTGTATAAATGGAGAGTCTAGGAGAATAATTTGTTTCCATCCTGCCAGTCCCCCACAGGAGAAGTGGAGACCAGCTACTTGGAGTCTGTGCACTGTTGCCAACATTTTAAAATAAGTTTTGCAAGAAACAGTAGTCCCGGCTTTCTAGGTGCCACCATCTCTCAGCCATTGAGGGTTTTGTGTGCCTTCTGGTTAGTTTAAGGATGAATGTAGAACATGAAAATAATTATCAGCACCCCATAGTGAGTTATGTAATTATGATTCCCATTTTACAGATGTGGAAACTGAGGCACAGAGCAGTAAGACCAATATTTTCAAACTTGTGACTATAAATCTAGGCATCTAAAAATCATATTACACCACCTAAATAATGTGGCCTGAATTAACTTCCTAAAGTTACACATCCAAGTTTGAAAACGTTAGCTTCAGTGTCTTGACCAAGGCCGCTGAGGGTGTCACCATCAAGTTACTTGCTCTCAGTCCCTTTCTTAGTCCACTAAACCAAGCTGTTTCTACACTACTGAGCTGCTCCTGTTTGTGGCCACAAGTCACACACAAAGGAGCTGCTGAGCCTTAGCCAACTGCCTGCGGCATAGGTGCCGACTTTTCGTTTTCCCTGGGGGTATTCCATCCCTACTCCTCCCTGAGGCCCTGCCCCTTCCCCCAAGACCCCTCCCTCTCGCTTCCTCTTCCTGTCCCCACTCTGCTACCTTCCCCAAGGCCCTGGCCTCTCTCTGCCCTCCTCCCCCAAAGCCCTGCCCTCGCTCCACCCCCTCCCCAAGGTCTGCTCCCATCTGCTGCTCACTGCTCTCTGCCCTCCTCCAAGCCCCTCTCCGATCAGCTGTTTGGCAGTGGTGCAGAACAGCTGTGGCTGGTGGGTGCTGAGCACCCACTATTTTTTTTTGGTGGGTGCTCTAGCCCCAGATCACCCACGGAGTTGCCACCTGTGTCCTGCAGGGGAAGACTTGTGGGGACCTTAGAGCTATCCATAGTAGCTTGAGTAGCACTACTACCTACTGCTGTGAACCCATCAAAGAACCTATAGCTGGCCCGCTTGGTAATAGTGACCATAATATAATTAAATTTAATATCCCTGTGGCAGGAAAGACACCACAGTGGCCCAACACTAGCATTTAATTTCAGAAAGGGAAAGTACACAAAAATGAGGAGGTTAGTAAAACAGAAATTAAAGGGTACAGAGCCAAAAGTGAAATCTCTGCAAGCTGCATGGAAACTTTTTGAAGACACCATAATAGAGGCTCAACTTAAATGTATACCCCAAGAGAACAAAAAAAGAGCCACTGTGGCTAAACAATGAAGTAAAAGAAGCAGTGAGAGGCAAAAAGGCATCCTTTAAAAAGTGGAAGTTAAATTCTAGTTAGGAAAATAGAAAGGAGCATAAACACTAGCAAATGAAGTGTAAAAATACTATCAGGAAGGCCAAAAAAGAATTTGAGGAACAGTTAGCAGAAGACTCAAAAAGTAATAGCAATTTTTTTTCAAGTACATCAGAAGCAGGAAGCCTGTTAAACAACCAGTGGGGCCACTAGACAATCGAGGTGCTAAAGGAGCACTGAAGGACGGTAAGGCCATTGCAGAGAAACTACATGAATTCTTTGCATCGGTCTTCACAGCTGAGGATGTGAGGGAGATTCCCAATCCTGAGCCATTCTTTTTAGGTGACAGATCTGAGGAACTGTCCCAGATTGAGGTATCATACCAGGAGGTTTTGGAAAAATTGATAAATTAAACAGCATAATAAGTCATCAGGACCAGATGGTATTCACCATTCTGTATTCTGAAGGAACTCAAATGTGAAATTACAGAACTACTAACTGTAGTCTGTAACCTATCATTTAAATCAGCTTCTGTACCAGATGACTGGAGGATAGCTAATGTGACGTCAGTAATTAAAAAGGGCTCCAGAGGTGATCCCGGCAACCACAAGCCTGTAAGCCTGACTTCAGTACCAGGCAAACTGGTTGAAACTATAATAAAGAACAATATTGTCAGATGTATAGAGGAACATAATTTGTTGAAGAAGAGTCAACATGGTTTTAGTAAAGGGAAATCATGCCTTACAAATCTACTAGAATTCTTTGAGGGGGTCAACAAGCATGTGGACCAAGGGGATCCACTGGATATAAGGTACTTAGATTTTCAGAAAGCCTTTGACAAGGTCCCTCACCAAAGGCTCTTATGCAAAGTAAGCTGCCACAGGATAAGAGGGACAGTGCTCTGATCGGTTGGTAACTGGTTAAAAGATAGGAAACAAAAGGTAGGTATAAATGGTCAGTTTTCAGAATGGAGAGAGGTAAAGAGTGGTGTCCCCCAGGAGTCTATTCTGGGACCAGTCCTATTCAACACATTCATAAATGATCGGGAAAATGGGGTAAATAGAGAGGTGGCAAAATTTGCAGATGATACAAAATTACTAAAGATAGTTAAGACCCAGGCAGACTGCAAAGAGCTACAAAAGGATCTCTCAAAACTAGGTGACTGGGCAACAAAATGGCAGATGAAATTTAATGTTAATAAATGCAGAGTAATGCACATTGGAAAGCATAATCCCAACTATACATATAAAACGATGGGGTCTAAATTAGCTGTTACCACTCAGGAAAGAGATCTTAGAGTCATTGTTGATAGTTCTCTGAAAACATCCACTCAATGTGCTGCGGCAGTCAAAAAAGCAAACAGAATGCTGGGAATAATTAAGAATGGGATAGAAATAGGACAGAAAATATCATGTTGCCTCTGTATAAATCCACGATACGCCCACATCTTGAATACTGTGTGCAGATGTGGTCACCCCATCTCAAAAAAGATATATTGGAATTGGAAAAGGTTCAGAAAAGGGCAACAAAAATTATTAGGGGTATGGAATGGCTTCAGTATGAAGAGAGATTAATAAGACTGGGACTTTTTAGCTTGGAAAAGAAACGGCTAAGGGGAGATATGATTGAGGTCTGTAAAATCATGAGTGGTGTAGAGAAAGTAGATAAGGAAGTGTTGTTTACTACGTCACATAACACAAGAACTAGGGGTCACAAAATGAAATTAATAGGCAGCAGGTTTAAAACAAATAAAAGGAAGTATTTCTTCACACAACACACAGTCAACCTGTAGAACTCCTTGCCAGAGGATGTTGTGAAGGCCAAGACCATAACAGGGTTCAAAAAAGAACTAGATAAATTAATGGAGGATAGGTCCATCAATGGCTATTAGCCAGGGTGGGTAGGAATGGTGTCACTACTCTCTTTTTGCCAGAAGCTGAGAATGAGCGACAGGGGATGGATCACTTTATGATTACCCGTTCTGTTCATTCCCTCTGGGGCACCTGGCACTGGCCACTGTCGGTAGACAGGATACTGGGCTAGATGAACCTTTGGTCTGACCCAGTAGCGCCATTCTTATGTTCTTGTGTTTTTTCTGAACTCCAAAGAGACAGTCCCACAGCTGAATGTGTGATCTTTAGGAATACTCAGGGACAAACTTTCAACACTGGCAATCACATTACATTTTAAGCCACATTTACATTTGGAAAGAAGAGGGCTAAAAGCTTCTTTTTTTCAATTGAAGTTGTGATTCTCCTTTACATTTCCAGATCCCAATATAAAAGAAGTATGTAGCTGCAAGGTTCAGAATCCAGTTGAAGGCAGTTCTGGAGGAGGAGAGCAATATTTTTTTTTTTACTTAATTCATCTGTGCTTCTAATAGAGACTGTTCTGGAAAAGGATATTAGAAAAGCTGACTACTATGCTCTCGGGAAGACATCATCATTATAATTAAATCATCAGGAAACTGGGCTGAATTAAATTATTTGGAGTAAAGATTACCCTATCTAAATCAGTCATCAGATGAAACTGATAAACAGTCCTAAAGCATGTATGACAGATTCAGGGATCCCAGCATCTCTCAAATCAGCAAAAGGAGGAAGATACACTCTGTTGGCTTGAAAGCAAAATACATCCCTTTGATCAGAAAGGCTGAAAATGAGCTATAGAGAGTTCCCTTCCCAGAGTTTTTTTATTTTCTTCCAGCTTTCAAGGGCTATTTTAGAGGAAAGTCTGATAGTGAGGGGTCTAAGCCACCCTTGAAAAGTGATATGAATGGAGTCTTTGCATGTCCATAACTGATATTTTAGAGGAAAATGATATGTGCTTTTTAAAGTAATTTTTTCAAATAGTTTAACTACTTATATATTTAATTTTCTCTTGGATATCATGCCTTTTATTCATCAGGAAATTAAGGCACATTATTCCCTGGTAATGGAATCTAAAGAGCTGGAGGGAAAAATCTTCTTTTTCTAGAATGCCATTTATTTTTGGATTTGCTTATTTAAGAAAAATTTGGGGTGGCAGAATCCATCCCTACTCATGTTGAGAAGTGCCTTACTCTGTGAATCATCCCACTCAGGAAAATGGGACTTCTCACAAAGTAAGGTGCTACTCAGTATGAACATAGGTGGCACTCCAGCCCTTAGAGAGATTTCCCTCAAAATCTGTCTGGCACATCTCCTTTGCTCAAGAAAAGGAGGTATCACTCAGTAACAACAAACTAGGGCATTACATAGTCTGGAGAACCCAGGCCACAAATCCTTCAGGGGACTCAGATATTCTCCTATAATAGCTCTGCACTGTCTTGCTTAATTAAACCCAGGGAGAATAACCAGGATAGATTAATGGCTGATCTAGTCAGCTAAATCTGGAAATTGTCAGAGCCAGAAGTGCAGCGTGACTCAGCACTATTCCCAGGACAGAGTCTATTTATCATCTTTCTCACTTCCAATTGCACACACTTAAATTCTCATGCTTGTCCCTGCAATGATAATTGTGTCCCTCTTTCATTTGATTGACAACAAATTTCTCTCTCTCTCTCCTCCTTCTCCCTGTATTTCTTAAGGAGCACTGATCAACATGATACCCTTTTATTTATTTCCTCCTTTGCTTGCCAGCACCACAATTGATGTCACCATAGCTCTAGGACTAGGATTTGTTAATTGACTTATGCTTCATCTAGAGCAGCAAATCCCAAATCATACCTATATAAAGGAATGTCTACTGTGGTTTTTGAAAAATGCTTCAGTGGCAAAATACGATTTTTTTAAAAAATATCCAAGGTGGGTTGTAATTAAGAACATAAGAATGGCTATGCTGGGTCAGAGCAATGGTCCATCTACACAGTATGCTGTTGTCAGACAGCGGCCAATGTCAGATGCTTCAGAGGGAATGAACAGAATAGGGCAATTTCAAGAGACCCATCCCCTGTCATCCATTCCCAACTTCTGGCAGTCAGAGGTTTAGGGACACAAAGAGCATGGGGTTGCATCCCTGACCATCTTGGCTAGTAGCTATTGATGGACCTGTCCTCCATGAACTTATCTAATTCTTTTTTGAACCCAGTTATACTTTTCACCTTCACAATATGTCCTGGAAATGAGTTCCATAGGCTGACTGTGCATTGTCTGAAGAAATATTTTCTTATGTTTATTTTAAACCTGCTGCCTATTAATTTCATTGAGTGACCTTGTATTATGTAAAGGGGTAAATAACACTTCCCTATTCACTTTCTCCATCCCATTCATGACTTTACAGACCTCTATCATAACCCCCTCTTAGTTGTCTCTTTTCTAAACTGAGCAGTCCCTGTCTTTTTAATCTCTCCTTGTATGAAAGCTGTTCCATATCCTTAATCATTTTTGTTGCCATTCTCAACCTTTTCTAATTCTAATATAGCTTTTTTGAGATAGGGTAATCAGAACTACACACAGTATTCAAGGTGTGAGTGAACCATGGCTTTATATAGTGGCATTATGATATTTTCTGTCTTATAATCTATACCTTTCCTATAGCTCCTAACATTCCAGTACCCTGTTTGACTGTCACTGCACACTGAGCAGATGTTTTCAGAGAACTATGACTCCACAATTTTTCTTGAGTGGTAACAGCTAGTTTAGACCCTATTGCTTTATATGTATTGTTGGGATTATGTTTTTCTAATGGACATTACTTTGGCCTTATCAACATTGTATTTCACCAACCACGCTGTTGTCCAGCCACCCAGTTTTGTGACATTCCTTTGCAACTCTCTGCAGTCAGCATTGGATTTAAATGGAGTAATTTTGCATAATCTGCAAACTTTGCAATATCACTGTTTACCCCTTTTTCCAGATCATTGATGAATATGTTGAACAGTACTGGGCCAAGTATAAACCTCTGGGGACACCACTATTTACCTCTCTCCAGTCTGAAAACTGACCATTTAGTCCTACCCTTTGTTTTCTGTCTTCTAATCAGTTACTGATCCAGGGGATGACCTTACCTCTTAACCCATGGCTGCTCTATAGCCTTTGTTGAGGGACCTTGTCAAAGGTTTTCTGAAAGTCCGAGTACACATTATCAACTGCGTCACCCTTTAGCTTTTTTTAAAAAAAATTAGCATTACGTTACCTGTCCTGCAGTCATTTTGCAGAGAGGCTGATTTAAGTGATAGGTTACATACCAGTTACTAGTTCTGCAGGTTCGTGTTTGAGTTTCTTCAGAACTCTTGGGTGAATTCCATCTGGTCCTGGTGACTTATTATTGTTTAATTTATAAATTTGTTCCAAAACCTCCCCTAATGACACCTCAATCTGAGACAGTTTCTCAGATTTGTCACCCAAAAAGAATGGCTTTTCATGAGAAATTCCCTCACATCCTCTGCAGCGAAGACCAAGCAAGTAATTAATTTAGCTTCTCCTCGATGGCCTTGTCTTCCTTTAGCATCTCAATCATCCAGTGGCCCTATGGATTGTTTGGCAAGCTTCCTACTTCTGATGTATTTTTTAAAAATTGCTGTTAGTTTTTGTGTGTTTTGCTAGTTGCTCATCAAAATCTTTTTTTGGCTTGCCTAATTATACTTTTACACTTGACTTGCCAGAGTTTATGCTCCTTTCTGTTTTCCTCAGTAGGATTTGACTTCCAATTTTTAAAGGAGGTTTCTGTCTTCCACCACCTCTTTTACTCTGCTGTTTAGCTATGGTGATGCAATTTTTTTTTGCTATTCTGAGGCACAGGATATCATCTTAAGACACAGTGCACAGAGTAGCAGACTGGCCTGCTGGAAATTAGGGTTCTGTCCCTGATTCAGCCACTGACTCCATGTGTAGCCTTGGTCAATCACATAACCTCATTGTGCCTCAGTTTGCCTGTTTGTAGAATGGGGATAATGCTACTTACCTGCCTTTGTAAATTGTTGAAATCTACAGATGATTAGTGCTAAGTATGCTCTTGTTTATTTTGAATCAGGCCAGTGGAAGGGCCCAGTCTATGGAACTCCCTTCATGAGTACATCTGCCAGAGTCTGTTTGCGGCTCTTTTCAGAGCTCATTTTAAATCTTTCCTGTCTCGGCCGGTTCATCTGGCCATATAATAATTTCTCTTTTTTCCATGTAGTCTTTGGCACTGATGAAGGAGGACAGACCCGCTAAGTGCCAAGGAGCTGCAATTTCCCTCAGTACCTCCATCCTCCCATACATTAAAATCTAATACAAAACCATAACACTGAGGGAAATGTGTGCTGTGGCTGCTGGTGTCTGGTGAGCAGCACGGCCTAAGGGAAAGGGGCATCCTAGACACCATATAAGAAAACTCACATGGGAACGGGCACCTATGCTCCATTTACTTTACTCTCTACTGCAGCCTCTTCTTCCTCCCTTGCCATCTGTGTGGTAGCTCCCCAGATCTCCTTTACTGGCCCATGCAGATGTTACTCCTTCAGTGACTTCCCTCCTTCTTGTTGATGGGTGTATTCCCGCCCTGGCACTCATTTTGAGCAGCCATATCTTCCTCCTTCATCTCCAGTCTGTAGGTGCTTCCACCCCCCGTCCCCTGTTGACCGAAACAGGAGCTAAAATGAAAAGGACGCCCAGATCTCGGTCTCCGATTCGTCTCCTACCCGTATCTATCACTGAGGGCTTATATATTTCCCACATAAACATGAACAAGATAAAGGCACAACTGGATTTATTGCAAGGACTCCCAAAATTTAGAAGTATAACAATTAGGCATATAACAAAACAAGGCAGGCTGTAACAAACAAGGGGCTATGAATACAAACAGATGATGACTACAATACCATTTCTAGCAGCTTGATTTATTGATGTCTTTCCCTTCTTAGGTTGACACCGCACACCAGGACTGCTGGATCCCTTAGGTGGAAGCAGGAATTCCGGAACAGAATCAGATGAGCGCTTCTTCAGGTAAATTGTTAAATTAAATCCCTCCCATTCTCTGTTTTGCGTCGTCGTGTGTGTAGTAAGCGGATCCTCTAAAAGATGGATCGGATGCATGTGAGTACGTGTATTCCCTATTTCAAGTAACCCTTATGGGGTGAATGGCTTACCCTGAATTACCGAGTTTGTCTTCACCAGACTCTATTATTCAGATGGACAGCCCCAACCTGATCTGAACACTGCCTTATATAGACCTTTGGTCACTAAGCAGATTAGGTGATTGACAGCTACTGTCATTTCCCACCAAAACAAAAATGGCACCAAACCACAACTAGGAGGGGACAAGAAGGGCTTACAAGATGGATGCCTAGTTGTCCTTTAGAATTCAAGATGGCCTTATGATTTTTATCTCTACACCCCACCCATGAGGTTTCCTTTCACCCACTGCACCTTCTCTATCTCCACCTTCCCTTCTCCACTCCCAAGCACTGGTGCCTTCCCTTCTGCCATTCTCACTTGTGCAGGGCAAAAAAACAGGCAGGAGGAATTTGGGGCCTGTGACAATCAGGGTCCAAGCACCCTAGGGGGAGAATAGAGGGTCTGAACCCCAACAAATAGGCAATTGAATCAAATTATATACACTATTACTGTATTATAAAAGTATCAAGTAAGGCCTTTTATGAAAGCCAATGACACACTGGTAATTAACATCATTGTGAAATGTATGTATTAAGACTATATGAGGAGTTATGGGTACTTACTGATAGTATGCTTTAAAGTCTGTGACCAAACAAAGGGAGAAAGAGGTTTTCTCCCAGACATGATGGACAGCTATCTATCTGTCTCCAACATAAATTAAGCATGATGGAATCTAAACAATGGAAGCTCCATTTACATAAGAGTTGACCGGGAGAAGGGAAGAACAGGAAGAGTCTGAACAGCCAGGCTTCATCCTGACTCTTGCGGCAATGGACTAGGGCTAATATAAGGGGAACACAGAGACATTTTAGTGATCCTTCACCTGAGGAGACAAAGAAACCAAGTACTTTAAGCTCTGTATTGGATCCTGGCTATGGCCTGGCCAACCAAGCTGGAAGAGTGACTGTGGTGAAAAATATGCAGTGTTGTTGTAGCTATGTCAGTGCCAGGATATTAGAGAGACAAGGTAGATGAGGTAAACATTTTTTATTGGACCAACTTCTGTTGGTTAGAGAGTCAAGCTTTCAAGCCACATAAAGCTCTGCTTCACGTGAAGTGGTGAGGAGTCTATTTTGAACAAAAGGCTCTAGGTTGTTGCTGTACCCCTCTCAGGAGTCTGATTTATCTTGCATACCCTCAAGTTTCACTTAAAAACTACTTGTTTACAAAATCAGACAAAAATACAAAAGCGTCACAGCACACTATTACTGAACAATTGCTTACTTTCTCATGTTTACCATATAATTATAAAATAAATAAAGCACTGCAGCAGAGATGGTTTATGGTAGACTCAGGACTGGAGGGCTGTTGGTGTCACCGTGCCTGGAGTAACCAGGTTGGAAGCCAGGGGAGGTCACTGTGCTATAGGCAGGCTGCTGCTGTCAGGGCTCTGAGACAAAGCTGCACAGCGCAGAAACACCCAGGGTTACAAGGCAGGTGGGACACAACCCCTCAATGGTCTCAGTGAACTCCTAAAGCATCATAGGGCCAGAACCACCAAAATATTTCAGGGGTGGGTGATGTCTTAAACTTCTGTCCCACTCCTAGAAATAGCTCACTTTCACCATGCATAAGAAAGGTCATTCAAGCAGCTTTGCAAAACGTTGGGCCAGGCTTATGGACTCTGAAATATATTAATTATATATATAAATACATAAACAAATAATTGGACCAAACCCAGAAGTTTTGCCTCAATTGAGAATAAGTGAAGATGGAGTAAGGGCTTCATGATTAGATCCATTTAGAATTAATATTTATACATTTCCTACAAGAAATGAACAGGTCAGCTTTGGGGCTTAAACTACTTGCTAGAGCCTCTTTAAAATCATTATTCTTTGTATTTAATATTAATCCCAGATTATAGAATGACAAAATCCATCTTTCTAACAGTCTGCTCAAAATCATGAGCTGTGGTGGAAATAGTTCATATAATATCATGGTCTAGAACTATGTCATAATAGAAAATAGTTGTAAGCCACATCGCCAAATAAGCCCTTCACAATAATGTTTCTGGTCATTGAGAAATAATTTTTTAAAATATCATAAAACATCATATCATTGCACTTTTCAGTGTTTTGTATACTATACAAGATTTGTAATGACGTTCTGCCCATTATCTCTATTCATACAGAAGCTTGATTTACCCTTTGAATGTCGCACTGAATGCGGGAGCCACAAGATTTATTGCAATGTCCCCCACAAGTACCAAACTTCAGAGGAGCATGAAGTATGATACACACCAGAGCTGTAGGATGGGTGGTCACTGTTTTCACATCTCATGGAGCGCTTAAATCCATTCCCCCCAAAATACTAATGCTGTTCCTGTTCCAAACCCTAGTCAGCTTAAGCATAGACTGAAACTTAAAATATTCATTGCATGCACCTTGAATCAGTTTCCAGCTCTGTCTGTTGATTCACCATTAGCTTCCAAAGCATTATCACAGGTACATGTCTATCTGATTTGTACTGAAAATCAGAACACAGGTTTGAAGTCCAAGAGAAGTCAAGGTGTCAACCCTTTAGCATTTGTCCTTTAAATAAGATAACACAGTGGATTAAAATCTGTCTCAGTAATACCCAGGCAAGTTGCAACCCCCAATTTCAATTGCAAAACTTGACCCTGTCTCTACTCTGCTTCTGGCCCCTCCCACTGCCTGAGATTTCACTTTCTGAGATTTCACTTCCTCTTGGGCCTGCAGGATGGCATATTCTGACAGTGACTCAGTATAGGTTAGAGGTAAGGGGGGCTATAAGGAAGTGCTGCTCCTGCTGAATTCATTTCTGAGGAACAATCCTTCTGAACTCCATGCTGTTTCACCATTCCCTCCACTTCTTGATGGCTGCTTGGACCTTGATCATTAAACCTGTATTTGTCTAAGGAAATTCCTTGCAGTAATGCTATCATGTAGTGACCTGTTACTTATGTATCTCTGTGGCTGTGTAAGTACAATGACAAGCATGTGCAGCATACAGGTAGCAGAGTTTTTTCAGGCATCTATATTTTAGATTAAAAAAAAAGTAGTAGGGGAAACTGAAATACAAGATCAGTTTTCATAATCCATCCAGTAGTAAGCAGAAATATATACAAATGCAGAGGCTCGGGCATTAAAGTTTCTTGGCATAGGCCTAATTGAGTTGACACAAAACAGCGAACTATTATAGATAAGCTTGTGTTCAATGACAACTATTGTATTTTTCTTTTGTAGTTATCAAATTGTCTGTCTACACATCTATCACTTCTACAGACATGTATTTCTTAAAGCTGCCTTTGACTGTATTATGTAGAGTTGTTGTGATCCCAGGGTATTAGAGACAAGGTGGGAGAGAGAATATCTTTTATTGGACTAACTTCTGTTGGTGAGAGAGACAAACTTTCGAGTTTACACAGAGCTCTTTTTCCAGGTCTGTATCAGTCAGAAGTATCTTCAGCTACTATTTATCAAACGCCATAAATCTAGAGCTCCTCTGCCACCTAGTGCTTTAAATAAGTGTATTTTGTTTCTATTACCATCAGCTCTTGCCATACAATATACATAAGGATCTTGCAGGAGCCCTCTCTGCATATTGTAATTCACCTCTGCCAAACATGAGCTACTGCGGTGACTCAAAAATACACCTGAATTATTAGAAGCACCAAACGACAAGCATTTTAGATTCCCCCCCCCACAATAAAATACTTCCAAACCACTACAGGACTTTACACAAATACAACTTGTAGATAGTGATGTATTATCTATATGAGATTTTCGAACTTTATTGTCACAGCTCCCATTTCTGTTCAGCTGGTTATTACAACACCTCTCTGTCCATTACATTGCATCACTCAAAAATATAGCAAGGTGTAACTCTAGGCTCTGTACATGAGTGGCCTAAAAATCCTACAGGCAAAACAAACTCACTCTTCTGATCCCTCCCCCAAATAAATCTGTACCTCCCCTCAAAGGGGAAAAAAAAAAAATTTAATCACTTTCTCCACCCTATCCCCTTCCTCTTCCCCCCCACTCCCCCCATTTCCATGTTCTCGTCCCTTCCATCTTTGGCACCAAAAAAAAAAAAAAAAAAAAAAACTTCCATTCTGTGTTGCACTCTCGTAATTCCACAGTTCTTTGGCTTCATCTGTGGCTAGAGAGTCAAAGATCTGGTGGGATTTGGAGTGGTTTTAGGCTGGACACAAAAGAAAGGATTCAAGTAATTTCTGGCCTGAATAGGGCCATGCTAAGTGACTGCTGGCTCACCTCCATCATTACTCATTCCTTCTCTGGCCTGAGGGTTGCAGGTCAGTCTGCATGATCTGACTTGAGGATATCCCATCCTTACACCTGTCCTCATCCCAGTCCATTGGGTTTAGAGGTCATCAGCTAGGGTAGAAGCCCATTCATGGCCCAAAAAACATAAGTTAACATAAAGTTAACACATAAGTTAACGCATTCTCCTTGCAGAGAGTAACAGCCTGAGACATGCATCATATGCACTGCAAAGTACTCTCTTCTCCCACCCCAAGAAAGTTCAGCATGGAGAATGCAGATTGGCCCTCAAAACAGTTGGAACCTGGTTAACTGGGACAACTATAGATCAATCAGCTGTGGCTTTCCTGATCAATTCTTATGGCTGTGGCCTACCATTTGCTAATGTCCTTACAAAATATGTTTCCAGTGAGTATACTTAATATTAATGTTTGTGCTTTCATCCAAGGATTCTAAAGTACTTTACAATGACTAACAGCCACATAATATTCCTCCAAGATAAGTTTCTATTTCACATCTTGTGAAACAGAGACGTTAGATGACTTGCTCTAAACACTCAATGAAATTCCCAGCTCAAACAATTCCATTTCATAGAGACCCAACTTGAAAATCACCCCTGCTCCCCATACATTGTTAAAGTTGATTTTTCTCAGTTAATATTCTTGGCATCTAATCAAAAGAATTTTGAAAAGCCAGACAACTTTTTCAGAGTAGCAGTTAAATAAATACATAAATAAGAAAAAAAAAAAAAAAAAGAAAGAAATAGCTCTCCCTACAGAACTTAATATACTTTATTTTACAGCTGTGAATGTACTTTACGTTATTCCATTACATAAAAATCATTAAATTTACAGTAGTATGGCATTAAAGCAATGTTGCACTTAACGTGCAATAAGCGTATACCTCAACATAAAATTGTTCCTGATTTTCTCTCTCTTTTTACAACTACGATGCTATTACATTCAGATGTTTCCCACTGCCACACATGGCAATGACATTCAATCCCACATAAAGGAAATGCTTTTGAAGTAGGTTTTCCAAAAGGTGACAGCTTCCCATCTTAGCATTAAATGAACTAAAAAACTGAATGTTCTTGATAAACATTTTCTTCTTTCCTGCAGTATCAACTGTTTGACAACATGGAGTTCTATAGTTCCGTGGAATCAATTATGTGTGAACCAGCTTGGACGTTTTCGGTTTCTTTCAATGATCCGCTTGCCTTCATCTCGTTCTGTGGGCTTCTCTCCCTCATATAAGACTACAGTCTCTACAGTGGGAGCATTAAATGGCCCTGCTTCCTTTTCCTTTATTTGGATCCTTATGAGACCAGTTTCCATTTTAACTTTTTTGTAACAATAGCCACAAAGGACATGCTTCTGTTTCAGATTGCCACATTTAGGACAAACATCTATATTTGTCTAAAAGATAACAAAACAAGGAAAGTTTAGAAGTGAAGAAGTTGGGACAAACCGGGAAGAACTTCATAAAATGCTAAGAGATGTTGGGGTGAAGGTAATGAGCAATAGCTATTTGTTCCATTAAATCGCTTTTCAATTTTTGTGAGATATATGATTTTCCTACAAGCAACCACATGTAATACTTCCATGCAAATTCAAATGTTACAGATATGCAAGCCTACTAGTCATCACAATAAAAAAAGAACCTGGCATCTCTCCCCACTTAAAAAAAACTTAAAAGCAAAAAATTTAGTGGTAGAGAACTGTAGTGCAATTTCATATTACAAAGGCTTTAAAATGTATCATGGTTGCATTTATTTGCATAGCATCAAATATAAAATTAAGAACTAACCACGTACCAAACTAAGTGAATCAACTTTGTGTTTTGGGGTTTTGTTCTCTTACTAATTTGCAAAATTTCTAGATACTCATGCCAAAAGTTAAGGACTTGATACTACAAAATGACCACTGGGACAAATGTTTACTAACACAAGAAGTACCTTTGAAGTCAATGGCTAAAGTATTATGCCTGGTAATGTTTCCAGGGCTCCAAAACATACAAGCTCATCTTGATGTGCAGGATATTTAGGCATTTCACTCAAACTGAGAGGTAGATTTCATATATTGGATCTCAACTGTACTCTTATTTTAAAATTTAGTTTAAGGTTTCATATTTTGATTGTATCATTTAGAATGTACTTTCAGTGGCATAAATATTTTAAATATATTTATAGAGAATTTCCACAGAGGTTTTTCAAGGTGTTCTCACCATCAAGGAATATTATCTTTTTTGAGCTTTAGAAAATGATGAGCACAAAGTAAATGTTTTATAAACATGTTGTGCATTATTTAAAAACAGTTATTTGCAATGAATGAGATGGGAAAGCCAATAGAAATCTGACAGATTACCTTGAGTTTTATAAGTTTACTAGGGTTTCTTCGTCTGCAGCGGTTCACCTCAATAGTACGTCTCTTCTTGGGAGCTGCCATCCAAAAGATGCTATCTAAAAAGTTTGGAGCCTTGTTACTTTCTTCCCTTATATCTTCCAGTGGATCAGGAAGAGTGGCTGGAGCCTGAACAGCCAATGCTGGTGCTTCAGAAAACAAGAAAAAAAATGCATCAGAAATAGCCTACACCTACTGAGTTCAGTTCATCGAACCCAATGCTTTAAAAATATGTTAAATGGCGAACTAAAATAGTGCAATTGACATAAGCATGGCTCTGCTGACCTCAACTTAATAAACGTTAAACTTGTAAGGTTATAAAAAGAGGTAGAATAGCAAGGGACTATACAAAAATTGAATTAAATTACAAAAAACTTAATTAACATACAGTTCAGGTTTCTGCTATGCAACAATACCCTTCTTTTCCCATATCCTTCTGGAAAATTGGACTTCAAAACCCTAAACTCTAACATTAGAAAACCAGGAAACATTAACTTTAAGTCTGCCTATTTATCTCTGAAAAAAACTGTAGCACCGCAAGAAAATACAAGCCACAAACCTACAAAACTCACAAAAAGTACAGTTAAGATTCCTATTCACACACAACTACCACCATACAGCCTAGTTCTTCCCTAGGTTCAATTCTGTTGAGGAAAATGGGGGTGGTTACACATGCTTGTAAACTGACCTCATCCAGTCTTTCAGATGTCAATAGTCTCCATGGTTGGATTTATAGACTCATAGACTTCAAGGTCAGAAGGGAACCCTGTGATCATCTAGTCTGACCTCCTGCACATTGCAGGCCACAGAACCTCACCCAGTCCCTCCTGTAATAGACCCATAACCTCTGGCTGAGTTACTGAACGCCTCAAATCATGATTTGAAGACTCCAAATTACAGAGAATCCACCATGAAAGTGGACCTGCAAGTGACCTGTGCCCCATACTGCAGAGGAAGGCAACACTCACCCACCGGCAGGTGTCTGCAATCTGACCCAGGGGGAAATTCCTACCTGACCCCAAATATGGTGATGAGTTAGACCGAGCATGTGGACAAGACCCACCAGCCAGACACTTAAGACTTCTCTGTTGTAATTCAGAACCATGCCCATCTAGTGTCTCATCACAGCTGCTGCTAGCAGTCACAGATCAGCTACCTGCCCTTGTAGGCAGTCTCCTCACACCATCCCCTCCATGAACTTATCAAGCTCAGCACTGAATCCCACTATGTTATTTTGTCCTCACCGCTCCCCTTGGAAGGCTGTTCCAGAACTGCCCCCCGCTGCTGGTTAGAAATCCCATCTTTCTGATCAGACAGGCATCCAGCCCGCACTGCGAGGGAACAGGGACTGGGAAATGGTCTTGCTAAGCTACTGGACCGAGGCTCAGAGGAAATGGGTCCGTTCTGGCTCTACCACTTCCCTCGGGAAGCCACTTGCTCTGGCGGTGCCTCAGCTCCCCATCGGTGAGGCAGGGACGATAATGCCCGGTCGGGGGGGGTGGGATCGGTCAGCGTCTGCAAACGGGGAGCTCGGGACTGCGGGCGGGAGGCGCCCAGCCCAGGCAGGGCAGCTTCAGGAGCCTGCACCTCTGAAGGGGGCAGTGCCCAGTTCTCTCCCCACCGATACCGGGAGCCTGGCGCAGGGGAGCCGACGCAACGGGGTGCAACACCGCCCGGGCTTTACCTACCCCAGTGGGGGCTAGGCAGCCCCCGCAGGAGGCTCCGCTCCAGCTGCCCCCAGCAGCGCCGCATAAGCCGGCAAGCCGGAGACCAGAAAACCACGAGCGCCGCCATCTTCCCTTCGCGGCGCAGACAGAGAGGCCGCCTGGTCTTGGGCGAGGCCGCGGAGCAGCCTGGGAAAGTAAGTCCCCAACTCCAACTCCTCGCCAGGCTCCAGGGCGTAAGACTACCCTTCCCAGCGTTCCCTACGCACCCCTCCCCACCGCCGTCGGACTACAAGCCCCAGCATGCCTCGCTATCGCCCCCAGGGAAGCTATTTATCGCGTGAAAAAGAGGCATTCCTGCGCAGTCTCCTAGTCTCCACCAATTAGGGGCCGGAATCGGCGTACGCGGGGAGGTGACTCAGGCCGGCAGCGCTCGGACCAAGATGGCGGCGGAACGCGGCTACAGCTTCTCCCTCACCACGTTCAGGTAGCGGCGGGGAGGTGGCAGCGGCACCGGTCTCCGCGCTGCTGCGGGGGGCTCGGGGCCTGGCTTGGTCCGGCCCGGGCGGCAGCGTGGGGAGGGGGGGATTTGCAAAGTCATCGCCCCTCCCCCATCTCCACCCCGGGTCCGGGCCTCTCCTCCGGTGGGTGCCTGGCCGCGGGAGGTAGATGGGGCCGGCGGGCGAGGCGGTTTTTACTTGTCAGCCGGGCCGCCCTGTCTGACCGGGAAGCAGGAGCCGGGCGCCTGGGTTCCGCCTCAGCCGCTGACCGCCTCCCCCTCCCTTCGCCGGGCGCGGGGTCCCGATCCTGCCCCGGCGCTGCCACTGCAGTGAGCGGAGTTCAGCGCCGTTGTAACCAGGCAGCACCCAGCCTGCCGGGGCCTCGCTCCCCGCCCCTGGGGGACGGGTTCGGCCCCGCGGCGGTGCGGCTCCGAGTCAGCGCGGGGCTTCTCTGGCCGGGCAGCAGCTGGGGAAGCCGGGCCCTGCTTTCCCGCGGACCGGTTGAGAAAGCGGCGCTGGGGTGGACAGGGACGCGAGCCCTTCGCAGGGCGTTGGAGCGCAGCTCAGGCCCCCTGCGACTGGCGGGCGCCGCCCTGCCTGCGCGCTCCGCGGTGAGGTTCCCGGGCATGTCTGGCTGCCGCGCGCGGCGGGGAGCTTGCCCCGTGTGCGTGGACTCGTATGAAGTGGGAAGGGAAGGCGGACACGTTAAACACAAACTTAAGGAAACTCCAAACCCCCGCCTCGCTGGGCTGCCTCCCTGTCTCGCTTTGTGTCTTGTAAAACTTGATTTCTGCTCAAGTATACCCACTTTACGTACGCCAACACAGGAAGGAGGCTTTTGCTTTTAAGAAAGCTGCTTTAAAGTACCAGAAACACTCCACCAAAAACAGAAACCGAAAGCAGGAATCTGCTGCGATATAAAGTACCTTATGGGAGGGAGGCACCCTAGAGTTGCACAGTGTTGACCTAAACTTTATTGAAATTCAGCAGATGAAGCATTTCTGTATTAAATATAGAATTTCCCGTTCATTGTTTTACGGGGGCTTTTTTAGATGTACATATTAGACACATTAAGATCTGTAGCTTAATGTACTGAATGTTTCACCATAGTTTGGATATTGTATTTCCTAATGGAATTACAAACTTTTAACTCACAACAGCTACTGTATTTCCTGAAACTTACTTCAAATCTACTTGGCTTTTGTTTCTCTAAAACACACATACACAGAGACACACGCACTAAAACTAATACTACAAGTCACTGTCCTTTACATCACATTGACTGTTCTTTATGTCATTTATCGCAGTCCAAAAACAGATCTGTTCTTGTGCATTGTCCAATATTTTACGTACAGATCTGTTTGCCAGTGGTCATAGCCCTTTTGTGTGTTGTGTTAAGGACAAGGTGTAGAGAACTCAAAATGCATATTGTGGTATTTACTTCTTATAATTCGTAGGCAAAAGCATAGGAGTAGATTCTTGTTCTCTGGGTTACTTTTCTAAAATCCACAGGTGCAGGATCACAAACCTCATATCAATATTTTATCTATATAATTGTCCCCTAAACAGTTGCACAAACTACATACATTTAGCACCATTTAAATGCAGCTACTTCGGGGCTGGAAGGCCTCACACTGTAAAAGGGTGGTTGGGTGAAGGGAAGACTTGGCCAAGTACATAGGGCTGACTTCTATTCCTACAAAAAGTACAGCGCTCTCTTTGACCACAAACAAAGAGAGGACAAGACCACCAGTTTTAAAGTGTAATTCAAAAGATCAGATGAACAGTACATTGGATGGCCACTCAGTTTACGTAATCACTTGGTTAGATAAAGGTCTACCTGTTGTTGTTCCAAAAAGTCTAGTTATTTTAAGCCTAATGGGTAAGCACTAAGTTGAGCCTGTATAAACAAATTCACTTTAAGCCTGAAACAAGTGATTTGTTTTATTCACCCTTCTGTAGAATTTTTTTTCATCACCATTCAGTAAGGGTTGGTGTTGAACTGCCAGTTTTGTAAACCCACATGAAGCAATTCCCTAGTTTATGACTGAGGATGAAGAAGTATTTTTCAGTTGTTTGTAATGTGGTGGTGCCCACACCTTCCTTCAAAAATCTGTATGGTAAAAGCAGACTATGAAAATAATAATAAAAAAAAGATTTGACAGTCTCTTTCTTGAGTCTTCTGCTTCCTGTTTGCCAAGAACCCATGCCCTGTTTCTAAGTGAGACTATTAAATTAAGTGCAAATACCTTATTAATAGAGTCCTGCACATATATAAAAATGTGTATCCACAGCCATTTTTTATGGATCGCACATTGGATGTAAATATCCTTTGATATCCACAGATATGCAGGGCTCTAAACAGCTCCACAGGTCACCATGCAGCAGTGACCTGGGGGTGGGGGGTGGGGGGGAGTGTTGCCAGTCCACTTTTCACATTGGTGGACCCCTCCCCCTCTTCTTCCCCACTCTCCTTTCCCCCGGCCAGGCCAGCGGGCTGCTGCGGGAAGGGAAGAGGGCTGAGAACAGCCAGTGGCCGTGTCCCCGCCCGGCTGAGGGCGGGTGGAGGGTCCACGATTCTGCCCCAGCTGACCGCTCGGCTCTTACCATGGCTGGACTGGGGCTCCAAGAGCTCCCCCTGCATGTCAGGGAGAGCCACATTGGCAGCTGTGGGAAGCTTCCATTCCTCCATCTGTTCCAGAGCCCTGTGCAAATAAAAAATTTTTATCTGCATCCAAGCTGTTATCCGCAAAAATGGTCCTTGGATATAAAGCAGATACCCGTGTATTTGCAAGGCTCTACTTAATAATTGAAAATAAAATAGAGTAAAGTTGAAAAGAAGGGAACTTGTGCTTTTGGGACCTGCTTCCTTACGTTTTACTTGGTTTCTAGAAAAAAATTTTCACCAGATATAGTGCAAGTAGGTGGCACGGAAGATTCATGACAGAATTCTGCAACAGCAAAACCTATGGTAAACCAGTCCAGGTCCTCTACAAGCTAGAGCAGTGATTCTCAAACTTTTGTATGGTGACCCCTTTCACACAGCAAGCCTCTGAGTGCGAACTCCTGCTTATAAATTAAAAACACTTTTTAAATATATTTAACGCCATTATAAATGCTGGAGGCAAAGCAGGGTTTGGGGTTGAGGCTGACAGCTCACAACCTCCCATGTAATAACCTCATGACCCCCTGAGCGGTCCCAACCCCCAGCTTGAGAACCTTGAGCTAGAGTGAGACTTCCAGACTTACTTTCATATAAAGTATCTTATGACTGAATTGTATGTGTTCTCCTTTTTAGTCCGTCTGGTAAACTTGTTCAGATTGAATATGCTTTGGCAGCGGTCGCTGGAGGGGCCCCATCAGTTGGAATTAAAGGTATAAGAAATTTTCAAAGGTATATTAAGATGTAACTAATCAGTGCTAGATTCAAGGCTCGGGGTTTTATGATGATGCATTGTCTGTAGGGAGAATCTTGGTAGATTTTTGGCTATTTGAAAATGCATATTTCCTAGTTACTCTGCTGTGATCTAGGGAAAGGTGATTTATAAAATAGCATGGAGTTGCATTATTTGCCTTTGGTTGGCATAATATCTTCAAGCGTTGATTTCCAGAGACACAATTTTAAAAAGGGAAGGATGAGGAGAATATAAATACTGTATACATTTATGAAGAACATACATTTTGAGTAAATATTCTAGTTTAGAGGGAGGTTTAATAGAAATAAACATTTTTACTCTGATTCCTAATCCTTGGGTAGGTAGGTCCAGTTTTGAACTAATTTACATAAGTTACATCTAATGTATCAATTGCTACAACTTCCTTATGTACATTTTAAAATAAGAGGGATAAAGGAGATATGCTCGGCACCTATGTATGGTGGGGTAACTTCTCTCAAGGATGACTGCTTAACATGCTAACGTAAATCTTAAAGCTGTGGGAAGGAGGGAAAATTTTTCACATGCTACCAAAACTGTATTGTGCTTCAGCTGTTTTTGATAACCTTTTTATATTGAATATATATACATAAAAATGTATCTTTTTCTTTCCAGCTGCAAATGGTGTGGTGTTGGCAACTGAGAAGAAACAGAAATCCATCCTGTATGATGAAAGGAGTGTACACAAAGTAGAATCAATTACTAAACATATAGGCCTAGTGTATAGTGGCATGGGTCCGGATTACAGGTATGAGAACATTCCTTCTGTTCGAGAGGGTGTTTGTATTCATTTAGATCTTGTAATTCACAAAAACTGAAGGCACTGGTGCAAATAGGCCTTTCTGATCTCCCAGCTCTCTCTCATCCATTTCCCCAAGAATATTAAAGCCATCAGTTGTCTCTTAATGGTTAACTGTGCTGGGGTGTGTAATATAATGTTATAAATGTTTTCTTAACACAAACAATATCTTAACAATTGAATCATAAATATAAAAACATTTATACTTAATTGAATAAAAAATAGAGAATCAAACTTTTATGATAGAAATTATTTCAAATCAAGGACGGTTTCATATTTCCTTATGTCTCAGGGTGACTTCTAAGTTGGGGCATAATATATCCCAGTGGAACACATGTATTCGTTCCCTTAAATCACTGTGGCACTGAAAATGCAGAATTGTTTAGTACTATGTTGATATTTTAGAACTTATAGCTAAACTGTCATAGTTGTTTTAGCTTTTTCCTATAATTAAAATTTTTGGTTTTGCTCTTTTGTAGAGTACTTGTGCACAGAGCTCGGAAGCTTGCCCAGCAATATTACTTGGTCTACCACGAGCCCATTCCAACAGCTCAGCTAGTACAGAGGATTGCATCTGTGATGCAGGAGTACACACAGTCTGGGTAAATAGTCCTTAATCTAACTCATGATGGTGTTCGTAAGGTGTTTTCTGATGTGGAGGTGAAAGATGCTGTGGAAGTGTTTGCTGTTAGTTGACAATTAAACATTTTATGTCTAAAACATTTTGTCAAGAAATGTTATTGTAGTGTGGGTGAGAGGGGAACTACTAACTGTCCATGTGGCAGTGGGTGGAATGTACTGTTAAAAGTGTCTTGAAAGTGTGAAGGTCAAACATCCCCATATATTTTCCATTTCTGGACTATGGACTTCCCCTGTTCTCTCATAGTGAAGTTCTCTTGTGTATTACAATGCTAAAATGGACAAGATAACCCTAGTAAATAATCCATCTTGATTAGATTGTGAGGAGGCAGAGTTTGATAATGGCTAATTTAGTTATAAAAATGAGTATTGGGAAAGCAAATGATACATTTAAGGATGGTCTTAAGAACTTTTAAAATAGATAATTTTAGATTTAAGTAATGGTTGTGGGTTTTTTCTTTCTCTCCCTGTAGTGGTGTACGTCCTTTTGGAGTATCATTGTTGATATGTGGTTGGAATGAGGGGCGACCATATCTATTTCAGTCTGATCCATCTGTAAGTATCTTGCAATTGTAAAATAACTGAGAATTTGGCTTGTAGAGCGATGTTCAAAGTGTTGTGTGCTTGTGAGATACCGTCAGGGCAGGGAGACTTTGGACACTGAAAGAGTTGATCACCTTAAGAGGTGATCAGATTCCACCTATTTCACGTGGAACGTGATCAAAATTATTAATTTACACTTGCAGTGCAGGACTGTAAACTCCTTTTGCAAATCCACTGTTCTGTGACCAAGCTTTTTTTTAAATACTACTTCTATTTAATAGAACTGGGTGAAAATTTTTCAACAATTTTTTAGGGTGAAAAATGCAGACTTGACAACACTGAAGTGTTTCATGAATTTGTTAATTTTGCCAAATAGTTCACTTGAAAAAGACACTCCCCCTCCCCCCCCAGTCAAAATGTTTAATTTCAGTACTTTTAAACATAAAATTTTGCTTTTTCAGTTTGAAACAACTTATTTTCAAATTTCCTTCAATTTTATTTTTAAAAATTCAAGTGTTTTTAAAAAAGCTCAAAATCAAAACATTTAATTTTGTGTAGAACAAAAATGTTTAGTGTGACCTGAAGTGTATTTTTTATTTATTATTTTTAACTTTGGAATTCTCAAAAATTTTGTTCCTGGTTTGATACAAAACTGATTCCCCCCCCCCACCCCCCTTGACTTTTCAGAATTGGCAGAAAACCAAGAAATATATTGTTCACACACCTCTAGTATTTAATGAAGGATATTAGTCATTGTAATGATTCTTGATGGAATCTAAAAAACTGAACTGTACCTAACATATTAATGTAAAATTCCAAAGGCTTTATTGCGTTGGAAAAGTGAGATGAGTATATTTTATCCTGTTTTTGTGCATGCAGCTTCCACTGACATTAAAAGGAGCTCTTGCTCAGATTAAGGGCAACAATAATTATATATCATTTAAGTAATGCATTACAAAACAGCTATGCAATTTGTCATTTATCCTAAAAAATAACCTAAAACGCACTGTAATAGAAAGTGGAGGCACGCATTTCCCGGTGAGTTAGTCTCCCATCTTTCCCAATAGTGCAAAAACTTCCTCAGTTCAAAAAACCACAAATTGAAATTGTTTTTAATCACTGTTTTTATCAAATTAACCTTTCAAGGAAGGGGTAAAAAGTCAACTGAAAGTACATAGTAGAAATATTCCTTTATTTAAGATATTTAATAGCCAGTCTCAAAACCTCTTCTTTCAGAGCCTTGTATACATATTAGGAGCCCTAAATATCCAAACCAAAAAGTTTTCATAAGAAACTATTGTATTTTAGTTTACAAATCAGCTGGGTGATTAGTAAGTGTTAGATTTAATTGTTTTCATGTAATTTGTTTAATGTGTTTTCATCTATCCAGGGGGCTTACTTTGCATGGAAAGCAACAGCAATGGGAAAAAATTATGTGAATGGAAAAACTTTCCTTGAAAAAAGGTAACGCTTCTGCATTACCAATCGAACTCCTAAAACAGTGGCTCTCAATATTTCCAGACTACTGTACCCGTTTCAGGAGTCTGATTTGTCTTGTGTATACACAACTTTCACCTCATGTAAAAACTACTTGCTTACCTAATCAGATATAAAAAGACAAGTATCACAGCACACTATTAATGAAAAATTGCTTACTTTCTCATTTTTACCATGTAATTGTATTGTACTTGGGTTACAGTGTATAGTATATAGTACAGTATAAACAAGTTATTGTCTGTATGACATTTTAGTTTGTACTGACTTCGCTAGTGCTTTTTATGTAGCCTGTTGTAAAACTAGGCCAATATCTAGATGAGTTGATGTGCCCCCTGGAAGGCCTCTGCATATCTCCAGGTACTTGTACCACTAGTTGAGAACCACTGTCCTAAAATATTGACATGTACATCTGTATTAGCCAAATTTAGACATTGTAATCTGGCTGTGAAATTCTGATCATTTACAGTATTTTTAGACATTCTGATATTTATAATACAATGTTCAAGTGAAGATACTAGACGTTTGAGTAAAACTGAAAGAAAAAAGTTTCTTCTTGCTTAGCACAAACTTCTTGACCGCCAGGGAATGAGGGGGTGTTTGTTGGAGGGCAGGAGGGGAGCGGTCCAGTGTAACAAACGGGTTATATTCAACATCTTTTTATAAATTTGAAGTGGTTTTGTTATACTGTCAGGTTAATGGAATAATTCTAATCCAGGTTTCATCTCTGAGACACTAAATACATGAAAAAAGAAAAGGAGTACTTGTGGCACATTAGAGACTAACAAATTTATTAGAGCATACGCTTTCGTGAGCTACAGCTCACTTCATCGGATGAAGCTCACGAAAACGTATGCTCAAATAATTTGTTAGTCTCTAGAGCATACGTTTTCGTGAGCTTCATCCGATGAAGTGAGCTGTAGCTCACGAAAGCGTATGCTCTAATAAATTTGTTAGTCTCTAATGTGCCACAAGTACTCCTTTTCTTTTTGCGAATACAGACTAACACGGCTGCTACTCTGAAACCTCTAAATACATGAGCATTCTAGTGGTCTTTGAGAATATTTTAGGCTTCATACAGAACTGTGATCTCATTCTTTTTTTTTTTTAATATAGATACAATGAAGATTTGGAACTTGAAGATGCCATTCACACAGCTATCTTAACGCTAAAGGTTAGAGAAATACCTTAAATAGGTTTTTTTATTGTATGAAATTATTGATATAGTTAAGGAAATTCTCTCTTCTCTTCAACAGGAAAGCTTTGAAGGGCAAATGACAGAAGATAACATAGAAGTTGGGATCTGTAATGAAGCAGGGTTTAGAAGGCTGACTCCAACTGAGGTTAAGGATTACTTGGCTGCGATAGCCTAGTAGTCAGCAAGACTGTGTGGATTCACACGGATCTTTTTAATTTTTGCTAACTAAATGTTTTTGTTTGCAGTTTCTGCATACTCATTTCTACATGGTTTGTCTGACCAATATTTTAAATATTATCCGTGCAAATGCTCTGGTCCTAATACTGATACTTGGAATCTTAATACAAAGAATTATTCCCATTGATACATGGAATCTTTGTACACGAAATTGTACAAAAATAAAAGTTATAATGAAAGCTTATAAAAGCTAATGAATAAAACTTACAAATGGCACAGTTTTGTGCAGAATGTTAATGTCTTTAATTTTCTATATAAAGTTCAATTTCAGTATAATTCTTTTATTAAGGAAGCATACATTTTAGTAATAAGCTCCAAGGCTGAAGCTATATGTACTCTGCCAGCCAAACCAAATTGATATTACTTAGTTTTTTTAAACACGTGTGAGGGCATGTGAATATTACTTAACATTAGGATTTTATTTACGGTCTAATATAAAAAAGCCCAAACAATTGGGTTCAGTGAAATTTGTCCAAACATGGACAAATCTCTGCTACATACAATGCAGAATGAGCCAAGTCCTCCAGGGTGTGGTGTAGATCTCCTATATAGTTCAGGTTTCAGAGTAGCAGCTGTGTTAGTCTGTATTCGCAAAAAGGAAAGGAGTACTTGTGGTACCTTAGAGACTAACCAATTTATTTGAGCATAAGCTTTTGTGAGCTTCATCCGACGAAGTGAGCTGTAGCTCACAAAAGCTTATGCTCAAATAAATTGGTTAGTCTCTAAGGTGCCACAAGTACTCCTTTTCTTTTTCCATATAGTTCAGTAAGAGTTCTGCTTTTGGAACATTAGAATGATTGAGCCCTGAACTTGCATGTCTGCTAATACAGGTGTTCTGTTATTGGAGTGTGTTTCATAGCTCAAGAACTTGCATTTTTCAGAATTGAAGTACTGTTGTTTGAGTTGATGTGGGAAAATAAAGATCCTACTAGCTATCAAGCACACAGTATTTTTCCAGTACTATCAATAACATTCTACAGTAGATAGAAAGGAGAACGGATGTCTTAAATTATTCCTCGAATTGTGCTTAACTATGTAAAGTACCCTTGAAATGTTAATCTGACTTTCATGAAGTAAGGGGACACTTGTGTCAAGAACTTCTTTAGAAGCAACAGTGGAAATTGTGCATCACACATTAAGTGTTTTATTTTTAGATAAATTCTGCTATAATTTCAAAGTTATGTAGAATTCAAATCTGCATTACTAAAAATATATTTGCTTCTATGTTTCTTGTGTACACAAAGTAATCTGTTCTATGGTCATTCTCAAAGTGAGTGCTATTTGGGGATTGTTAGATTACCTAAAGTTACTAATATCTCTCAGTGACATCAAAATGTAAAATGACCAAGAGCGGTAGGCACACAGGACCATTTTCCTCATGTAAAAGAGTGGACAGATAGTTAGTTTGGTAGGCTGCTGGTGTGAAAGCAACAACCTGGCGAAGAACACACGGTCTAGTCTGCAGAAACTTGCTTGTAAACTACTTAACTCGTGTGGCAGTGCTCCAGACCTTCTTCCTTGGGTCTTTCTTAACACCATGTTTTAAATTATTATTAAATTTGTTAGTCTCTAGGGTGCCACAAGTACTCCTGTTCTTTTTAAATTATTAGGAGTCCTTTAAGTAGGATCTTCTGTAGCCGGTAGCCTTGACACAAATGTTACAGCAATAAAGTTGTGTCCCAAAGACTGCACTGTGTTTCGCCCAATGCAGTTCACTTACTCTTTTACTCTCAGAAACACTAATTTCACTCTCAAATGTCTTTTGAAGAGAAAAACAAAATTGGGTGATGGAATTGCCTTGCAGGTGTTATGATTCTTAAATTCATGCTTTCAGTGCCCTCAAAAGCCACTTGGAAGGGAAGAGAATAATGTGCTAATTCAAAGGCTTCATCTACTATGTGGCAGAACAGCATACTAGCACATCTCTCACACTGCTATCTTGTTCTCTAGAATCTCACCTTTTCTATAGAATTATAAAAATGTTGGGCTAGAAACGACCTAAAAAAGTCATCTAATCTGTCCCCCTCCACTGATGTGCGACATAATATACTTAGATGGTGCCTGACAAGTGTTTGCCTAACCTGATCTTGAAAACCTTCAGTGATGGAGACTCCACAACTTCCCTTGGTAATCTATTCCAGTACCTAACTATCTGTATAGTTAAAAGGATTTTCCTAATATCTAACCTAAACCTTCTTGCAGATTAAGCCAATTAGTAAAGGTAAGACAAGTAGATATGCAGAACAATTGATCAGTCCTCTTTATAACAGCCCTTAATATATTTGAAGAATATGATTAGGTATCCCCTTCAGTGTTCTTCTCAAGACTAAACATACCCAGTTTCTTAACCTTTCTTCATAGGCCAGGTGTTCTAAACCTGTTATCATTTTTATTGCTCTTTACTGGCCTCTTTGTCTCCATCTTTCTTAAAGTGTATCCAGTGTTGGGCATCAGAGTATTTCATCTAAGGTCTCACCAGTGCATAGTAGCGTGGAACAATTACTTCCTGTGGCTTACATACAACATTCTTGTTCATACACCCTAGAATAGTGGCCTTTTTTACAACTGAATTTTACTGTTTAATTTGTGATGCACTATGATCCTGAGATCTTTTGCTGCAATATTACTGTTTGAGCCAGTTATTTCCCATTTTGTATTTGGGCATTTATTTTTCCTTTGTAAGTGTAGTATTTTTCACTTGTCTATATTGAATTTCATCTTGTTGATTTCAAACAAATTTGCCAATTTATCAAGGTCATTTTGAATTCTAATCCTGTCCTCCCATCTTGGTGTAATCTACAAATTTTATAAGCATACTCTCCATTCTCCAAGTCCTCTCCAATGAAAATATTGATTAGTACTGGACTGAGTACAGACCTGTGTGGGACTCCACTAGATATGTCCTCCGAGTTTCATGGCAAACCATTGATGACTACTCTTTGAGTATGTTTGTTTGTTTTTTTTTTCAACTAGTTGTCTACACATTTTGTAGTAATTTACTTAGGAAAATGTAATGTGGGACTGTGTCAAATACTTCACCAAAATCAAGATATGTCTGCAGCTTTCCCCATCTGCTAGGCCCGAAACCCTGTATTATGAAAGTCTCTGAGCAGTGTGTAATTGATGCAGTGATGAGACTGGAACAATAGTTCTAAGGAACTCAATACCCAGTGAAGATTTAAATATCAGTATGGTTAACTATTCCATTCCTCAGATAAAGCAGGAGAGGGAAGATCATGAATCTGCAGCATTTACTTGGTGAGATGTCTCAGGTGGGAGATGCTATTTTTTTTTCCCTCGGACCCCCAGTCAAGAAAGAGGCATGTCCAAGGATCCTAGCAGCATGTGTGGGCATATAAATGGGAGGCTAAGCTCAAAGCCCTGTGAAGCTCAGACGAGTGCGCACAATCATATTTTGAGCATGTGCACATCCTACTGTGCACAGTATTTCATTTTAATGATTCACAGAGGCAGAATTTGGTAGAGTACCACCACCCCTTTTCCTCCATCTTGACCTGTAGCTTATGCCTACTGTGGAAACTATGCCACTGTACCAAGACAGCTGCACTGAAAATAAGTCAATTTAAAATAATTGCCTAATCTTTATGGAGTCTTTAAAATGTGTTTACCATTTCGCATAGAAATTTTTAAAGATGTATTTTTAACTTTTTAAAATGTTTTTTAGGGGATGATTTAGTTTTGGAGCATGTTATCAAATGCAAAAATAAAGAGCACTTCACGAGTGAAGTACGTTTTGTGGAAAGTATACAGTGGTACTAGCCTCCAGCTGGTGCAGTTTGTCTTGTATCTTCATGAATATCAAAGTCCTGGGTTATAATCCCCTAAACAATCTTGGAAACAACTGCTATGTCATTCTCTAAAAGTGCAGCCTCTAAACCACTAGCAGAAATTTATGGTAGCTAATGTGTGAGATATTGGCAGCAGAGAGACTGAACAATATTGGAGGGGAGAGAAAAAGACTTGTTCTGAGTTTAATTTCAAATAGGGTTTCATGTGTGGATCAACAGATGTGCCAGAGCCTAGAATTGCATTGTAAAACTTCTAAAGTTGTGCTGTAATGTGAATACCCCAAAAAAGCAAAAGAACAGTTAAACAGCTGTTCTAACTCCCAGTTCCATGCATTGAGTTACATGATGCTCTTTCTTCAGTAAAGCTCCAATCCTGGAAGCTGCTCTGCTCCTCCAGCCTCTTATGCCAGTTCAGAGACTATTAAGAGCAAGAAAATTGCTCAGACTTCATGTAAATGGTAGATTTGGAATAAAGCACAACTGCAGTCCTATTACGGCTATTTGTGAGGATGGGGGGGAGCAGGTCGGGGTAGGGGAGGAAATATCTTTTATTGGACCAACTTCTGCTGGTGAAAGACAAGCTTTTGAGCTTACACAGAGCTCTTCTTCAGGTCTAGGTGTGAGGCTGTTATTTTAAGAAGGTGGCAAATTGACTGAAGATACAGTAACTCCTCACTTAGTCGTCCCAGTTAACGTTGTTACGTTGCTGATCAATTAGGGAACATGCTTGTTTAAAGTTGCACAATGCTCCCTTATAATGGTGTTTGGCAGCCGCCTGCTTTGTCCACTGCTTGCAGAAAGAGCAGCCCCGTAAAGCTAGCTGGTGGGGGCTTGGAACCAGGGTGGACCAGCAGCCCCCCTATCAGCTTCCCACTCCTTTAAGAGCCTGCTGGGTGGCTGCCACACAGGGAAATCAATTGCCAGCTGTTCAGCTGTCCCTTGCTCCACTGTCCTGTGATTCTCCTGTCCTCTGCCTTGGAGCTGCTCCTGAGAACCTCCTGCTTGCTGTGCAGGAGGGGGGCTAATGTCAGGGTGTCCCCCTCCCCCTTGCTCCTGCCCCTTGCTTACCCCATTTCCATAGAATGGGGAGGGGGGAGGACATGACAGGGCTCAGGAGAGGGAGTATGCTAGCAGCAGCTGCTGTCTCAACTTGCTGATCTACTTAAAAAGACAGTGTACTTAGAGTGGGGTCAGCGTACTTAAAGGGACAATGCACAGCTCTCCCTCTCACACACACAGGGTGTGTATGTCTCTGCCATGCTGTCTCCCCTCCATTTGTGCTGCCTTGTAGAGTGTGAGACTACATTAACAACAATGTGTTAACCCTTGGGGGCTCAGCTGTTCTAGTTTGTCATTTAGCAGTAAGGCATTCCCTGGGAAATATCCCACCCTCTGACTTCACCACCTCAACCAAGCTTCACAATCATCATTGCTGGGTACAGTATTAAATTGTTTGTTTAAAACTTATTGTTTGTGTGTGTATGTATATATATATATATATGTCTTTTGTCTGGTGAAAAAAATGTCCCTGAAACCTAACTACGCCCTTCCCCCCCATTTACATTAATTCTTATGGGGAAATGGGATTCGCTTAACATTGTTTTGCTTAAAGTCACATTTTTCAGGAACATAAGTACAACGTTCAGCGAGGAGTTACTGTACAGGGAAGGTAAGTGAGCCACAACTTGCTTTGGGGTTGATTTACTATTACCTTGCACCTTGTGTGACCATTTGCAGTGATGTAAATGATGATGCAAGGCACAGAGTAGCAGTGAATTTGGTCCATTAATCATATGATCCATTATATTTATCAGGTTGTCTGGAGTGGCTCACGAGTGTAAGTGCCCTGTTTTTGAGAATCTGTCCAGGAGGCAGCTCCTGGGGATCTCTGGCTTCAGTTTAGAGTCTCTGAACCCTAAAGGACCAAACAGCCAGAAAGATGGGAATTTTTCATATGGTTTTGTTTTATTTCCTTCATTCAGCTTCCACGCCCCCAGAATAAGCTTCATAGCTCATAGCATTTTCTAGGTGTGATAGGGGTCATTAACCAATCCTTTGGATTGCAGTGGTCCTTGCCCCATTTTATTTTGACAGTCATTCTGGATGGGTGGGGGAAAGGGACCCAGGCCTGAGTTCACAAGCCCAGAGTAAACATTTTCAAACTTATAAAGGAAAGCTTAAGTATTTTCTTATAGCATGGAATACAAACGTTGCAAGTGAGATTAATGTGTGCAACAACCATGGGCGCCGACGACTTCTGATGCTGGTGGGTGCTCAACCCTGCTCTGACCCCAGCCCCGCCCTGACTCCACCCAGCCCCCATTCCAACACCTTCCCCAAAGTCCCTCCCCCAACTCCGCCCCCTCCCTGCCCCTATTCAACTCCTTCCCCAAAGCCCTGCCCTGCCTGCCCCCCCGCACCCCAGAGCTTGCTACAGCTGTTTGGTGGCGGCAAGCGCTGGGAGGGGGGGAGGAGCAGGTGAGGTGGGGCAGGGAGCTTGGCTGCTGGTGGGTGCAGAACACCCATTAACTTTTCCCCGTGGGTGCTCCAGCCCTGGCGCACCCATGGAGTCGGTGCCTATGGCAACAACTTACAAGCATTTCATAGAGTTGAAATATATTCTTACATAGGCACTGACTCCGTGGGTGCTCCAGGGCAAAAAATTAGCAGGTGCTTAGCACCCACCGGCAGCTGAGCTCCCCCTGTCCCCAGTGCCTCTCCCCTGCTGGCGGCCCCACCAATCACTTCTCCCCCTCTCTCCCAGAACTTCCTGCCTATTGCAAACAGCTGTTTTCTTATGGTTTTGTTTTATTTCTTATGGAAGGAGGGGGAGGAGTGGGGACAGGGTGCACTCAGGGGAGGGGGTGGAGCAGGGGTGGGAAGAGGTGTGGTGGGGGCAGAGCAGGAGTAGGAAGAGGCTGGGGCTTTGGGGAGGGGATGGAGTGGGGGGCAGAGCAGGGGCAGGAAGAGGCAGGGGCTTGGGGAAGGGGTGGAGTGGGGGACAGGGTGGGGGCAGAGCAGGGGTGGGAAGGGGTGGAGTGGGGGCAGAGCAGGAGTAGGAAGAGGCTGGGGCTTTGGGGAGGGGATGGAGTGGGGGGCAGAGCGGGGGCGGGAAGAGGCAGGGGCTTGGGGAAGGGGTGGTGTGGGGACGGGACCTGGGGCGGGGGGGAAAGTCGATCACATACACTTCCCCCGGATAGGGGGGAAGTCAGCGCCTATGCATTCTTATAAGACTAATAGCTATTTTGAACAAAACTAATATATAGGTGTTAATCGTGGTGCAAATTTAAACTTAGGCTGGAGGCCATGATGGCATCAGGTTGTCAGGTCTTAGCTAATGCCTGCAGCCTGGGGAAGAGGTGGTATTTGGCCTGCCAGTGTCACAATATTGTTTATGCTGACTGAAAGATTTTGATGTGGTTAGGGTGGCCAGGTGTCTGGTTTTCAAGCAGAAAGTCCAGTCAAAAAGGGGACCTGACAGTGTCCGGTCAGATAGACTGACCGGACACCCAAAGTCCAGTAAATGCAGCTGCGGAGGTGCCAAGTCATCACCCACGTCACCTCTACTCATCAGCCAGGGCTGCCTCCTATCTGTCCTGTTGGGTGGCTAGAGTTCCCAGCCCCGGCTCTTCAGGTGAGTCCTTCCAGACCTGAGCAGTGGTGGTGGTGAGGGGGAGTGGAAAGAGGAGTGAAAAGGGGTGGGGAGTCAGGGTGAGGGGTGGGGCCTTGGGGGAAGAGGTGGGGCTTTGGGGGAATAGGCAGGGCAGAGGTGGGAGCTGGGAGGGCAGAGGCGGGGCAGGGGAGGTTCCAGCACTCCTACTGGAGTGTCTGGTATTTAAATATTACAAAGTTGGCAACCCTAGATGTGGTGCAAATTTAAACTGAGGCTGGAGGCCATGCTGACAGTCAATTAAGAGTGGTTTGGAGTTGGAAAAAAATGATCTAAAACCAGTCTGAAAGATGCAGGAACTCCCCTGGAAGCTGGATCACAGCTGATGTTTAGTATCAGCACAGCATAGACAGCCTCCCTCCCTCTTTCTAAAGAATTTCACAAGGAAAGATACCAAAGATAATACTGCCCTTTATAATAATACTACCCTTTAAAATAAAGGGCAACAAAAAAAGTTGTTTTGAATTAAGAAAACTATTTTAAGAGCTCCATTTATTCTGATCTGTTTTTCCCCTTACTTTTTGAATGTTATTTTTAGAGATGGGGAGAATGGCCGGCTGAGAGAGCATGAGCTGAACTAACTTGAAAGGTCGGCAAGATGTGTGGGGGCAGTGATTTGTGATATTCTTCGGCAAGCAGGGGAGCGAGGGGGAATGTCTCACTGAATGCATCCGATGAAGTGAGCTGTAGCTCAGGAAAGCTCATGCTCAAATAAATTGGTTAGTCTCTAAGGTGCCACAAGTACTCCTTTTCTTTTTGCGAATACAGACTAACACGGCTGCTACTCTGAAATCTGTTGCAGCCTGAGGTACATAACAACATGTCCTATTCTGGCAAATGCTAAAGCAACTCTTACTATCCAGAGGAGGAGAAAAAATATATCCATTCCCTTCTTGGGAGGTTAGCTTTTAGAGCTATGCAACAAATATGGGTATGAACGGTAGCAGCGGGATAAATTCTCTGTAATACCCCCCCCCCCCCAAGTAAATAAAAAGATATCAAAACATATAAGAAGTGTAAGAATGAAGAGGTTTCAGGTTGGCCCTAGAGAAAAGGCCTGGCCTGGATCGCTGGGCGGCGCTGCAGGCGGCCGGGAAGGTGGAGCGTGCCGTAGCCAGGCCGGGTTTTCGCTTAGCTCGCAGAAGGGGAAGGGCCGGAGTGGGCCAGGCCATTGGCTCCCCATGACTGTGTTTAGGGGAAGCAGCTGCTGCTGCACCGGGGGAAGAAGCCTGGCCCGTGCCGCGGGGCTGATCCCCCCCACTCTCAGGTGTAAGTATCGCACAGGCTCGGCCGAGGCACGGCGCTCGGGCCGCGGTGGGGGACGCTGAGGAAGGACAGCTCTGTAAGAGCGTGGTGGACTTCAGAGGCAAATCCTCCTTCCCGGGCGGGGGAAGACTCTGAGACTAGCCCACGGCTGTAAAGGGGTTGACCATCGGGGGTAGCAGCTGGGTCGGGACACGCCAGTAAACAAGACTCCCTTACTAGAGACACTCCCTCCCTTGAAGGAGACGGGAGCCCGGGCAAAACCCGCTGGGGATCCAAACGCACCGCACTCTGGGGGGGTGTCTGGGCTCGTGTCGTAAAGGCAGGCGGAAGAGCACGGTTAGACAGGTGGATTTGGCTGTGTGGCCTTTCTCGGTGAGCTGTCTAAGCCCCGACATACTTTTAAATGCCCCTGTGCGGAGAGGCCCTGCATCAGTGGAGGTTTTGTGCATTGGGGCCAGTTGTACGGAAGAATCACTTGAAGCCCGGGGGACTCGCTGCTTGGTGCCAATCCCCAGGGCTGGGGCTGGTTACGCGCAGTAACGAGCTGCTGCGGGGTTCGTGGCGTGGAGCGGTTTGATTGCCTGGGGCGGGGCGGGGCGGGGGGGGATAAGCAGGGGGCGAGCCCTGGGAAAGGGGAGCGGCTGCTTGGGTACGGGAGCAGCAGCCGGGTATTTGACTCATTGTGCCCTGGTTTAAGATGGTGGCTTCGCTTCCTCCCTGCCAGTGCCCATGTGACTTCTCCAGGCGGTGTCCACAGCAAGGAGCCGGAGGTCAGGCCATAGGAGGGGTGGGGTGAGCACGTCCCTCCCCCAACCCTGTGTTGTCTGCTTCTGCTCTTGCAGGGCCAGTAGCCGCGGCGGGAGGGGAAGGGGAGGCTTCCAGGGGAAGGTGGTGGGGGCTCAGCGGCGGGTGCTGGGTGCTGGGGAGTGCGGTGGGGGTCTGGGTGCAGCTAATTGGGGGTCAGTGGTGTGGGGGGCGCAGCGGGTGGGGCTCGTCAGGGTGGGGTTTGAGTGCAGGGAGCTCAGTGGGGGATGGTCTGGGTGCAGGGGTGGTGGGGTCTGCAGGCAGGGGGTCTTTGTGCCTGGGGCTCCAGATGCAGGGGTTGAGGTTCAGTGGGGTGGTGTTTGGGTAGTGGGGTTCTGAGTGTAGGGGGTGAGGCTTGGCGGGGGCATCTAGGTATGGGAGGTCCGATGCACGGGGGGTTTGGCGAATGGGGGAGCAGCTCCCTGCACAGTGACCCCTCCCCTTGTAGCTGAGGAGCGATGAGGGCAGGAAACGGGAGGATTCTGAGCTTTCTGCAGCTGGGGGAGGTTTGTGGGGGTGAGTCTGCCACAGCCCCAGCAACTCCTTGCAGGGGAAGAGGAAGTTCCAGCCTCCAGCCCAGCTGATCCCAGCTCAGGGTAGGAGCCACTGGTTGAGGTGTCCCCAGCCCTGCGGTGATTTACCTCTCTGGCTGCTGTGGATGTCTGAGAAAACGTACCTGCGCAGCTAGGGAGTGGCGTGTGACTGCCCTTGCAGTTTCCCTGTCAGAAAGTCATATTTCTGCAGGGAAATAAAGAAATCTGTGCAGGACATGAAATCTGCACACGCGCAGTGGCGCAGAATTCCCTCAGGAGTATACGGCTCTGGTTGTTCTTCATTTCTGCCATGTTGCACGTTGGTGCGACCTTACCACTGACGACGATGTGATTATTTGTGTGCATTTAATTTTTCCTGTTATGAATTGTGTGGTGATATCAAAACATATAGCCAACACATTTATTGCAAAACTGAGTGTATGCGTCAGTTTTACGTACAGGTGCAAATGATGCCTTGGGAGACTGGGAATCAATAAAAAAGTCGGATTATTTTAACGTAAACTCTGGAGTGCTGTTGTGAAGTGTCTGGGTTTTGTGATATGCAGCACTGAAGAACTGTTTTTTCAGATATGGCCGGAGGAAGCATCAGGCTAAAGGGGCAGCAGGAAAGAAGACTCATTTAGAAATGAAAAGAGAACATTGAGAGTGATGTGAGGAGATTAAATTTGATTTGATAGGCAATAGGGAGCCGATGAAGGTACTTCAGGAGTTTCTAAATGCTGTCTTAGTGATGGGAGAGAGAGATTGTTTTGCTATTTTCTTTATTTTTTGTGATTAACTGCCTGAAGAGATTGAGTTGGTCATGTGAATCATAGAATATCAGGGTTGGAAGGGACCTCAGGAGGTCATCTAGTCCAACCCCCTGCTCAAAGCAGGACCAATCCCCAACTAAACCATCCCAGCCAGGGCTTTGTCAAGCCTGACCTTAAAAATATCTAAGGAAGGAGATTCCACCGCCACCCTAGGTAACGTATTCCAGTGTTTCACCACCCTCCTAGTGAAAAAGTTTTTCATAATATCCAACCTAAACCTCCCCCATTGCAACTTGAGACCATTACTCCTCGTTCTGTCATCTGCTACCATGTAGAACAGTCTAGATCCATCCTCTTTGGAACCCCCTTTCAGATAGTTGAAAGCAGCTATCAAATCCCCCCTCATTCTTCTCTTCCGCAGACTAAACAATCCTAGTTCCTCAGCCTCTCCTCATAAGTCATGTGTTCCAGTCCCCTAATCATTTTTGTTGCCCTTCGCTGGACTCTCTCCAATTTATCCACATCCTTCTTGTAGTGTGGGGCCCAAAACTGGACACAGTACTCCAGATGAGGCCTCACCAATGTCGAATACAGGGGAATGATCACGTCCCTCGATCTGCTGGCAATGCCCCTACTTATACATCCCAAAATGCCATTGGCCTTCTTGGCAACAAGGGCACACTGTTGACTCATATCCAGCTTCTCGTCCACTGTAACCCCTAGGTCCTTTTCTGCAGAACTGCTGCCTAGCCATTCGGTCCCTAGTCTATAGCGGTGCATTGGATTCTTCCGTCCTAAGTGCAGGACTCTGCACTTGTCCTTGTTGAACCTCATCAGATTTCTTTTGGCCCAATCCTCTAATTTGTCTAGGTCCCTCTGTATCCTATCCCTACCCTCCAGCGTATCTACCTCTCCTCCCAGTTTAGTGTCGTCTACAAACTTGCTGAGGGTGCAATCCACACCATCCTCCACACCATTAATGAAGATATTGAACAAAACCCTTGGGGCACTCCACTTGATACCGGCTGCCAATTAGACATGGAGCCATTGATCACTACACGTTGAGCCTGATGATCTAGCCAGCTTTCTATCTATCTTGTAGTCCATTCATCCAGCCCATACTTCTTTTAACTTGCTGGCAAGAATACTGTGGGAGACCGTGTCAAAAGCTTTGCTAAAGTCAAGGAATAACACAACCACTGCTTTCCCCTCATCCACAGAACCAGTTATCTCATCATAGAAGGCAATTAGGTTAGTCAGGCATGACTTGCCCTTGGTGAATCCATGCTGACTGTTCCTGATCACTTTCCTCTCCTCAGAGTGCTTCAAAATTGATTCCTTGTGAAGACGATGATGATGGATTGAATAAGCATTTTTGTGCTTGGAAGATTTTGGTGATATTGGGTAGAGAGAGTTGTAAGTAAGGTTTCAACTGCATATGGGTTTAAAGATTCCACAAATCTGGGCTCAGAACCTGCATTAGCAGATTCATATTCAGGGGAGTGCCTAGTTCCTGTGTCTGGTTCCAGCTGCCTCTGTCATCAACACCTGATTCTCTTCAACTAGTGTGCATCTAACCTGGTCTGAAAATGGTAGGGGGTATGTATGTGTATAACCCTATGGTAAATACAAAAACTACTTGCAATAATATATGATGCTCTGGTTTGTTTGATTTTTTTTTTCCAGAAGTCTTCCCATATTAAGTAACTGATCCTTTCCACACCGTGATGAAGTAGGTAAATAATATTATACCCATTATACTGATGGGGGGAGCGTGGGTTGGTGGGGAATGACATGCCCAATGCCACACAAATAATCTGTTATAGAGCCAATTTACCATACAGGAGTTCCTGGATCCTAGGCCTATAGTCAGTCCACTGTACTACACACCTTCTTGTAATCTGAAACTCTCTCTGTAATTAAAGGTCAGCCAGGCAACAGTCTTCTAGGTTTACTCGCTTAATTAGCAACAGTTCTACAGTGTAACTAGAGATAGGAGGTTGTCTGTCTTTAAAAATGGTAAAGCACAATGAGCTCCCAGTGTGCAGTATAAGCAATTAAAAATAATCATTAGAACTACAGTGTGTAAACTTAGGGAGAGGATGGAGCCTTAAGAGCACAATGCAGCTTGTATAAATCTGATTGTTTGAATAAGGTTAGAAGTGAGGGCTCAGTTTTTCAGAAGTGGTTGGGGGGGGATGTTGGACAGTTGAAGAACCCCAAATCGTGGAAGACACCTTTTTAAAGGCCTGGATTTTTCTGAAAACGCTAAGTACTCATTCGCAGAAAATCGGGCCCCATCAAATCATTAGTCACTTTTCTGAAGAGCTTGGCCAAGGTGTTACAGTTTCTAATGCCCAAGCTACATAACTATGGTAGTCATTGCACAAAATCCAGTGTAAAGCTCTGATGTATGGTATTGGAAAAGCCTCTTTCTATATTGTCTTTGTCATTGAACTTGTAGTAATGATCATCTCTCTTGCTTTCATCTGATAGAAATAATGTTGTCAACATGTCTGTGCCGTCATTGCTTTGTGAGAGAATCGCTGTGGCTAAGGAATTAATGAAGAGAGCAGAATCCCTTTCCAGATCACAGAAAGGAGGTATAGAAGGTGGAGCAAAGCTATGCAGCAAATTGAAGGCTGAGCTGAAATTCTTGCACAGGGTGGAGGCGGGGAAGGTGGCTATTAAGGAGTCCCATTTGCAGAGTACCAATCTCACACACCTCCGAGCCATAATTGAGTCAGCAGAGAACCTGGAGGAGGTCGTCAGTGTCCTTCATGTCTTTGCTTATGAAGACTGCTTTGGAGAAAAGCAAACGCTGGTGGTAGATGTTGTTGCAAATGGTGGCCACACTTGGGTGAAAGCAATTGGTCGAAAAGCTGAAGCTCTTCACAATATTTGGCTGGGCCGGGGCCAGTATGGCGACAAAAGCATCATTGAGCAGGCAGAGGACTTCCTGCAAGCAAGCCGTCAGCAACCAGTGCAATACAGCAACCCCCATATTATCTTTGCTTTTTATAATAGTGTGTCCAGTCCTATGGCAGAGAGGCTGAAAGAGATGGGCATATCTGTGCGGGGAGATGTAGTTGCTGTTAACTCTTTGGCAGAGCATTTGACTGAAGAGGGACACCTAAGTGCCAGCGAATCTGATGAAGAAAGCTCTGAGCTCCTGCAGGTGACCAGAGTAGACCGGGAGAATTTAGTAGCCAGCATTGCTTTTCCTACAGAGATCAAAGTAGATGTGTGCAATAGGGTTAACTTGGACATCACTACTTTAATTACATATGTCTCTTCCCTTAGCTATGGTGGCTGTCACTTTATCTTTAAGGAGAAAGTGTTAACGGAGCAGGCAGCACAGGAAAGGAAGGAGAGAGTCCTGCCTCAGTTGGAGGATTTCATGAAGGGCAAGGAGCTGTTCGCTTGTGAATCTGCAGTCAAAGATTTTCAGTCAATCTTAGAAACTCTAGGAGGACCTGGGGAGAAAGATCGAGCCATCTCTCTCATGAAAAGAATTAATGTGGTGCCAGACCAGCCCTCTGACCGTGCCTTAAGACTAGTGGCTAGTTCAAAAATCAATAGCCGCTCTCTAGCCATCTTTGGGACAGGAGACACTTTAAAAGCCATCACGATGACCGCAAACAGCGGTTTTGTTAGGGCAGCAGCTAACCAAGGGGTTAAGTTTAGCGTGCTTATCCATCAGCCAAGGGCACTGACCGAAAGCAAAGAGTCTGTTGCCACACCTTTACCAAAGAACTGCGCAGCCGATAGTGGGCTCTGACTAAGCCATCTAATTAATTACAGTCATTAAAATAACTGTTTAAACGTGCTGCAGTGGAGACAGTTCAAGAAAGAGAACTCTCAAAACAATAAATTTTTTCTTTTTGTGTGCCAGAGCCAGATACATGTGGTAACTTACCTTCAAATGAAAAATTCAAGAAAAGAAGAAAATCTGTACATCATTCAGAATAGTAATGTAATGGATAAAGAAATATAGGTGAAAACACGTAAATCCTCTGTATGTGGAATTTTTGGTCTTAACCAAATAGGGCGTACAGTAATTTATTCATTGAGATAACTGCATTTCAGTGGGAAATGTTAACTGTGTTCTACCTTATTAAAAAGTTCCGTTAGAAACTCAAGCCAAGCGTGCTTCTATTCTATCTGTGCGCTGTGACGTTCTCATCCCCTTTTGCGGGACTACGGTTTTTAAAAAGGATTGTTAAACCAACAGGGTAAGTAAAAGGGCAGTTTGATTTCTTTCATTTGGTGGATGAAGTGAACTACTGGAAAAACATACACCATGTTAAACATGTGCAGTACACTAAGGAATGATTGTACTATACCAGCTGATCACGTGTACAAATGCCAATGCCCAGATCCTCAAAGGTATTTGATTTCAATAGGAGTGAGGTGCCTAAATACCTTTTGAGCACCTGGGTCTAAGTCTTTCACTTCTTTTGGTTTTAAAAAGTGTATATCTGTCCGGAGTTTAGTACAAAAGACTGACGTAGGAGTTTTGGCTATAGCTTAACTTCCAGGGAAAAAATGAAACTCCAATTTCAGTTGGCATTTTCACTTTTTATTAATGTGCCAGGGCTTGCGTGGGGGTGCCTCTGGCAACCTGACACTGTAGCTGCACTGAGGAAATTCTCCCCCTTCTCCCTGTGGGCTGTTTACATTTCCTATATGCTGCTGAAGCAGGGGGCAGAATCTCTTCCAGTGTTCCACAGAATGTGATGTTGGTGTTCCAGCAGACAGAGCTCTCTTGTATTGAGCCACCCTGGAACCAATGTCCAAGCAGAGTGCTAAGGAGCACTCTATTGCTGAAGGTTCAGAGCCAGATTCTTGGATCCTGCTGTATTTCCTTTTGTTGTTCAGCAGCCCAAAGGGAGTAGAAATCTCCCTTAGGTCCCCTGTTGGGGGTGGGCGGGGAATAATGCTGATTTGGAGAAATAGGGTTAGTAGGTAGCTGCTGCTGATTACTCATTCCATAACAGCAGAGGCTGTTTCAGTGGTGGCTGATGCTGTCACTGTCCAGACACTGTAAAGTGGAGAATTTAAAAAATCCATTTTATTTATTCTTCTGTCATATCAAAAAGGGAACACTTATATAACTCATTTCAAATGTTAATATTGTTTAGATGTTTGTCACATCACAGCACTATCTGTCTATGATTAGTATTTTGTTCATCATGGAAAATGAACGAATGCCAGAGTGAAAAATGGAGTACTGAGCAATACATTTTATCAAGATGGCTAGAAAGTATCTGTTGAATATTTTGTACAGTTGTTGAAAAGGTATCTTTATCCATGCCACTTGTAGTTCAAATGAAGGGCATTCCTTTATGTTTGGCTCTCCAAGGGCAATGCTTGATACATTGTTGGGGGGGAAAGGGAATCTGCAACACTCACTTTACCTTTAGAGAAAGAAATATATGCAGACTACATGAGGGTGAAAAAAATGGGAAAGCATGTGACACATAGGTACTAGCTATGGATTTCTGGTCAACAGTTTGTCCTGCACCTTTGCAGTTAAACAGTGTTCAGTTACACCTGTTGCTTTTCCCTCTAATCAGTGAGGTAATTCTTGTAGTATAGACAAGGCCAGTGAAATTTGCATATGTTTGTGCTACTTACATATCTTCTGTGAAATGCTACTGTTCTATAAATAGGGAGTTAGAGAGAGGTCCTTTACATTCCTATTGTTGGGTGTCCCCATTCTGGAAGACAGGAGCAATTTTTCTTTCACCCTCCGATTATAGAAAGGGCAGCTCAAACCCCACTGAGTTTTCAGTAGAACATAGGAATAAGCATAGCAGTTCAGACCAGTGGACCATAACATCCTTTATCCAGTCAGTACCAGAATGTGCAAGACACCTCACAGTGAACAGTGTGTGAAATAAGCAGTCCATATGGGAAGTTTTTCTTAGCCCAGTCACACAGTGGCTAGCTTGTACAGGTGTATGAAGGTTTATCACTCTTCTGTTTTGTAATTTCCTGTCTGATATGGGTATGGTTGTTCTATATTAATATAACTGTAATTCTTCATTCAGGCTCAATAAGTTCTTGGCCTCAAGTATGTCATGTCAGTGAGTTGTGCAGCATAATTATTCATTCTGAGTTTAAAAATAAGATCCCTTTATTCGTTTTAAACTTGCTGCTTTTCAGTTTCATTGATTGTCCCCTGATTGATTTTTGTTGTGAGACCTGGTAAACAGGAGTGCACAACTTTGTGCCCTTCATTATTTTCGCCCTGAGAACTGGACTTCCCCACTTTTTCTCCCCAACCTATTTAGTCACCTCTAAAACAAAAATCCCTTCCCCTTGGGGGACCATTCACCCCATGCAATAGGATAATCATTCAGTCTGGACTGTGCTTTGCAGTTTGTTGTAGAGCTGGTCTGGCCGACCTTGTGTAATGTGTAGATCTTCTGTTTCCAGGCCTTAGTGTATGGTACCATCATGGGGTGGTTTTATCCATTTCAAACCAAAGCACTTTTCCCAATTTTTTTTTAAAAAAACACTCTAATTTTGTTACTGTTTGAATTACTTGCACATTGCCTGCCAACAACCAATTTTCCTTCAGTCCTATGACTGATACATGAAGAAGGTGCCAAAGGAGCTCTAGAAATGCCCCCAGGACATTGAGCTACCTGCACCTTCCAGTCCTTTTATTACTTAATATGTATCCATGTTGATGTGGCGCCTTAAAAATGTGACTTGAGACTGTCACCCCATTTCAACGTGAGCAATTTTCTGGTTTGCTGGTAAAACAAAAAATGCATTTGTCATGGGGGAAAAGCATGGTATTCCAAGGCAGACTCTGGAATCCTATATTAGCTGTGTTTGGAGCTGAAATACGTTAGTACAGAGCACCAAGTATTACCTTTGTATCTTCCATCCAAGCATCTCAAAGTGATTTACATGTATGCATAAAGGCTCACAACATCCAGGCTGGGATACCTAAGTAATAATATTCCAATTTTACAGCTGGGTCTCGGAGGCATGGAGACATTAAATGAAGGTCACTCAGCAAATGAGTTGGTAGAGCTGGGAGTAGACCCCCACCTCCTACCCCACAGATCTGAATTTTCTGACCTACTCTGAGCACTCAACAGAACCTAGAAAACAGCATGAAAACTTCTTATTTGCTTCACCAGAAATCCGTTTTTCATGAGGCCTATTAACCCTAATCTGTTCAGATAAGAGGTGTTATTCTTAAAACATTCCATTCTGCCTTGATTTTTTTTCTGGGAGCACTATGGGTGCATATTGTTTTGTTTGACTGTAAGGTCCCTGAGGGGAGAGCTAGTGTCTTTGTCCATACAGCACCAAACCTGCTGTCTGTAATCAACTAGTAATAATTTGGGGATCAGTTCCAGCTCACAAAATATACCCAAAGTATTAAGGGGGACACCAGCAGGGTATTTGGATTATATATTTACTGTTCCTGTTTCTAATAACCGTTTATAACTTCACATCTGAAATCTCTTCCAGGACTAATTTCCCCTTCTCTATTCCTATTTGTTTTTGTTGCTTAACTTGCACATCAGCTGGTAAAATTCCTGATGTTTATTTACCTTTAAGTGTGACAATACAAGAACAATGAAAACCCCAAAGACAATTTTTCACGTTACCATCACAATTGGCAATAACAAGCACTCTTGCAGGTAGAGTGCTTAAGGAATGAAGGGACAAGGAGAGTAAACTATCTTCTTTAGCCCGTATTGGTCAGAAAGGTAAAGCAGTGTGAGGAAGTTTATGCTACAGCTGTACAGTAACCAGTCTGTGGATAATCAGAAGGCTTCAAGCCACTGTTCCTGCAGTAAAAATGCAGTTACAACATTAGAAAAAAAAATCCAAACTTTTCATGAGTGAGAATGTGGTGCAGGAAAGTGGATTCGGAGTCACTGCTGGAGCCTGTATGAAGGCTTTCTCTCTCACTCACATTCACACCCTACCTGCATCCCAAGATTTGCACATAGGTTTATGCAGAGATTAACAGTTAGTGGGGCATGTTATGAAATACTATTGTGATAATAGATAGAAAATCTCCCCCACACCTTCGCAGTTTTAGCAGAAAACAGGCTGCCATTTGCAACAATAACACTGTACATGATGGTAATGCCATTTTATGTATTTAGTTAAGATTATTACAGCAAGGGGGATAGCACACTCCAGAGAGACTGCCACTAGTAATGCAGAAGGTAAGGGGGAAAGTTGCTACAGTATAACTGGTACATGTCAGCAGCGATCTTCTAACCTGTCCCAGATAAATAAATTATAAATAGGCATAGATTGGCAGTTTCTTGAAACCCAACCAATTGTTGCTAATTTTCTACAAATTGTACCTTCTAAAACTATAGCAAGTTTTATTTTGTCATCCCATCAACTGGAATTTTTCTTCATTGAAGCCAAAGCTGGCAGCAGGGGTTGGTCACGTCTTCTGTCAGGATTAATTTTGCAGTTTATTCTAAAGGCAAAAACAAAGGTATGAATGAGAAAAAGTTCTGATGAATTATGGAGTATAGAGACCAAGCCCGTAGCCACTCCCCAGTAGGAGTCACTATTTCACAATTAATAGCCTTGTTCTTCACCAAGGACTTCACAAAGTGCTGTATGTACAACACTACTGAAATGGAGCCACCTCTGGGAAAAGGAGATAGGGGAAATGTCCTGGGTTGTGTGACCAAGTCAAGTATGTGTATTTCTGAAAAGTACCATGGGGCCTTCAATAGGCACAAGGTTGTCCTATGCCCTTAGAGGATCTCATCTACAATACATCTTTCCTTCAGTAAAATGACTGGTAATCAATTTAGCTGCCTCAGCAGGATGAAGGGTTGAGTTGACCTTGCTGGGGTTTGAACCTATGAGTCCAGTGAGTCTAGGTCCTCTCGGGGTAGAGAAGTCAGTTGGTAGTTAGCAGAGAAATCATCGTTTCCAATGAAAGATTCAGCATCTTCCTATGTGTGGTTTCACTATAGCTCTGTGTTATGGGGCCTGTCTTAGGGCAAGAGGTAACAGCTCTCTTTCACTGACCCAGAGCTGCCAGGTGGTAGGGGGCTTGGAGCTGGTGCTGCTAGTAGGAAGCTGGAGTTCTGATGTCAGTAAATCTCACCCTGAGTAGACAGAAGAGGTGTTCACCATGGACACAGCGAGCAAGGGGATATAGGACACAGCAGTTTGCATTACATCATGCATAATAACTTCAACGTGCCAAAAGGGCAAGTGGGGGGGAGCTGTCAGTAGTATTTCACCTTGGGTGCTTCAGCCTGCAAGACTATGTATTTACTAGGGAATGTGGGATCCATAATTCTTCCTCGGTGGCAGCAAGGGTGGAGGCAGTAGTGTAAACTTAGCTCTGGTGGTTTTACTCCCATGTCACCGAGCCAGGTGAGATTGCTCACTAGTCAAACAAGCTGACTTCTGTCTCTGCTACAGCCTCCAGCTCTGCTCCCATTATTGCAACTGTACTAGTGGTGGTTTCTACTTTCCTAGCTGAGACAAGACACTGGACTAGCTGTCAGTGAATTAGAGAAGGGGACGTAGGAATAATAAGGCAGTAGCTCTTATTGGGTAAGACAGAATGAGCAACATGACCAATAATAAAGGAATAGAGAAATCCAAATCCACTATCTTCTGAGCCAACATGTGGAGGGGGTCAAAATCGGGCAGAAATATATCGGCACAGAGGGGGAAGCAGTGGCTTCCCAACATTCTCCTCCTGACCCCACTGAAGGCCCTGTGGACATCTGGTCCCACCAGTGCAGCAAAGATGGAGGGGCTTTTGTGGGGAAAAGAAGAGGAGAAGATAAAGGGTGAGTAAAAGTCAGAATTAACTTACTGGGAGGTTCTGTGCATGGCTCTCTGGTTGGTTTTGTGCTTGGTTCTTTGGTTGGTTCCATGCTTGGCTCTTTGGTGGACTCTGTGTTTAGCTCTCTGTTGGGCTCTGAGCTTGGTTCCACGCTGGGCTCTCCACTTCCTTCCCCTTTGGGCTCTCCAGTAGTCTCCGTGCTTGATTCCATGCTTGGCTTTATGCTTGGCTCCATGCTTGGGTCCCCAGACACAGGGGTAATTGATGTCTCTGGAAAAACAAAATTGACATGAATGGGTGTCATGGGTGTTCAGCATCTTTGAAAATAAGGCTACTTGTCTCGGTGCCTAATATAGATTTAGATGCCTACCTATAAGCAACCACATTTGAAAACTTTGCTGAGAGGCTCCAGGTCAAGCTTGCCCAGAGAAGACCACTGTGGCAGTTGGAGGAGGAAAGATCATGCACCAAATTCATCCTTGAATTTGAATCCTTGCATTGAAATTAACGGAGTTTTACCAGAGACTAATTTGGCTCTATGCCACTAACATAACAAAAATCCTGAGACTGTATTTTCCTTCAGGCCTTGGAACCTATCCTGTGAGTCTATAATGGGTTTGATTTACCTTGTGGTTTTATCGGATCAGCTAGAAACACAGCCAGTAGAGCTGAAAGGATCAACATCTTTCTCAGCATGGTTGACTTGGTGCCTTATGTGAAATGCAAGTGTCAGGAAGCAAGAGGGAAGTTTGCAGTGGCCAGCGGAAAGGGAGTTCAGGTTCTATTTAAAACAATCCCCTGGCCTCCGCCCACTCTAGAATCTTCCCAGAAACAGGACATTGCAAAATAAAATGTCCGGACAGCACGCTCAGAGTTGGGATTTGGGGTTGTCAAGGGCTGTACCATTCTCATTAATCAGTTCCCGCACACTGCCATGGAGAGAGATGACCTTAAACACAAGCTGTGGAAGAAAATTCCAGACTGTTGGGAGTGGCATGGTCATGGAAAAAGCCATAAAAAGCTGTAGCAAAACCAATAATGATTTCACCAACTTTGCTTCTGGCATTGTTGGTTTCCCAAGACAAATAAAGCGGTTTCTGTTGAGGTTATTTTAAAATCCTGGTATGACTCTTGACAAATAGAAACTGCTTTGGGGTAGGTGAAAAGCGCAAAGGGTCACTAAAACCTGTTGTACATTTTTTTTTTCAGTATTGTAAGACAATTAATTATAGTGTAAGAGTGGTGATGTTTTGGTCAAGGCTGGGATGGGCATTTCATGCTAAATCCTTCTTGTCAGTCATTTATAACTTAAACACGGATCCCTCTGGGCTGAAATTTCTCATACTTTGTCTCAGCCCAAAGCTAAATGTTTTTGGAAAGTTTGAACAAACATCAGCCAGATCCTCAGGTGTGAGGCTGCTCTTTTGCACTTCCACATTGGTGGAATATGACCATAAAGCTGGCGTAACTGACTCTCAGAGGACCATCCCTAATGCAAAGGGGAATCCTCTGGTGGCACAGAGCTGGCTTGCCTTCTGTGGCATTCCCCCATCCCTACTTACAGCATAGAGAACATAACCAGAGGAAAGGTTTAAGATACCTATGTGCTGAGGCAAATCTTCAGCTTCAGTATTGGCCCTTTGGCCAATGTAAATTAGAATAGCATAAAATCTGGTCCTATACAGTCGGCTGTTTCTGAGATAATGTTACTGTGGGCCTGATTCTGACAGTACAGTGGTGTAAATCATGGGTAACTTAATCTGTAAAATCAGTGTAAGGCAGTTCAGAATCATGCTCCTTCATTTAAGAATGTTCTTATCTTTGTACTTCTGAATCCCATTCCTAAATATTGCATCAACCTAGTTTCTCTGTGCTGATTTTATTTCAAGTTGCTGCCACCTCTAGGGTTTGCCTTAGACAGTGTTCTTCTAATCGGGGGTTTCTGTGGTGCAACACAGATATATATATAATATAATTTAGCTTGAGATGAAAAAGAACTGATGTCCATTAACATCTACAACTATGAAGCTACTGCTATAGGCTTCTCTGACTTTACTAGGTTCAATGTCAGCATCAGTTTGATTGAATTCACATACCTATTTTTAAAATCCCACATGAAGAAACTAGGGCTGTCAATCACAGTTAACTCATGCAATTAACTAAAAAAATTAATTACAATTAAAAAAATGTATCTCGATTAATCACAGTTTTAATCACACTGTTAAACAATAGAATACCAATTGAAATTTATTAAATACTTTTTGGTGTGTTTCTACATTTTTCAAATATTTCAATTACAGCACAGAATATAAAGTGTACAGTGCTCACTTTATATTATTACAAATATTTGCTCTGTAAAAATGATAAACAAAAGAAATAGTATTTTGCAATTCACCTCATAGAAGTACTATAGTGCAATCTTTTTTAATTGTGAAAGTCCAATTTATAAATGTAGATTTTTTTTTGTTACATAACTGCCCTCAAAAATAAAACAATGTAAAACTTTAGAGCCTACAAGTCCACTCAGTCCTACTTTTTGTTCAGCCAGTTGCTAAGACAAACAAGTTTATTTATATTTAGGGGAAATAATGCTATCCCCTTATTTACAATATCACCTGAAAGTGAGAACACGTTCCCATAGCACTTTTGTAGTCAGCATTGCAAGTTATTTACATGCCGGATATGCTGAACATTCGTATTCCCCTTCATGCTTTGGCCATCATTCCGCAAGACATGCTTTCATGCTGATGACACTCTTAAAAAAAATAATGCATTAATTAAATTTGTGACTGAACTCCTTGGGGGAGAGTTGTATGTTTCTTGTTCTCTGTTTTAACTGCAGTCTGCCATATATTTCATGTTATAGCAGCCTCGGATGATGACCCAGCATGTTTATTTTAAAAACATTTTCACAGCAGATTTGACAAAATGTGAAGAAGGTACCAATGTGACATTTCTAAAGATAGCTACAGTACTCAACCCAAGGTTTAAGAATCTGAAGTGCCTTCCAAAATCTGAGAGGGACGAGGTTTGGAGCATGCTTTCAGACGTCTTAAAAGAGCAACACTTTGATGCGGAAACTACAGAACCCAAAGCACCAAAAAAAAAAAAAGAAAATCAACCTTTGCCTGGTGGTATCTGACTCAGATGATGAAAATGAACATGAGTCAGTCCGCACTGTTTTGGATCATTATTGAGCAGAACCCATCATCAGCATGGACGCATGTCCTCTGGAATAGTGATTGAAGCATGAAGGGGCATATGGATCTTTAGCGCATGTGGCATGTAAATATCTTGCAATACCGGCTATAACGGTGCCATGGGTATGTATGTTCTCTCTTTCAGGTAACATTGTAAACAAGAAGAAGGCAGCATTATCTCCTGCACATGTAAACAAACTTGTTTGTCTGAGCAGTTGGCTGAACAAGAAGTAGGACTGAGTGGACTTGTAGGCTCTAAAGTTTGACTGTTTTATTTTTGAATGCAGTTTTTTTGTGCGCATAATTCTACATTTGTAAGTTTAACTTTCATGATAAAGAGATTGTATTAAGTGAGTTGAAAAATACTATTTTATTTTTACAGTTCAAATATTTATAAAATAAAATATAAATATAAAGTGAACACTGTGCACTTTGTTTTCTGGGTTGAAATTGAAATGAATATATTTGAAAATGTGGAAAACATCAAAAAATATTTAAATAAATGGTATTCTGTTACTGTTTTACAATATTCTGTTATTGTTTTACAGTGCACTTAATTGTGATTATTTTTTTAATCATGTGATTAATTGTGATAATTTTTTTTTTATTACTTGACAGTCCTAGTAGAAACCTAAGCCTTAATTTTTTATATCTCTCTCTAAAATTGTGAAGGAATTTTATTGGCTGATGAAGATTCTGGCTGTATGGAATATCAGTATAACACACAGGTCAGAAATAGATAATTGACTCTAATTAGTGTGGATGTGACTCCTCAAAAAATTTAGCCTAGCTGTTTGTTGTTTTTCCTTAGAAATGTATTCACAATGCATAACTGTCTTTATGGGTGTGATGTACCCAGAATTACAATCCAGACTAATGAGTAGCTGTGTGACAACTCCCCTCTCCCCCATTGCAGGGGCATGCACAAGAAAGAAAGGGGCATGTCTTCCTCCCCCGCCCCCCATAATCATCAGGGGCACAGAACTCCTCCAGCCCTGGGGCCATGGGGCGGGGGAAGGAAGAGCGAGCGAGCCTCTATTGGGCTGGGGGCAGAAGGGGAGGAGGGGTGAGGTGGAGGGAAGGAAGAGCAAACTCCTGCTGGGGGAAGGAGACACAATCAGTTAAATTTTTGTGCACGCCCTTGCTTGCCTTCTAACGTGGGCTACTCTTTACAATGCTTTGCTGCTGTATCTTCCATCTTGGATGCTCACAAACAGTTTCCAGCATGCAAGTCACTCCCGTGTGTGTGTGTGTGTGTACACACTGCAGTCTGCCAGTCACACATAGGCTCTTACCAGCCTGAATTATACTTCAGATTTTTTCTCCCCAGAAATGTCTGTCTTATACTACCCAGCCCTATCCTGGACAATACAAATTTATATAGGTCTGTTGTTTCATCAATGGAAATAATGTGTACACATCTTGTTATCCCAGATAGAGTTTCCCAAACTCTTCAATTTAAACAGACTGGATTAGGTAAAACAATAAAACAAGTTTATTAACTACAAAGAGAGATTTTAAGTGAATACAAGTACTGAGGCATAAAAGTCAGAAATGGTTACAAGAAAAATAAAGATAAAACAGAACTAATGCCTAACTTAACAAACTGTGTTAAATTCAAAGTAAAGTTTTTTTCACCACATGCTCTCAATACTCTTACTGGCCAAACTTCTTAGGCCAGGACCCCTTACTCTGCGTGATGGCTGCTTCCTTTGTCCCTTCTTGTGCAGTGAATCGAGAGAGAGAGAGGAGAAGGACTGTTTTGGGATGTCTGCCCCTTCTTTTTATACTCCTTGTCCCCCCTTTGAGAAGCATTTCCATCTGGGAGTAAAGGTGACAGGTGGTCTGTGTGGAAGGGAATGCCATGCTGTTTCTTTGCTAAAATGTAGCTTCTTTTTACCCATCTCCCTTTTCCTGTCAAAGAATGGTCACTTAGAAAGCAATGGTCTTGTTTACACCTGGCTGAGGCATTAGCTTGCCCTTTGTCTCCCTTCCTGCTTGATGACTCTGATATTGCTTAAATGCAAATTAAGCAGAACACACATTGTTTTGTTTGAGACAGACCTGTTTTCCAACTTCTGTTTGGGCAGGGCTGTGGTTTGGAACATGTGTTAACACCACCATACAGTAGCATCTGATAACTTCACATACAATGTGGCCACACATATTTTACGAGGACAATAATGACCAGCAAATTGAGTTTTCAAATAGTAGCTCACAAGGCACACTTTGTACAAAGATTATTACACTAGAGGACATGGGTATATTCTGTCAAAATGGGGTGATGGGAACACAATGTATTCAGTCCTAAAATGGAATATGATACAGAAAGACCCATTCATCTACAGTGACTTATAAATGTTAGTACACCTTGCCCGGCACTGTCATTCCACTCCCTCTTGAATCCCAAGGTCAGTCTCTCTACAATTCTGAGTAGAGTCTCTCTCTCTCTCTCTCATATGGGGAATTAATTGAAACACTTCAGGAAACAGAATGTGGGACAATTATTCACAGGATACACTGAGCAGAATCACACATTCAGTACTAGTGAGATGTTCTCTTGCCTGCTGTCCTAGGATGTCCTAGGAGTGTCATAATCTACAGTAAGTGCATATAGGAGTGAGTGTGGCAGTATGGGATAGAGTTCCTTCATGTGCAGAGTGCACCTCAGAATTTCATTTATCTGGGTATTGTCCAACAACAGCTATGTCAACCAGAAAGCTCTCACCATGACTTGGGTCAGTCTTCCTGGAAATACATGAATAGCTGGAGCCTTACAGTGGGAGACTTGAAGAGCTTGATCTGTTGAAGTTTATCAAAAAGAAGATTGAGGGGTGAGTTGATTACAATGTGTAAGTACCTTCATGAGGAAAAGATACCAGGTTCTAAAGGGTTCATTAACTTAGAGGAGAAAGGCATAACAAGAACCAATGGCTGGAAGCTAAATCCAGACAAATTCAAATTAGAAATAAAGCACAATTTTTTTAAGAGTGAGAGTGAATAGCCATTGGAATAAACTACCAAAGGATGTGGTAGATTCTCCATTGATTGATATCAAATATGAATTAAAGACTGGCTGCTTCTCTGGGGGATATCCTGTAGTTGAACACAAGTTATTGGGCTTCATACAGGGGTAACTGGGTGAAATTTAATGGCATGTGATATATAGAAGGTCAGACTTAGAGCTGGCCAGGAAAACACATTTCAGTTCTGTGATAATTTGAGAATTTTCAGAGAATTTTCCATCTTAGATTAGGACAAAAAGCCAAAAACTTGAAAATGTTTGCAGAATTGCAATTCTAAAATACTTCATTTTGGAAACAGGAAACCCTAATTATCTCTGTTTGGGGCCCAGGAGGCAAGGTTCAGTCTTGGGCCAGTGACACCTTTTTTATATATAAAAGGATGCTGGCTTTACAGTCTACCACCTTGTGGTCCTGCTGAGGTAGAAAAGCAGCTTTATGCCCTGGTTTCCCAGGTTTCTAATAGGTCACATGATTTTTAACCTGACATGATGCCTTTAATATATCAAAATGGCCTTTTATTCCTGAAAACTTCAAAATATCTAACAGAGAATCCCATAATGGTTGTTGAGCAGTGAAATGAGCTGATAGCCACCACATGTTCAGGCTGATTGCAGTTCAGTCGAGCAGTATCAAGGAATAGTTGTAAAAAATGATTTACTGAAGCAGACAGCAAGCCACTCTCTAAGGACCAGGAGAAACAGTTCTGACTTTAGGTCCTGGCAGTATTAGTTTGGAAACTTGCCTAGGAGGCCATTTGAGAAATTAGTTAATCAGGAGACTCACGTTTGAGATCCATTAGGTTGCACAACATAGAATGCAAACCTGTCTTTAAACCACCCACCGCAGCAGCAAGGACCAGATTTTCTAGAAAGGTGAGGTAAACATGGGATGAGAAGATCTCATTCCTCCCTTGTGAAATGAGGATAGTTTGTCTGCCCCAGGCATCTACTGCAGAGGTAACTATTAAGACTCTGTGAAAGGGGTTTGTGTTGATTGCCTCACAGGTGCTTTAGCTAAGGTCAGATTTCATCCTTTTTGGATTTGTTAATTTTTGTACAGCACCCAAAGAAAATACAAAGTGCTACACAAATGTGAAAATGATCATTTTCTTACGTTATCAATGCCAGCTTTGGACATACAGGCCAGATCTGTGCTGTATTTAAAAAACCCAGTCTTCTCCATAAATAAGGAGATGAGACCATCTTTCCTTTTAAATTAGAGGTTGAACAGTGTGGGCCTCTTACCCTTACTTTCCTTAAGATTAGCCACAGCAAAGGAAGGTGATCTAGTTACATCCAAAGAAAACTGAATTTGGATCCACTGGTGTCATTCAAGTAGTCCTTACTCATGAAAGCAGCCTCATTGACTTTAATGGGGATACTTGCATAAGTTGAATGTGTAGGCTCCCCCAGCACCTTTGTTTGAGTAATGTTCACATTGGAGCTTGAAGATACCTTTAATATCTGTCTGACATATAGACATCTGAAGCCACCTTTTCTCCCTTAATTTTATTCATAATTAGTTTCTGATGGCTCTCAACTGTTTTCCATATAATTTATTGTTATTAAAATAATACCTAGAGGCCCCCATCAGGAATTAAGACCCCAGCATGCTAAGAACTGTACACACATACAGTGAAAAGCCAGTCCCTGCTCCAAAGATCTTGCAGCTTTTAAAATAACCTTTTCTATGATTTCAAACATTAGAATAAATACTTCACAGTCCCAAATTTTACCAAGAAAGAGAGACATTTTGCCACCCTTACTCACGTTGAGTAGTGTCTACAGCTGGTAAGAAAATGTTTTATTTTCTTTTTTTCCATAACAACCAGTGAGTTCTTAGCCTTCAGCAGAGACCAGGCATTAATAATCTAAAGAATCCAATATTTACAGTAGCTCCATTAAGTTCACCAGTGTTTTCAGAGTAAGGTACTACTTAATGTGAGCAAGGGTGGCAGAATCTGGCCCTCACTGGTTTTGATAGATTTAACATTTTCCCTAGGGTTTGTGTCCTTTTAAAAAATATTTCTTTTGACGTGTTTGATAATATATAACATATACACATGACCAATGAGACAGGTATTTCATGTTACTGCCTCTAGGCACTTTGACGTGGTCTGACTTACACAAGAAAATGTCAACTTACTTTTTATCCAGCCTCAGTTAAATCAGGTTGTTACAGACCAATGTGATAGAAAACAATAAGCAGATACATTTTTACCATTTGGGGGTGGGATGGCAAACTCTTTTTTTCCCTCCAACTTCTGTCTACTGTGATCCACAGCACTACAAGACGTGAAGGTTGGCATTTTAAAACTATTTGGGTGATCAAATCCCTATGGGAAAATTTAATGGGAATTGAGCATTCAGATCTTGTAGGTCGCTTTGAAAAATCTCAGAAAGATTACATTTTTATTTAATACCCTCTTCACTAGACTTCAGGTCTAGCTGCCTAGGATTAAGCTGCTTGCCCATTTATCCCCTCCTCTGAGCAGTTGTGGGGAAGGGCAGGGAATAGAGAGTAAATGGGCAGAGCCTTGGCTCAACACCCCCTACTTGATGGCTCTCTTCAACTTCCCATGCCTTTCTCCACTCAGGTCTGTAGAGCTATTTCTCTTCTCTTGTCCTCCATTAGTTAGGATACATGGAGCCCTCCTGAATTTCCAGAGTGGTGGCTTGAAGGCTCTGCCCTTTCTGGATCCTTTATAAATGACTGGGATGCCTTTCTCTTCTCTAGGATCTTTCAGGGTAGCTGGTTGGTCCACTCTCAAATTACCTATGCTAATGTCATCTGGATGGTACATGGCTTGGCTGCTCCCCAGATGTAGAACAGCAGGCTCCCAGAATGCGCCACTGGCCTGTGGTAGGGTGCTAGCCTTTTGAAGATTTTTCCTGACCTTGTTGTTAACCTTTTCTTTTCTTCTTATCTAACTTGCTCCCTTTACACTCATCCTTAAGACAGGAACGTCAAGAAGTGTGAGTGTCCCTTTAACAGCAGGATATGATGGGGCCCTAATCAACATATAAGAGAGAGTATTACTAGAAGGCACTCACTCAGGTGAAAGTCCTGTTGGAGAAAGGTACTCAATGAACCTAGGGCTTAGTTAGGGAAAACAAGTTCTTCTGGTGTACGGTTTGTGGCTAATTTTTTCTTTATTACATTTGTTTTATTTGACTATTAATACCCTGGGATATTTATAATTTTTAAACACCTTGCACCTGTGTATTTTATGCTGAGTTCCAGGACCCTGTTCATTCCATGTAACATGAATCCCGCTGCTTCTGGCCCTTTAAAATTTAAAACATTCTGGGAGTAGGACACTAGATTATTCCAAAATCCATGATTATTAGAACATGAATATTATTCTCCAGTTGTGACCTAACTCTGGCCCTTGAGGTGCAATTCAGAGATCAACAGCACCAGCTAGTTTCCACAAAAAGGCTAGCTTGGATGGTATGTATATGTTAGAGAAGTGGGAGGATAGAAGAGGTAAAGAGAAGACTCCATGGACAAGGGAGGTGATGCCATTCTCTTTAGAGCTTTGCACTTTATAGCAAAATGACCGCTTCACCTTTTGTCCGCCTATCTTAAGGACACTTGTTTTTTGTTTTCTCCAGATCTAAACTCCATGAGGAACATAAAATTATAGTTGTAAATGTTCCTAATATTTCATGTTGCAAGCAAGCTCCCAGGAGCTTTGCTCATTTCTTTCTTGGTTTATAAATGGTAATGTGTTTAGTCCATTCAGGGAGATTTGAGGCAAATTAAAAGTAGGAGCTAATTGGTTTTGGATGAAGGGCAGGTTGGTTTATATTTAGGGAGTTATAATATGTAACTGTCCATTTTGAATAATATTTTGTGTGCAGTTTCAGGCCAGAGGCTCCAACAGTGGCCAAGTACCAGGTACGTTCATCCAAGGATCTCAAAGTACTTTGCAAAGGCGGGTAAGTATTATTCACATTTAACAGATAAGGATACTGAGGCACAGACAGGTTTGAATGACCACATCTCACTGCCCCCTCAGAGAAGTATAAAGCTAACTTCTTCATTTCAGCTTTTCCAGAGCCACAACAAGGAGGAGGAGGACGACATGACAGAGTAGGATGTGTGTGCAGGGGTCAGATACCAAATGCCTCTGGGGAAGTGGGGAGGAATTGGTCTGATTTGGCTGTGTAATTATTGGGGCTACCCCATACCCTAACCCCCTAGGATGCCAGTGGCATGCCAGGTGTACTACCACTCAGATGCAATCACTAGTGGTACTTCATCAGCTGGGTCTTGCAAGCACCAGCCCTGGGTCCTAGTAACCTCTCAGACACATGGCTAAGGGACAGGTTATTTTACCAGGGCTAGCAGGAAATGGAAAGTTTGCAAATACCCTAAGTACAGTGGCTTAAACAGGTACAGTTCACGTGAGAAATAGCAGTGAATGTTTGGGTCTCTGGGCAGTCTAATCAAAACTCAGGGCTCTTCAGGCCCAGTGCCTGGGATGTCCTCTCCAGTTCAGTCTCTATTCCAGCAAATAGGAACTTGTAGGTTTCCAAGCCAGGCTCAGTTAGTATCTCTCATTGGGGCTCCTCTGCACTGGCTCCCTGTCCAGTCACTAATGCTCTCACACAGAGCTGTAATATCTGGCAGTCACAGCCTGTACCATAAGGGCTCTGCATCCATTTCTGACTCCAGGTTCTCTCCAGCTCCCTGCTTGCCATGCAGCCACTGCCTCAGCTTCCCTGCAGCTTCTCTTTTGCCATATGGCCACTGCCTTCTGACAGAACTCATCCACTTCGTGCTTCGGCACCTTTTCCCTTACCTGGCCAGGGGAAAGGGACCTGCAGTGGGAAGGGAACTGATAGGAGTTGTAGACTGATGCTTTGCAGATCCATTATAGCTGTAATATTTTTTTATAAGGCACTTGCACACTTTGGTAATGGGCTCAGTATAATCTAGCAATTGCCATACTGGATCAAACCATCCTATCCAGTAGCCTGTCTCCAACAGTGGCCAGCTCCAGATGTTTCAGATGAAATCCTGCAGTGTAGCAGTTATGAGATAACCTGACCACAGGGAAAGTTTCCTCCTAATGCTCATTAGCTAGATGTTGCTTTCTGCCCTGAAATGTCAGGTTTTTTGTTTCTGATCTTTATTCTTATTCGTTCTTTGCTGCTGTTACTCTGTATGATCTCATTATCCATATAAAAGTCCAACCTTTTTTTGAATCCCACTAAGCTCTTGGCCTCAGTGATATCTAGTGGCAATGAGTTCCACAAATTCATTGTGCATCATATGAAGATGGAATAAATGGCCTAGATAAGTTTAGTAACTGGCCCTTGGTTGCACAGTTAGCAATAGGGTGAGGAATGGAACTCCAAGCCAGAACTTTCAAAATTGGATGCTAGTTAAATTTAGGGTGTCTCAGTTTTTGGTTGCCGAGGGAGACCCTAGGCCTGATTTTCAGAGATGTTGAGTACTCACAGTTCCCACTGACTTCATGGCTGCTAGCCTTTGGTCTAGCCAAACTGTGCCTGGCACAGGATCTCAGGTTGGGGGATGGAGAAAGCAAAGGTCACTGAATGCTATCTTTGTGCTTTATGAATGCTATCTTTGTGCTTCATGTTGCCAGGTGCTATTCAACATGAATGAGACTATTAAAATCTGGCCCTTAGTGATTTATATGTTGGCATAACAGTTGTGATTTTTGGATAGCATAGTGATGTACTATTAGTATAGCAATTGTGATCTGTATGAAGGAATACATAATCTTTGGTTTAAACAGCAGGCTCCATATACATGAACAGGATTTACAACATATAATATTTCCCCCCCTTTCTTGGGACAAGGGAGCAAGTTCAGGTAGCACAATATACTTGTCTGATCTGAATATCAACATTTTATAAGCAGTTTCCATTCTGCTGGATTCTGTCATCCAAGGAAACTGAAAGAGTTAAGAGGAAAGTGTCCCAAATTTTGTTCAGCCCTGCAGCAGAAAGTTCCAAAGATAAAAGCATTTCTCAGCATGAGCAGACTGTGAAATGTAGTTGAAAATGAATTCTTTAATGCCAATTATATTAAGAATTTATTTTCAACTACATTTCACAGTCTGTTCATGCTGAGAGGACCTATTAGCTTTGGAATTTTCAGACTGCAGGGCTGAGTAAAATAGGTAGCTTTCCTTTTAAATAAAGTAGAAAGTACTGGAGTGAGATTATATCTGTCACAGATTATAATATTTATATTTATTCCTCACAAAACCAAAATCCCCCTAGGCATGTCTTGGATTCACATGAGGTCTCTGAGTTCTAGATTTTGCATCTGGGTATATGATTGCTTCAACCGAGAGACGTGCTATGTGCATTTAATACACTACAGCTGTGTTCCACTCCGTCAAATATACATAAAAGACAATCTGAAGCTATCAGCAAGAGAGATAGTTTAGGCAACATGATGAACTGAAAGACTAGTGGATCAACCCATGACATTTGGGTTCAAATTTGGAATTTTTTTCTCCATCTGTGATGAATGTTTATCTCCCTCGCAAAAACACTGTTCCCTCTTGATTAGGAGTTAAGGAGCTTGAGCTAGCTTGATGGCTCTTTCAGAGGTCAACTGTAGCTTATGCTCACTACAGTGGGTCAAGTTCCATCTTTTCTGGAGGGTAGCATTGCTTAAAGCACTGCAAACCCTGACCACTTTGGGCAGCTGTCACCACCCCTAATACCAAGGACATCGACAGCTTTGCACAGCTGAAATTCTTGACAAAAGAGCAATGAAACTACCATGCTTGCCTGCCCAAAACTCCTAGTGACTTCAGTGGGAGTTTTAAGTGTGCAAGGATTCAGGATTCACTCCCAAATGGTTCATTTACTAAACTCTTGGGAGATATCTCATGTAGATATGCGGTCAGAATTTATAATTTAGAATCAGGACTATTCTTCTTAGGCCAAACCTGAAACCCTTTCTCAGTTATATTGGCATAGCTACATTGGTCGGGGGCATGAAAACACCACAGCCCTAACCGACGTAGCTATGTTGAAAAACTCCCCACTGTAGATGCAGCTATGTTGATGGGAGAATGCTTCTGATGACGTAGCTAACATCGTTGGATGGAAAAATACCTTCTCCTAGTGTAGTTTGCGCCTACACTATGGGGCTATGCCAGCACAGCATAGATATACCCTCAGTTTTACTTAGTTCTTTTTTAACATCCCCATGTAGATTATCAACAGGATTTGAAGTGAGGACCTTTAGCATCACAGCAGAGGACTAAAAGGAAAAATCCATTAACAGGTAGCCTCTATGGAGATGGTACCTTCTAGTTGGCTAGCCACTAGGGGAGGATGCAGCACACAATTTGCCAGCATGTTATACTTGCTCAAGGAAAATTCCTGAAAACACTTCAGTGGGAATTATGCCAGAATAAGAGCCAAGTAAAGAGTGAATAAGGACTTCAGGATTTGGCCCCTGGTGGATATATGCCCATAACTCCCCTTAATACCAATGAGCATTTTACGCTCACATGGTAGAGTAGACACCTCTAATGTCTAACTACCAACAGAGCCCTTACAAACCTCATTCACAGTTACAGTCAGTAGAAATAGTTGACACTGGGCCCACCTCCTTATAATATTACAAAAAATTATAAACTTTTTCCTTGAAACCTTATTGTTGGACAAATTTGCATTCCAATATAAATGTAGGCCTACCAAATCACACAGAAAGCAGTCTGATAGGGATTTTTTTCCACTTCTGATGTTACACTGACCTCTAGAGGTGCCAGGTATTATGTCTTGCTAACCTTTCAGGGTTTTTTTTTTTAGATTCAAATAGAATTATAATAGCCTGACTTACATCTATGAAAGTCATGAAAGGTTGAGTTTGGAATGGCTCCCCATCATTCATGGAGCAGCATATATTACAGCAGATCGTGCAGTGTTAGAGGACTACTTCATTACCTCAGCACATTCAGTCTCTATATAAGATAATAGGCACCTTAGAAATACCCTCTGAGGATATGTCTATACTACCTGATGGATCGGCTGGCAGCGATCGATCCAGCAGGGGTCGATTTATCGCATCTAGTCTAGATGAGATAAATTGACCCCCGAGCGCACTGCTGTCGATTCCTGTACTCACCTGAGCGAGAGGTGCAGGCGGAATCAACGTGGGAGCGTCAGCAGTCGACTCACCGCAGTGAAGACACCGTGGTGAGTAGATCTAAGTACGTCGACTTCAGCTACGTTATTCACGAAGCTGAAGTTGCGTAACTTAGATCGATGCCTCCCTCTCCCCCCCCCTTCCCCTCTCCCAGTGTAGACCAGGCCTGAGAGAGTGTGTTTTTTTGCTTTTGTGGGTTTATGCCAGACCTTTTGGCCCCGATTCTCCTATGTTGCTCCTTGCATGGTCATTTACCCAAGTGCAATGTGGGTGTAAAATGCTTCTGTTCTCATCTGGTAGTACTTTACGATCTTAATCTGTCGCTGCCTCAGCTCCCCATCTGTAACATACCACTACTTCACTTCACAGAGGTAATGTGGAAATAAATCAGTTCCTGTCTGTGGAGCACTCAGATGCTGTAATGATGAGTGCCACAGAAAAGCTAAGGAGGCACTTCATAATTCTGTATTCAGAGCAGGATGTCAGTAAGGCCCGGGGGCCATACATTGAATAGGAATGAAAAAAAAAAAAGTAGTTGCTCATTAAGAGCTTGTCTCAGAGGTGACCTGTGCCGGCCCGACAGTGTGGGGGACAGATCGCGGGCAGCCAGCTTCAGCAGTGTTACTGAGCACGCTCAATCCATGTGAGCATGCTCCGTACAAGCCAAGCAGTAAATCGGGGGGAGGAGCACAGGGGTGTGAATAACCCACACCCCTGAGCAATGTAAGTTACTCCGACTTAAGTGCCGGAGTAGACAATGCTGTGTTGGCGGGAGAGCTTCTCCCGCCGACATAGCTACTGTCTCTCGTGGAAGTGGAGTAATTAAGTCGACAGGAGAGCTCTCTCCTGTCGTCTTAGAGCATCTTCACCAGATGCACTACAGCCGTGCAGTTGCATTGGTGCAGCTGCACTGCTGTAGCACTTCTAGTGAAGACTAGCCCTGACTGAGCGCCATCCATTCTGTGCACTGAATGAGGTAGGGATCCGCTGGAAAAAATAGTACAGGATCATATTATTGAAGACTGTATCATAATGTGTTAGCATAAGGGAGCCAAATTAAGGTTTCACAGGCAACTATAATTCTGTGTTCCCTAATGTTTCAGTGCTTGACTTTGCAATCTTAATAGTGGTCTATTAATCTAGTTATTTGTGTGTAATATTTTTATATACTGAGAAGACATATATCCAGGTTGATTCCCACATAAGGATGGTTTAAAAACCAAACAATTGGGAGACACAAAGCACAGTGCAAACCAAGAGATGAATGATTGTGCAACTAAGGTGACAAAGATGGAAACTAGTGACATTTTCTGCTTTCCTGTTGAAGAAATCAGGGATTGTGGAAGTGACTTCCTCACCCTATCTATTCGGAAAAGACTTTCCATCAAAGAGTGAGGGAGTAGGAGCTTTCAGTGTGGCTACGAGTTTGGCAGGGAAGGCTTGGTGAAGAGGAATCAGTGGATTCATGGGAGTTTGGCAGGGAAGGCTTGGTGAAGAGGAATCAGTGGATTCATGGGTCCCCTAGGTTTAGGGAACTGTTGCAGGCTGTGTTGGGGAACTGAGTGAGTCTGCTGAGCCTCTGCATCTCACAGCCATACTGGGAAAGTCTCCCTTTCCCTCTTTGATACAGGAATTAAATTAGGCACCTCCCATTCTGAAGATAAGTATCTTTTGTCCCCACAAAGTTCTCAGCTGAAGCCCCGGAGAAGTGCAGGGGATGGATCCTAGGAAAGTCCAACCTTGCAGGAGACATTGGGTAGAACAATTCCATTGAAATTCCAGCAAGGAGTGAGAAATTAGCAGTGGTTGAAAACGTAAACAACAATAACATTCTTATTGGATTAAGTCACTGTAAAGTCTATTGACTTTTCTCACTATCCATGTTCTCCCAACACACATAAGACTGGTGGGTAAGGGCTGAGTTCAGTGGGGATAACTCCCCAGTTACTTTCCCCAGGTGGGTAACAGGTGGAGGCTTCTTACTGGGACTAGTTGCTGTGCGGAATCTAGAAAGCCAGGTTCTCCCTTTGGTGACTGTCCAATTTGTACCAGCAGATTTACTGTAAGGGGGGAAGAGGTTAGACAGCAGTGCCTGGTGACTCACACCAAGCAGCAGGGGAGTGGCCATACTGTGTACCACAAAGGACCTAGTCGTCTGATGTCCAGATCACAGCGTGGAGACAAAAGTTAGCTCCTTGTTTCTAGGAGTGCCTTGGCTTAATGCTCTGAGTTGAGGAGGAGTGACAGGAGAGTCGGTTGCCAATGCCAAAGAAATTTCACTTTTGAGAGGGAAATCAATGTGCACTTTTATAAATGTTTCCACACTTAATCATCTCCCCGGTGTTTTTTGCCCAACAGGTTTGTGGGGAATGAAATAGATCTTCCTGGTCTTGCAGACCATCCTGGCTGAATCAGGCTGAGATGGGAAATGCAGAGGCTCTTCAGACTGTCACACTTTGAGGATCCAGAGGATTGTCCTTTGGTTGCAGTTAGAAACCCCATTGCTGAGTTTTGTGCATGGAAAATGAAGTCACACAATGAAGTCACACAAATGAGGGTCATTCTTGTCAGTTGCCAGCTTGTGCGGATCAAGGAGTGAGTGGTTCACATTCTTTTCCAGGTGCAAGGCACACTCCATTGCTGTCAGCCCATTCTCCCAATCATCACGATCTGGTTTCTTGATGTCCGGCTGTGTGCAGTACTTCCAGCTAGAAGCCTTCAAGTACCAGAAGAGAAATGCTCCCAGAATCTTGACAATGCTTTAAAAATCAAGAGATTTAACATAATCTGCCACATTGTCGTTCATCTACCTTCCAGTTTTCCAGCAAATCAATCAGTAAACCACTGGCTCTTTCCTTTGGCATTTTTGGTTGGGGAAATGGTAAATTCCTGAGTGGGTACTACATAAGAACAGCCCTACTGGGTCAGACCAAAGGTCCATCTAGCCCAGTATCCTGTCGTCCGACTGGCCAGTGCCAGATGCCCCAGCAGGAATGAACAGAACAGGTAATCATCAAGTGATCCATCCCCTGTCGCTCATTCCCAGCTTTTGGCAAACAGAGGCTAGGGACACCATTCCTGCCCATCCTGGCTAATAGCCATTGATGGACCTATCCTCCATGAATTTATCTAGTTCTTTTTTGAACCCTCTTATGGTCTTGGCCTTCACAACATCCTCTGGCAAGGAGTTCCACAGGTTGACTGTGCGTTGTGTGACAAAATACTTCCTTTTATTTGTTTTAAACCTGCTGCCTATTAATTTCATTTTGTGACCCCTAGTTCTTATGTTATGAGAAGTAGTAAACAACACTTCCTTATCTACTTTGTCTACACCAGTCATGATTTTATAGACTTCAATCATATCTCCCTTTAGCTGTCTCTTTTCCAAGCTGAAAAGTCCCAGTCTTATGAATCTCTTCTCATACGGAAGCCATTCCATACCCCTACACTGTCTGAGTTCACAGGGGACTGGGCATGAAAAGTTTAAAAGTGACAAGGAGGCCAATTTGAAGTCCATGCTGGCCTCCTGGTCCCCTGGCTTAGTCTGGCCAAGTGGATCACAAAGGGAGAAAAAGGAAACGGTCTACAGGCGGATGTAGACAATTACATCTCCCAGGCGCCACATGGTGTGTGGATGCCAGGACTGGTGGATGGTGTGTAAAGCGCAACTTCTCTAGATGTCCAGAGACCACTACATCTCCTGGATGCTGTAGGGTGTATGGAGGCCAGGATTTGTGTACCCTGTCCCATGAAATATGGGGACTTCAACTAATGCCAAAGTCTCCACGTGGGGCAGTTGGAAGTTCCATGCAACCTCCTAGTCTGGCCCAGCAGTTGGGAAAAAAATTGTATTCACTTGTAAACTGCAAATTTCCTATAGAAATGATTGAAATATGCAACCCTTTGATGCCATTTTTACTTTGTCACTTTTGAGAGTGTAGCCACAGTTTTTAAAAGTATTGTCCAGGGTGTGGCCACTAGACTTGGACACAGGAGACCTGGATTCTATCCCTTGATCTCCCTCTGACCTGTTGGATGACATCTGGCAACTCACTTCACCGTGAAGTTTAATGTGAAGTACTGTTATTTTATTTTCAGTTAAATCCAGAGATTTCTTGCCATTCCCGTCTTTTCCTAGAATAATGAATTTCCACTTGGCCAGGAACCTAATCAATAGCCACAGCCTCATAGCAATGTTTGCATTGGGGTATTATAGCCCTGCCCATGTTAAAAATATCTTTCTTCCAGCTTGAAAAAATTATTCTCCTAAATAAATGTTGATTTTTGTAATATACAGTCCCAGGCCTGACAATTTTGCCTATTTTTCAGGGAGTGTCTGTCTTTTGCAGGAATTCAATGCTATTCACCCCACAAGGCAGGAAATTTCTTGTAGGGTAAGGCAGGATTTTAGGACTGTATCTGTATGAAACTATTTTGATTTGTATCAACGCTAAAGAACAATAGTTTTGGTTTTGGGGAGCTTCCCACTCTATTGACACTTCCCTCTAGGACTGCTGATCTGAAAGGTATAATCATCCACAGGTTGTGCTCCTTGGAAATATTTCCTATCAGTTAAGGGACTTGTGAAGTGAAGTAAGAAGAAAAGTAACCACAAGGTACAGTAAGATCTCACTGATTCACTCTGATGACCAGAAGGTTCATTGTGCATCACTGAATTTTTGCAGCTTAGTAAGTAAAGACTCAGTCTGACACCCATTGAAATCAAGTATGATAATAGTTCATAAATGATAAATGTTTTGTAGTACAGGCCTGCTCCATCTCCAGCTGAAGACAATAGGAGATTTGCTATTAAATTCAAAGGGTAGTAAGATTGAGCCTATATTTTGCTACACTCATACAATAATATGAGACCTCTCTGCATCAGTATTAAATATCATTGCTGTACTATTAAATCTTTACTTAAAAGTGTGGCTAAGGAGTCATTTTTGTTTGTGAATGCTGAGTTTCTATTGTCCTGCAGCTAACACTTATTTTTGTATTTTTTTTATATAGACTGGCTCCTCTTATACATATTTTTACTATTCAAGCAGTTCTACCTGAGAAGAACTAGAAACGCTTCTGTGTCTGTTATACGTGAATTTGAAATATAAAATACAAGAACGTAGTGGCCTTGTTAAAGAAATACATTTAAAATTTCACAGGCCAGATTTCACAGCACCTGATGCTTTAACACGAAGGCTAGGTTTTTCAAAAGATCCTAAGTGACTAAGGTCAATAGGACTTGAGCTTCTAAGACATGTTTAGGCGTTTGAAAATGTCACCCTAAGTCTAGTAATAATTATGTTTGAAATGTATAGCAGGGCTATTCAGCCAAGCTTTTATTCCAGGAAATACAGTTAAATCAAAATCCAGAAGAGGGAGCCCTCTATCAAAATAAGATACTAAACTGAATTATTACCAAAATTCACAGAAGTTTCCACTTTCTTTTCCACCCACTTGTAAACCCCTCTGGATTATTTAGCCTATCTGACTATACTTAAAAGACTAGCAGCTCACAATTTCTATCTTTAAACAATATTATTCAATATCTGAGAAGCATGCTTGTGATTTTTATCTGTGGCTGGGCATATCAGATGTGGAACCTGGTCCACATAAAAGAAGTTGTTTCCGTTATCCCCAAAAGCGAAACAGTTGTGTGACCTGTATTCAGATTAGTTAGGGAGGAGGTTTCCATTCCATTCCATTCCGAAAGCAGCATGGAAACCTTGGGCCCAATCCTGCTCCCATTGAAGTCAGTGGAACGTTGCCATTGTTTTCAGTAGGAGAAGAAACAGGCCCTTTGTTATAACAGATGATGTTTATGCAGGAATCTCCTTACACCCACTTAAAGTGTTTCAGCTCCCACAATTTGTGTCAGAATGAAAAGGTTATTTTGCCGCAGGTATGTGGGGTGTTATTTTTTATGTGTACTGCACTCTCTGTTTAACCATTTCAGTGCCACCATCCCCATACATTCATCCTGAGGAGCCTACTGTCTGAATGAAGCTGCACTGATTTACTCTCTGTCTGGATTTCAGTTGGAATCCATTTGCATGACTCGAGTTTACTTTAAAGATGATGTTCAGCAGGAAAAAAGTAGGTTTGTGTGGTTGTTTTTCTTCTTTATACCAGTTATTTATTTCATTTATTTATTTTTTTAAACTAATAAATAGCAGGAATGTCAAGTCAAGCGTGGTCTTCTCTTGTTTTGCAGGAAAACTCAATGGACGTCTCAGATGTGGATTTTCAGCTTCCTTTGCCCTTAATCCTACCATTTTTCTCTGTAGTCCGTAAAGTCTTCAAGTAAAAAAAAATAGACAAACCAAAAACAGAGTAAACAAGACCTGAATTTCTAATACAAAACAAATCTAACAACCATACAACAGGCTGGAAGATATCCCTTTCAGGCAGTGCTTAATTTGTAATGAAAGAGATGCTGGGGCTCAAGCAATTAGGTGCTTTCGTAACTGATGCGGCAAGCCCAGAGATACCGGAGCTCTGAACTGCCAAGCTGAGTGGTGCTGGGGCTCAGTCCTGGCATAAATTAAGTGTGCATTCAGGCTTCTTTTATAAACATCTAGTTAGAAATGAAGGCCGCTCTAGGATTCACAAGGGAGTATAAGTTTCCCAGAATCAGCCACTTAAAGGCATGATTTTGCCCCTGAGGTAAATCCATCTTGCCTGCCTCTCTGGGCTTGTCTTCACTGCTAAAAATTGTGTCATTTTTTTTACCTCAGGATAAACTACCTGCACCCCCTCCAGGGGATGACCTTAGCGAGTTTACATCACAATAAAACTGAAATGCCTGGTCTTCATTGTGTTTTTACCTCAGGATAGCTCGTTCGTGTTAGTTACCCTGAGGTAAACATGCACAGTATTTTTGCATGAACACAAAGCCTCTGTGCTGACCGGAGCACTAAGTGCAGCAGAAGCAGGACACTTACACTGTGCTCTAGAGGGCAAAATCTCAGCACCCAAGAATAGGGATTTTGTACTGCCATAGAGCTGGGCAGGGGCAAAGGAATGGCTAGTGGATCCAGGACTATGCAGATCCACTTGCCAAGCCCCCGACTGCTGGAATTAATGTCCCTGGGTCAACTCTGCTACTGTTCTTTAGCTTGTGGTGGAAGGGAGGTTTCCATTCCCCATATGCCCCTCCTTCTCCTCCACCCCGCAGTTCATACCACTCAGCACACTTACCAGGGCTGTGTCCTGAGACTATGATTTGTCCCTTGATGTCTATTTGAATTAATGCAGATCCACATTGAATAAGCACTGTAGGCACGACTTTACAAGGGAAATTTATTGATACGGTACATATTATATGGAAAAATCTAAATACAAAAGAAGGAATGAGTCAAAAAGTTTTAAATTGGACCCTAGCAAGTTAAGTTTGCAATATACTTTCCATCAACTTATTCAGTATCCTGTACTTTACTCTGCTGTAAAGTGGTTAATACTAGTTTCCAATATTCTAACCTTATATAGTAAGTGCTTATACATGTAGCAAAGAGAATGAGAGGAGCCACTAAAATAAACATATCTACAGTACTGTATATATGAAGATTTCATTGTGCTTTTAAATGTGTGTTTCTGATTGCTGTGCTATGTCCGATAAGCATTTTACTGAAGAAAAAAACCCTAATAGTATACTTGGAAGGATGCAGAAGTTATTGCTAATTGGATCAATAAAGGCTGGCCTTCCAAATTGAGCTATGAAAGGGAAGGAACTGGTGGAACCTCCCATCTTGTCCGACTGCCAGAATGTGAGATTAGGCAGGCAAATTCTCTTCCTCAGGTCCAAGCCTTGAAGGGTGAGATCACCCTAGCAAATTAACCCTTGCTGGAAGGTGTGAGTGGATTGGTAAATTAGATAGCTTTGCACTTCTAGAAGAAGGGCTTGAATAGGACCCCAAAGCAATGCACCTTTTGTTTACATTGCTTATGCTTAAACTAGGCGCAAGGGGAAAATAATGGATGATCTAATGGTTTACAAACTATGCTTTCCATTCCAAGCTGAAGAAACTTTATAAAAAAGGCAACACACTCTGTTTTCACACTGACATTTGGTATTTTAATAAAATACAGCCTAATTTTTTTTTTTAAAAAAAGATATAAATCAAATCAGTGCTATAACAGAGCTCATGGGATCACTGTATAATGCCCTTAAAATAACCCAGTAATAAATGAAAAAGCCTCCTACTGCCCAAAGACAACCAGTTAACTTCCTTATATAAAGCTGTAGGTCTTTTATTAGGCTACAAAACCATTTCAAACAAATGAAAACCAAATGTGCAAAAAATGTGAGGGGTGTGTGTGTGCGTGTGTGCCAATCCCTTGTACTAAAATAGTATGAGCCCCTGGGCTCTTTAAACTAAGATCTGCCTCAATCACTCCCACTGGCGGGCTTGTACTTTCACGAGTGAATACAGGGCGCATCTTTTTAGAAACATGCTGCATCCTTGTGTTAGTTAGAGGATTTCTACATACAGTAACTGTATGGGAGAGATTAAGAAACTGTTCTGTATGGAACTATTCAAAGTAAAGAACCCTGAGATACGCAAAGCATGATGCAACTCAGATTGGCACATGTTGTTCTCCAGCCCAAAATAGTTGCTATTGTAGAAACAGTCTTTTTAAATATTCACGTGCAAAAGCTTTCAACTTGTACTAAATCAATGCCCCATCTGGTACTATTGTGCATTCTTGTACTAAATAGACATGGGGCCAAAAGCAGCCCTGGTGTAAATGATCCTATTGCCATCAATAGGAATTGCATTTGCTTACAACAGGGCTGAATTTTGCCCACAAACTGCAACTGGTTGCTCTTTGAATGTAAATATATATATTATCCTTCTATGAACATACACTTAGCTTATGTCTGGTGTAGGATTCTGCTTTTCAGTGATTGCTTGCAAATTGGAGAACAGTTTTAATGTTTTATTAATAAGAGAGCTTAGTTTCTTTATATTACACCTCTAGGCCCTGCTTCAGCTACCCTTACTTATGTAAGCAGTAACACTGACCTAAGTGGAACTATTCCATGATTAACAGCAGTAGGATTGGGGCCTTAGGCCTTTAGGAATTCTTTTCTGGATGGAAATAAGATAATAACTCCTTGGCAAGGATTCAAGCCAGGCTGCTGTAGCCAAGAGAGTGCAACAATTGGAACAGCAATTAGATATGTTATTATGTGTGACAAGCCTTAATGGGCCAAATATGGGCTTCACTCACTAAGAACCCTGTCTTATGAACACCCTAATTGGGCCCCATTCTATCCAGCTCCTATTTAACTCAATGGCTAAACTCTCTTGGATGTCTATCTATCTATGCAAGCTTTCATGTTATGCTCTCACTGGAGTAGCTGAGGCCCGGATCCACAAACCCACACTTAGGTACCTAAACCCCATACTTACGCACCTAAATTCTGATTTTGACTGCACTGTGATCCACAAAAACTCCCGCTGAACCCTATAGGCACCTAGGCTCACTTGGTGTTTAAGTTTTCAGGGTAACCATTCCCTCAGCACCTATATTTTTGCCTCTGAGCATGTGTACTGCTGCCTCATTCTAGGTGTCCAGACACCTATCTCCTGCCTAAGCCCCAGAGCTATTAAAAACTAGGGGAAGACAGGCATTCAAAAGCCTATGTCATGTGCGGGGGCCCTTTCCAGTAGGTGAGCTCAGACGTTGCCTACTGGATTGGGTCCCATTTGAAATCACAGAGATGTGGGAAACCCAGGTTCAATTCCACTCTCTGCTAGAGGGGGAGAAGGCATTTGAACAGGGGGGCTCTCATCGCTCAAGAAAGTGGTCCAAAAACTGGGCTAAAAGTTACAACTTGGGCTCCTCCTACTCTGTGATTTTGAATGGGACCTGATTCAGTAGGCAGCCTCTGAGCACATCCGCTGGATCAGGCCCCGTACATGACTTAGGTGGTCAAATGCCTGTCTTCCCCTGGTTCTTGAATCAAACTTAAAAGTTGCAATACCTTAGTCCCATCATGGATCCCACCTTGAGGTCTATGGTAGTAGGACAGAGACACGTTAATTTGCCTCATTCAGGGCTTGATTTTGCACCACTGAAGCCCATGGGAGTTTGGTCAGTGACTTCAGTGTGAACGATCCCTGAATGTGCACTTTGCATGGGACAGGCCATCCTACTGGTGCCTACAGTCAAATAGTTACAGATTTTCTTTAAAATCCCATTGGAAATTCTGTAGGAGCCCTGCCTCATTCACTATGGATATTGCAAGGTGTATGATGATTAAAGTAGGTCTGCAAAAACCCTTCCCTTGTTTACTGTGTATATAAATGAGTTTACTGGTTTCTCTTTGGATTTGCAGACTACTACACAGTAGCAGACGATATTACATGTGTGTCTAGGGTGGTATAAAAAATATAAAATTAAGTCAATGGGTAAACTAAATATTGCATTTGAGAAATAGCATGTGATCATGCAATTAAAGTCTACACCATAATGCATATGCATAAAGGGGTGCAGTTATATTTTGACACCCAAACGTAACTTGAGCATTTTCTGACTTTGAGTATTTAACTGTGCTTCCCTTAATGCAGGTGGTGGTGGTGCTTTGTTTGTTTGTTTGTTTGTTTAGGAATATAGATTGTATTTGCCATTTAGTCTTCTGTGGAATGATGTATGACATTTGGTCAAATGCATTTTGCTTTCAGAATAAATTATAAAGTACTTAAGTATATTTCATTACACATTATATTTAATCTCCATGCAAAATGCATTCTGTGTAAATATTGCTTTTTATTATAAGGGCAAATTGTATACTGTCCACGACTGAATTTCATTGTGGGGAGCTATACAATTTGTCTAACCATTCTAAGGAAAAAGGACATCAAATACATATGAGCAACTCTATTGTTGAAATGAATTTTAATCATGTTTATCATCCTTCCAGATACACTGTATAATGGAATTTGATAAATTTCATTCTCTGGATCTCATTCTGATCACTGATTAGAGATTAATGTTACAACATTCCAATGGCAGCAAGCTGGATTCTTGCTCTTAATAAGATGTTGATAATACAGACACCAGTAATTTATCTATTACTTAAGAAAAGTTAAATCAGATCCTATGGAAGGGGGAAAATGAAGTAGGTGAGAAGTAATACATACATGGCCTAAATAATCTAGGTAAGCAGCTGGAGGTCTTCAAGGCCTAATTTAATTACTTCTGGGGAATGGTTTTGTTTTGATCTTGTAAAACAAGATTGAGAGTCAGGAGACTTGGATTCCATACTTGGCTTTCCCACAGACTTTGCTACATGACCCTGGGAAAGTCTCTTAGGACCAACCCTGCACCATGGAAGGTAACAGGAATTTTTCTTCAGTGAAGGAGCCAAATCATACTTTTATTTACACCCCATATTCTTCATAGAAATATTATGATATGAATATGGCATAACTAAGATATGTTTTATGCAAGATGGGTCATGTGCGGTATCATTGAAAAGGTTATGATCTACTAAATGTGTTTATCCAATTTGTATGCATGTATCATTTCTGTGTCTGAAGTTAGGAATATTGACTACATAACAATTACAACTGTGTATTTACTTGGGGGAATGCCCACCAGACAGTAGTGATCATTCAATTAGCCTGAATGAGCCACTTAATAAGGACAATAGAACTTTGAAGATACTAATCTCCCACCATTGAGGGAGGGGGCGATTTTTATGAGCTTGCATTTTACAGATCTCTCTATACAGCACAAGACAATATTGTTTTGGGGTTTACGCTCCAGATGGTGTATGCACTGAAGTGCTGACCATTCCCCTAGTTGAATCCTCCTACACAGAACTGATTTCAGTCTGTGTCTGCAGCTTGGTGTGGCCTTGCCTGGGTGTGTGCTAGAAAGGGGCTTGAGAGCCTGGCACAGCAACCCAATGCAAGGGAAACCCAGGCTGGTCGGACCGCTGGGCTCAGTGGGACCCCAGCACATCTGGTGCTACCCTGAAAGGGAAGTCCAACCTGTCATCCATACCCTTTCTGTGCTCCAGTTCCTTCATATATAAAATTTGGATAACAGCACGTGCCTATCTCACACAGATGTTGCTAATCTAAATCACTTAATATTTGTGGAGTGCATTGGGCACTTCAGATGGACCTTGTTCTTCAGTTCCACCAACATAGGCTTTTGGTACTGGAGCTAACAGAGAACTCCTTAACTGCTAGTTGCAGCAGGTCCCTTATTCTTTGCGTAGGTCAGCCATTATAGGGCAACATCATTATCACACACTCAAAACAGCACACTAGGACTTGAGCCAATGTACATTGAAGTCATGGGAATTCTTATCCTTGACTTCACTAGCTTTTGGATTAGGTTTTGATAGGGTGCTATATACATGCACAAACAAGCAAGATTGTGGAAACCCCATATCAATTCCTGATCTGAATTGACTCCCTTAGGTTACTTTTATGGACCTGGGTCTCGACATCACTTTTGGCTTCAGCCTATCAGCTTTTTATGTTTTTATAAATCGTGTGTGTGTGTGTGTGTGTTTACATTTAAAAAAATAAACATTAAAACAGCCATGACCATTACAACCTTTGCCCCTGTTTGGCTAGGAGCATGCAAGGGTCACCAACCCAGTCCACCTATGGAGAGAGAAAACAAGAAGAGAAGAGATAGGAATAACAACAAAATAAACAATCTTAAACTGAAAAAAGAAAAGGAGTACTTGTCTCCTTTTCTTTTTGCGAATACAGACTAACACGGCTGTTACTCTGAAACCAATCTTAAACTGGTATTTGCAGTTTAATCTCACCAGGAGACTGCAATAATACATTTCTACCAATGTGTGGTGCTGCGTGTGACGATAAATCAGCTGTACTCCCAGGCTTAATTATGTGGTTCCTTAATGGTGAAGTAACCATTGCTGGGTTTTTTGGGCTACTGGTCTTCAAAGAAACCCCAGAACTCCAAAGAAACATTCCCTTAAGGTAGGAATGTTTCTCTAGTGTGGTAGAAATAGGAATGAGGGGGCCTACCTTTGTAGTATGTACTCTGCAGTGGGTTCCTCCTCTGTTTCTCACTTGAACTCCTTGTTAGGTTTTAGGAAAAGGTTTGATGTAATTTAGGTTTATTTCTAGGTTAACTCTAATCACTCTGCCTCATATGCCTTCTTTTTCTCACTGGTGGATTGCTCCAGAAGAATGTCACTCCTAGCTGGTAAACAGTCCTAGTTCTAAACTTGCCAAAGCCCAAATGTGGGTGCAAGATGTGACAAAAAGTTAAAATACCCAAAATGGAGGGATACACAAATTGTATATGCAGGAAACTTAAAATGCTGTGGTATTCATCTGTGTAAACAATGTTTCCTTTAGCCATAGTTTCACAATTTTTTATTTCTGATATAAAGAATGTCCAATAATAAATGTGAGGGGATGACAATTTTGTGTGGTAATATATAACTTTGAGACTAAAATGAGTGACACCTGTTTCTGAAAGGTATGTGAATAGTATGGGTTTAAATTCTACCTTCAGATAGTCATGCTGAACCTTCGTTCTACCTTCAGATAGTCATTCAGATAGTCATGGTGAGTTGCATGTGCGTATCTGGGAGCAGAATTTGGCCCATGATGTCAGAAGACATGCAGACTGTTAAGATTTTGAGGGGATGTTTTTTTATCTCTTCTTAATGGGCAAACCTCATGAGAGTTGCAAGATTTCTTGTGAAGGTGATCTAGGACTGTGTCAAAACTTCAAATAGTTATTTGGTTAAACTTTGGGCAAGTCACTTTGAAATATTTGTTAGAAGCTTACTAATTAGGAAGTTGTTATTGATTTATTGTCTGTAATATGGTAGCAGCTAAGACCCCCAATCTGTATTATGGTAGCATCTAGGACACCCAGTCAAGGATTACAGTCCCATTGTGCTAGGTACTGTATAGTCACAGAACAAAGAAAACAGTACCTACCCTTGAGGGCTCACAGTACAGTTGCTGTGATAGACAGGATATGACAAAAGGACATAACAAACAGACTCCTGTCCTTCCCCACTGTGAGATATCAAAATGAACAGAATTGAGAAGAAAAGCAGACGTGTTGGCCCTTTCTCTTTGCAGTATCTGTGGTGTGGCCACCTCTACTGCTGCTCTTACTGTCTTCCTCATGGACAGTTCTGATGATAGCTCAGCACAGGCTGTGGGAGAATCAGGAGAGGTTACGAAGAAGTGCTTCTACTTCCCCAAGATACTGACTGCTGCCTCTCCCTTTCTTCCTCATGGCCAGTTCATGTCAAACCCTCTCATTAATTTTCCATTTCTGCTTCCTCTGTGATGATTGACTTGTCCTCCCCAGTGCTGGTTTTCTCTGTAATTTTTCTCACTCTTGTGGTATATCGAAAACTGTGTTAAAAATATATGCTATCGCTTTAAATTCTCAAGAATTTTCCTGGTCCTGCTTGCAGACTAAGGGGATCTGGGGGAAGCATGTAATCTGGGTCTTTCATCAATCAGCCTGTGAAAAGCCAGCCTAGATCAAGGTGGGGTGAATTCTTCTGCTCTGTCTTAGGGAGCAGTCTGTTTTTTCTCTCTCTTTTTGGTTCTTGTGTGCTAGGGTTCTAGGTTAAGGGTCTAGATTGTAAGAAATAAATTAATGTTACACTGCAACCTTCCAGAGAGAGTATTTTTATCTAACTTTTCTATTTGTATTCCATGACCATTACAACCTCATTATCTGATACTAAACCCTTCCCTGGCTAATGAGTTAATATTAGGAACTCTGTAAGACTGCAGGTCTGAGATGTGCTTACAGTCTCTAGGAAGTTTGCTTTGTTCTACCAACAAAGTCTGCTTAAGAGCTGGACACAGATATCTCACAGATTTATTGATTATACTAACCTACTACATCAGCAGTATAAGCAAATGAATATTCAGAGTAAGGTCTCAATCCCTCACAGAGTACCCGAATTCACTGAAGTTTTAGAAACAAAATAATTTTATAGAAGATTGTCAACCCCCTCCCCACCACCCTCCCGCCACCGAGAATTTAATTGTCAATATGTCTTTCTAGAAAATGAGCGACAGCCCTCAGTTCTGATTAAGGGCGGGCTGCAATTCCTGTAAACCTGTTGGCTAAAGTGGCACGCTGCTTCACAATGTGCTATGATGACTCTACTGTGCCAGAGAATTACCAAAACAGAATTGGAGAAAGTAGATTGTAAGATTTTTTTTCTGGGCAGAGGCCTTGTCTTCATATCTATCTATAAAGAGCCTATTTAACATACTGGTGCTATACAAATAATAAGGTAGTGATGATAAGCAATGCCTAATAAACATATTCTCTGTGTGAGGCTAAAACCATTGGGAATATATGTCATACAAATATCATGCTATACTCAGGGTCTCTCTCTCTCTATGTGTGTGTGTGTTGTTTTGTTTGAATTTCCAGTGTCTTCTACAGAGCTGAAGCTTTTAGCTTTAGACCTTCTGGCTCTGGTATCCTTCTGAATGTGAACCCATGCTCTGCTGTTTATTAGATTTCAAGTGTAAACTGCCCCATTGATCTCCATGGGATGTTAGCTCTAAAGTCTAAACCAATTAAAGTAAACACTGTTAATTATTTTGGTTAATTGTAATAGGAGTATCCGGATAATGTGTGCGATTCAGCATGATTGAAATTACATCCCCTGAAATAGGTTTCAAGATTTAAAGATGCAAATAATAGACTATTCTATCAATATACCTATTTATAGATACAGCCTCCGCATAGGACTGAGCGAAAAAGGTCAGAAAAAATCCAGTTTTTCTAGAAGATCTTGAGGGAGGATGAATAATCTCAGGAAGGCAGGGGAAGACTTACTCATTTTTTTCACCACAGTGATAATTATTTACAACTGTGAAGAAACAAGTTACTATGCCACTTCTTATCGTTTTCATGTGTTTTGACTGAATTTGCTTTGTAAAAAACAATCCTTCAGTTTATCTAGAAACTTCTGGAAAATATAGAGGCAAAAAAAAAGTCCACAAAATTTGGAAAGCTCTCCTGTAGGGTTCCAGTGTGTCTAATTATGAGGCTGACAAACTGTTGCTAGTGGGTTTTTTTGTTCTACTAACACCTTGCTGCAGTTACTGATCATAGGTATATTATACACATGGGTTATCGTTTATTGCTGCATCTATTTGACTTCTACTTGTGCCTCGCATTAAAACCATTCCTAGAGATAGGCCTGCATCAAAATTGCCAAACCAAAACCACCCCAAACTAGATGGTTCTTTATCTAAGATCTAAATTTTGCATACATCCCCCGTCATATTTGGCCAGATCAAAACACTGAATCATAAAAACTTGGAACTTTGGAGTGTTTTAAAATCAGGATTCATTTCTGAACTATTGTGGCTTGGACCATCAATCATTTGTACCTATTCAGAGAGTATTACCTATTTGTTGCAACAGCAGTATGATTCCCTCCTCCAGCAGCCTTAAAAATAACGATGTATCAGCAGAGTTACTTGGCCCACTCAACTTACTTGTGTGGTTTTGATTTCAACTAGGTGAATTTCACCTTAGTCATATCTTTCATCATAAGGGTTTGTATCATATGCTCTGTTGAACGCTATTTTGCATCAAATGAAAGGTAAAAATCTAATGTAAAAACTGATAGTAAGACCGTTCTGTAAAGTTCTGACCTTTGGAGGTGTGCAGTATGTGCTTCCAGACATGTTATCACACTGCAGAGACTCTCAGACCTGCAGGTTTTTGACAGCAGAATGTCCATAAATGTGAGCCTGTCCGAATGGTGCTGGTTGTCTGAACTTTTACAGGTTTAACACATGTTGTATTGCACACAAACACGAATGCACATAGTGGAGCAAACCCGGTCCCCAGCCCACAGTGTGTCTACTGGGCTGCGCACAAGGGAAGACGTGCGAAGACTTGGCCATCCTTTGCCTACAGCCAACATCCCATGGCTGCTGTTTTCCCCCCACCATGGGGGAGTGGCTAGTGGATCCATGTGGTGTGTCTAAGGTCTAGGTTTCCTGACTCCAACTCCTATGCTTAATCCATTAGACCACAGTGTCAGTCATAGGCCTGTCATTTCACTTTTATGAGCCTCAGTTTCCAGTGATATTGGGCATATGGAATCGTAATTAAGGGGTCAAATCCTGACCTCGCCCCTCATCCTAGTATGGAGCTGAGAGGACATTTCAGCTTGGCTCGGTTGTGAGGCTATGGAGGTGAAGAGAAAACCCTGTGGTGCTATCCAAGCACTATACTCCCTTCCCCAGCAATGGACCCATCATCTGTCCACATGCTGCCAAACACGGCAGCCGGAGTGCTGGGCACTGATGTTGGGCAAAATGGTACCTTTCCTATTGTCCTAGCATGTGGGTGGGAGCTCTCTGAATGAGTGACAGATGGGGAAATGGACTGAGATGAGTCTTCTACAGGAATGGCAGAGCCACTGACATTGCCACAATAGAGCTGAGGAAGATAGGCTTGTAAGGGACCGAAATTTCCAATGCACCATGCACTTGAGGGCAGCACAGCCACCAGAAACATCCCATCTCCCTCAGGACACGCACAGCGGGATAACATTTTTCCTCCATCCCTGATGCCCTTTCCTCTCTTGTATAGCAGCTCTACAGGCGGGCATCAGCCTTGGGGCTGTAGTAGCCTTCACCGAGTTTTTGCAGGAGACAGACAGGCAGGATCCACAGAGGGCCAGCTGGAGAGCTGTGTGTTCGGTAGCCCTATGGAGTTTGTCCACAGAGCCCGTCTGCATCAGCTTGCCCATCTGCAAGTATGCTCAGGTCAGTGTGGAGTCCCCATGTGTGGGAACAGGGGGCTCCCACATTTTTCACATGTAAACGGTGAAGTGCTTTGTGAAGAGTTTGTGAAGTGCTATATAAATAATTATCATACCTAGTTTCTATATGGAGCTTTTCATCAGTAGATCTCAAAAGCCCTTTACAAAAAGGTCATCCTTGTTATCCCCATTTTACAGATGGGGAAACTGAGATGCAGGAGGGGGAAGTGACTTGCCCAGGATCACCCCAGAGGCCAGTAGCGGAGCTGGAAACAGAACTCAGGTCTCCCGAGTCCCTCATGTCAGCCAGTATGAGAGGGAGGAATAGAACTCAAGACCTGCTGGCTATTGAACATGTGCTTAATCTACTAGATCACATGGCTTGGGGGTGCAGAAGGGTTGGGGAGGGGTTATGGAACTCATCGTCTTTCATGCAAAAATTCACACGCTCATATTTTGAAAGTGGCTGTTTGCTTAAATAACTGTTCCTAGACTGCTTTCCCAGTATCGGAGAACAATTCAGAGCTATGCAAGGCTGAGTGGAAAGTAGGCAGAGCAACAAAGCTAGATGCACAAATGAAACCTTCAAAACATATTTGTTTGCATAACGTCCATTCCAATCAGACCACTTTAGATGACTAAAACCCATGCTGAAGAGAAATATTACTTTTTAAAAAAATGACAATAGAATGGTAGAAATTGCTCATATTAGCTGCTGAGGTGCCTCTGGGGGTTGGATTAGAAGGAGGACCAAGAGAGAAGACTGGCAGGAGAAAATTGACACCTAAGAAAAGAATAACTGACTACATTTTGGAGCTTGTGGAGGAACAAGTGTTAGATAAATGCATATGACAAGCAGCCCCCGTTTGATCTCTCTAAGAAGATTTGACAAGTCAGACACAGAGGAGCCATAAATTACCTGTAATGGCAAAAATTACATCAGTTATAACCTTTTAAGCAGTTGGAGCTCACACAGCGTCAATTCACAGATAGTAATCTAAGGAGAAGCAGTCTCGCCATATGTTTCCCTTATAATATACAGCTACAAGAGTATGTACGATTTTTCATAAGATGTGATAATAATCTAATGGTTATAGGCTCCCTAGAGTAAACCTGTATCGATAACTGGCTCAGACTCCAACTGATATACATATTCAGGTATGAAAATCATTTCTTAACTTAATAATGAAGTGAAGATGAGAGTGAGAGGTCATGTGTTGGGGGTATAGTATAAGAAAGAGTCCTAGAATCAGTCATCAAACTGTTTTGAAAAGGGCAGTTTGAACATATATTAAGCATGCTGAACATTTTAGAATATCCCTAAGATTTCTATTCTTCATACACATATATGATAATTGTTCAGTTTTTTTAACTGAGCTGGCATTGCATCTCAGTGCTTGGGGAGCAAGCAGTAGAAAACCTTACAGAAAGGGGGACAGGCCCCCCAGCTGGTATCAATTGGTGTAATTTGACAGAGCTGATTTACACCAGCTCAGGATCTAGCCATAGGAGTTTAGTGAGCCACTAATGACTTTCATAGAAGCAGTGCATGGCTCAGGTCCTGTCTTGACCTGTGCTTGACAATGGATTTCTACCATATTTCCCTCTCTGAGTGACGTTGCCCTCTGGGAGCCCACAGAGAGAATATGGGAGCTGCTACTAGTCTCGACTAAGGAAGGAGCCTGTGCTTTTGGAGTTTAAAAATAAGAATTCTAGTCCTGACTTCCCATGTATGTGATTTATAAAATAATTGTCTGTTTGCAGCACATAAATTCTGTGATCTGGTAATTAATGTGGATGGAGCCAGACGGTTTTCAACACCTGTGACAGTTAGCATTCCAGACTCGGTTGTAGCTGGTGTAATCCGGCCTTGGATAATCTAATTTCTTGCAGTGTCACTTACTAAATTTTACCAGACACTACCCCAGCCTGCAACTCTGAGTCACTTGCATGGCTGTCTTCCCATACTCTTACAGGAACTTTACAAATGAATTGCTTACAGCCTGTGTATGTACTTGGGAGATGAAGTCAAAGTATGCTAAGAAAACTATTTGTTTCATACATGACAAGGAGGGTTCTGTTTGTGATCAGATGCCTGCTCAGGTCAGGAGGGAGGAAAACTTGCATTGATAAGAAATATATATCTGTCTCTTTACTACTGTGTGCTGCTTTCATTTCTGCAAAACAGAATATCTTCCTGATACTTCCAGAAACTAAATCAAGAATGGAAATCCTTTCATCCTGTATTTGTCAGTCGATCTGTCCTTACAATGCCTGGGCACCATTGTCTCTAACAGGTGGAATGTCTAGACTGATTGTGATTGTGAGATCATACCTTCCTGCAGTAGTTACATACTGCTACTACACATGGTACAATACTGATGCCCCAAAGTAAGTGTGTGTGTGTGTGTGTGTGTGTGTGTGTGTGTGTGTGTGTGTGCGGTGAGTGAGAAAGAGAGATTGATCATGTTGACTTCTGATGGCTCCCGTCTACAGATGATATAAGCCCTACTATTCTTATGAGTATGAATGGCTCATAGGTTTTATTGGCTGTAACCCATCAAAAATGCCAAGTTTATCTAGAAAAATTCTGCTGCCATGTTTCTTTGTTTGAACTAAATTTTTCAATGACATAATAAAATGTAAAAAACTATCATACTAGTGAATGCGTCTCTCTCATCCAAATCACCGCTGAAACAAACATCTTTATACTGGTACTTTATTGATGGCGTCCATGCTACAGCTTTAACTCTGTTGACAAAACCTGTAGGTATAGTATACGGAACCCTGAAACTGAGAACTGAAAAAAACCTTTTATTCTGGTACAGGTCCACATAGACAACTAAGCAGCTTCCATTTGAAAACTTCCTCACAACCCCCTGGGCCTGGAGCATGCTAAGCACAACAGTAGGGCTTCTAACAGTAAACACTTATTCTCCCATTGGCCACCAGGTGACAAGCATAAAAAATACTTAGAACATTACAGTAGGCAACCCTAATTAGTCCTTTTGTTAACAGGCCCTGAGATTCTAGAAAATGGAAAACGAGCTCATCTCACCTCCTTGAAGTCAGGAGTGTGGTGCTTTGGCAGGGCCTCATGGGAAAACTCGCATTGCTGATCCCCCTTCTGTACCTTTGGGCATGCCTACACTAGAGAGTTTACAGCGGCGCAGCTGTTTAACTACTCCAGCCCCCATGAGCTCTCCCGCCAACATAGCATTTATTCACCCCGCCATGAGTGACATAATTAGGGCCCTACCAAGTTCACAGTCCATTTTGGTCAATTTCATGGTTGTAGGACTAAAAAAATGGTAAATTTCATGATTTCAGCTATTTAAATCTGAAATTTCAGGTGGTAATTTTAGGGGTCCTGTCCCATAAAGGAGATATGGTGGGGGGGGAATCACAAGATTATTGTAGGGGGAGTTGCAGTACTGCTACCCTTACTTCTGCGCTGCTGCCTGCAGAGCTGGGTCCTCAGTCAGCAGCTGCTACTTTCCGGCCACCCAGCTCTGAAGGCAGCAGCGCAGAAGTAAGGGTGGCATGGTATGGTATTGCCACCCTTACTTTTGTGCTGCTGCTGGCAGGTCGCTGCCTTCAGAGCTGGATGCCCAGCTAACAGTCGCCACTCCCCGGCCACCTAGCTCTGAAGGCAGCGCCGAATTAAGGGTGGCAATACCACGACACCCTAAAATAACCTTGTGATCCCCCCTGCAACTCCTAATTTGAGACACACTGGTCTCCCCTGTGAAATCTGTATAGTACAGGGTAAAAGCATACAAAAGACCAGATTCCATGGTTCGTGACATGTTTTTCATGGCGGTGAATTTGGTAATGCCCTAGACATAATTTATGCTGACATAAGCTGTAGTGTTGACATAGCTTTTGTGAACAAATGGCAGACTGTGGTCTCTAGGTCACTAGATGTGACTCCTTTTCATGAGTGCCAGTTCACTTAAAGCAGAATGCTTTCCCTTCCATGTTGCTTTTCTCTGCAAACATGTAAATGATACTATGTGTGCAAGAGGTCCAGTAAACATGTCCTTTGTCAAATGTATCATTGGGTCAGGTTACCACTGATGTCAGAAAATATTCAGTGTTGTGTGTCTCAGTGACTGTATGCATAGGTCAAATTGCACATCTCAGACACATGCAAACTGTGCGCTTTGCGTAAGGGAAGACCCTACAGCATTCTGTTTGCAGGCTCTGAAAAAAAACAAACGCAAACACATCGCTGCAAACTTCCTGAATGAGCTACTACAAGCTGAGAGGGATGAGATTTCCTTCCTTTCCCAAACCTTATCGCATGCTTACATTTGGGAGTGTTTTCTTTTGTTTTGCTTAATACTTCACAAAATGGTGCAAAACCATGATGTGTCATAATGCATCACCAATAGGAAACAATGAGGCAGAAAACTGAAGCATGTTCGGTTTTATGTACTGAATCAGACCATTTGAAGTACTAGGTGAACAATCTAGAAGGCAGGGCTGGGAATATAGGGAAAAAAATGTTGCCTCTGAAGAGTATTGCTGAGAATGTAAGACTCCTGTCTTTTGTGGGGCCCTTAGTGGAATGGAATGTTACCCAGAAGGCAGGTTTTACCTGCATCTCAGGCTGTTAAAGTCCCATGGTCAGGCAGGGGAAAAAAGAGAAGGGGGGAGAAACATGCTTGGATCATAACGCTGTGTTGATATCGTCCCAGTGTGTGATGAATAGTCACACAATAAACTGGTCTGCACTACAGTGATGAGTGTGGAGCCTAACTCATGTCTGATTGAGCCTGAACTAGTAAATGCTTGGGGAATGGGATGAAGTGTCTACATAGTTCCCCATTCCAACTCTGAGAGAGGGCAGCATGTACAGTGCACACTAATCCTGCCTCTGTTGTTTATAAAGGATATGAAGAGATCTTATATTGAACAGAATGAATCTGGTTCTCTTCTTAGTCATGGTGATGTAAACCAGCAGTAATTCCATTAAATTAGTGAAGTTACACAAGTGTAAAACAAGTGTGAGAACAAGAAGAAACAGTCTAAACTCTCTCATTTAAAAGTACCCAAATTTAAGCTACCCTAAAAAGACTTTTTTCTGTATTAAGAATTAGGAAACACTTTTTTAAAAAAAACAGATCAGTCATAAGAGAAGAATGGAATGCTAATGGAATCCCATCTACCCTTATGATTACCTACCAGTAGATTACACCTCCATCCCGCATACATCCCTGGTAAGATCCCTGATGACAAAAACTCTAAATTTTGGTCCTTCTTCTCTCTTCTCCGCATTTTTCTAAGTCTTCTATTCCTACTGATGGTCTTACAACCTTATATGTTTCCACACTCTTCTGGGACTAATATTGGCCATCACAAAACAATCCTCATTAGTTTAGACAATCTCTTTTGGTATGGATGATAATAAATTTTCTTGTTCCTACTTTTTTCTAATTGTGTTTCTGGAGGATAACCACTCCTGCAGGGCCCTTTCTCCCCCGCCCCCAAGTAATTACATTTTCTTTCCTTCAATCCATATTGCTCTCTGGCCAAACTTAATTCTTATCTTATTTTTATTTCATCCTGCCAGACCCAGCTATACATTTCTTTCTCTCTCTCGCTTTCATACATGCCTGTACCCTCTCCCACATCATTCTACTCAATTCAAGAATGCTGTTTCTCTTGTTACTGATGGTCTTTACATATCTTACCTACACTGGGACTCCATACTCTCCTCTTAATAATGATGGACCAGTGAAAGAATTTACACACTTCTTCAATATTTCTCTTCAAGTATGTATACGGAAGGAGGGAGGAGACAATCCACAAAATCTAAATAGGCCATCAAACAGAGACAATGCAAAATGTAAGCAGTAGATCTGTGAATCTCCTATAATTATGTAAAACTGGAAACCTACCACCAGAAATGAATTCAGATAGTAGTACATATGCCACCCCTTAGTCAATATTCTGCCTGAAAGTAGATAACAAGAGAATTAGAAAAACATCAAAGTCTTTCCTTGGCTAAGACATTATAGTTGCACAAAATTCAGGCAATGCGGTATTTTCTGGGTTCTGTTGCTATATATTTTAGTAGTGGTCTGAGCACCCCCAGCCTATGGGAAAGTTCATAACTGGATTCTGATTTGAACTCTGCAGCTTGGGGTCATCTCTAATATTTAGTTTTGATGACTACAAGCAGACTCTAAAATAGGCATGAGGAAATCCTTCCAAATATGGAAGTAATCCCCCCCTCCGAGTGATTCCGAAAATAACTATTATATTTAAATGATTGCTGTCATTTATTTTTAATGGTATACCTTCTAGCATAAGAGTTAACTACTATGTTGCAAATGATTTGCACATTTGGTAGCAAACAATTTCTGTAGATGGCAAAAAGCTCATTGTTCCATGGTGTTTTGTGTGTATCTGCCTTTAATTTTTTTCCTTTGAACTCATTGTAACTTACAGTACAAAAGTGTCTATTTGCTGACACAAATTGATGCCACAATATCCCTTCACGATAAACATTCACTCATTTTATTAGCAATAATAAAGTGATCACATCTATCACTAGGACATTTTTTTTTGTTGAGTTATCAGAAAACTGAACTCTTGCTGCCCCAGAAATTTAAGCCTAGGGAGTTCAGTGGTTAGTGTACGACTACTCTGGGGGAACAAAAGGTACCTTTCCAATTAAACTTAAGAGAGGAATAACTTCAGACACACAAAGGGAAAAAAGACACTTACAAGTCATGGTGTGTTCAAAAGGAAAGAATTAAGGTAGGCGCACAAAGCATCATGGGAAGTGCTATTCAAGCTACCATGTCAAAAAGGCTGATTAACAACAGTTCCAAGTCTACATGATCACCAGGGAGTCTTACTGATAAAATTATTCCCCCCTCCAAAGAGAAGAATCACCCTGAACTGAACAAATGTTTCGCTTTTGAATAAGGATTCATGAAAAGGCAAAGAGGGTGGGGAGGAGGGGAGATAAAGTCTATATTCACCAAAAGATCTGAAATTTGTAGCTTGAGACTATTTATCAGTCTTCAACTTCTGAATGAAACTGCCAGTCATTTGTCAGTGAATGGGATTCAGATCATTAGCTTCAGGGTTTTTTCAAATGGTTGTTTGCAGATACAAATTTTCTAGCACTGTTATAATAGCAATTAGGGAAAGCTAATGGCTTTGTCTGTTTTATGTTATTCAGATCTTCTAAACTGTAGGGATTTTCAGAAATCACTGAGTGAAATTCTCTAGTCTAACCTCTACATATAGTGCAGGCCAGGTGAGCATAATGGTGATTTCTGGACTTAAAAATCTATAGAATAACCTGGTTTTAATGGGCATTCAACATATAGTAATATATTTTTTATTTTTACAACTTCCATTTCTCTTTTTCCATTGGTTAAACAAGGATAGTTGAAGGTTTACAGGAGAGTGAAGAGGGCCAAGAAAGAAGCAGATACTTCAAAAATACCATACTGTAAGCATGATGTTATATCATTGCCAGTGATTCCTACATTTTGACCCTAGTTGGTTTGGCCTTTTTTATGAATCTCCCTTTTGTACATGTCTCCATGCCTTTTTTTTTTTTTGTTGCTAGTGTCAGAGGGAATTCTCTTCTGTTCTGTCTGAGTCGTTCTCTTATCTTTGGTTTTGGTCCTCCAATCTTGGTGATGTAGAATGTAATTTGGTAAGAGAATTGCCCCATAGGTTACATAAAACAACATGAAAAAGTGAGGACTTGTGATGCATTAGTTAAAGTTTTCATACTAGGTATCACTGGGGAACAATCAGCTGGACTGTCTCTTGGCAACCCTTATCTTGGACTATCAGATCAGTGGCCTTCATGCTGGTTGTTAGAATTGTTTGAAGTTGTCCTGGACTTGGCAGGAGTATGAAGGGAACAGAATTGGCTTTGTTATATTGTGATACTGTATTTGAGACATGGGGAGGGGGGGAGCTGAAGGGTGGAGGGAGTTAGTTTTTTTGGTAGTTGCAGAGCAAGAAAGAGGTTCTAGTGATGATGGTCTTTCTACACTTGGATATAAAGAGGCAAAAGAGTCTGATTCATGGTTACTCAGCCAGGGCAGCGTATCATGACTCCCTGCGTTTAAGTGCATCATAGGTCTGGAGTTCACTATTGGTAAGAACACTGATCAAGTGAAAGGGATTTCAAGCACTACCAGAATGAGATCTGTAACATCCACATTCAAAAGGTAGGTAGACGAGGATTTCAAGTAACATATACCGGCCTTCCCATGAGCAGAAATCTGCAAACAATGTGGATCTCTATGAAATGAGAATTTCATCTGTAATGCTACGATTACATATTCTGGGTGAAATCCTGGCTCCGCTGAAGTCAATCGAAATCTTCCTATTTTGCTCAATTTATTTGGGTCAATACTCTGAAAACAAATTTTCATTCAACAGCCATTTAAAGATACATTTCAAGTTCTTACACATTGTTCATATAGTTCTACTTTTGTAAATAAATAGTTTCTTAGGTCATCAGTTATTTTTCCTTTTAGTTTTTTGATGTTGCCGTGTTTAAATGCGACAATAGGCTTATTGTTATCTCACTTCCTGAATCTGCCATTCTTAACACCTTGGGGAGTTGTGCAATATGAATGCTCTCATTCAGCCTTTTAGTATCTCATCACTTATTCAGAAGATTATACAAAGAACACACTAACATATGAAGTATGAACAAAGCCTCTGTTTCTTTCTAAACAATTAATAAGAGAGCTATTTAGTTAATATTTGGAATAAATTTCCACGTCTCCTAAAAATAAGTGTGTATGTATTTAGATGCATAGATATATGTGTACATATCAATGCATTTACATTTGTGTATTCTAAACTTCTTATATTTTGTGGAATACTTTAATGTACAAAAAATGAAATATGCAATAAGAAAATACATAAGTATATATCTATGTACATATCTCTATGTGTATTTATGTATCTATATACATACACTTCTATTGGGGATTTAAAACAAAGATTTTGAAATGTGATCATTTGTAGAGTTTAATAACAGAGGTAAGATTATGGTTATTTTTTATCTGAATCTTGTAATTCCTATCATTCATGGGGTGGAGCACAAAACAATTAATAATGAATAATGAGATAAGCCTTGCAACATCCAAAAGGAAATGGGGAAACAACGGTGTTGGGTCTCTCCCCCCGAGTCTCTGATCCTGTTACTAGCATCTCTTTGACTGAAGAAGATTATGCTTTGCCTAAACAAAAATAATGTCTTGAAGGATTGCTACTCTGACCACGTGGAGGTCCCAGTTCGCCAGTTAGATCCTTATGGGCAGATGTTTGCCCTCACATGGATCCATTAGGAGGATCAGGACCCTAGAGAGTAGTTTTAAAATCCTAACACAGTTTGGAGGATTTTTTTAAAGGAATTCATTGAAGAAACTGTTTAGTGCGTTGAAGCTTATTGTTAGGTCAGCTGAAAGCATACTTAGTCACCACAAATCAATTATATTTAACCTCAGTTACAGCATACTGAGTCATCATGCTGTAATACATTTTCTACACAGAGGTTACAGTTTCTAGGATGTTCAGAACAGTGTTTGCTACATGAGGTATTTCCCCTGTTGTAACAGAAGAAGATGGGGGTGGGGAGGAATTCTCTCTCTCTCCCTCACACACACACACACACACACACACACACTGCTTGCTTTAGAAATTGTTCTGGGAATCTTATGAGAGTCTCTTCATGTGACATTTCCAGGGTCAAAAGGTTTTTTACCATTCACAAATCCAAGTCTTGCTATTCTTCCTCCTGGATGTCTCCAATTCCTATCCATTTCTCTCTGTCCCTATAGTGAAAGCTCTTGTCCAACCTTCATCATCTCTTGTAACTACTTGACACCATGTTGCTTCCACTCCACCCCACTTTAGACCATACAAATTTCCACAATAGAGATCATCTTCCTTGATCACTCCCTTTTAGCTCCTCATAGAATCATAGAAGAGTAGGCCTGAAAGGGACCTCAATAAATCATTTAATCCAGTCCCCTGCACTCAAGGCAGGACTAAGTAATAATAAATGGTTACGCACCTTCTCATAACTGTTGTGCTTCGAGATGTGTTGTTCATGTTCATTCCAGTCAGGTGCGTGTGTGCCTATGTGCATGGTGGCTGGAAGATTTTTCCTTAGCAGCATCCATCGGGTCGGCCTGTGCGCCCCCTGGAGTCACGCCTTCATGGCACTCAATATAGAGTCCTGTCAACCCGCCACCCCCTCAGTTCCTTCTTGCTGGCTACTCCAACAGAGGGGTAGGAGGATGGGTATTGGAATGGACATGAACAACACATCTCGAAGAACAACAGTTACGAGAAGGTGAGTAACCATTGTTTCTTCTTCGAGTGCTTGTTCATGTCGATTCCAATCAGGTGACTCACAAGCACAAGTTTAGGCTGTGTGGTTGGAGTCTTCCATTGATTGGAGCACTGCTCACCCAAAGGCCAAATCGTCTTTGGCCTGCTGGGTAATCACATAATGCATGGCGAAAGTATGGATGGAGGACCACGTCGCCGATCTGCAGATTTCCTGAGTGGAAACCTGAGCCAGGAACATTGTTGATGAAGCCTGCACCCTGCTGGCGTGCACAGTGATTAGAAGTGTGGGAACCCCTGCCAGGTTGTAGCACTCACGAATACAGGACACTATCCATAACTAGATGCGTTGTGACGATACCGACAGACCTTTCATTCTGTCTGCCACTGCCACGAAAAACTGGGCTGATTTTCTGAACGGCTTTGTTCTCTTGATGGACTGCCATGCACTTGGGAAGACTTGAGGTGCTGTTGACAAGCCGAACTGAGGGACTGTGAATTGGTAGTAGATATTGTTCACCACAAACCTGAGGTACTTTCTGTGGGGCTGAGTGATTGCAATATGAAAATACGTCTCCTTCAAGTCGAGAGTGGCATACCTGTCTGCTGGTCCAGTGAGACGATAATGGAGGCCAAAGAGACCATGCAGAACTTGAGTTTCTTCATGAACTTGTTGAGTTCTTGCAGGTCCAAGATGGGTCTGAGGCCGCCTTTGGCTTTCAATATTAGGAAATACCGGGAATAGAAGCCCTTGCCCTTAGGCTCCTGAGGAACCTCTTCCATTGCCCTAGCGATAGGAGTGAGTGCACCTCCTGTATAAGGAGTTGCTCATGAGAGGGGGTCCCTGAAGAGGGATGGGGAAGGGAGGTGGAAGGGCGGGAGGGCACAGAATTGGATGGCGTATCCCCTCTCTACTGTGTGGAGCACCCAGCGGTCCGAAGTAATACAGGATCCTGCATGGTAGAAAAGGAATAGTCGGGACAAAAAGATAAGGTGGGGTGGATTCAGATCTTGCTCTGGTGTGCCATCCTCAACTGCACCTTCAGAAGGCTGGTTTGGCCCCTGAAGGTGACTTGCATTGTCCCAAGCCCTGGCCAGAGGGTTGAAGTAGCTTTCTCCTGCCGTTCCGATTTCTCCTTCTGGAGCCATCTTGGCAGTTCTGATGACTGAACCATTGAGGAGGCTGTGGACTGAAGTGTTTCTGCTGCATTGAAGGCATATAGAGGCCCAGGGACCTGAAAGTGGCTCTGGAGTCTTTAAGACTGTTTAGTTTTTTGTCAGTTTTCTCTGAGAAGAGAGTCTCACCCTCAAAGGGCAGGTCCTGAATGGTTTGCTGTACCTTGTAGGGGAGGCCAGAAACCTGGAGTCATGATCCCCTTCTCATTGCCACTCCTGTGGCCATAACCCTGGTGGCTGCATCTGCTCCATTAAGTGCCGCCGGAAAGGACGCCCTTGAGATCAGTCTCCCTTCTTCAACCAATGCCGAAAACTTGGCATGGGAGTCCGAGAGGAGCAATTCTGTGAATTTAGCCATCGCCGAGCAGGTGTTGTAGGAGTACGTGCTGACGATGGGCTACTGGTTGGATATGCAGACCTGTAAGCCTCCAGTGGAGTAGACCTTTCTCTCATAAAGGTCAAGCCTTTTCACCTCCTGATTCTTTGGGGTGGGTCCCTGGAAGCCCTGACGCTCGCATTGGTTGGCAGCATCGACCATGATAGAGTCAGGTGTGGGATGTGTGTACAAATGCTCATAATCCTTGGATGGCACAAAGTAGCACCTTTCCATGTGCTTAGCCATAGGGGGCAACAAGGCTGGGGTCTGCCACAGAGTTTTTGTGGTGTCAGAGATGGTCTTTATGAGGGGCAGGGCAATATATGCAGGTCCGGATGGGGGGAGGATGTTCACCATTGGATCTGCATCCTCCACTACCTCCTCTGCCTGAATGCCCAGGCCTTGGGCAACCCTCCACAACAACTGCTGCAGAACCTTGTTGTCCTCCAAGGCTGGGACTGTTGCTGTGCCTGCCAATGCCTCATCTGGTGAGGACGAGGAAGAGGCCCCCATGAGGGGTGACTGCTCCCTTCCTTCTGCACCCAAGGGGTCCCGCAGCACCTGGGTTTCGTGGGCCAGTGCCGACCCAGATGGTGTCACGTCTCTCAGTGTAGGAGCTGCATACACCGACGCAGGCACTGCCGGTGCCAAAAGTGCCATTGGTGCTGATGTCATCCTTGACGCTGGAATCGCCATTGGCCCTGGAATCACCATTGGTGCTGGAGACGCTGACAGTGCCACTAGGAGGAGGTACTCAGCGCAGGCTCTGTTGACCCAGGGTTGGACTGAAGGCAGAGTGTGGCCTCCATCAACAGGCCCTTCAGGCACTGCTCTCTATCTTTTAAAGTCCTGAGCCAAAAGGTCTTACAAATGGCACAACGATCCTTTTGATGGTCCTCTCCTAAACACTTAAGACATGAAGTATGAGGATTGCTTCTGGGCATACACTTGACATAGGCTTTGCAGGCTTTGAAGCCTGGAGACTCCAGCATGTCCCGGCATCAGGAGAGCGTAGGAGGGGATTCCCCCCCCAAAGGAAACTTATCTAACACTAATGAGCTACTAACTATTAACGAACAATGGAAAACTAATGGAGAACAATGTAAGAAACTGCTAAATGTGCTTGTCGAGACAAGCACACAGGGAAGTTCCAGCTAGCCATCACTGGTGGTAAGAAGGAACTGAGGGGGTGGCAGGTCGACAGGGCTCTATATTGAGCACCATGAAAGTGCGACTTCAGGGGCTGCACAGGCCGACCAGACGGATGCTGCTAAGGAAAAATCTTCCGGCTACTGTGCATGTGTGCGAGCACACACCTGATTGGAATCGAAATGAACAAGCACTTGAAGAAGAACTAGACCATTCCTGACAGGTGTTCTTAAAAATCTCCAATAACAGAGATTCCACAACCTTCTTAGGCAACTTATTCCAGTGCTCATCCACCCTGAGAGTTGGGAAGTTTTTCCTAATGTCCAACCTAAACTGCAAATTAAGCCCATTGCTTCTTGTCCTATCCTCAGAGCTTCAGGAGAACAATTTTTCATCCTCCTCCTTGTAACAACCTTTTATGTTGAAAACTGTTATCATGTCCCTGCTCAGTCTTCTCTTCTCCAGACTAAATAAACCCAGTTTTTTCAATCTTTCCTCATAGGTCATATTTTCTAGATCTTTAATAATTTTTATTGCTCTCCTCTGGACTTTCTCCAATTTGTCCACATCTTTCCTGAAATGTGGCACACAGAATTAGACGCACTACTCCAACTGAGGCCTTATCAGTGAGGAGTAGTATGGAAGAATTACTTCTTGTGTCTTCCTATGACAATCCTGCTGATGCAAATATCATTCTGGGATTTTTTTTTTAATTTTTTTTTTTTTGCAACAATGTTACACTGTTGACTCATATTTGGCTTGTGAGCCCAGATCCCTTTCCACAGTACTCCTTCCTAGGCAGTCATTTCCCATTTTGTATGTGTGCAATTGATTGATTATTCCTTCCTAAATGGAGTATTTTCCATTTGTCCTTATGGAATTTCATAGTTTACTGCAGACCATTTCTCCAGTTTTTCCAGATCATTTTGAATTTTAATCCTATCCTCCAAAGCACTTGCAACACCTCCAAGCATTGTATCGTACGCAAACTTTACAAGTGTGCTCTCTATGTCATTATCCAAATGATTTATGAAGATATTGAACAGAACCAGACCCAGGACCGATTCCTGTGGGACCCCACTCGATATACCCTTGCAGCTTGACTGTGAACCACTGATAACGGTTGGAAAACCATTCCCAGAGTGTTTATGCACCCAGCTTATAGTAGTTCCACCTAGGCTATATTTCCCTAGTTTGTTTATGAGAAGGTCATGCAAGACAGTATCAAAAGTCTTACTAAAGTCAAAATATATCACATCTTCCCCCCTATCTGCAAGGCTTGTTACCCTATCAAAGAAAGCTATTATGTTGGTTTGACATGATTTGTTCTTGACAAATCCATGCTGACGTTACTTATCACTTTATTATCTTCTAGCTGTTTGCAAATTGATTGCTTGATTATTTCCTCCATTATCTTTCCAGATACTAAAGTTAAGATGACTGGTCTATAATTCCCTGTGGGGTTCTTATTTCCCTTTTTCATAAATTGGTACTATATTTGCCCTCTTCCAGTCCCGTGGAATCTCTCTCATCTTCTGTGAGTTTCAAAGATAATTGCTAATGGCTCAGATATCTCCTCAATCATCTCCTTGGGTATTTTAGAATGTATTTCATCAGGCCTGGCCGATTTGAAGACCTCTAACTTATCTAAGTAAATTTTAATTTGTTCTTTCCCTATTTTTGCCTGAGATCCTACCTCATTTTCACTGGCATTCAATTGCTACTAACCTTTTTGGTAAAAACTAAAATAAAAAAGGCATTTAGCACTTCCACCATTTCCACATTTTCTCTTATTATCTTTCCCCCCTCATTAATGGGGGGAAAGTAATGGGCCTACCCTGTCCATGGTCTTCCTCATGTTTCTAACATATTTGTAGAATGTTTTCTTGCTACCCTTTATGTTTCTAGCTAGTTTAATCTCTTCTTTCAACATTATCCAATTCAAACTCTTATCATCTTCACAGCCCTGTCAAACTCTATACTTTCCTATCTATCCATCCGTGTGTGTTTTCCTCAGCCCCTTCTGCTCCATCAAGAATGTCAACCTCATCTACTAAATTGTCAGCTTCTCACACAAAATTGTCCATGCTCCTTCTACTCTGCCTCCTTTTATACATGAGAAGGCTCCTCCCCTTGCTACATGCAAGTCTTTTGTGAAGATCCACCTCTAATGATGCCAATGAGAAACTCATTGATTGTCAATATTGAGCTTAAGGAATAATTTCAGTACAACTTACATGCCATATATTAATTGTATATTTTGCAACAGTCTCTCATTTTTAGTTTACCTGTGTGTTTTTAGATTGTGAGCACTTTAGAGCAGAAATTTGGCTTTCTTTTCATTTGAAAGGCACCCCATCATACGTGCTACTCAGAATAATTAATTGTGTGTGTATTTATAAATAGTCTTTTAAATTTTTTTAAAAAAAATTAATATTAAAGTAATTTACATTTCACAGGGTTCAAAACAGACCCATTATTTTTACAATAATGTTGGTTTTTTGTTTCCAGAAAACCAGATGTTAATAAATGAAAAGCTTTTCAATAAATAGAATGGAAAATTTTGGAGAAATCAAAGAAACAAAAAACTTAGTCAAGTTTTTAACAAAATCTTTCTTCAGTGAAAAAGCCCTGCTTTTTTTTTTTAAACTAAAAACTTCATTTTGAAAAATTTCAAATGCATTTAATGAGACTTGAGTAATCATATGAAATTTTGGGGACATATCTGAACTAAAGCTCTCGGGCTTTGTCTAGACTTGGGGTTGGACAGAGATGCTTAAGTCACATTAGCTCAGTTGTGCTAGTCATCTCAATTTCAATGCCGACTTGCTAAAGGTGTTAAACAATGTCTATATTGGTGTTGAGCAGGGTTTTCCATTATGTTGATTAAGCTAATATGGTTGAAAAAAAGTACCTTTTTTTTCCTAATCTGGACAAGATATCAGTATCTTGGGTGTCACCCGCTACTAGGAAAGACCACAACTACAAACAGATCAAAATTTCAACTTTCAAAACAGGCTGTGTTTTGTGTAAGATCTATTATGCCTGATAGGTTAATAAATTATTCTCAAACAAACAGCTTGAGTAAGTAATTTAGAGCCTGATTCTTTTGTTTAGGGCTTGACTATACTTAAAACGCTAGAGCAGCGCAGTGAAGACACTACCTACACCAATGGGAGGGCTTCTCCTGTTGGTGTAGGTAATCCATTTACCCAAGAGGCAGTAGCTAGCTTGCCAGGAGGATTCTCCCATCAGCCTAGCGCTGTCTATACTGAGCATTAGGTCAGTGTAATTGTGTCCCCCAGGAGTGTGGATTTTTCACATTCCTGGGCAAGATAATTATGCCCACCTAGTTCCCTCATGTAGACCAGCCCTTACAGGAGTACCACTGTTGACTTGACTGGTTTTACACCAGGATAACAGCATTGCAAGTGAAAGAAGAACAGGGATAGAAGACAGCTTTTAAGTTACTTTCAATCATGGGGCCTAACTAAGAAGAACTTAACTGAAATGTAGTAATAAGAGTCTCTGAATCCCATATGTTCTTAAAATAGGTTGTTTGGTATTTCATTGAGTACCAGAGTACTGGGAGTGTTGATTGTCTTTCTCCAAAGGCTTATAAAGAAACAAAAACAACAAAAGATAATATAAAAAGTATGCAGCAAAAAAGTGTTTCTTGAATGCAAAACACCATCCTACTCACGGTGCTTTGATCTCAAAAAGCACACTGTGGAGAATAAACAGAGTGTAATTTTTCTTCCACACTAACTTTTAACAGCAAGGTTGATAAACTTCTGGAAAACTAGCATCACAGGTATGCCATTTTCATTTATTAAATGGTTTTGACAAGGGCATATTTCATTTAAAGAGGCTGTTTTCATTTCCCTCCCTTTCTGTTCTTCAAAAAGCATGAACAGCCAACACAGTACTGCTCAGCTCAGCTTCCAAACTAGTCAAAGTGGGGGGAAAATCCCTTTAATGTCCTTTAAGGTGGGGACATAAGGGAGAAGAGTGTATAGACATTACAGCCTTACATTTGTGAGTTTTGGCTCTGTCAGCCTTTTCTTTAAAACCCTTTATTTCCATTTAACTTGCCAGAGAAAATTCCTTCTGGGATGAAATGTATTACCGTACCCTGTATGTATTAGAGATGGGAGCACTGATTTGAAAAACATAAGACCCCCTCCAAACCTCTAGCCTTATCAAGAGCTAAACCTTTTGGAAGGTTCTGAAATGTCTGGCTAATGTTCTCCCCTACTCCCTTACATTTTTAGTACCTCTACAACCATCCTCATGAGACTGGGATCAAAATTGCCGAAGTACAGTGAAAACGGTTCATCTTTTTATTTCTGGCCCAACTGGAAGCAGGGGGTAAGAACATAAAACGGCCTTACCGGGTCAGACGAAAGGTCCATCTAGCCCAAGATCCTGTTTTCTGACAGTGACTGGAGCCAGATGCTTCAGAGGGAGAGAACAGAACAGGGCAATTTATTGAGTGATCAAACCATGTCATCCAGTTCTGGCTAGCAGTCGAATGTATAGGGACATCCAGAGCATGGGGTTGCATCCCTGACCATCTTGGCTAATAGCCATTGATGGACCTATCCTCCATGAACTTGTATGGTTCTTTTTTGAACTATTATAGTTTTGGCCTTCACAACATCCTCTGGCAATAATTCCACAGGTTGATTGTGCCATGTAAAGAAGTACTTCCTTATGTTTCTTTTAAACCAGCTGCCTATTAATTTCATTGGGTGACCCCTGGTGCCTGTGTTATATGAAGGGGTAAATAACACTTCCTTATTCACTTTCTCCCCACCAGTCATGATTTTGTAGACATCTATCATATCCTCCCTCAGTTGACTCTTTTTTCCAAGATGAATGATCCTAGCCTTTTCAATCTCTCCTACCCCTAATCACGTTTGTTGCCCTTCTCTGAATCTTTCCCATTCTAATAAAACTGATTTGCTTGGTACTGCAGTTAGGCTTACCGGCCTGTAATTGTCAGGATTGCCTCTGGAACCTTTAAAAAGAATCAATTTCACGTTAGCTACCCACTAGTCATCTGGTACAGAGGTTGACTTAAGTGATAGGTTACATACCAGAGTTAAAAGAAAAAGCGGACTTGTGGCACCTTAGAGACTAACAAATTTATTTGAGCATAAGCTTTCGTGAGCTACAGCTCACTTCATTGGATGCATTCAGTGGAAAATACAGTGGGGAGATTTAAATATACAGAGCACATGAAACAATGGGTGTTACCATACACACTGTAAGGAGAGTGATCAGGTAAGGTGAGCTATTACCAGCAGGAGAGCTGGGGGCAGGGGTAACTGGATACAATTAATTTAGCCTTGAATAAAGACTGAGAGTGGATGGGTCATTACACAAAGTAAAACTATTTCCCCATGTTTATTCCCCCACCCCACCCCACCCCCGCTGTTCCTCAGATGTTCTTGTCAACTGCTGGAAATGGCCCACCTTGATTATCACTACAAAAGTTTCCCTCTGCCCCCACTCTCCTGCTGGTAATAGCTCACCTTACCTGATCACTCTCCTTACAGTGTGTATGGTAACACCCATTGTGTCATGTTCTCTGTGTATATAAATCTCCCCACTGTATTTTCCACTGAATGCATCCGATGAAGTGAGCTGTAGCTCATGAAAGCTTATGCTCAAATAAATTATTTAGTCTCTAAGGTGCCACAAGTCCTCCTTTGCTTTTTGCGGATACAGACTAACATGGCTGCTACTCTGAAACATACCAGAGTTAGTAGTTTTTCAGTTTCAAATTTGAGTTCCTTCAGAACTCTTGGGTGAATACCATCTGGTCCTGGTGACTTAGTACTGTTTAATTTATCAATGTGTTTCAAAACCTCTAGTGACACCTCTGTCTGGGACAGTTCCTCAGACTTGTCACCTAGAAAGAATGACTCGGATATGGGAATCTCCCTCACATCCTCTACAGCAAAGACCAATGCAAAGAATTGATTTAGCTTCTCTGCAATGGCCTTGTCTTCCTTGAATGCGCTGTTAGCAACCAGATAAGTGGTGGGCAACCTGCGGCCTGCATGCGGCCCATCAGGGTAATCCACTGGTGGGCCGCCAGACCGTTTGTTTACATTTGCACCGCCGCCCGCTGTAGCCTCTCCATGGCCACTACATCCCTGCTCTGGTAGGAATGAATGTTGTGGATCTAAACTGGGGAATCCTTATAGAACTGTTCTCTGCAGCATCCAGGGAATGAAGCTGAAGTTCCCCTGTACAGGCTTCTCAAATTGTGCCCCAGCCATGTGCTTTATGGGATCAAACCAGTGTTGCTGTTTCTCAAGGCCCTCCAGGCTCACAGCAAGGGCTGGGTGGGCTAGATTTGTCCCTGTGTTGTTGAACAATTAAACACAACAAAGGGATCAACCTTGCTATAACACAGCTTGTCCCTTCCTAGACAGATGGTATTAGTATGCAGTAAAAGACCCATGGCACAGCTGCAGCTGGGCAGTGTCAGCTGACTCAGACTTGCGGGGCTCAGGCTGAGGGGTTAAAAATTGCAGTGTAGATGTTCAGGCTCAAGCTGGAGGCTGGCGTCTGAGATCTTCCCTCCTCACTGGGAGTCAGGGCCTGGGCTCTAGTCTGAGCCTGAATGCCTACGCTGCAATTTTTAGCCCTGCAAACCCAAGTCAACTGACCTGTGCTCTGAGACTCGGTGCTATGGGTTTTTTATTGTAGTGTACACGTACCCTAAATCATGTTATAACCAAATTAAAACCCTCCCATACTTTTAGCTCTTGCCTTTCCCACAATGTTATGCGAACTTAGTTTTTACTGGATAATTGCATAGTACTCTAGGATGAAAGACATTGATTAATATGCACAAGAAAGGGAGAAGCACCCTACCTTTTATGGTCTAAATCCTGCAGTACTTACTCAGTCAGAAACCCATAGATATCAATGGGAATGATGCCCGAGTAAAGAATGTGCTATTAATTAAATTTCAGCAGGAAACGTAAAGTTGACACACATCCCACAGGACATCTTGCAATGGCAAATTTCCTTCTGACTTTCTGATTCTCACACATAAACAGGAACCAGTTGCAAAAACTAAGAGAGAAAATACATCCAGGTTAGATTACAGCAACAGTGGTACTTTGTTTACTTTATAAGATATTTCCCGTTATTAACTGACAAAATTTAATCTTAAAACTCAAACTTGTTTCATTCATAATTGAAATACTACAAGGACTGCAAGGTAGATACAGAGGAAGAAAGGCTGTTGTCTTAATTTACTCACTACTATCAGCCAGTTATACAAGCTGGCTTCTAACTAACACTCTGCAAGATTCACAATTTTTCTTTCATTGAATTCCAGTCAAAATTGGTCACCTTTTCATTTTGTTTGATTTTTGCATCCCCTGCACTCTGCTTTATTCAAAGTTACCATGCTTTATTCACATTTACCATGAAAATGACTATTTTTGCATTGAGAATATGCAGAAACATAAACTCTCACTTCTGTTAATGTAAAAACCTTCTTTGCTCAAAAAATAGGTCCTTTTTTCCCTCAGACACACTCTTATGCTCAAAAAATTAGCTTCTGTTTCACAGGAAAATGGAGCCTACTTGTTGCTCCAAAAATTGACATAGCTTAGCAAATGTTTCTATTAAAAATGAATTCTGAGTAGTTGTGTGTTTTGTTGTAAATATTTCAAACAGCTCTGCCCTGTCCATTTTTAGGGGCTAGGATTGAAGATTTTTTAGGGTAAAATCTTCTCATGCTACAGTAGTTTTATTTTTCCTGCTTCCAAAATTGCCTTCTGAGGCATGGCTGTTTTATAGATGATCTCAATGCAGCACAACATCTGCACATAAACCTTTTACCTTCAATTTCTGATGCCATCAGAATACAGAAACCACTGGTTAGGAAACAAGTACTAATAACATCCTTCCTTAATTTCCTTTTAAGATTTGTCTTGACATAGTCTTCAGAAAAGTAGAGAAATTATGCACAACATGATGAATTTCCTGATTTTAAAAAAATGTGAATGGATAAAGAGTTTCTGAAAATCACTTTAGTAGGTTTACAAAGCCACTACATCAGTTCAAATCCTGCCACATTAAGCCAAGGGACTTAAACTCTATCAAAAAGTCACTTTTGCTTAAAGATTTATCCTGTGGCGTCCTTCCAGTAGAAAATGCCTTATGGCTTTCTTAAGGCTTTCCAGTTGTTGTTAATGGATATGAATGCAAGCTAAACCTCATGGCTGAGGTAAGGTTTCATGTTGATATGAAATAGATACAGACTTGACTGTGCCTCAAGGCTTAGAAAGGACCAATAGGTACAGATGGCATGAGAGAGAGTTCTAGGCAACGTCAACATATTGACGATGTTCTGAGTTGAAGAACCGTTTTGAGCTGGGCTGCAGTGTGATGCTGCCTATACCTTCATCTAACCAGATGAATAATTCCAAAAATGAGAGGCTGGATCTGTAAATCAATGTAGCTACTCTGGTTTACACCCACTGAGAATTGGGCCTGATTTATTTCAATGTGCTGAGTCAGTGACTTTAGTTAAGTTCATCGCAGACAAGTGTCCTACTACCATGTTTGGCATCCTTGTTAACCATTTCTTCAATGAGGCCAAGGCTTGAACAAGCCTTGGAGACTTTATTCTATTTTCTCAGACCCAAGGGGTGGTTATTCTACAACAGGCTTGAGGTCTGTTGATTGGGAAGCTTGCACTGCTGCTAACCAAGCTCAGACTGCTGTGTGGATAAACAGAGAGCATCCATTGATCCAAGTGTCATTCATCACCAATAAAAATCTACTCCCCCCCCCCCCAGCAAATAATTAATTACCTGTGCACTTAGACTGAAATTCACCCTTCCTTGAACAAAGCACAAAGGATCCATCCCCAGCATGAAGACAGGCTTCAGTCTGCAGTGCAGGCCAGCCTGTGGACTGGAATAACAATTGGTCCCTTTTTATTCAGGGATTTCAGGCCAATGAATCTTAAGTGCAGATCCAGTGGCTGTTTTGACTGGTTTGGCCACAGAACCCCTCTCAGCACTGGCAAGCCTGCTGCTGCAAATAAGTAATGCAGAGGCCTCTCTGTATGCTTGATGTTCTCCCCCTTGTGAGGCGGGGAGTCAGCAATGTGGCTGGTATTACGTGGGCACTCCGCAAAGGGGTGACCTCCAGACTTACTCAACAGTATATTAGTGTAAGTTTTCCTCTCTCATTTGTGAATTGCAGTTTAAACCTATGACCTCCGAATCAGAGGTTCCACTAATGAACGTACCCTCTTCTCCAGCACCCTGGCATAGGCTTTGCCGGGGAGGCTGAGGAGTGTGATCCCCCTGTAGTTGGAACACACCCTCTCGTCTCCTTTCTTAAAGATCGGGACCACCCCTCCAGTTTGCCAGTCCAGAGGTACAACACCCACCTTCCATGCAACATTGAAAAGGCAAGTTAATGTGCCAACATTGTCCAGTGATTGCCACAGCTCCAGATGAATCTTGGGGATGAGATCATGGGTACAAGAGGCGGAAATAAGGTTTCTCTGCAGTATGGCTGGGCTTACTCTCCAAGACTGGGTGAGAGGCTTGGTTATTCAGGAGTGCCTTGGAGTGGAGCTGCTACTCCTCCAGATGGAGAGAAGCCAGCTGAGGTGGTTTAGGAACCTGATAAGGATGCTCCCTGAGAGGCTTCCTTGGAACTCTACCACACACATCTCACTGGGAGGCGGACCTGAGGCTGACACAGGACATGCTGGAGGGATTACATTTCCCAGCTGGCCTGGGAATGTTAGGGAATCCCCCCAGGAGGAGCTGGAACCTGTTGTGGTGGAAAGGGAGGTCTGGTCCTCCTTACTCTCCATGCTGCCGTCTCCACCCTCACCAGGAAAAACAGGAGGAAAGGCATAAAAGAAAAAAGAAGAAGAAAAGTTTAAATTTATGGGTTATTTGAGTGCTTTAACTGGGAATTTTACTATTTGGGTGGCTCAGATTTTTAACATATTTGGCTTTCTTTTATGTGTAATCTTAACTCTGAATTACCTGTGTTTGTAATGTTTGTTTTAGGGATAATTACAATGTCCCAGTAATGCTTTTTTTTTACTGTTAAGTTTGTGATGTACTCTCAACCTTAGCGCAAGCTTAATGTAGTTTCTGTTTTTTGCCTGGGAATGTATGTTTAAAGTGTGTGGGTGCATGTGTATGTGCACATTATTTAAAACTAGTTTATTCTTCTTACAAGGAAGATGAAATGTGGCTAAGACCTAGCAGGAGTAAGTGGGACATACCATGCTGTAGTTCATTCCATTCAGATTGGTTTTTCTCAGGGTTTTGCACTGCCACCCATCAGCAGTATATGAGCTCCTTCCACATAATATAATCAGTAGTGAAGTCCCTAGGGGACTTCATGGAGTCTTTGGCTCTTCTCCGTTTTTGGGGTTATAGTTCCTTCCCCTTGCCCCAAGGATCTTGATGGGCAGCTGTTCCCGGTCATGTAGGATATGAAATGGCTCAGTACTTGGCTCTTCTTCAATATTTATACCAGTCTGCTTGGAGAGACTGAGAGACACCATGGGCTCTGGAGCCACCCACATGTAAACTATGGTGGACTTTGTCTCCGACTTCACTGGAAGGAAGCCACAAGGTTGAAGAACAGTTGTCTCAGACTCAGTCCAGGAAAGACAGAAGTGATGTTAGTGGGAAGGAGGGAGCTTTCTAAAGATCACATGAGTTGTTGTCATCTCATTTTTTACCACCTAAGACCAGATTCAGAGCAGTGCAAAGTGTTGGGCTCATGCTGGATTCCTAATTCTAAACATACAGATTGTTACATTGGGGAGGAATGCCTTCTTCCACCTTTGGTGTATCAGGGGACTATACCTGTTATTCTGGGGAAGACAGTTGGCAGTCCTATTCACAATCTTCAAAGTGTGAAAATCCTGATGATATTTTGGTTACCTTTCTCTCTCTTTATCATGAAGAAAAGAGTAAATAATACTGTGCAATCCGATAGCACCTTTCATTGGGGGATCTCAACATGCTTTGCAGACATCCAGGACATTAGCTGCATAACATCCTCATGTCAAGCCTGTTTTACAGATGGGAAAACTGAGGCACAAAGCGATTAAGCAATTTGCCTAAGGTCACCCAGGAAGCCTATGGTAAAGCTGCAGAGGGACATCAGATGTCCTGGCCAATTCTGTGCTTTAGCCACATCTTTTCCCTCTCTCCCTGATTTATTGTAAATCACATTTGATTAATTACTGTACTGGCTAGTGAAAATAAGGTGGGGATGCGTAAGAAAAATTACACGTCGGTCTAAATAAAACAACAAAAATCCAACCACGCATATGCAAACTGGCTGATCTATCCCATGGTGTTCTATCCCATGGCATCTTAATTGAGGTTTTACTTCAAAGCATTCTCAGATAATATTAATAACATCAGCTAAGAACTGTGGAGAGCACCCGTAAACTGGGAGACTTCCCTGAGAGGGAAGACAGTCTTGTAAATGAGGCACCGGACTAGGTCTTAAAAGGTCTAGGTTCAGTTCCCAACTCTGCAGCAGACTTCTTAAGGCACTTAAAATCTCCCTGTGCCGTCTGTAAAATGGGGATGATAATAATGCTACCTACCTTTTTTCTGTCCAGTCTATTTAGACTGTAATTGCTTCAGCACAGGGTCTGTATCTTTGTGTATGTACAGCGTCTATCACTGTGGGCTTTCATCTTGGTTGAGGCCTCTAGGTGCTACAGTCATACCAATAATATGGGCCCTAGTGAGCAATCTGTAAAATGTCTGTGTAACTGTTATAAAAGTGCCATCAAAAAAAGCTTCTCTAAGAGTCCCATGAGCTGCTGTGAACTCTCAAATCATATGCCTAGATTCCAGCACACTTGAGCCAAGCACATCATATAAATCCTGAATCCTTCTGTGATATACTGTCGCAGAGCATAAAACATAACTTTCTCGTGTAAGGGCATGATTTCTCCCTACCTCCCTCCCCCTCACCATTTGAAATCAGCTTAGCTTTGTATCCTTCTTCTTGTTTTTAAAAGGGTAATTGGTGCCAAACCATGTTGCAGATCAGCATCATTGTTAATGATAATTAGCACTCAGCACAGCTGGTAGCCCCAAAATCTTCAGAGTTGCAGTCACACTTGTTACTCTAGCACTATTCTGTGCACACAGGTCACAACGGTACCATCTGGGAGAATAACAATGAGGTCTTCTCTGACAAAGTGTTACAGTCAGCGTGAGCATAACTTACAGTGTCAGGAAGAGAGAGCAAGAAAAAAGTGCAAGGCACATTCTAATAAAAGACCCCAGTACAGTCAAGATTCTTCTTCTTAGAAAGAATCTTAAGAAGTTCCTCTTTTTTTGTCTGCATTATCATCAACTCCCTACCTGCTGTGTCTGTCTCCTTTTTCTCTCTCTATTACTTTCAATATGCATGGCAACTTCTATCTCCTCCTTTGTTAACGCTAGCAGGATGGGTCTTTCGAGAGGAAGGAATGGGGACCTTTTGCTGGCCTAGATATCAAATAATTTTTCACCTCACGAATAGTGGGGGAGGCAATCCAAATCCCACAGTTCTGAAGCTCTTTCTTCTCAGATCATGCTTTGGAGTGGCGACGAGATGCTGTTTACTTTCCCATTTGTCATTTGACAGATAGATGCACAAATCCAGGAAGCTATCTGAATTCTTTTATCCTCAAAGAAACTTCCTGGAAAGCAAATCTTAAGGGGCATGCTTGTGTGTGTGTGTGTGTGTGTGTGTGTGTGTGCGTGAGTTTTATCAGATTTCTACTCCCAATGGTGTCTAAGAAACTATTTATTTAATTTTGACATTTTGAGAGGATTACTTTCTAAATCCTATTTGAACAAGCTTATTCCTCTATAGCAGGAACAAGAGGCAAATGCAAATAAAAGCCAAACACAAGCAAATGGCAATGTTTAGTGAGGAGTAATTGTAAAAGGCTCCCTTTGGCAATGGAAGATCCTGTACAATGAATGGCAGGTTCTTGCTTTCTGCAGACAAGTCTCCTACCTTTGTTTGCAAAGAGCAACAATCTAATGTGCCATGTTGCTTTACTGCCCATTAGCAAAGGAAACTTCTAACCCATTTCAAGGCTGCTGTTAGGGCTGTTTCCTGTTAAATGATAATGACACTTAAAGATTAAAAAGGGCTTGCCAAAAATCCAAAACTGGTTAAGATCCTGAACTGTGAACAGACTATAGGCCAAATTCTGCTTTAAATCTGGAGTAATTCCACCAAAATTGATGGAGCTACTTGATGCACTTGTGCCTTATATCTTGATTGAATCTGGCCTAATATGTTGATTGAAAAATGGCTGTGAGGCTTGGTTACATGTCAGCTTGCCCTAGTAATGCAAAACTGAGGTCAGTGGGGTTTATAGCTGCTTTGTATCAACCAGAGCATACAAGCAAACTGGCCCTACATGGTATAGAAAATATAAAGTGTGTAAGGCCTGATTAGCTCACATTTGCCAGTGTAAAGTCACATGTACCAGTGTAAAGCTAGCATTAAGTAAGGGAGAATCAGGCTCTTGAATATATGAAAAGTCAATATGGGTAGACTAAAAACGTCAAATGTCAGATATTGACTTCTGGTAAATTTAATTACTTCTCTCTGAGGCTTTACATTGTGGGTGGCTTCAAAGAAAAGGCAATTACTATTAAATTGAATTAGTTTTCCTTCTGGATTACATAGTAAAGATGTGTGTTGTACGGACTACTTAGATAGTCAGCTCTTTGGAGCAGAGATCACCTTTTTTGTTCTGGGTTTGTACAGCCCCTAGCACAATGGGCTCTTAGGTGCTATGGTAATACAAATAAATAATATGGTAGGGGTGTGACTACTCAATAATGGGGGTGACTTATTCAAGGTGGCATTTAAGAAAAGATTGTAAATGATCTTTGGTAGGAGGCTGTGGGAGAGACCAGACAGAAATGTGAGCCTGACTGAGGCAGGTTAGGGGGTAATTGGGAGAGAATAATTCAAGACTGACTTATGGCTGGCTCTCTTAGAGGCTACAGCTTGCCCCCATCATGTGCCTTAAAGAACCCCAAAAGAAAACAGTTAGTTTTGAAGGCATTTTTTACATAGCCTGTAGGATGCTGACTAACCCATAACTTCTCCAGTTCTACCATAGATCTTAATTCTGTCTATGGAACTGAAGTATTCTATTTTGTAATTGGAGGGTAGTCTTCACACCTGCTTCAGGAGAAGTCCCTTTTCATAGTAGGATGGGAGATGTGATGTAGAGATGACATGAGGGCAGCGTGATACACACCCAATGGATGCCATATTAGCCAAGTGTCAGCTTGGGCAACCTAACTTCAGATGTTCCCCACGTGGTTTTATTTCCATAAATTTTTCAATCATAATGCTCTTACTTTTAGATTAAGAAAAAAAATAATGAGCAAATGCAAGGTCTCCATGAGGGAGCACAATGTGTTTGTGCTTCCCCTGACAGTCTGCACTGAGCTCTGAGAACAAAATGGCCACTGAACTCCACACACAGTGAGGGTCTTTAGAAAAGTAAAGGTTCCACACACAGAAAACTAAAGGCTTTGCTTTCATAGATATACATACCATAAATGATAGTTAATGTTAATATTTTTTTACCTCAGCCAGGGAATTAAATTAGATTGGCATGACATTAGTGTCACAATATCCAGTTATCAGTTATAAGTTTAACTATATTTTTGGAAAAACATGCCACAGTTTCAGTAGCCCGGAGGGGTAGGGAAGAAGGCTGTACATGCTGTCTTAAAGATGTTTTTGAACATCTTTTTTTTCACAAGGCCTGTGTAACTAAATGTCCTGATGGGTGGAAGGCTAGGTTGGAGCATAAGAGTTTCAAGTGCTATGTGATTGTAAGGAACTTATTTGAAGTGCCAATTTTGACTGTTGCCAAAGAAGAATGGAGATGTGAAAAATTATGGTGATTTCAAGATAAAAACCCTGTGCTTAAAAACAGAAGAATTTCCTTTATCATTTGAAATGGGTTTAAATCACAAAATCCAGATCTGGATACAGATTTCAAATACTCCATCATGGAAAATTCACAACCAGGGATTTGATTTTACTTACTATAAAGACAGATCATTTCAAAAGTCTGATCTGGGTTTGGATTTAGAATGTTTCCAAAGGTAGAGAAATTCACATTCAGGGTTTGATTTGAGCCTCTATATTTACCATGTATAGAAACTATTTTCACTGCATTGGGAGGTGCATAAATTCACAGAGCTGGGCTTGATTAATGCTTTGTTCTTTCCAAATGGGTGTTGGGGAGGGATGCCTCTGGCTGCACTCCACAGAGTGAATACTGGTATAGGATCCTTTCAATGTCTCACCGGAGTACCATCAGCCTCTGTGATATAGTCAAGAGCCATTGAAACAGGCATTACAGAGAACCCAGTCTGTTTGGTGATATTGTCACAGAGGAAATGAACGCAGAAGGCTTATACAAACTGAAGTGTTGCTTAGGCAGGAGGAATTCTTTCAAGAGAATTGAGTAATGAATCCATGTGATAAATGGAGATATTCAGCATAAATCACAGGATAAAATAACTGCTCCTGTTCTTCAAATGTTGTACAGTTATGCTACTTCCTAAGATTTGTAAACTATTTCAGCCCTCCCCTCCACCCCCACTTTCAACTGCCCTGAACCCTCTGAATCAGTTGCTCAGGAAAGGATGAAAATGGCAGTGCACTGAGGCTGTAAAAGAAGACAAAAGTCTTGGAGCTCAATTCAACTCTCAGGATACCAGTGAAACTCATTGAAGTCCTTTGCAACTTAAGATGTAGGGCCAAATTCAGTGATGGTATAATTTACACATTGGTTGGGAAGTGGCAAGGTAGTGTGACTAGCACATATCTATGTGTGCAAAGCGAGTGTAATACTGATGCAGTGGTCTGTGGGTGACCAAATTGTGCTTTGGCATAAACGGATGTCACTCCCACTGAAGCTAATGGGAGTTTTGCTCACTTGGGCCAGAACTGAATTGGGTCCCAGGAATGTTGGGGATAATGAAAGCATAAATTAAAGTGGGGTGGGGGGCGCTTGCTTTAGCACACCATTTAGGTCACTCCAGTTTTATCCCTGGGACTTGCACCTACTTACACCAGTCTGCTCTGAGTTGAATTAGACTATAATATTCATGGCATTGACCCAAAGCTTCCTCTGAAATAGTCTTGTATTGTTTCACTTTATGGTATTGGAGTAACAATATCAAATGCTGCTGCTAAGACCCATAGTGTTTGCATTTCACTCGCTTCTACCATCTGAAAAGCACTAGCCTTCAGAAATGAAACCCGATTCTCCTATCATACTGATCCAAATCCACTGATTTCAGTGGCGTTGCTCCTTATTTACAGTGGTGTAAATGAGTTGAATTGACCCAAAAGAAAATGCCATCAATGGCTCTGATTCAGGACTGCACTGATCCATTTTTATGCCCGTTTAATTCAGGTGAAACCAATGGAGTTTACACTAGCATAAAACTGGAGTGTAACAATAGTGTATCAGGCCAGTATATGTATGGATGATCCTTTGACATTATTAACAAACTCTTTTAATGATGATCATTAGCCTCTGGCATCCGTTTTCAGCCTGAGAGAGAGAGATTTCGATTAGGAGCTGGACCCATTTGTGGCATAGCTGCATTTGATCTACTGTGTTTTGGCAATGGCTGTCATAGGCCTGGCAATGCTGGGCTTTGTTTTAGTGGATGTAAATATGAAAATTGATTCAGAACTTAGCAAAGCATTCAGAACGCTGCCAAACTGTCTCAGCTGCCACTGGAAAAATAGCTGCTACTCCAGACTCAGCGGTAATGTCATGCTTTTGTAATTACCATTTCTGCTTCTGGTTCTGACTGGAACCTGGAAAAATTATTGATGGGCTGGCAGAGGTGATGGAATCCACTTTAAATATAGGTTAGAGTTTACACTAGAAGGTGAATGAAGGCTAGGGCTTGGGTGTGAGGACAGAAAATCTTGTGAGATCAGCGGTGCTTGTAGGATTTGGGGAACGGGCTAAACTGGCAATTAGGACTCTTCTTGTTTTAGATCCCATCAGGAAGGAAAAGCATTGGGGTGGGTTTGGGTTCAGGTATTTGAATCTGACTTTGCTCTCCCTAATCCCTGAAATTGATACCGATTCTGGCTTTGGCCCATCTCTAAAATGAAACATTAAATTAAGAGGCATATGTGGGGAGACGTAAATTGAACATTTCCATATCTCCAAAATATGTTTTGGGAAGGTTTAGAGTAGTTCTGATTCTATCCAAATAGTTTCATCCACCATTAGTATTTATTTAGTTGAGATCATTGACAGACGTTTGACTTAAGTAGTCAAAAAGATCTGTGTTTCTAGAATACTTAAACTATTGCATAATTTTTTTTTATCCAGCACAAAATAGCACATCCTGAACGGTTCCAAAACAAAGAAGCTTGTCCATTTAGCAATCCAGATTGCCATGCATACATCACCCCAAAGTTTACATGGATTTTGCATTGAATACAGAGTCCAGTTTAAGGTCCCTGTTCTCATATTCAAACCCCTTCTTGGGACTGGCACTAGTTACATGAGGGCTTGTTTACATGGGGACACTCAGGAAAGCTTACTACATTCTTCATGAGGTGTTTCCTAAACAGCTAAAGTGAGCTAAGGCCACTTTACTTCTGAAGGAGAGCGTCCACACAGGGGTTTAATGCACTTTAACTAATTCGCTTTAACTTCACACCTTTAAATTTGTCTTAACTTTCCTGAGTGTCCCCATGTAGATAAGCTCTGAGAGATTCTCTCTCCTTCTGCCACCCCACTTTCCCATGACAGCTATGTTCCACAGGAATAAAAATCATATTACCCACTTTCAGAGCTGAATGCAGAAGTGTTCTTAGCGTTAAGCCTTGTCTACACTGCAAATGCTTTGCTAGTATAGCTATGCCAGCAGAGCCCTATGTGGTGGAGATAGTTTATGCTGACAAAAGGAGTTTTTTTTTCTGTCAGCACAGTAATGCCACCTCCACGAACGACCTTAGCTATGCCAACAGAAGCACTCTTTTGCAGGCATAGCTATTTTGGCTAGGAGGTGTGATTTTTATTTTTTATTTTTATTTTTTTTTCAGGCTCCTGACCAACATAGCTATGTCAGCAAAAGCTTTGTGGTACAGGCTTGGCTTTAGCCTTCCTTCAATAGTTTCCTCTCACAGATGTACATGCGTTCATTCGCACACATTCAAAACCAAGCTTTGTTTTTCAACAAAACTGAGTTGGAGCAAATGTTTATTGCGGGACTTGATAACTCCACAGAGACCACCAGCAAGGTGATTTGTCTAGAGTCCAATTGGTTGGGGAAGAAGGCTGACCTAGTGGTTAGTATTAACATGTGACTTGGAGGATTTGTCTTCTCAGCTCTAAGACAAAAATTAAAATCTTAAGAATTCTTTGCAATATAACCTGAGAAGGTTATATTTTCGTAAAAGCGTGGAGGCGGTTCCCCATATTACATATAAGAAGTGTGGCAGATGACACTGAGACATGGAAATTTCCCCTCTTTGGTGAAGACACTTCTTTTATCAGAAAAACGTGGGTAGAACCATCTGTGGAGTTGATTGAGAGAGACAGTGCATGAAAGGTCTGGATAGCTAGCTGTCTGGTGGTGAAGCAATAGAGGTCCTCAGGTCTGGACAACTCTTAAGGTATTTTAGATCTCATCTCATGTTTATCTTTTGTTTTTCAGGGTTCTCCAAATATTTTTTTTTCAGTTCAGAAATAAACATTTTCAAATCCATTTTCAAAGAGAAAATGTGGTCATTCGTTCCCTGATCTTTCCATGTCTACACAAGTCCAGGAAACACTGACCCTTTCTTTTACAAAAAAATAAATATTAGATCTTAAATCTGCATTTTCTTAATTGTTTTCCTGCAACTGTCAGGTGAAATTTCAAGGGAATTCTTACTCTTTTAATATATATAGATCAATTATTATAGGGAAATCAAACCAGGTGCAGCTGGAGTCCTCATCTGCTTCCACAAAGGTTGAAATGGATGAAATGTTGGAGTTTGGCTTTGATGATGATTTGAATGGTAACTTGGAGACCATATTTCAGAGTTTGGAGACTACAGTATTGATGAAGCCTTCAACCATGAGATTTTGTAGTTTCAGATTTGAATTTTCTCTGGAGCGGCATAAAATCTAATAAAGTATTGTAGATTGAATGGATTTAGTTGACAGACATGCAGCATATGCAATATATTTTATAATTTCTTTACTAAGAGAGAGCCAAATTCTGAAATTTTTATTCCTCATTACTTCTACCCTTACACAGACAAATATTCCATTGACTTCAGCTTCCCATTGATGCACTGAAGTAAATGGGAGTTTTGTCTCAATAAGGACTCCAAGATTTGGTCCTTTGGATCTCCTAACAATTGAGAACGATCAGCATCTCTGATATATTAATATATTTTTTCAAGTGGTATATTTTAAAAATTGTGTACAAATTGATGTCCTAGGTACCTTTACTCACTAGGGACAGCATCCGACCTTCCATGTCTATCCCTGCACTCGTAGTTTACCCATGAAATGAGAAACATGCTAATTGGTTAATAAAGCTGCTCTGCCCCTGTCAAGGATGACATGGGATGGATTTGAAATAACACAATTAAAACACTTAACTACTCTATGAATGAAATCAAATAAACCCTTAAATTAATTGTAATGCCTGAAGATAATACAATCTCATGTTTAAAGAAACAAGCAGACCCACAGAATATATTTCCCAGACTATCCCATCCCCCCCTTGCTTTCTACTTGCCTCTTCCCCTTTTTTTAGCCTAAGTCTTCTACAAAAGCCATGTAATATGGCTAAGTCATGTACAGAACCCGTGAGTAGCTATAGAAATGAAAACTGCAGTGAAAGGAAAATCTACTTGATCAACTAGTGAGCTGCCACTGCTTCCTGGTGGTGCTCCCTGAACTTATTATGGGGGTGATAGATTGCAAAAATCTCATTGAGTTTTTTGCACTGCTGTTCAAGACTCAAATTCGGCAGTTGGTTTCTTCTCTCAGTGTTTCTTTTTGGGTAACCGAACTCTCTCACCTTTCTCTAGCTTCTGCTTTTATCTGTAGAGTATTGTATTGCCTTTTTCAGAATTACCTCCTTTTCTTCAAATCTTTAAAAGTTTGATTATAACAGCCCAACAAGGCTTCTCAACCAGTGGACCTGGGCAAGAGACCCACATGCTCTCTTTCTTTCAAAACTGTCAATATCTTCACAATCCAAAACCTCTTTCAACTTTTTGTTAAAAAGAAAGAGTAGTCAGTAAATGTAAGCTCCAGAAATTCCTCCCCCCCTCAACTCCTCTGCCAAATAGACAGACTAATTATACTGTTGCAGATTTTCCAGCTGCCTTTTCCAATTTGTTTTCAATTTGTTTGTTTAGAAACCACATTGGCAGCAAAAAGGATTTAAAATTCTGTTTTCAGCATCCGATGCTCACGTGAAATTATTCAGAGATGATAGAATTGCTTCATTCTAGTCCTCCTCAGAAATGTCAATGGCTACAGATACCTGACGTGATCATACTTCTATTCACAAAAATGTGGTTACATCTTTCTTTGGCTCCAGGCCTCTTCTTTCTGTGAGCTACTTTTGGGCTAGAAGTCTATTGTTTTGGAGCTGTACTTCTTATTTTTATTTTGTCTACTGTTGATAAGAAATCCACCAGTAGAGTCCTCTTCATTAACTCTTTTCCCCCCTCCCTTTTACACTTTTAGATTAACCCACTAAAGATTATGGCTAAGATTTGTAAAAGTGAGTAGTGATTTTGGGAGCCCAACTTGAGACATCTTAAAGGGGGCCTAGTTTTTACAGGGTTGGCACTCAGCACTCTTTGAAAATCAGAGTCTCAGGTTGGTTGCCCAAGAATTGAGGCACCATAATCACTAGTCACTTCTGAAAATTTTGGCATTTGGGCCTTCACTGGGCCATCAGTCTTTCTGTAGGGCAGCTACTGCATCCAGAACTAGATGCCCATGCCAGCATCCTCACTGCACTGCCAAGTTCATAGTCCATTAAAGAGAATTCATTTATGGGGAACTGCTTTTGTAGTCCCTTTTATTTCAGTGAGACTGTGTCATGGGAAGGAATGCTAGATTAAACACACAGTCAGTACCAGAAGCAATGAGAAATTAGTAACAAGTATTGAAATTATACATATGGATATTCTTGCTCCTCTCAGTCTGATCTACGTTCCAGCAGGTGGGTGGAGGGACTTTAATGGCCCCATTTTAATATGAAGTAAGATCGGTAGGACCTTGCTAGTAACAGACTGGATCCTATAGCCCTTATTCAGTCTTGGCAGGGAAAACTCCTACTGTGTTGGTATGGCTAAGTTATTCTCGTGCCAGTGATGAGCTGCCAAAATCTTAACAACCGGTTCCCTATAAAAAGTTCTGATTTAAGGGATGTACCCCAGTATGTATTTTTTGTACCAACAGGGTTACCATACGTCCGTATTTTCCTGGGAGGAATTTTTTAAATTTTAAAAATTCCTCCCGGATGGCGATTTAAGAACCAAAAAGCCTGACCTGTCCAGGACAATACGGATGTATGTTAACCCTGCCTAAAGTTCTTTTTTAAAAAGATGGGCCTGAACTAGACACGAGCTCCGTTGCACATGTGTGGATCCCCGCCACTCCCTGTGGGTATGCTAGGGTGACCAGATGTCCCGATTTTATAGGGACAGTCCCGATTTTGGGGTCTTTTTCTTATATAGGCTCCTATTACCCCCCACCCCCATCCTGATTTTTCACACTTGCTGTCTGGTCACCCTAGGGAGTGCACATGTGTGAGTCCCAGCTGCTCCCTGCCTCCCTCATTGAAGCAGGTGTGCAGGGTTACTGCCCTGGGAACTGCAGGGCACCAGAGGACGTGGGGCCAGCTGCAGACAGGGGCGTGGGGCAGGGCTAGCTGGAGGCAGGGGGTGCGGGGCTGGCTGCGGGCAGGGCAGGAGGTGAGGGGGTGGCTGGAGACAGGGGCTGGCTGCGGGCAGGGCAGGGTGTGCAGAGGTGGCTGGAGATTGGCTGGTGTGGGCAGAGGGTGCGGGGGTGGCTGGAGACAGGGGCTGGTGCGGGCAGGGCTGGGGGTGTGCCAGGGGCTGGTTGAAGGCAGGGGGTACGGGGGTGGCTGGAGACAGGGGCTGGCTGCAGCCAGGGCAGGTGGTGTGGCAGGGGATGGCTGTAGGCAGGGGGTGCGGGGGTGGCTGGAGACAGGGGCTGGCTGCGGGCAGGGCAGGGGGTGTGTGCGGCAGAGGCTGGCTGCAGGCAGGGGGTGCAAGGGTTGCTGGAGATGGGCTGGTGCGGGCAGGGGGTGCAGGGGTGTCTGGAGACGGGCTGGTGCGGGCAGGGCAGGGGGTGCGGCTGGGGCAGGGGCTGGCTGCAGGCAGGGGGTGCAGGGGTGGCTGGAGGCAGGGGCTGGCTGCGGGCAGGGGTGGCTGGAGGCAGGGCAGGGAGTGTGGGGGTGGCTGCAGGCAGGGGCTGGCTGCGGGCAGGGTGGTTGGTGCTCACGGGGAGAGTGGCTCGGAGCAGCAGGACGCAGCCCAGGCCCAGCAGAGCAGCTGGGGACCCACCAGGCAGCAGCGGGAGCCCCAGGGCCAGGGGTCGGGGGAGCAGCAGCAGCACCAGGGCTCCTGTGCAGGGCCAGGTGGCAGCCCACATGGCTCCCACAGCGCGGCGCCCCCAGTGGCCGGAGGAGGAATTACATCACTTCCTGGCCAGAGCCCATCAAAGCCTCAGCGCCCCTGCAGGGAAGCGGGTTAACAACCGGTTCTAAAACTGCTTCAAAATTTAACAACCGGTTCACGTGAACCGGTGCAAACCAGCTCCAGCTCACCACTGCTCGTGCCACCATGATCCCCAGTTGCTGTAATGGTAATAGGGACCAGGGTGTAGTTTAAAACAGTCCTGAAGTTACTCTTAGCTTCGGGGACTTTCTCTGGGATCAAGGAGCTGTAAAAGTGGAATAAATCCACCTATCCCCTTACTCCTGGATCCTACACTGAGCGCAATTCAGCCAGACTAAAGATATGAGCCACAAAATTTACTGTCTAAAAATATGTGTAATGACACTCAGCTTGAAACTTTCCAGATAATATTAAAGTGCTCAGATGTATGTCCTACGGGTAGGTGGCCACTGGGATTACATGTGTATCAGTTCTGGAACTAGGTGATTTTTGTGGAATGTGGAAATCAGGATTGGCTCCTGCACTAAACGATTTCTAGATCCTCTACTTTAAAAGAAAATTACAGGAGAATCATTAATAAAGAAAGACTTTGTTTCATAATCTGTGGGTTTATCTGAAATATTTATTTCACATACTCAGGACTTTACCCTCTGGCTCTGGAAATTGCATTTTAAGTCTTTCTTTAACCCTAAAGATTAAACCCTTGGGCCAGACTTAATCACTGAATGCTACTCCTTTGGCCTGTTGTGTTTAGATTGCTGTCCTGGCACTTGTTCATGTCTGTCGCCCTTAGTGCTCACCAGTACTATATGAAGAACTAGCATGATTCAAGGCTTGGCATCATAATGGCTTTCTAGTTTAAAAGCCAGTCTTTAGCTGAGCTATTATCAATGGTAGGACTCAATCCTCCTGCTTCCATGTAAACCCTCAAAATGGAAGGTAAAAGCAACTTGTAAGTTAGGTCAAAAAATAAATGGGTTTAGAATCGATTCATTTAAGCACAAAAATTATGTAATAGATTAAAAAGAACTTTAATAAAGGATGAGCTGATGTTCCAAAGCCCCTTCTGCCTGATTTTGATAAGTATCCAGAGGGAAGTTAAGGATTCCAGGGCCTTTTGCAAAAACAGCAGGGCTTCAACACAATGGACCAAATTATACCCTGAAGTAAACTTGAGCAGTTCCAGTGATGCCATTGGATTGCACAGATTTAAGTTGTTCTAAAGCACATTAATATAAGTTAGAAACTAGTAGTGCAATGTTAGTGAAACCAAATGTGGTAGCCACTATATACTCAGCAATAGCTGACATTTACGGCTAAGTATGCCTCGAGGGAATCTGAAGGCTTGTTTACACAGACAGGTTATATGACTTTGATTATATTTGTATAACTATGGAAACCCGGCCCCCCCAAGTGTGAACACAGTTACGTGAATATAAAAGTGCTTTATTTTGGCATAGCTATTCCCAATGGGAAGGAGAATAGCCATAGTCATATTACTGTATTCATACCAGGGGGTTGTATCAATATCACGTTTTTAACAGAAATAATCATGTCCTGAACCAAAATAGTTATACTGATACAAATACTGCTTGTAGACCAGGCCCAAGTGCATGTGTGTTATGTTTAATTTAGACTTTGTCTAAATTTATTTAGATTATGTGATGAAAGTCACAAAGGCAGTCTGCCATTCCCAAGCTACCTCCGTCCCCACATGCATTCCTCATCTCTAAATTTGGTCCACTGCATCTAATGGAGGTTCTGGCCTGTTCTACACACAGGTTTTGTACCAATATAACTGTTTAGGTTAGTGGTGTGATTATTATTTTTTTTTTTTGCCAGTTATAGTTATAGTACATCCTGTTGTGTGGATGCAGTTGCACTGGTACAGTTTATTCCTCTTCCCATAGAGGAATAGAAATACCAGTATAAAGTAGGGCTGTTGATTAATTGCAGTTAGCTCATGTGATTAATTCAGAAAAATTAATTGCGATAAAAAAAATTAACCACAATTAATCACAGGTTTAAACAATAGAATACCAATTGAAATTTGTTAAATATTTTGGATGTTTTTCTACATTTTCATATAGATTGTATTCTGTGTTGTAAGTGAAATCAAAGTGTATATTTTTATTATAAATATTTGTATAGTAAACATGATAAAAGACATATTTTTCAATTCACCTCATACAAGTACCATAGTGCAATCCCTTTGTCGTGAAAGTGCAACTTCAAATGTAGATTTTTTTTTGTTACATAACTTCACTCAAAAACAAAACAATGTTAAACTTCAGAGGCTACGAGTCCACTCAGTCCTACTTCTTGTTCAGCCAATCGCTAAGAGAAAGTCGTTTGTTTACATTTACAGGAGATAATGCTGCCCGCTTCTTATTTACAATGTCACCAGAAAGTGAGAACAGGCATTTGCATGGTGCTTTTGTAGCTGGCTTTGCAAGGTTTTTATGTGCCAGATATGCTAAACATTCGTATGCCCCCTTCATGCTTCGGCCACCATTCCAGAGGACATGCTTCCATGCTGATGATGCTCATTAAAAAAATAATACATTAATTAAACTTGTGACTGAACTCCTTGGGGGAGAATTGTATGTCCCCTGTTCTGTTTTACCTGCATTCTGCCATATATTTGATCTGATAGCAGTCTCGGATGATGACCCAGCACATGTTCATTTTAAGAACAGTTTCACTGCAGATTTGACTAAATTCAAAGAAGGTACGGATGTGAGATTTCAAAACATAGCTACAGCACTCAACCCAAGGTTTAAGAATCTGAAGTGCCTTCCAAAATCTTAGAGGGATGAGGTATTGAGCATGCTTTCAGAAGTCTTAAAAAAGCAACACTTGGATGCAGAAACTACAGAACCCGAACCACCAAAAAAAGAAAATCAACCTTCTGCTGGTGGTATCTGACTCAGATGAAGAAAATGAACATGCGTCAGTCTGCACTGCTTTGGATTGTTATCAAGCAGAACCCATCATCAGCATGAACAAATGTGCCCTGGAACAGTGGTTGAAGCATGAAGGTACATATGAATCTTTAGCGCATCTGGCATGTAAATATCTTGTGATGTTGCCTACAACAGTGCCATGAAAATGCCCGTTCTCACTTTCAGGTGACATTGTAAACAAGAAGCAGGAAGCATTATCTCCTGTGTGTAAACAATCTTGTTTGTTGGACCAATTGGCTGAACAAGAAGTAGGACTGAGTGGACCTGTAGGCTCTAAAATTTTACATTGTTTTATTTTTGAATGCAGGTGTTTTTGTACATAATTCTATATTTGTAAGTTCAACTTTCATGATAAAGAGATTGCATTGCAGTACTTGTATTAGGTGAATTGAAAAATACTATTTCTTTTGTTTTTTACAATGCAAATATTTATAATCAAAATTAAATATAAAGTGAGCACTGTACACTTTGTATTCCGTGTTTTGTAACTGAAATCAATAAATTTGGGAATGTAGAAAACATCAAAAATATTTAAATAAATGGTATTGTATTCCTGTTTAACAGTGTGTACAGCTTTAAGTATACTGCTAAAGTTAAAATGGTATAACTCCTTTACGTGTATGTAAGCCTTGAGTTGTTCAGAAGAGAGGAGTTTGGGAAGAAAAGCAACTAACAGTATAAGAAGGTGTTAATTAAGCTAGCCCCCACCTTCTAGTATGTTTGTTTCCATTCCTTTCTCAGATTTTTTTTTGATTGGCTGTAATAAATTGACCATCTACTGCTTGGATATTTTCGTCATAGATATAAAGCATATATATTAGCATGAAAACTACTGAATGTGGAATGAAAAGTATTGGCAGCTCTTGAAAAGTTGAAACAGATTCTGTGCATGAAAGCTTACTCATATGTTGGATAGTAGTAATCATAAAAGGTAAGCTTGAATACTTAGGGTCTGATCCCGAGTCCTGTACTTTTGTGAGTAATCTCACTGATACCAAGGTTGTCTGGTATTTATATAAAGTTGAAACTGTATATTGTGTAAAACCAAAGGTGACAGCAAATACTAGATACTGAAAAATCATGACTACTCACAAGAGTAACGACTGTATTCATGAGTAAGTGTTGCAGGATTGGACCCTTAATTAAATAGTTTTCTAGGAGGCACATGATTCAGATGGAAGGCTTCAGGAATCCTTGTGACATCCAGAGTATATAAAATGTCTCCATCTGTGAGCCGGAGATGCTTTAGATTACAAATGTAGAGACTAGAGCCAAACTCTGATTCCAGTAACACTACTGGAACAATCATTGATCTAAACTAGTGGTTCTCAATCAGGGGTACATGGTACTCAGAGGTCTTCCAGGGGGTACATCATCTAGATATTTGACTAGTTTTACAACAGGCTACAGAAAAAGCACTATCAAAGTCAGTACAAACTAAAATTTCATACAGACAATGACTTGTTTACACTGCTCTATATAATATACACTGAAATGTAAGTACAATATTTATATTCCAATTGATTTATTTTATAATTATATTGTAAAAATGTGAAAGTAAGCAATTTATCTGTAATAGTGTGCTGTGACACTTTTGTATTTTTATGTCTGATTTTGTAAGCAAGTAGTTTTTTGTAAGCAAGTAGGTTTTTAAGTGAGGTGTAACTTGGGGGTACGCAAGACAAATCAGATGCCTGAAAGGGGAACAGTAGTCTGGAAAGGTTGAGAACCACTGATGTAGTTATTCTAGATTTCATTGGTGTTACTGAGAGCAACATGGACTCTGAGCTGCTAACTAAAGTTGGAATAATGGCACAGGACCTGACTCACTCCTGATTTACATTAGTGTAAGAGAGAGAGAAATTATTTTGATGTTAATGTAGTTCTATATTAGACCTAGTTTTGTCTTGTAGTTGAGTAGTTTCTTTTCCTGCCTTAAATATATATACCTATTCTCTTTTAAGAATACTGTAATGAGCCAGGTGTGATGAACTTGTTAACTCATTATTTTACATTTCATGTGGATGTAGTACTGGTGAAAAGTGTTGGCAGACAGCCCTGGAGACTGAAGTCCTGTGTCTATACACAGAACAGGTATGGTATGGACAGTCACTCATTAAACTCCACTGCACTGTCCACCAGCTCTAATCTGGAGGAATCGCTTCTAGGAGGGAGATTGTAGTTGTTGCTATGAGATTTTCTCTGTCCTTTCTCCTGTCTATGAAGAGTGGCAACAGTGGTGTAACAGCAACAGACCCCTGTCAGCAGGCAGGATTGAACCTGGGACGTCTGGAGCTTAGTGCACGAGCCTCTACTGCATGAGCTAAAAGCCATTTGGCTCTTAGCTATGGCTGTAGCAGACCCATTAACCGCTAAATGATCTCAGTGCCACTAGAGGGGGACAGAGCACCAAACTGAGGAGGTGTGTGGGTTACAGTGGCAGTTAGTAACAATTATGGCAAGTTTTTGTAATGTCAGCATCTGGCCATTGGAAACTGGACATGGGAGCACCTGGCAGTTTTCACACTGGCCACCAAACACCCATCATACAGCAGCTACTTATGGTTCTTATCAAGCTTGGTTGGATTTCAATTAGTAAACTGCATGTGAATATCCCCTCGCAGGGCATGGGCTGTGTGTACAGCACCTGGCACAACAGGACTCCAGCCTTTATTGGGGCATTGGACAGTATTGTAATACAGAAAAATAACATGAATTACCAGCCTCCTGAACCATCTAGTCAACTGTGATTGGAGGCCAAATTCTCTACCACTTTTACACTGGTGTATTTGTTGCCTTTAGTGGATTCACACCAGTGAGAGAAGAATCAGGCCCTAAGTCTGTTTTATGTAAATAGACACATGCAGCTCTTATGCCAGAATATGGCCCGGAGAGCAAATGCACTAATTGTACAAAGTTTCATTTCATTGTGGTGTGTTCCCTATATCAACAATCATTGATGTAAATTCTGGCAGCAAAGGAATCATTCTTTACATTTATGCTGTAATTTACAGCCACCTTTGGTTTTCTATAATGTACATTTTCAACTTTGGATAACATTTTTAGTGTATTGGGGAAGACTTTCAGGTTTTATTAAACTGGCATATACAAATTGATTTTTCCAGCTGGATACAGCCACTTGGCAAACATTGCACATTTTAACTATATATGAGCTAAATTACACAGTTTAATAGCGTGTTTGAATTATTTTATATGCAACATATAGTCACAGGAGTACATGGCAATTTCCCAATGCTTTGCTTAATTTGAGTTTTACTCCTAGCTGGAGGGATTATAACAGAAACAGACACAAAGAAATACTTTAGAAAAAGAAAATGTGTACTGTACATTTCCACAAAGTAGAATTTAACTAATTTGTATTAATTAGAACAGACTATTGATATAAATGCTACTCAGTGTGAGTAAAGGTTGCAAAATGAGGTCCTATATTAGATCATTTACTAATATGAAGTAAAACAGAACCAGAATCTGGCATCCTCAAATCAAATGGACTGCTTGTATAACTGATCACTAGTATGAGTAAGGGCTCTACAAACTGGCCCACAAACATTTAAGGGATAGATTCCAATACCCTGACTCACGTGTGTCACAGTATCCTACTCCTCAAGTATTTCAGTTGGATTCACTGGGACAACTTGCCAAGTAAGGTACTACTCAGCATTTGAGGATATTACAGTCTGGCTCCAAATGCTCAGTTCTACTACCATTGCTCACATTGAGGCTATGTCTACACTACCACATACATACTAATGTAGCTGGAGTCGATGTACCTTAGGTCGAGTTACCACGGGGTCTACACTGTAGGCGGGTCGACAGGAGAAAATCTTACTCTTCTCATCTGGAGTAGAGTACAGGGTCAACTGGAGAGTGATCTGCAGTCGATCTGGTGGGTCTTTACTTTGACCACCAGTGGATCGATCTCAGAGCATCAACCCCGGCTGTAGTATAGACCTGCCCTGAGTTACTAGGACTAGGACTAGTAGTCCTTTGTTTCTCTCTATGATTTGCACAGGGATGTACTACTTAATGCGCATAAGAGTACAGAACTGGGTCCTAACACCTGAACCACTTGGGTATCAGAAGATGGAGAGTGGAAAAGGAGGGTGTAGAGTGCAGTTGAACATACAAAATCCATTCTGCATAGCCAGTCGTTTACTATGTATTAAGACTGTCTTGAACGTAAAATGTTTGTTGGGAGTCACATGTGTCCTGCCTAGAACACTTGCCTTGTCACGGGTGGTGGCCACTGACTTCTAGAAGGCTGAAGATTTTTAAATGGAGATGGGATTTTGGCGTGGGAGAGGAAGACAGGAATTTGGTTGGATTGGAGAGAGAGATGAAGAGTTGTAATGCCACCAATAATCTTTTTATTCAGTAGAAGTAATTTATAGGGAAGTAATTTGCATCCTTGCTAGCTAAGTGATGGAATCAGTCTTAGACTAGGAGTTAAGTGTTCAGAGTTGGGATGTTGCCATTGTTCTTGTTACTGTTGCTCCAGATGCCAAATTTATGCTGTGCATTTGCCACACAGCTAATTGCACAGAGGACATTACATTTGCTTTATTAGACTACTACTAGCTGAGGGCTTGTCATATGGTAAGCTGTTATCAATAAATCTTGTGTTCATTGTGGTTATTCTGCACGTCAAGTCCTAGTCTACATTTCTGTCTCCAGTGTAGAGTGTCTGTATGGCTGTCTTGTACCTTTCCGCCTCTACAGCAAGAGTTTTATTCTTGGCTCCTCATCATGGAATCAGATTTTTCCACTATCTGTTTCTATCAAAAAAAAGTAATGGAGGGTCTGATCCTGCTTCTGTTGAAGTCAATGAGAGTTTTGCCATGAGAGGAAGATCAGGCTCAGAACGGGCAAATGATCACAGAATTCCATTTTCTAAACACTATTCATAGAATCATAGAATATCACGGTTGGAAGGGACCTCAGGAGATCATCTAGTCCAACTCCTTGCTCAGAGCAGGACCAATCCCCAACTAAATCATCCCCGCCAGGGCTTTGTCAAGCCTGACCTTAAAAACCTCTAAGGAAGGAGATTCCACCACCTCCTTAGGTAACCCATTCCAGTGCTTCACCACCCTCCTAGTGAAAAAGTTTTTCCTAATATCCAACCTAAACCTCCCCCACTGCAACTTGAGACCATTACTCCTTGTTCTGTCATCTGCTACCACTGAGAACAGTCTAGATCCATCCTCTTTGGAACCTCCTTTCAGGTAGTTGAAAGCAGCTATCAAATCCTCTTCATTCTTCTCTTCTGCAGACTAAATAATCCCAGTTCCCTCAGCCTCTCCTCATAAATCATGTGCTCCAGTCCTCTATAATCATTTTCGTTGTCCTCCGCTGGACTCTTTCCAATTTTTCCACATCCTCTTTGTAGTGTGGGGCCCAAAACTGGACACAGTACTCCAGATGAGGCCTCACCAATGCTGAACAGAGGGGAATAATCACGTCCCTCGATCTGTTAGCACAGTATTGGTACCTTTACTACATGGAACTCTCCTGAGCACTAGTTTCTGAAGCAAATGAACTGAGTGTCCTTCTGGTCAGAAATCCTTGTCACCTGATGGTCATGACTGGTGATCACCCTTTGACCAATTTGAAAATTCAAAACCCCACTGGATATGTGCATACTGTCTTATTGATTGATTCAATAGAAAAAAGGCTTTCGAATGCAGTATCAGATCAGAATTTTAATATCAGAATATCATATTTTACCATGAATATAGGAAATAACCCATGTTGTTGCCTTGCAGATTTCCTTAGTGGAAGCACAGGGTACCTGGATAGCTTCTTAACCAGGAGACAAAATTTAACTTTTATATCTACAGTTCATGGGCCAGTTAGCCTACTATACATAGTTTACTGGTTAGCATGTGAAATTATTCTAAAAGCTTTTAAACAGCTTTGGAATGAATTGTCCGGTGGCAAGGGGGCATGGCCAGCAGGGCTGTGTTACACCATTGAACTGCCCCTGGAAACTACAAATAGGAGGGAATAACCCATATACATCAGAATTGTGGGAGATGCTGTTAAAAATTTTTACCCATTCATTTTCCTGCCGTGTGAGTGTGAGAAGACAAATGTTTGCCTTTAGAGTGTCTCCTTCTGCCTGACCTTTCCGCAAAGCTGAAATCAGAATCTTCCAACTTTGTGGAAAACAAGTGGGAATGTGGGGGAAGCAATTTAATGTGCGGCTGTATGTAGAGCTGGCCAAATATTTTTTGCAGTTAGTGTTGCCTAACTCAGCCCTAATTTCTGTTTGCAAGTCATTCAGAAACTGATCCTGATTTCTGCAGATATGTCTGTTTTCTGTCAAATGGTTTGGATGAACCATTTTCAGCCTATGAGTTACTTGCACGCTATCAACTTCATTTGTTAGTTGTTGGCAGTTTGTGGTAAGTGATTTGTCACCTATATCACATGAGGTCTGAGACTCCGCTGGGTAAATTAGTATAGATGATGGAAGTCATTGGAGCTACTCTGGTTTGCTCCAGCCGAAGATTTGGCCCATAGTTTTGCTTCTGCTGCCTAACTGGATGACTAGAATTTTTTTTAAAGAGGAAAATGATGAATCTCAAATGGAGAATACTGAATTTATACTTCTGTTTGTGAGGGAATACCCTTGTTTGTATGTGAAGGAGGAGCAATAATCCAGGCATTTGTTCAAACGAAAAGGGCCAGGAACATGGTGGAAATGAACAGCCATTGTGAATGTGTACAAATATCTGTAAATACTGAATGTCATCCTGGCTCCATTGAAGGTGATGGTGAAACGTCCATTGACTTCAATAAGGCAGCAATCTGACCTACGTTTTTGTGGAGTCAAGTAGCCCTACTTGTGGGATCACTCCAAGTTAAATATGGGAGGGAGGAGCATGTAAAGTGAGTTTTTCACTGGAGACCACTGCAGATAAGAACAGACGTTTTGGTTCAGCTGCAGTCACAAGCAGATGAAATACAATTAGATCTATGTGTCAATGTGTGCACGTATGGTAGTAGCTTCTTCACTTGTCGCAAAGGCTGAATGAAGGCAGTTAGAAGGGCTAGAACAATTTCAATGATATCTATTTAGCATGCGTCTGTGAATGTTTTGTTACCCTGAATGAATGAAAAAGAGCCAGAGGCCTGCAAAAGGCTAATATGAAGTTGTAGGCTGAGAATATGCATATGGAATCGTTAAAGGCCACATCCACCAGTTTGGCAGCTGCATGTTTTCCTGTATCTCTACCCCCACCCTGCATCCAAGTGCGCTGTGCCTGCCTAGCACTGAACAGAGAAGCTGACAATGTGGTATAGATCAGAACTAACATTGGGAAAGGAAAACTTCGACTTTGACTAATGCCTGATTAAATCATATGTTTGGGATCTACTGGGTCACGAACTGTGAGAACATTTTATGAAAATTATGAGTCATAACTTAAAGAGACAGGTTTGTGACAGTTGCACAGCTGTACTAGGCATGCAAATTACTCTTTTACACTCAAGGTTGATTTTCTGTAAAAAAAATCAATCTGTGATTTGCAGTTAGAACTGAACTTCTACTCCATTACCCCCTTCCTAGGTACACTGTGGCTTTTCTAACTTGAGAGGCATGAATGTTGAGTCACATTAGAACTGCAGCCCTTTTGGAAGCTTACTACTTTTTCATTTCTGCTTGAATCTGGCAACCTTGCCTGTAAGAGTGCTGCAATGTGTTTTGACCCCTAGAGGGTGCTAACAGCATAATGTAAAGAGATTTTCTCTACACTGCCAAAGTTCTAGGACCGAGAATTGACTTTATCGTTCGTTTCAGATCTTTACCCTGTATCGTTCCCCAAAACATCCTTAAATTGAATAGGCAACATTGCTTTCAGATTGCTTGTCAACTTCATGCCTCCATTCTTAGACTGAGAGAGGGTTCATCAAATCCCACTCCATGTTCCTATGTGTAGAGATCCTTGTGCGGGTCAGCAGGGTGAGGGTGGTGTGCCTGGGAGGGGACCAGGATTCTTATTTTCTGAGGCAGATAGAGGCCAATAGCAAATATGTGCGAGGGACTCTTCGGTCGGTGGTTGCAGCAGGAAATACTGTGCAACTCCCTCTCAAAGAGGGGCAATTGGACTCTGTAAAACTGTCAGACCCTGTCCAATCTACAAAGTGCGTTCAGTCCTTTCAGGGTACAGTCCTCAATGTAACAGTCAAATGCAGTGGTTTTCAAACTGGGGTACAAGCTCTCATCGGGGGTTTGGGGGAAGGGTGGGTATGTGAAAAAAGTCCTAAAATGGCGGACAGCACATTTTGTTTAGCAAGACTTTGCAATCTAATCATAAATGTATTATGATCCTATCTCAGATGGGAGAATACAGTAGAATGCAGTAGAATACATTATTTGGAAAGGGGTATGCAGCCTAAAAAGTTTGAAAACTACTGGTGTAAGGCAATAAGAGAGGAGAGTAGAATGGAGGGGGACACCCTGTATTGTTAATACTTAGGTCAATCACTGGACAAGCAAAGAAGAGGGGAATTTAGAGTCGTAATCAGTGTGCTTTAAATAATTTACTGCTAAATTTCTTCAGAAATGTGGCCTCAAACTCTTATAAGAGTTTTCTTGTTGAAATTTTTAAATAAAACAAGGGGAGAAAAAACATAAAAGGTGCCCAGCTTCTCCCATACTATTTATAAAAGGGAGCGGGGGAAGCATACACAAATGAGTAAATACATATTTAATTCCTTGTTGCTAAAGTTTCAGTTAGAAAAACTTCTCCTTCTCCTAACTTTTACTGTTAGGCTACTTGGCATTGTCACTTCATTGATTTGATACATTGATTCTGTTATAGCAGGACTTGCAAGGAGTACAAATACATAAAGTATAGTTCCCTAAAGAGCAGGCTCCTGTCTCAAAAAGGATTCTTAAAGACTAGCAGCAGAAAGAGTACTACTAAGCAAGCTAAATAAAAGCAGATACAAATCCATAAACAATTATCTACGTGCTTAAAAATTCTCCTTTGGACACCAGTGCATTTGCTGGTAGAAGTCACCTTATGAATATCAGCAGATGAATTATTCTATATGAGTAAGGAGTTGGAAAAGCAAAGGACATCTCACTTTTTGCTTTAACCTTGGGGAATATAAAAGATCTGGCTTTTGCATCTCTTCAAAAACACAGTCACTGCAGGGGAAAATCCCATATCCACTCTGAATACATCTAAATAATAGGCATATCAATGAAATGCCAGACTCTGGCTCAACGATGGCCAGTATATAAATCATACAGCATGCTGTGTACATTGGATTTACACCCAAGTACAAATCTAAGTGTTCTGTCTTCTGTGAAGTTTGTTCAGACAAACTGAAGCGGGTCAACTAAGAATTATGTCTTTATATTCCAATTCTGACAGCAGAGCGGAATTGACTATCTTAAATCTATAATATAAGCTAAGCATCTTTTTATGACCGCAACATCAGCAGGACTTGCTGGCTAGAAGAGAATCTCTGTTTTATTCCAGGTTGTCTCAATGAAGTTGGAACAAATAGACAAACTGGAACTGACTATATTCATTGTGAGTTTAATCCCATTTTTAGGCTCACAAATCATTTGCAAAGCAATCCTGACTTGAGAATGCAATAATTGTTCCTAAATCTTTGCTGTATAGTTTTGATACATAAATTTCAGCCTGTGGGTTGTTTGTGAACTGTTTCTTCCAAATATTTGTTATTGTGTGACTGGATATCTAAGACACATGGTACAGTTTCTGGCTGCTGATTGAGTGACTCTCACATTTTAAACAGGATAATAACTGGCAAATAATGAACTTTCAGTACAAATTAACTATCCAGTCATCTGTAGAAAATTCAGTATTCTCAGGATTTCTACAAATACCTGGTGTTGCTATCTGAATATTCTCAGATACTGGATACTGTAATTGATAATCATTTGGAAGTTGGCACTCCTATTGACAAAATATTTGTGAATAAGGGTTTTTGTGCCACTGTTTTTATTCAACTAGCACAAGTGTTATCACTTTCCAGCTCATATGATTTCTGTGTTGTCAACTCTTGGGATTTTATCATAGGTCTTGGGATATTTGATGGTATTTCTCAAAACTGTTGCTCCTGGAGACATTTAATTAGGTGAAAATCTATTTTCATTTTTATAAAAGTAAGTTTCTAGCCTTCCTGATTTTCAAGAATTTATTCATAATGTGACCCGAAGGCAACATAAAGGCTCAAAAACCAGAAAGAATCCCAAATTTATTTATTGATTATATATATATTTTTAATCCTTATCATGATCTTTGGTCCTGATTCAGGATTTTTAAATGCTTGAGGTTGGCAATACTGTTAACTACTACTATTTTCTCCTCCAATTTTTTCTACAATCCAAAATATTGGTGTATTTTTCAGAAAGAAGGAAAAACATTGATCATTGTGAAACTGGAGTAGGGTCATATGGCCAGTGTTCAAAGTATTCCCTAGCCACCTGTATTGTTAGCTCCATGTAACTGTGATCTGAACACATTTTTTACTTTCTGATATGTTGTTCAAGGGTCAAATTCCTTGGTTCCCAAGTGCAATGAAATCCATGACATATTGCCCTGCTAAAATGAGAGCCTCCCTACAGCATGCAAAAAAAAAAAAAAAAAAAAAGATAAATTTTCCTTCTAAGAATAAAGAAGCACCATGTTTGTGAACAGTAAAATTTAAAGATTTGGATGATGAAGTTAGTGAGTGTGTGTGTGTGTGCGTGTGCACATACACAAATATTTTATTATATATAGATAGATTATAAATTAATAAATTCTTTTAGAAATTTAGAAGATAGTCTATGTAAATAGACTAATATTCCTTCTGAACTGACCCCCTATGAATTATTCATGAACCAATCCAATTTTTGTGAATGTATTCATTGTTCATATGTACTTATAATAGGAGGAATAAATAAATAGTAGTTAGGATAAATAATTTTCAGACAGACAATGGAGTTTTAAAACTGTCTGATTAGGGTTGCTGATATTCAGACCTGATCCAAAGACCATTAAAGTCAAGAAAAGGACTTCTATGGACTTGTGTGGGCCTTGGATCTGGCCATTTTGTTAATGGATGCATAGTGAAATGAATAACAATCAATTTTTCATAAAATATTGTGCTAATAAGGATGATCCTCCAACAATTTGGATCCAGATGTCTCTGAACTGTTGAGCTGGCCCATACCTTTACACTCGGTTGAGCTACGTTTTCTGTATCCAAATACCTCTGAAAGTTGGGGAAATTGTTTATTTGAATGATGTAGATGAAATTAATGCAATGGAAAGGGACAGCTTTCCATTGGGAAAGGCATAGCTTTTCCATAGGGATAGCCCAGGGGGAGGGATAGCTCAGTGGTTTGAGCATTGGCCTGCTAAACCCAGGATTGTGAGTTCTATCCTTGAGGGGGCCATTTAGGGATCTGGGGCAAAAATTGGGGATTGGTCCTGCTTTGAGCAGGGGGTTGTACTAGATGACCTCCTGAGGTCCCTTCCAACCCTGATATTCTGTGATTCTATGAAAGGAATAAAAAGCCAGCAAAAGAAATGCATTGTAAGGAAAGTAAAGAAGAGAAGAAGAATTATGATAAGGCCATTAGTGAGATATATATTTCACCAAAAAGGGCATTTTACTGCTGTGAAAACAATGAACACATTTTCAAAAAAGAAAAACAACAGTATATATTTGTCAGGGGCAGAAGTATCTTTAACTTACACTCTCCTACTGCCTTTTCCTTTCATATTTTCCTGAGTGTGGTGGAGCCTTGTTTCCTTCTGGCTGTTCCCTCTTTATAGAAGGCCACACCCCCTTTTTGTTACTTAGCTGTGAAATTTGAACAACTGTGACCTGGGACTGCGCATATGGGCAGCTCTCTAGTTTTCATGTGAATTGCATCCTTTTCCTGAGCAATGTGCTGGGCCTGGTGTTGGCATAATTTTTTTTGCCGCTTGTAAGCCATGCATGACACTGAATAATTAAGCCCTAAGTGTGAAGCAGTTCTCTTAACAGTAAGTAAACAAAAAATCTAAGTGAAGGTATGAGGAGGAAAAAGATAATAGAGCCAGAGAAATAATGGAGATCAAAGAAAGAGAGACCAATCAGCGTTCAAAGCTTTTCAGCAAGAAACACTTGTTCTGAGTCCATAAGAGCTAATCACAGAGCAGAACAGTTTGATAGTTCAGTAAGATGGATATTCAGATGCAACAAGCAGCTATCAAATGAAATGCATTATAATCGTCTCACAGTTAACATTCTCATCTTAACTGAAAAACATTCTTGACAAAAAATGATAAAATGGAAGACACACATTCTGCATGTATGGGAAATGTCAGAGTCTTCTTGCAAGAACAATCCTGTGCATAATAGCAAGACATGAGCCTACTTCTGATCATATTCCTCCAAAAGCCAGATATAAGCCTGGTTTTGAGAGGCACCAGAAATTCAGCCCTTCTCAACATCAGACAATTGGTATCTATGGAAGGGTGCAGTGAACAGTGTGCATTCTGCACCAGTCACCAGCCCTGGTGGGGCTGGTAGATTTAAGGCTTTTGTTGATTTAGTCGGAGTATTTAGGAGGTTTCCTTCCCAGAATTTACGAAAAGCAAAACCCCATTTCCAGATGCAACTCTGCCAGTATATGATATAGCAAACAGAGCAGCAATTTTATGACTGGGCTGATTCAGTCAGGCTAGCAAATGGGAACATCAGGAAACCTAGGAGACAAGCTGAAGTATCCAGCTCCTTGGCTGAATCTCCATCCTGCAGAAAATGCCAGTATTTCAAAATTTGTTTTCATCTTCAATCAGGACAAAAAGTCAGAATATTTTTAAAAAATTGAAATGGAAAATTTTGATTTAGAAACGCCTAAATATTGTGCTGCTGGAGGGCCTCATGGAAGTTGTAGTTTGAGTGCCTTATTCTCCTCTATGGTCTGAGCTCTTCCATCCAGACTACACATCCCATGATGTACTTTGGTCTTGTGACTCCCATGATATGCCACAACCAGTCAACAGGAGGGGAGTCACTGCAGTGCATCCTGGGTGATGTAGTGCGACCAGAAAGCCCATCCTATAAAAAAGAATGGGGTCATGATGCACTTTATCTACAATTCCCAGGAGCTGAGATGAACACAGATTAATGATGAACAGACATGAAATGATATGTTTTGATTTGGTTTGGCAAACTGAGATGTTTTTCTTTGGGTTGCACGAACATGAAGCTAAATCTCATTTAGATTTTTCCCAATGGAAACAAATTAATTTTTTTGGCCGGGTTGAAATTTTCCACACAAAAATTTTCTATTGAAAAAAACACTTCAGTGGAAACTTGCTGACTAGCTCTAGTCTAATGTTTAAACAGGTCTAAAACTGGACTTCAATTTTGTAGGTACAATTACTTGTGTCTGTAACTGTACTCATTTAGATGTCTAAAGACTCAATTTGCAGCTGCAGTCAGGTAGTTTGCTAAATCAGTTCAAATGTATCTGCAGTACTGAAGGCCAATTTTGAAAAGTTAGTCCTAAAAGTACTAGTGACTGAGGGCCAGTATTGTGAGCCTATACACACAGATCTGAGATGCTGTAGGGTATTTCTGAAATACTAGGAAAAGTGTCCTTAATGAAGATTAAAAACAGAAGTGCATGATGCAGAGGTTTGGATCTCACCCAAGAACTGATTCCATAGAGAGAAGTTCCCAGCAGTTCTAAGGAACCTAAAGTGGTATTATGGGGAAACCAGATAACTAGCATTGGCTGACCACACTGTGAGTGTATGTCTTCACTGCATCGTCAGCGTGGCGTTTAGCCCAAGCCCTTAGTCACTGCCTGCCCACTTCCCTTCCACACAGAAAACCCTCTGACCTGGGTTTGGAGGTGCTTTAAGGCCTGGCTAGCTTTCCAAGCTGGGGATGTGGGTTAGAATCTGGGCTACAGTTTAACTCAGGGTGCAGCCTGACCATTTGCAGTGAGGATAAAGGCAAAAAAATCACTCAAATGCTGGTAGTCCTCCAATGCCCTTCCCACAATTCCCTCCTGAGGACAAGTTCTCCTGCAACTGACTAGGAAAGAATCCTAGATTAGAGCACCTTGGCACACAGAACCATGGCAGACACTCATGAGCAAGTGCAGAAACTGTGGTGACAGTAGTATGGGTAGGGCTTTGCCAATCACCTGGGCTAACTGTGCAGTATAGGCATATCTGAGGGACTTGGAACATAGTTGATGAAAAGCTGAAAGGTCAGGCTGCTTATTTAGTGGATATATATTATCAATGTAAATTAACAACAACATCTGAACATTTTCTTTCTACTGTATTGGGAGATGATGAACTGTAAGACTGTGGATAATACCCAAATATTAAAAGGTGACCTGGAAAGAGAGTGAGAAAAGGTTTCCTGCACCCTTTTGTGCTTCTTTGAGGTGTAGAGAAAGCTTGAAACTTTTTTTTTTTATAGGCAGGGGTGTATGGGCCTTCTGGGTTGTTTGTTCTTCACATTGAAAAATCTGGTCTAGACAGGAGAAGCAGTGAAATCCAGAAGAATGAAGAGTGAAAGTCCAGCAGCCGAGAGGAGAATGGGTTATTTAGTTAGGCTTTTTAAAAGGCTTGTGTTTTTTGCTGACACCTATTTCCCTTTGATGACTGATTAACCTTTTGGAGAAAATAAGCCTTTGTTGAAGATTCAGTATTTCCACCTCTTCCGTTAGATGTCAGTAGCTCACAATAAACATCTTCTGAGATCTCTAACAAATCCTGTAGCAAAACTAGAAAAAAGTCACAACCCCAATTTAAAAAAAAAAATCCTTCTTTGTTCACCTGTGGGCTAGGTAGGAGAGTACGATTACCCCATTTTACAGATGAAGAAAATGAGGCAGAGTGCTTGGAATGAGTTGCATGAGGTCACAAAAATGTTTAGTGTTGGATCTCAGTACTAGAAATGAGGAATTCCCAGGCCTCTCTTCAGAGCACAAGATTTCTCAGAGTACAGAAAAAAGTCAGCGCTTAGAGAGTTTGAATATGTCTGGGTGACTGGGAAAAAGCTAGGGTTGCCAACATTGTATTTAAAAAAATAAGGGACCGTTTTCTTAGCACCTATGCCCCACCCTCCTCCTGATATTATTAGTATTGTTATTGGTGTGTGTGTGTGTAGGGAAGGGGAGACGGCACCTCAAAAAATTTACTTGTATCTTAGCTACAAACCCTGCCCTTGTACTTTGCAAGATGGATGTTGTCATTTCACCTCAAAATTTTGTTGTGAAAAGTAAATTGGGTCCCCAAAGTCCATTGAACCGCATAGTAATAAACCACCCAATCCTGGAAACAAAGGCTGACAGGAATTCCACATGAGTGGTGCTTGCTGCTGCCTACCTTGGCCTCCTTCCACACTTCAGAATCAATTACTGCTGTCCTTCACAGCTCTTTAATGGGACCTGCTGCTGATGTGGTCTCTGTTCCTGTTGCTCTCCTGGATGCTAGAAGGCCCTTGGCCTCTGGAAGGGGGCACTGAGATCTTTCCCCCTGTTGAGGAAGGGAGTTGCTTGCTTCCTCACTCTTCCGCTCACAAAGCAAGGATTGAGCTGGGGCAAACTGGGATCTTCATTGCCTCCAAACCTTGTGGAAGAGGGAAGATTCCAGCAGCCCATACCTCAGGCTTGTAGGTAAAGATCATAGCACTTCGCTTTGATCTGAGTTCCCCTCACTATCCTAACTCTAAAACTGCAAAAAAGGGGAGGACTGGGATGGGGGAGCCCATATCAAAGGTCCTGCCCTGCAGCTGCACTAGCTACCAGTACCTGCTGAGCGTCAGTGGAGGAGGAATGCTAAACTCAAACCAGCTAGCAGCAGCGTAGCTATGTAGTCGCTCAAGGAGCTTTGCCACCCATTTAGCGTCTTTTGTATGCACCAAATTTATATATTGCACGTTTTTGAAAAGGGCAGATATAGCCAGAGTTCCACGCTGTCCCTTTTGTGTCCATCCTTGACGGACCAATGTTCAAATGATGCAAAGCCTTTGTCTTTGTGGGAGGCTGTCTGATATGGCAACAGATAAAATCTCCCTGAATCAAAGAAAACATGACCACCAACCAGGTCCCAGTTACCACCCTTTGTATTACTGTACCATCTGTGGCTGTCCTGCTGGTGCCCTTTTCAAAATCAAAGCTCCCCATTCCTGACAGCCAGTCACCAGCACTACTTGAAGAAAAGTGAAAAAGGCTGGCAAAGAGCTGCCTTGCCTTATCATAATATAATGATCGTTTGTGCTTCTATGGCAACTTCCCTTTAAGAATCTAAAAAACCTTCCAACCATTAACTAAGCCTCACCTTCCTAAGCGTGTGTGGTGTAATCCACATTTCAAAAACTGATAGATAAAAGCATAGAAGGACTGAGATTATCCCACAATACAAATGAGTGGCAGTCAGGGGACAGGACCCAGGAGTCCTGACTCCCAGTCCCTAGCTCTAACTGACACTTTAGACATAAATAGTGATCCCCCTCTGCCAAGTGAGAGCAGACGTTGGGGTCCTGCAGGTCTGTTTCCTATAAGAGGAGAATTTAGTGACAGGATGTCTGAGAAGTTTCTTGGTATAACTTGTTTTATTTACACACACTGCACTCCTTGAACAGCACACTGGCAATCCCCTTCTTTTTCAGGAATCACAGCCAAACCACTCATGCCCAGTTCTCAGGGAGCAACTCTGCCATAAGAATTGAATGTTATTAGAAAGATTAAGGCAGAGAGCAAACTCTTGTGCTGCTTGCAAAGCTCTCTGTAAAAGGAACTGTTGCACAAAATTAACAATGCAGCATTTCTTCAAAGACTGAACCTGCTAAGAACTCATAAAATTATGTGTAATTGCGCCACCTCGTGACTCCTGCCAAACAATATTTGCTCCAGGCAATTAAGGAAGCTAAAAAATGATCACCCCTTCCAATGTAGTGGTTATATTTATTTTTATTTTCTGAAATGGTACAGAAATATTGTTTAATTATACATTGCCACTACCATATGAATCCGATTTTTCAAGAAAAAAATCTGTCCTGAGTTTTGTCTGATTTGTAGGTGGAGGAGAGACAGCATAAAGAATTCAGGATTTGGCTTTACTTATATACATAAATACATATGCAATGATAATACACACAAATATTTACATGTTGTGACGGGGCAAGGCCAGATGGCTATAGAAAAGTAGTGGGAGATAGCTATATTAGCTCCACGCTAAACAAATCCCTGGTACCAGGTTAAGTGAAATGGAAGCTGCTCCAGGTCAATTAAGACACCTGGGGCCAATTAAGAACTTTCCAGAAGGCACGGAGAAGGCTAGGTTGATTGGGACACCTGAAGCCAATCAGGGGCTGGCTGAAACTAGTTAAAAGCCTCCCAGTTAGTCAGGTGGGTGTGCAGGTCAGGAGCTGTGGAAGGAAGTTGCACTGTTGGAGAGGCTGAGTAGTACACACCATTTCAGGCACAAGGAAGGAGGCCCTGAGGTAAGGGTGAAGTGGAGCTTGAGGAAGTGAGGGCTGCTGTGGGGGAAGTAGCCCAGGGGATTGTACATGTCATGTTTCTAAAAGGTCAGCTACTATAGCTGATACTATTAGGGTCCCTGGGCTGGAGCCTGGAGTAGAGGCTCTCCCCCCCCCGCACCTTTGCCCCCTGATTAATCACTGAGACAGGGAGACAACAGAGACTGTGCAAGGAAGATACCTTCTCCTCACCTCCCTTGCTGGCTTATGATGAAAATGGCTCAGTAGACTGTGACCCTTGTCTCTAGAGAAAGGAGGGTTACGTGGAGGGTCACAGTGAGCCTCTGAGGCTAGTGAAATCTGCCAGGAAACTCGGGACCCACAGAGGCAAGGACAGAGCTTTGCCACAATGTGTATATATATTGTGTGTATACGTGCATAGGTAATTTGTGTATTAGCTCCAAAGTGTTAATGTCTTGTGCAAATTTACTATATCTCTGTGATAGAGCCCTTAAACCAGAGTCTTCTCTTGCTTCTTTTATGTCAAGTATTTCTCTGTTTATGTTGATTGTGTACTCTTGAGCTACAATAGTGTAAGTCAGGCTCCTTCACTTTAAACTGCTCCAAAAGTATCAAAAGTGTGATTCAAAGCAAACCATACAAGACTTTCAAAGGATGTAGTAAATATCATTTGGGAATAAGGAAAAGAAGAGCAGAGAATAGCAAATATTTTGCTGCTACCACTGCCACATTCATGCTTCACTCCTAAAATTTTTTTTTTTTTTTTAAAATGGTGATTTATGGCTGTGGTCATTGGATCATCCTGACAGTGGATCCCTATGTCATGAGTCAAAATGCCATTAAATGAATAGTTACACAATCACAACAAGGCTGCAAACAATTTCTTAAATCATCATTTTTAAGCTTCTGAGCTGAGTCTCAGGGGACTAGAACTGAAATTTGGATTCTTTTTGAGTTTGAGCTGTTTATCTTTTCTACTCATAAAAAACAAAACATGGGTATATGCAACCTTGTAAAATTAAAATTTGAATGTAATGAAATCACTAAAACAAGGACATTTAGCCTTCTCTCTCTTTTTTAAATAATTCCAAAGTGATGTTAACAGGCCCTGGCTGTTAAATCATCATAATAGCTGCATTGTTCTGAGCCAATGCAAAAAGGATGCCTTTTTTTAAAAACGTTTCAGCATTTGACTTCCTGCCCATCATCCAAGTCCTATCTTGTACCAAAAGTGCTAGAATTGAATTAAATACCAAAGAGGCTTTGTATTTTGTATTTGTGGAGCAATCTTTGTGCTCTAGAAGACCTAATTTCTTCTTGAATTAGGTAATTCAGCTGCCAAAAGCTAATGAATGTATAGACCTTCTGTAGGCCAACCGCAAATCAAATAGTAAGGAAGGCAGGTCACTTCTCTGAGCATTGTTTTCCTGGCTTCTGTGTGGTTTTCTTGTTCTCAGTGTCATTCGGCACAGAAATCTACATCACAATTTGAGATTTCCCATCTAATGTAAGTGACAGGAATTTGGATGGTCAGAAAACTGAGACCTCAAAAATAAATGTTTCCTTTGATATCTTTCTTTCTAAATATTCAATGCTAATTATTACTATATTCAGAGAAGCAAAATTGTCTAGTTATTACAGCGTAGGACTTGGAGTCTGGGGAGGACTTTAATTCAAGATTTCACCCTGACCTTAAAGCTGGGCTGATGCTGATTTGCTGTGTGACTTTGGGCAAGCCACGTCATCTCTCTGTGCCTCAGTTTCACAATCCATAAAAGATGATATTTACTTAACACGTGAGGCTTAAACAGTCAGGGTCTGAGCCAGACCCTCTTGTCATTAATGGAAAGACTCAGATCAATGTCATTACGCTTTGGATCAGGCCCTTAATGCTTGCAAAAGTGCTCTGAGATCCTCCTGTGGAAGATGCTGTAGAAGTGCTAAATATTATTAGAGTTCAGAAGAAAGTTTGAAAAGTAAACTATTTTACTAAGAGTCAGAAATTAATTGTACTGAGCTTAATTGAAATTACATGAATAAATGGATAGAGAAATGAACAGTTCTGTCTGGTTCCCCAATAATAATAATAAAAATGATTACAAAACTTTGCAATTAAACTCATATGGAGTTTACAGAATCATCACTTTCCTCAATAGAATAGCAAGTTGTATTACTTAGTGGATAGAGCACAGGGTTGGGACTCAGGAGACCAGGGTTCCATTCCTGGCTCTGCCGCTGGCCTGCTGGGTGACCCTGGGCAAGCCACATCACACCTCTGTGCTTCAGTTTTCCCGTCTGTAAAATGGGGATAATGATACGGCTCTCTTTTGTAGAGTGTTTTGAGATCCACTGAAAAGTGCTAACAGTTTGGTATTATTTACTTGGATTTCAGCAAAACAAAAAGGGCCTAAGGTGTCTAGGCATCTTTGGCATTTATTAAAAATACAGACCAATTGAGACCCTGATTCAGCAAAAGAATTAACTATATGCATAACGTCAAGCACACAAGTAGTCCCATTGATTTTAATTAAGACTACACACATGCTTACTGTTACACTCGTGCCTTGTGAGATTGGGGCTTCAGACAACAAAAAAATAGATGGAGATTTTCTCCCCTTTTGGTTTGAGGAAACAAGACCCCCACCTCCCCCAGTCCTGGTCAGGGCCTCATTGATGTGTTGTACAGTGTCTAGCACAGAGACGTGCACCGAGGTCTAAAGAATGCAAGACACGAAACAGCCAGTGAGTAACAAATTATTGGGGAGAGAGATTAGGAGACACTTCACAGCAATATTCTCTGTGATTTGTTGGCTTTTTTAAACTACCACCATCAGAAGCACCCAGACTTTTATAACTTTTAAATTCACTATGCATGCTAATTCCTGCCCAAGTAGAATTTTCTTGGGTGGAGAACAGTCTATGGGTTCTCAGAATTTAACCACGTGATATTTCTCTTCAATGCAGCCTGTTGTATCAAAGAAATCAAATTCTTCTGGTTCATTTAGATCTCACACACAACTACCATTGTGTGTCCGATCTGTCGTAATTCTTCATAAATGTACAGCCCTAATACAGCCTGTGCTGCCAGACTCTCAGTCATAAAAGCAATTGACTTCACAGTGCCTTTCTATATATAATCAAATGTTGATATCCCAGTAACCCAATTATTTTTTTCCACTCTGTTGCTAATTGTACCTTTCTTTTTCCATCTTGGATTTATTCTTTCTGGCCATATACAGGTTTGGATGTCAAGTATCAAGTTTAACTGTGACAGGGCCTTTATTCAATTCCAGAGTTACTTCCCATTCTTTTATTTTCCTTGGTATTGACATGGGAAAGAGTTCCAATAAACAGTTCATATAGTATGGGGCTTGCATCATTCATTTCTTTGACTACAAACACACCATTTGCTTTGCACATTCTGGCAAACTAGGTTTTCCTGTTAATTACTGCAGATATTCCCATTAGCAGGATGTGCTCTTCTGGAGTATTTTTTAACATGTCTCCCATAGACCAGCTTTTGCCCAAGTTTATTGCTCATTGATGGTGCTAATTATTTTTTACTAAATAAACTGTTTCTAGAGATTTTATATTATTCCCACACCAGCTCTGGTTACTTACTTCATGTGATCACTCTGTACCTCAGTTTACCTTTCAGCAAAATGGTTATATATAGCTACCAAATTTTAAAAGGGTGTTATGTGAGACAATTAACTATGAAATGTAAACAGCTGTGCTTAACACAGTGTTAAAATTTCACAAATAACTAAAAATCAGTAAACACAAAAAGAAGGTCCTTACTAGAACTGGGTAAATATTGCTGGGGGGAAATTGCAAACATTATATGAATAATAACTGAATTTGTTAGTTTACAAGCAACTGTGAATTAGTTTTGTGACCAATTCTGTGACTGAATTTTGTTTGCAAGAAAGTTTTGGGAAAGAGCTGTGAGTACATGTGACTATATAAAAAGAAAAGGAGTACTTGTGGCACCTTAGAGACTAACCAATTTATTTGAGCATGAGCTTTCGTGAGCTACAGCTCACTTCATCAGATGTATACCGTGGAAACTGCAGCAGACTTTATATATACACAGAGAATATGAAACAATACCTCCTCCCACCCCACTGTCCTGCTGGTAATAGCTTATCTAAAGTAATCGTCAGGTTAGGCCATTTCCAGCACAAATCCAGGTTTTCTCACCCTCCACCCCCCCACACAAATTCACTCTCCTGCTGGTGATAGCCCATCCAAAGTGACAACTCTTTACACAATGTTCATGATAATGAAGTTAGGCCATTTCCTGCACAAATCCAGGTTCTCTCACTCCCTCACCCCCCTCCAAAAACCACCCCCATACACACACGGACTCACTCTCCTGCTGGTAATAGCTTGTCCAAACTGACCACTCTCCAAGTTTAAATCCAAGTTAAACCAGCACATCTGGGGGGAGAGGGGGGTAGGAAAAAACAAGAGGAAATAGGCTACCTTGCATAATGACTTAGCCACTCCCAGTCTCTATTTAAGCCTAAATTAATAGTATCCAATTTGCAAATGAATTCCAATTCAGCAGTTTCTCGCTGGAGTCTGGATTTGAAGTTTTTTTGTTTTAAGATAGCGACCTTCATGTCTGTGATTGCGTGACCAGAGAGATTGAAGTGTTCTCCGACTGGTTTATGAATGTTATAATTCTTGACATCTGATTTGTGTCCATTTATTCTTTTACGTAGAGACTGTCCAGTTTGACCAATGTACATGGCAGAGGAGTTCCCAGAAGTTACCTACTACAGGACAGGCCTAACAAAGAAAATAACAGAACGCCACTAGCCGTCACCTTCAGCCCCCAACTAAAACCCCTCCAACGCATTATTAAGGATCTACAACCTATCCTAAAGGATGACCCAACACTCTCACAAATCTTGGGAGACAGGCCAGTCCTTGCCTACAGACAGCCCCGCAACCTGAAGCAAATACTCACCAACAACCACATACCACACAACAGAACCACTAACCCAGGAACTTATCCTTGCAACAAAGCCCGTTGCCAATTGTGCCCACATATCTATTCAGGGGACACCATCACAGGGCCTAATAACATCAGCCACACTATCAGAGGCTCGTTCACCTGCACATCCACCAATGTGATTTATGCCATCATGTGCCAGCAATGCCCCTCTGCCATGTACATTGGTCAAACTGGACAGTCTCTACGTAAAAGAATAAATGGACACAAATCAGATGTCAAGAATTATAACATTCATAAACCAGTCGGAGAACACTTCAATCTCTCTGGTCACGCAATCACAGACATGAAGGTCGCTATCTTAAAACAAAAAAACTTCAAATCCAGACTCCAGCGAGAAACTGCTGAATTGGAATTCATTTGCAAATTGGATACTATTAATTTAGGCTTAAATAGAGACTGGGAGTGGCTAAGTCATTATGCAAGGTAGCCTATTTCCTCTTGTTTTTTCCTACCCCCCTCTCCCCCCAGATGTGCTGGTTTAACTTGGATTTAAACTTGGAGAGTGGTCAGTTTGGACGAGCTATTACCAGCAGGAGAGTGAGTCCGTGTGTGTATGGGGGTGGTTTTTGGAGGGGGGTGAGGGAGTGAGAGAACCTGGATTTGTGCAGGAAATGGCCTAACTTCATTATCATGCACATTGTGTAAAGAGTTGTCACTTTGGATGGGCTATCACCAGCAGGAGAGTGAATTTGTGTGGGGGGGTGGAGGGTGAGAATACCTGGATTTGTGCTGGAAATGGCCTAACCTGACGATTACTTTAGATAAGCTATTACCAGCAGGACAGTGGGGTGGGAGGAGGTATTGTTTCATATTCTCTGTGTATATATAAAGTCTGCTGCAGTTTCCACGGTATACATCTGATGAAGTGAGCTGTAGCTCACGAAAGCTCATGCTCAAATAAATTGGTTAGTCTCTAAGGTGCCACAAGTACTCCTTTTCTTTTTGCGAATACAGACTAACACGGCTGTTACTCTGAAACCTGTGACTATATAGTCACCTACATACTCATCTCAGATCTGGCCAGTGGGTTTAGGAATAATTCAGCCAAGGAGCAGAGATAATTTGTGAATTATTGATGTTAGCCATACAGTGGGTGAAATTCACCCATAGGCATTTAAGTAGAGCTGAGCAAATAACTGATGATTTTGATTTGGTGGTGTGACAAAGTGGGACTCACCACTGTGGTGCTTCCTGCTGGCCATCCTCAGAATTAGCTCTCAACCCTTCCAGTCCACCTTCAGCTAGTGGTGTCACGCTTGCCATCACTGCTGTCTCCACTCTTTGGCCCTGCATCACTCCCCAGACTACAGCATCCTCTTCTGGGCACAGACCTCCAGCTGTGTCCCCACTCCAGTATTGTCTCCTTTCCGGGGGACCAGCAGTCCTTAGTCCCACCACTTGCCTCAGCATCCAACTGCAGTCCAAGGTCCAGTCCCTTGCCTCAGGGGCAAACTGCAGTCTGGATACCAGCCACTCTCCTCATTGGCATGTGGGGATCAAGGTGGGAGGGGACCACTCTCAGTCCTGACCCAGGGACCCAATAGCCAGCAGCCACTTACTGTCCTCCTCCAACCTGCTGCCTAATTTCCCTGAGCCACTTTCCCCCATAGCCCTAGCACCCTCTCAGCCCATGTAGCAAGGCCTCAGCCTGGCAGTGGTCAGCCAGCAACTCACCCTTGCACTCTGCTTCCCCTGCCCAGAACTGCTCTATTCTCCAGGCAGCCAGTCCTCTTCCCTTGCTTTCCAGGGAGAGACTTCCCTCTGCTCTGCTGAGCAGTCCTTTACATATGGCCCTCGCCGGCCCTGATTGGCTGCTCCAGAAAGCCTTCCCCCTATTGGTGGGTTTAATAAGCCCTTTCCTGCTTAGTGGGTTCTGCGCAGCCTCCCTGGTGCTACTTTTAACCCCTTCTTCTCCCTGTGTGCGGCAGCCGCCCCACCACAGGTGGCTAAACTGAAAAATAAAGTGGGGGGGGAAAAAACCAATCATTTGGTTTTGAACTGAAAGGGGTTTTTTTTCTCATCAAAAAGAACTGAAAAAATTATGTTCGGTTCAAATGACATGTTTCAAATGTCAATTCAAAACATTTTGAAATGAAATGATTTGACATTTCCAAAAATTTTTTTCATTTTTTTTCAGCCAAAACTATTCGCCAATCTGACCCAAATTTGCAAATCTGAAAAATGCATTTTTTTTTTTTTGGTAAATGTACTGTTCACTGAATATTTTTTGCCCTACTCTCCTAAGTCTATTTAAGTCTCATATTGAACACTTAAGTGGTGCATAGGTCTTGTTCTGGACTTCTACACAGGGTGAATTTCTCTGAGTGTGGATAGTGAATTATGAATAGTGACTACATGAAGCTATAGTAATGAATAGTTTGTGAACATGTTCCCTTTCCACAGTGAATATGTTAATATAAACCATTTACTGAGTACTTTTGAATAACGAACAAACTTGTAAAAATGGAATTCTGTTCATTAATAGTTCATGAACAGAAAAAGGAGTTAAATTAGTTGAATACATCATTCACCACACATAATTTCCGTGCTGTAATCTCTTCAGCAATTTACTTAACTCATCCACATTGCACTTCCTGTGTTATGGAACACACTGAAAAACATACAGAGTATGTATCTACGTTTAATTAGGAAAAACAGGAAATTCATCTCTGTGCAGAAAGCCGGCACAAGATCTGTGCATTGTGGCAAAGTTAACATTGCAGTAGGAACTGAAATGTTTTCATTTCCTGACTTCTTGTGATATTGTGTGTAAATTTTAACTATGCATTCACTGAGGGCCAACATTTTCAAACCAGGTGCCTAAAGTTAGGCTCAGATCCATGTTCAGGACCTAATTAAGGGTACATCTACACGGGGGGGAACAAACAAACAAAAAAGCCCTGTGGTGGTGAGTTTCAGAGCCCAGGTCAATTGACTTGGGCTCATGGGACTCACGCTACAGGGCTAAAAATAGCGTAAATGTTCAGGCCTGGGCAGTAGCCCAGACTATGAAACCTGGAGAAGGGGAGGGCCTCAGAGCCTGGATTCCAGCCCAAGGGGGAAGTCTACCCTGCTATTTTTATTTATTTATTTATTGCAGTGTAGGTATATTCTAAGTGGCCTGATATTCAAAGGTGCCAACAGATCCCTTTGGCTATAATGGAAGCTGCTGGGTTCTCTGCACTATTGAAAATCAGGCCAGAGTTTTTTGCATTTTCTATCTTAGGAAGTGTTTTGGTTTTAAATAAAAACACTGCACAAATGGTAAATTTGGGGTATTTTATAAAGACATATTATAAATCAATTTTCCTTGGTTGGTTTATAATTACCATATTGGGTCAAGCCAGTGGTTCATCTAGTCCAGTGTCCCATCTCTGACAATGGCTAGCATCTGATGCCTCAGGGAATGGTGCAAGAAACTCTATAGTGGACAAATAATATCTTTCTAACCCCTATCAGTTAGCAATGGTTTTATGCCTTTGAAGCATGGGGGTCAAATCCCTTCTAAAACATTTTTAAAATTTTTTTATCCTGTATTGGTTTCTACCTAAACTTCAGATCTAGAAAGGCATTTCTCATTCAAGTGCACACAATTGCTAGAAAACTCTCCAGGACTGTAGTAGTCATTGAAATTTAGAAGTATATTTATAAAGTTGTATATTTATAAAGTTGATCTTGAGTCTATGCAGATCCTAATGCTTAATGACCATTAGCTGCTTGTTTGGACATTATTTCCCAGATCATCAGCAAATCCCCAGGAAATGCCCTGTATATTGTTTTGCCAGAATATTCTTTTTAAGAAGCAACTTTCCCAGTTACTAAATAAGTGGCCCAGAGTAAGATTAATGATTTACAGCTTTTGCTGGGGGTTTATATACAAATGTACAACTAAAAAGGATTTTAGTTTATGTGAAAGGCTGAGTTTCCTGCTAGTGTTCCTGCATACTTCTGGCATCAAAGGAAACCTGGATTCTGAGAGCACTACCAGGCAGACAATGAGGAATCTGTACCCATTAATGTCTCAGTGAAATGGAGAAAAGAGGTCAAGAAGCACTACATCTTCAGCCCTCACTCGCTAAAAGGTGCTCTGATTTGCTGATAGCATTCATAAGGCAGACACTGAACAGCACTTGCTACTGGCTGCAACGCAACTTTGTTGGTAAGGGATGATGGATCTAGTGCTATTTAAAGAACAGTGCAAAGACCAAACAAAACAAAATAATGGCAATAAGAATCCCTATTGACTGTCTCATGTTTTCTATTATATCCCACAATAGAAGTTACACTTCTCACACTACATCTAATGTATGTTGTACTGAACTGAATTAAAGAACATAACAGACAGGCATGTTTCTTTCATTGTTCACTGAGGCCTTGAACACCAGTATTGCAGTGAAATGGTGGGATTTTCAAAAGCCCTTAGTATTGGCCAAACTCCTTTATTCACTGAAGCCCATAAAATCTCCCTCCCACAGCATGTTGCTTTTCAGCTGTTGTACAACCAGTTCCAAGAACTAAGAAAAACATTTTTCCTTTGAGTGATTGTCCACATATACATTCCACTGTAGGTGTATGTGCGCCCAGCGCACTCGAGTTCAACACTTTTGCCAGCAATGCTACTAGGTGGCCGATGCGCCTTTGCTCTCCTTATGTTCTCAGACAAGGGCGTAAAAGAGTCATGTCTGCCACCTCCCTTCAGGTCTTTCTTACTGCCTATGGTGAGAGATGGAGTTTCCCATAGCTTTAGCTTTGGCTAGCTAATGTTGCAAACAACTGTTTTTGTAAGTAGTTAACTTTATAGTCTATTTAGTAAGTCAGCATTTAGTATGGTATAGTTAGTATATAGTATTCTTGGTGATAGTTGTGTTTAGTATGTGGAGGATTCATTATGAAGAAATTCCCAGGTTTTAAATAATGTGCCTCATGCAGGGCTGTTATCTCTATCACGGATTAGCATGCTAGTTTAATTTGTCTAGATGAGGGACGTATGTTCTGTTTGTACCTCCTTCCCCATCAGAACTCAGAAATAGAGGGACGGTCGTCTCAAGATTCACCTCATGAAGGAGGTGATGCAACCTGCTTCTGAGCCAGGTCCCGACCAAGATACAGGGGACTTGGCTTCAGCTCAGAGTGCCCCTCCAGCTGCTTTTCACTTGAAGCACAAGTTTGAGTGAAAAATGTCATATCTTGCCTTTTCACTCAGATTCAAAGTGTCCTAAGCTCCCTGACTCTGGCAGGGATTCAAGGACTTGTTCTCTTTTGAGAAAATTGTTAACAAAGTCTTCTGATACTGCTTCAAAGCCTCACAAATTTAAATGGTCACTGGTGCTGTCTCAGACAGCATCATCCACTTTGGTTCCCTGGGGTCCATCAAGACCAGTGTCTTCACCAGCACAGAATACTACCTCTTCGCAGCTGATTCAGCTTGCATCAGCATGTTAGCACTGATCTGTATGCCAGAGGTGCCCTTCATCCACAGGCTTTCTTATTAATGGGAGATCTTTTGTTTTTTATTACTTGACTTTCCCTTGATACAATAGACTCCTTTTCTGCCTCCTTCAATGACATCAGCATCACTGGTGTCGTCAACATCGTCAGTGACCACGCTGGCACTACTAGCTCCATTGATACTTATGACACCACCGATACACACAGCACTGCCGACGCATACCTCACTACTGATGTGCTCTCAGATGCCTGCACCATCAGCATGCCTCACACCCTTGATGCTTGTGCCAATGACTTGTTTGGCACCATCTGACACTCCTCTACCACTGTCCTTGGCTTTGTCAACTTTTCAACTACCCCAACCACCCACAACCCCAACGGGAACTGCTCCTCTCTATTCTGAGGACAGGTCATTTCTTCAGAGTCTGAGAAGTGAGGAACCTGTTTCTCTACCCAAATCTTTTATCCAGTACAGGTCTTTGGATACCAGACCTGAGAATCAGCACTGGGTCCCTTATGGAGAACCTTTAGCGTGGGGGTCCTCCACCATGGATGGCTTATTTTATGTCATTTCCTCCATGCTCTCATAGGTCATGGACCAACAGACTCTAGGACTCCATCTCAAGCCACTTTTAGGAGGAAATATCCTTCTTCTGAAGTGCAGGATCCTTCTGTGCAGCACATAGCAACCCTTCCTCCACCTTCGGCCCTGGAACCTAAGGAGGAGGACAAGTTGTTGGGGGAATCATTAGACACTGCTTCTCCCATATCTTCATCATTGCCAGATGAGGCAGTCACCCATATATACATTGAAGCAGAAGACGTTTTCTATTTGGGCACAATCCCATAGTTTATCACCCCAACACAGAGAGATTATACATGTGCTGAAATCTTCTGCCTCTAAAATCATCATGCCTCCTCAGATAATTCAGTGAGAGTTCACCTGGCTTCTGTTTAGACAATACATCCTCCAATAGATTGTAGTGAATGAGAGAAGAAGGAAAACCTCTCTCTCTCTCTTTTTTTTTTTTTTTTTTTTAATGGCCTAATCAACACTTACTCCCCATGTCTGCTCTGGTACCTGTTTAGGATATAAATTTAGTTTTATCTAAACTTATGGGACTCCCTTTTGAGCCTATTGTGACTTTTGAGCCTTAGTTGACTATGAAGATGACATATTTGGTGGCAATCACTTCTGCAAGAAGAGTTTCAGAACATCAAATTTTCCTGGCAAAGCCTCCTTTTTTTATAGCCTTTCATAAGGACAGAGTAATCCTTAGGTCACATCCTAAATTTACACCTGAGGTAGTGTCATCCTTCCATTTAAACTGAACCATTAACCTTCCAGTGTTTTGTTTTTTTTCCGCCAAAACCCCACTTGTCTAAGGTTGAAGAGACCATGGCATACGTTGGATGTTCATTGAGCCCTAGCATTTTATTTGGACTGTACTAAACCCTTCAGATCTTCTTCCAGACTCTTTGTAGTCTATGTTGAAAGAGCAAGGGGTCAAACGGTATCATCTCAATGAATCTCACGCTTCAGTTCTGATTGTATCAAACTCTGTTACCAGATTGCTAAATTCTCTCCTCCACAGAGAATAACAACTCCACCAAAGCTCAATCTACCACTTCAGCTTTCCTGAGTAACTTTCCAATGGCAAGATATTTGCAAGGCAGCAGCATAGTCATTTGTGCATACTTTTTCTACTCATTACACCATTATTCAAACCTCTCATGATGAGGCCAGCTTTGGCAAGTTTGTGTAGCAATCTTTATCAAAAGATCCAAAATCCCACCTCCTGTAAGGGAATTGCTAATGACTCACCTACAGTGGAAGGTATATGTGCACAATCATTCAAAGGAAAAAAACAATTACTTACCTCGCAGTAACTGTTGTTTGAGACATGTCGTGCACATATACATTCCACAACTGTCCCATCTTTTCCGCTACTTAGGACACTACTAACAGCAGTATGAAGGAACCGAGGTGGGGAGGTGGCAGATATGCCCTTTCATGCCTTTGCTTGAGAGCATGAGGAGTGGGGTGCATATGCAGCTTAGTGACATTGCTGGCAAAAGTCTCTGATTCAAGTGCACACCTACAAAGGAATGTATAAGTGTTCAACACATCTAGAAAAAACACTGTTACTGTACGGCAAGTACTCTGTTTTTCTATGATGAAAATGCCCACGGTTAGTTCAGAATGGCTTGATCTTGGCCAATGTGGAAGCATCTTAAGTTTCTTGATAATTATGGTACTACAATCCTATATCTGAGAATCAGTAGCCAATTCAAACAAAAAACTCTTCTTAGTTTGACCAGGCACAGGGTAGCCAAGGATGATTGTGGATTCTTGTCCCAATGAAACAGGAAGGAGGAAAGGGTGGGAGATGGACTAGAGGTGGGATTTTTACAAATGATAGTCAATGAGATTTGGCCATCCTGAATCAGGTGCTTTTTAAAATCATGTCCTAGACCCATTAGAGGTCCCTTAAATCCCAAATGATTCTGTAATTGGGACATTCATTCTCTCTCTCTCTCTCTCTCTCTTTTCTAAAACAATGTTGCTCTACTGGTGGTGATGACTGCAAAGCCTGTGGTAAAAATAGTCCTAGGCAAGGTTAGAATTGCACCTTTACAATTAAGCCTTGTCAATCCCAGTTAAATCTTTTGACTGCGTAAGTCAAACCAGGGTGAGCTGCTCTGTCTTTTTCTTGTTCTTTTCCTTTGTTCTCCTTGCCCCCACCCCGCTTCCAATAAAAGCTACTGCAGCACAGGCATGTCAAAACCCTGAAAGTTGTCTGGCACTTCAGATCAAGGAATGGATTCAAATTCACTGCCTCAGGATATGTGCCAAGTCTCTGCACTTATCTTTTTCTTGTATTACTGACTTTTCAGCTTTCACTGGAGTAGCTCTCTGCTTTTACTTGTTGCATTCAAACCACAAGGAACAGAATCAAGTGGAAGGTGGTACCTGAACTCTAAGCTATGCAAGGGACCCTTCTCCTGAAGCGTCTCTCTGGCTAGAAGAAGAAAATGAGGATGGAAGAGCTGGGTGGGGGATAAGAGTGAAACTGAGTTGCCTTTAGCAATAAGCCATAATTTTTTAAACTCTTATAAATTAAGAGTATTGTAGACCACTTTGACTACTGCTGAAGTCTACAATAATAATAAACTTACTGGGCAATTGTGATGGAACAGTTGATGTAAATATATTCACAGTGGTTAATATTCATTGGCACACTATGTTACTTCCAGATTTATTCTGTGAAGATACTGAGTTCAGATTTATTTGTTGGGAGATTTTAACCTCTTTCTGCAAGATAGCTTAGATGAGTCCTCAGGAGCTCCTTAACGACCTGAAAATCAAAAATCAATCCTCCAAAAAGTGTAAACATGGATGAATTGCTAAGGAGGAGTACCACTACTTATACCATAGCCAGGAATTTGGAGGCCTGCTAGGTGAGAACCTAGGGGTGTCCCCTTTCCTTTAATAATATTCTATTATCAATGTAATCAAAGTATGCAAATAATGATGCACAAAAATCTAAAATTAGTAATTGGTTGTGAATACCTTCATAACTAAACAAATAAATAAATTGCCTGTCCCATTTTATTCTTGGAGAGACACAGTAAGTAATATCTTTTATTGGACCAACTTCTGTTGGTGAGAGAGACAAGCTTTTGAGCCACACAAAGCTTTTCTTCAGGTCATGTGCTCCCATGCATTTTACTCTTGTCACTAGATAACTACTGGAAAAAAGAGTGAGTGTTTTTCTTACCGTCTTTCTGCTGAACAATGGAGTGCTGTATTGATGAATTCTTCTCTCACGCCCTGGAAGTCCAGTGTCTTGCAAATGTCACTTTCTGTGGACAATGTAACCTGTCCTACCAAATGTTCCTGAGATGTGGTAGACCTCATAAGTTTTTATCAACTTAAGCTCTGAGAAACTTCTTTCTACTTGGAGCTGTGAGAAACACTCGGAGAGCAATACACGTGATTGCGTACACTGTGGACAAATTGCTTCTAAAAATGAACAGAAGTCTCTTAAGTACATCCACAGGTTTCAGCAAAACACCAGAGACTCCAGAGTTCACGTACAAGCTTGTGCCTGTCTACATCAGCAATACTGCCATCAAAACTTTTCAGAGCTGATTCCAGGGTACTGCACAACTTTTTCCAATTCACTTGAGAAAAAGTTTGCAAAAGTTTTTCATATCACCCAGGAATCCAAACACAGTCATATCCTTTGACAATAATTCAAAACTTTCTCCCAGCTGCATGAGAGCATCTATAGCAACACTCAAGAAGTCAAATTAAAATCTCTTTTCTGCATTGCCAATAACTGGATCCTCTGCTTCGTAACTGAACAATTTCTTCTTTCTGTGTACTCGTGTTTTAGCTAGTTCCACAGGCACTGACATTTCTTCTGCTTTTGTTTAGCAGTAAACAATGCCTCTTCAAATCCATCTTTATGATAATTCTATATTTCTGTCTGAGTAGCTTCCATTAATTTGCTGACATCATCAAGACCAAGCATTGAGCACCCCAATATTTGGTTTCCAATATTAATTTAAAACAGTAAGTTGTGCCAAACCACAGGGGTGACGATGAACTGAAATGAGGAGAGTTCATCTGCATATACCCAATTATCTTTTGTTTCTCTCCAACAGTGCCAATTGCACACTCTCTCTGTGTCTGAAACCACACAGCTTTGACACTTTCAATTGTTCTCCCACCTTGTGTCAGGGAGAGGCTTCAATGTTTTCACACAGGATTTCAAAACTAGCCAGCTAGCTGAAGCTGCAGATACATTCGTTGAACACTGAAAAAAGGTTTTTGACCAGTTTGAAGAATTTTCTTCTTCATTCAACACTAGATTTAAGGAATGCCTTTTTGTTCTTTCGAATTAAGCGAGTTTGCACACCTTGATGCTGCCCTCTTATATTAGCCCCTTATCATATATCCCTGTCCCCTGCAATTATCAAATGTCATTATACCTTGTCTGGATAACTCCTGAAGTACCTCATATGACAGAGCCTTTCCTGCACATTCAGAAATGATAGGAAGTGCTCTTCATTTACTTCTGTGTTACTCAAAATAACATTAATTCCTTGTGACTTATATCACATGTGCAATCCAAAATAAAGGAGTAATACTTCATCTTGTTTATGTTAATAATTGTACCTGTTGAAATAAGTTCAAAATGATATCATTTTGTACTGTAGGGCTTAAGTAATGGGGCCTTTCTTTTTAGCGAAGGACAGTCTACATATTCCTTCATCATAGGCTCAAATTTAGCCATTAACTTGACTTGGCAAGAGAAGTTTCCATTTTCACACTCATTCAGTATTTCCACAGATCCGTGAGATGCTAGGTTCAGCTAAGTGAAGAACAATGGCTGCAATTCTTTCAAATACACCTCACAAGTGTTATTGCTCAAAATTGAGAGATGATTGTGAAGTCTGGTCAATTGGAGATTATTTTCAGGCATAGTTCCAATTCTCTCCACTGTATTTCCAATATGAATGTGGCTTTTTCTCATGAGTTGAGAGTTGTGTAGATATTGCCATTCCTGAACACCAATGAGACTATGTTTATCAATTCCAAATAGTTTGCAACAAAAACAGAACACTGCATTTATTTGACTTGTATATGAGCTAGTGTCATTGTACCTTTTCTCCATTTTCTTACATAATTTTCTTTTGTAAACCTTCTTATGTTGTGACTTGGAAAACTTTTGCCTTTAGCTTGCAACGGTCCATGTCTCACTATGGTTATTCTAGTTTTGCCATCTATGAATTTGGGCCACGTTGGAGGATCACTGATGTCAAAAAGCGACACTGGAATTAGTGGAATGTTTTTCTGAATTGTGGCTACTTTCTTCTACTTGTTGCAATAGAGTGCCATAACTGTCAGATGTTTCTTGCTCCTTATTTTCTTCATGCACTTCTAAGCTTTTTTTCCTGGATCTGTTTCCTGGATTGATTCTACATTCAAAGAGGTGTCAGGAGTCAAATCTCCCAAGTGCACATTTATGTCTCTTAATCTGCTCCTCTCCTCTTTTCCTTCCTTTTTTGCTGCACCTGATGTAAATTTTCTGAAACATAACAACATCTTGTGGAACAGGGTCTGGATGTGTAAATGTTTAGTGCTAGAGGGCAAAAATGGAGTGAAGTGATGCAGCTTCCTCACCCTGTCCTTGCTGTGCTAGGCCCTCAAGCCCTCTCTAGCGCGCACACACACACAGGTAAGGCCACACCCAGCTGCAGACACAGACTGAAATCAGCTCTAGGGGGGGAGATTCAGCTCAGGGATTTATTTGGCACTCACGTGCACACCTCTTTTGGGGTGTAAACCCAAAACAATATTGTCTTGTGCTGTATAGAGAGATCTGCACAACGCAAGCTCATGTTGGGTTTGCCATTTCATGTGCCAGTTCTTTTAATATTCTTGGGTGGAATTATCCAGCCCTGCCCCAACTAGTCCCATTAAGCTGTCTGAGTTTGTCTTTCACCTTGGATGAGAATTTCTACTTCCTTATCCTCATTTCCATTATTCACCATACCACTACCCCTTAGCTCCTCATTACTTGTATTAAAAACTGAGGGAAAATATTCATTTAGGTGTTGGGCCATGCCTACATTATCTTTAATCTCCACTCCATCCTCAATCCTTAATGGTCCAGCCTTCTTTTTCCATGTTTTCTTATATGGCTAAAGAATGTTTTACTATTAGTTTTAATTTCCTTTGCAAAGTCCAACTCTGCTTGGCTTTTGACAGTTCTCACTTTTTCCCTACATATTCCGACCTCCAAGAGGTAGCTTTCCTTGCTGATCCATCCCTAGTAGGCTTTCTGCTTTCTCTTAACACATTTGAGACGCTTGTTTATCCAGTTTGGTCTGCAACCTTTCCCTATCAATTTTTTCTTCTTGCTTGGGATGCAGCCTTCATATAGCTTCTGCAACTTTGACATAAAACAATTCCAAGCCTCCTCCACATTCAGATCCTTGAGTTCTTTCCTAACTAAATCACTTAATTTTTTAAAGTTTGCCATTTGAAATCAAAAGTCCTTGTTGCAGACCTATTTTTGTTTATCCTTCTATTTAGTTTAAACCAAATTAGATCATGATCACTCACGCCAAGGTTGTCTTGCACAACCAGTTCTTCTATAAGGGTCCTCGCTACTTAGCCACTACTAAAATGGCATCACCTCTTGTTGTTTCAGTGATTATTTGGTGAAGAAATCTGTCAGTGATCACATCCAGGAATATCTGGCCCTTACCATTATTGTAGCATTTGTCCTCCGATCTATATCTGGGAAATTAAATTCTCCCATGATTCTGCAAACACTTACGCATCTACTTAACTTTAAGCACGTGAATATTCCAAATGACTTCAGTGGGATTATTCATGTGCTTGACATTAAGTATGTACATAAGCACGCTGGCCTGATCCAGCAGAACACTAAGTCCCTTGCACGATTGACTATAAAATGCTCAGACTCATTATCCCTCTAGTGAAATTCCAATAAAAACAAAACATAACTTTACTTCTTTAAATTTCTATTGCTAACCACAATTGTTTTTAATTAGATTTTGATTTGGGGGGGGGAGGGAGGGAGAAAAATCGTATTGACTGACACATCCAGGATGAGATTTTAATCTCTCCGAAATTGATGTACTGGGTTAAAATACATGGAGGACAGAGCTAGTGAACAGGAGCAGCAAAGAGGGGAGTTTTGCAAGGGAATGTGAGCCAGATCCACTTAACAAACATACTCTAAACTTAGGGCAAAAAACAAAAACAACAAAAGCCTTGCAAGAATAAAAACAATGCAGGCAGATGTCCGGCAGTTGAGCAGGGGCTATCCAGTTTATTGCACTGAATGCAGCATGTACAATTACCTGCTTTGTGGGCAAGTGGAATATGTGAGCATTTGGTGCAAGGAACTCATGGCCTTCAGAGACTGAGTATGGGCTCTTGAGTGGCTGAACTGGAGGAGCTAAGGGAGACAGAGTGGTACATGGTCCAGACATTCAGGGACACAGTAGAGCAGTCCCACCCCCCAGCCTGACAGCTTCTGTGCTGTTCAAGAGGAGAAAAATCTCAGGGAAGGAAAATATCAAGCTGGAGCAGAGGCAAGCAATCCCATAGTTGGGAAGTTCCTTCCAGATGATGTCATGGTATCTATCGCGCTAAGGATACCCCTCCTGTGGAGAGAACGCAAGTTGTTAGAAAGAGACAAGTAATAGTAATGACAGATAATTTGGTTTGTGATGACCAGCAGAACCACAGGATGAATTGCCTGCCAGGTGCAAAGGCTGCAGACCTCCTGAGCCATTTATAGAAATGTATGTGCAGTGCTGGGGAGGAGCTGGTGGTCATGGTACATATAGATACCAATGACATAAGGAAAGGTAAGACAGATTTCTGGGAGGCCAAATTTAGTTTTCTAGGTAAGAGATTAAAGTTCAGGACTTCCATGATAGCATTCTCTGAAATGCTTCCAGTTCCATGTGCAAGGCCAGTTAAACGGGCAGAACTGTCTGAATGTGTGGATGAGGCGATGGTTTTGGGAGGAGGAATTTAGGTGTATAAGGAACTACAGAACCTTTTTGGAAAGGAGGAGCCTACATAGGAAGGATGGGCTCCACCTAAACCAAAATGGAACCACATTTCTGGCATGTAACATTAAAAAAAAGATCATAGAGGAGTTTTTAAACTAAGGGCTGGAGAAATGCCAACAGGTGCGAAGAAGCACACTATTTGGATGGAGACATCTGGTAGGAAAGCATGAATGAAACTGGATACTGTATGTCCTAGTAAAGAGGCAATGATAGAGGTTGATAACGTACAAGCAGGAACTGAGGAGAAACAGTCAACTGAAAAAGGGGCCCACACAATTACATCACATGAAGGTAGACAATTAAATATTGACAAATTTTATAACTGCTTGTATACAAACACTGGAAGTCTAAATATGCAGTGTTGTTGTCACCATGTCAGTCCCAGGATATTAGTCTGACAGCTTGTCTTAGTTACCAACACAAGTTGGTCCAATAAAAGATATTACCTCACCCACCTCGTCTCTCTAGAAGTCTAAATACTAGGATGGGTGAACTTGAGTGCCTGGTATTAAATGTGGAGACCCATCAGAGAAACTAGGTGGAATGGTGATAATCATGGGCAGGGCCGGCTCTACGTTTTTTGCTTCCCCAAGCAGCAAAAAAACACCAAAAAACTGTCAAATATGCCACCACCGGAGAGAACAGGAATATTGAAGGGAGCTGCCGCCGAATTGCTGCTGATGGCGAGACCTGAGTCAGAAGAGTCGCCACATGATTGCCGCCGCAGGAAACAACGGAGAGGTGCTGCCGCCGAATTGCCACCGGGGCTGCTGCCGGAGTGCCGCCCCAAGAACAGCCAGAGTGCAGCCCCTTCAGCAGCACCACCCCAGGCACCAGCTTGCTTAGCTAGTGCCTAGAGCCAGCCCTGATCATGGGACATGGGGATAATAGGGTACAAAAGATATAGAATTAGAGAATAGGTTGCACTGGTGGGGGAGTGACACTACATGAAAGAAAGTGTTGAGTCAAATATAGTACAAATATTAAATGAATCAAACTGTACTGTCAAATCTTTATGAATAGAAATTCCAGGCTTGCATAAAGAGAATATAGCAGCAGGAATATACTACTGCCCACCTGGTCAAGATGGTGATAGTGACTGTGAAATGGTCATGGAGATTAGAGAGACTACAAGAACAGAAAAACAGAAAACAATAAAACCTGGGGGATTTCAACTATCCCCGTACTGGATGGGAACATGTCACCTCCAGATGAGATACAGAGATAAAATTTCTAGACATTGCTTCTTGGAGCAGCTAGTCCTGGAACCCATAAGGAAGCACAGGATCTGGTCCAAGAGGTGAATATAGCTGAACTGCTTGGCAATAGCTGCATAATGTAATTAAATTTATCATTCTTGTAGAGGAGAAAAATACCGGAGAAACCCACCACAGCAGCATTTAACTTCAAAAAGGGAAACTACACAAAAATGAAGAAGCTGGGCAAACAGAAATTAAAAGGAACAGTCCCAAGAGTGAAATACCTGCAAGCTACATGGAAACTATTTCAAAACATCATAATCAAGGTTCAAACTAAACGTATACCTCAATTAAGAAAAAAAAAAAAAAAAACAGAAAGAGGACCACAACGATGCCATCACAGCTAAACAGTAGATTAAAAGAGGTCGATGTTAAATTCTACTGAGAAAAATAGAAAGGTGCATAAACTCTGGCAACTCAAGTGTAAAAGTATAATCAGGCAGGCTAAAAGAGAATTTGAAGAGCAACTTACAAAAGACACAGAACCTAACAGCAACAATTTTAAGTACATCAGCAGCAGGAAGCCTGCCAAACAATCAGTGGGGCCGATGATCGAGGTGGGCCTTTCCAGAGAAGCTAAATGAATTATTTGCATTCGTCTTCACTACAGAGGATGAGAAGAGATTCCCATACCTATGCCATTGTTTTTAGGTGACAAATCTGAGGAACTCTCACAGACTGAAGTGTCATTAGAGGAGGTTCTGGAACAAATTGATAAATTAAACACTAATCAGTCACCAGAACCAGATGTTATTCACCCAAGAGTTCTGAAGGAACTCAGATATGAAATTACAGAACTACTAATGGTGGTATGTAACCTATTGCTTAAATCAGCCTTTGTACCAGATGACTGGAGGACAACTAACGTAATGCTGATTTTTTTTTAAAAAAAAAGCTCCAGAGGCAATCCTGGTGATTACAGGCTAACTTAAGTACCAGGTAAACTGGTTGAAACGGTAGTAAAGAACAGAATTATCACACATAGATGAACAAGATATGTTGGGGCAGTGGTTCCCAAACTTGTTCCGCCACTTGTGCAGGGAAAGCCCCTGGCAGGCCGGGCCGGTTTGTTTACCTGCCGCGTCCGCAGGTTTGGCCAATCGTGGCTCGCAGTAGTCGCAGTTCGCTGCTTCAGGCCAATGGGAGCCGCTGGAAGTGGCGGCCAGTAAGTCCCTCAGCCCGCGCCGCTTCCAGCAGCTCCCATTGGCCGGGAGCAGTGAACCGCGGCCAATGGGAGCTGCGATCGGCCAAACCTGCGGACGCAGTAGGTAAACAAACTGGCCCGGCCCGCCAGGGGCTTTCCCTGCACAAGCGGTGGAACAAGTTTGGGAACCACTGTGTTGGGGAATAATCAACATGGCTTTTGTAATCATGAAATCATGCCTCACCAATCTATTAGAATTCTTTGAGGGATTCAACTAGCAGGTCCACAAGGGTTATCCAGCAGATATAGTGTTCTTTGACAAGGACCCACACGAAAGGCTCTTAAGCAAAGTAAGGAATGATGGGATAAGAGGGAATGTCCTTTCCTGGATCAGTAACTGGATAAAAAATAGGAAACAAAAGATAGCAATAAATGTTCAGTTCTCACAATAGAGAGAGATAAATAGTGGAGTCCCTTAAGGACCTGTTCTGTTCAAAATATTCATAAAAGATCTGGAAAAGGAGGTGAACAGTGAGGTTGCAAAATATTCAGATGATACAAAATTGCTCAAAATAGCTAAATCTAAATCTGACTGTGAAGAGTTACAAAAGGATCTCAAAACTGGGTGCCTAGATAACAAAATGGTAGATGAAATTTAATGTTGATAAGTGCAAAGTAATGCACATTGGAAAACATAATTCCAACTATACATACAAAATGATGGGTTCTAAATTAGTTTTTAGTACTCAAGACAGAGGTCTTGGAGACATTGTGGATAGTTCTCTGAAAACATCTCCTCAATATGCAGTGGTAGTCAAAAAAGCTAACAATGTTAGGAACTATTAGGAAAGGGGTAGATAATCAAACAGAAAATATCATAATGCCACTATATAAAGCCCACACTTGAATACAGCATGCAATTCTGGTCACCCCATCTCCAGAAAGATATATTAGAAGGGCAACCAAAATTATTAGAGATATGGAACAGCTTCCATAGAGATTAGAAAGGCTGGAACTGTTCACCTTAGAAAAGAGATGACTAAGGGGAGGATATGATAGAGGGCTATAAAATCATGAATGTGAACAAGGAATGAGAAGGTGAATAAGGAAGTGTTATTTATTCATTCACATAACACAAGAACCAATGCTCACCCAATGAAATTAATAGGTAGCAGGTTTCAAAATAACATAAGGAAATATTTCTTTGCACAATACAATTAACCTATGGAACTCATTGCCAGGGGACACTGTAAAGACCAAAAGTATTACTGGGTTCAAAAAAGAATTAGATAAATTCATGGCTGATAGGTCCATCAACAGCTATAATCAAGACAGTCAGGGATGCAACCCCTAAACCTCTGACTGCCAGAAGGCAGGACTAGATGAGAGGGGATAAATTAGTCAATAATTGCCCTGTTCTGTTCATTTCCTCTGAAGCCTCAGACATTGGCCACTATCAGAAGCCAAGATACTGAGCTAGAGGGACTATTGATCTGATCCAGTACTGCCATTCTTATGAAACTTTGCAGTTTTGGTTTGCAGGGGTTTATCAGGCCCCTCAGAGCAAAACATAGCAGAATTTCACCTCCTTTCTGTTGAAACCCCAAAGGAACTGTTACTGTAGCACATGCTATCGTCTTTCCTCCAGCTTCTTCTATCCCCAGTGCAAAGCTTACTTATAGAGAAAGAGATTCTCCCACCATAGTCTGGAGGGTTGGCATGGAATGACTGTACAACTGCTCCATCTCTGTGCAGCTCCTGGGCTGTAGTAGTAGCAGTTGCTTCCTCTCCAACGCTCTAAATGGGGAAGTTGGATACACATACTCTCCTCCACTGGTCGCTCCGCTCAATATTTGTAACAATCCTTTCCATGTTTCTGAGCTGCTTCAAAGAGAACACCATTGTGTCAGAGAAGAGCAGACCCTCTTTGCAGCTCCCCTGCTCTATGCAGCCTTCCACATCTACTGAGCCAGAGGAGTATTCGATTCAATAATATTGTCTATTCATATTTCATAATATGTAGGACCCATATAGAAATGAAAGCAGGGTTGGGAGTCAGGAACACTTTTGGCTCACTCTGGAGCAAGTCAGATTAATTTCTGTGTTCCTCAGTTTGCCCATGTGGCAATAAGATTTCACAGGTGTGCTAACTGGTTCCTGAGGATTGATTAGTTTAATATTTGTGCACTGCTGTTTTGAATAGTTATCGCTCCAAGTATTAAGTACAGCAAATGTCTTGAAGGTCTATTCCCTGGTGCACACCACTATATGAAACGACAGTTCTGGCTTCTGAGGCACCTGATATTTATAGAATAAACATTACAAAGGTGCCAGATAACTTCATCCTTCATCTTAACTGTGCAGTTAAGAATGAGCTGAGTTTTGCATTTAAAGCAAAGGTTCAACCTCTTTGTAATGTGAGAAAAATACAGTGTATCCACCCCAAAATGACAAGGCTTATTCTTTGAGTACAGAATGAATTTATGGACAATTTAAATGTAAACCCATTAAGTTTGTTGAGTTTAAATTAAACAGAAGGAAAGGCACCGTGGTCTAAAGGAGGGCATGCGAGCTTAAGTCTGGCCATCCTGAGCTCTAATCCTAGTTCTGCCACCAACTCACTGTGTGACCCTGTGCAAGTCTCGTCATCTTTCTGTCTGTTTATGCATCTGTAAAAGGGGAACAATAATTCCTTTCCCCCTCTGTCACAGGGGTGCTGGAAGAATTAGTTAACATCTGTGCTTTGAACATAAAATGCTCTTAAAACACTAAGTATTACATAAAATATAACTTTCTCCCTGATGGGAGGAAGCCAGCGTCTGTTCTTTGGCTGGAAGGCAAGAAGGAAAGCTCGCTCCAAAGAGCCTGAAGAACATGAGGGATTGATTTAAAAAAAAATAAAGGAAAATGGGGGTTAAAAAGCTGTATCACAATATAGTGAAAAGCCCTCAAACAAGGTAACACAGGAGACGTATACAGTGGGAAATCCTAAAAACAGTTTATTTCAGCACTTGGAGTCAGACTTCAGTGTCTGAGAAACAGTGGAAGAGGGCACTGATAAGTTCCAGTACAATGAGGTTACCAGACTACTGAACAAACTAGCTGACTTACAAAAAGATCTACCTGGAGGATGCACATAAAAGCAAATAGCTCCACCAATGGAGGTGCATACAAAGCTGTTCACTTTACTGGATTTTACAACTGAAGAGGAGTACAGTACATGAGCAAAGTCACTGATCCATGCAAGCTGTGTATAGTGTGACCATTAAGGTACTTCAAAGTACCATTGGTGATGAAATTGTCTCCCCCAGGAAATATTAAAACAGTTGGAGAGGGGGGAAAATGTGACTGGTATGCTATTTTTTTAAATTAAAACTTGATCTCTATGTACGTGACATGTAAATTTTTTAAAAGTTGTAATAATTAAATAAAAGATATCTTGATACATTTCTTATCTCAGAAATGATGTGGGGAAGTTTGAACAATTTGTAACCTGTACTAGCCATGTAAACAAAAAGAGTGACTAGACAGATAGATATAGATATATCTCCACACATAGAGTCATAGACTTTAAGGCCAGAAGGGGCCATCTTGATCATCTAGTCTGACCTCCTGCATACTTAATTACAACAGTGAAATATTGGAACTGTAGGAGGCAAGATTTGGACAGAGCCTGGATGTGTGGGGCCAAAGGGAGGGTAGAATTGAAGATGTGTCTCATGTTATAGAGCCATTTGACAGGAGAGTGGATGGTATTGTTGACAGTGACTGAGAATGGGGACGGGGAACTTGGAGGATTTCAGAGGTATGACCAGGAGTTCAGTTTTAGCCTTGTTGAATTTCAGTTGATGGTGAGATATCCAAGAGGCAATGTCAAAGAGACAGGTGGGGAAGCAAAATGGATCTGGGATACAGAAGCTTACTTGAGTCATTAAAGGAAAGATGGTGGTTGAAATCATGGGAGTGGATGAGATCACCCAGAGAAACTGGTGATTTATGAGGTCTGATAAACTGTCGAAGGAAAAGGCCAACACCAGGAAATAGCCAGACCTAGGGAATATAGAAAATGAAAGAACAGGAAGTTCAGATCTGAATTTTATGTTGTAACAAGCTATTTTGGGGAAAGAGTTTAATCTTAAACTACAAACCCATGTGGAAAAAAAACATTGTTCCATAATGGGGGGGATCAGTAGTCGAGTCATTCAAACTTGATAGCTCCAGATTGCCATTTGGATGGCTTCTCAGTGATAGTCCTCCACCAAGTAATCAAGTGCCTTTCCTGGGCCCAATCTGGAATGTTATTCAATAGGCTTGCCTTGGGCAAATTCAGATGAGTTCAACACATAATACAAAGTGGAGTTCCTAATCTGATACAAACACATCCTACTCTGTCACACCTCCCATTAATAAAAAGTTAACACGGCTAGTGGAAAGAACATTGCAATGGGATTCAAGACCTGTTTTTTTTCCCCTAGCTCTGCCAGACTTGCTATGTGACCTTGGGCATGTCATTTGTCTGTTTCCCCTCCCATCTTTTGTTCGTGTTCCTATTTAGCTCTTTAGAGCAGAGACTGTCTCTCACTATGTTTGTGGCGTGCTTTGCACAACAGGGCTCTGAGCTCAACTGGGGTGTCTAGGCACTACTGTAATCTAGTACTACTACTAATAACCATGTCTTTTGTGTGTGAGTAGTTGTAGCTAATGCTAAGCGAATACTGCAGGAGTGAATAAATAAAATACTAAGTACTAGATTGAATTGAATGTACTAGAGGGAGCTTTAGAGAAGGAGAAGAGAGAAGTATTAGAAAAAAATTATTACATTTGCGTATGGAATACAGCAAAGTTAGGCAAAAGCCAGAAGCAATTCCTTTCCCCCTGAGTGCCTTCCTTTGTGACTACCTGAGCCCTACTCACCATCCTCCTTTTGTAAGAACTTTTTCCCAGCATGCTTTTCTGAGGCTGGACCTTTAAATTTGGCAGGGACAAGCAGCTGTAGCCCTAAAATGGCTATTTTGCAGCTGGCTCTTCTCTTGTAGCTGGTAAACATTTTTAACCTGTCACTTGTCAGATGCTTTCTCTTTCTTGTTCTGGAAGAGATGGCACATTCTTACATTGTGAGTTTGCTTGGATAAAGAAACTAGTTTAATCCAGCTGACGGCTTCTTGCTTGCTTACTGCAGCCAAAACACAAGTCCTGTTTTTGACAAGTTTGAATCATACCTTGAAAGCAGTTTTCAGATATTAAAAGTTCCCCCAGGTTTCTTCAGGACTAGGGCAATATCATCCCTTCATGACGCTGTGTGGTTTGTTTTCTTTTCCTTAAGAAATGTGCAAGATTTTCATGTTCATGAAAGATGTTGGTCTATTTAGTCCCAGGGGAAGGGAAGAGACAAAACCCTTGAAGAGGCCTCAGGACAAGAACAAAACCTCAGCCCTATAAAAGATGCTAGACTGACAATGCTGTAGACTGAAGACCTCTTTTTAGCCACAGATTAGTTACATCACAGGTACTGCTTCCCCATCCTAAACAGCAAAATAGCTCTAGGGGTACTACCTCTAACATTGAGAGTGTATCTCACTTTTCATGTCCTTTCACACCTCATCCTTTCTATAGCTCTCATCATTATGCTATCTGAGCAGTTAGATTAGGATTAGCTTCGCACTTTTTCTTCCCCTCCCCACCTAGAAATGGGGGATGGGCGGGGTCAGCATTGGGGGACTATCAGTTACAATGATCTAATAAACTAAGCCCTGTAACACACATTAGGAACTTGTTGCCTGATCCAAAGCCTAATGAAGTCAATAGAAAGACTTTTGTTCAGGCACTTTGTCCGTAACTTTTTATACACCACCTTGAATAACATACTCCATTCTGTCAGCGCTGTCTGCAGCACCAGGGCTCCATCCAAGACCCTTCATAATGTCAACTGCAATAAATAATGGAACAAACTATTCACACGTCATATGTGAGAATGTACCCTCATTTTACAGTCCATCTATCAAATATACATGTACTGCAGCTTAGCAAACCAGTAGATTTATGATTGTAACTGCCCTAGCACTGTTTTAGCTGTTTTAAAGGATCATTACTTCAAACACTGCCTAATATAATAATATATTTTAATGTATTGGAGTGCAGTTCATGAGACCCTCTGGGCACCTTAAAAAAACAAAAACAATCTAACTAAACCCAACATTTTACAAAGTAGCTAACAATCCTCAAATGCAAGAGAGGGAGTGGATTTAGAACATCCTCACATTCATGGGTGTTCAGGTCTGCAGTTTTGGTTTGGCCCATTATAAAGATAGAGGAGCCATTTCAAACGTACACAAGTTAAGGGGATTCAAAGTTTTGGTTCAAGCATATCTGTAATCTAGGGCTTCCGTTACCGTTTACCATCCTTTAGATTGATCTATGAAATTATATTTAATAAAGCAACTAGAAGAGGATGGAAATGTATATCTTTTCCTAAAGAGAGTTGAAAATTTACAAAATGAGTTGGATGAAAGACAGAACACAGGTAAGAAAGAGTCTTTAAGAAGATATTTCTGTTTTTCGTCGTGGTGGAGGAAGAGATAATGTAACCATACCTCTCAAATGACGAAGGCCCAAATGTGGATTTCAATGTGTGACAAAGACCCAAAATATGAGAGGGGGGAATTTTCATGCAAAAATGCTGTAGAATTCCTTTCTTTAGTGTAAGTAACTCTTTCTGCAACTTTAGTTCATGCCCCTTTATTTCTGATGTAATTGATCTTCATCAATAAAAGTGAGGGAACATCAATTTGATAACTGTGGGATTTAAATGGATGAGATCTAGAAGCTGATCCAAAATTGGATTTCCCATAGGAAATTCTGACATTTCAAAATTTCCTTTCATTCCACAGTGGAATGAAAAGTTGAAATTTACAGCTGAACAAAAACTCTGAAGAATTTTGTTTTGGAAATGTCAATGTTTCATTCTGATAATGTGAAAACATTCTTATAAAATATTAAATAGTATATATTTAATAAATATAATTCATATAAATACAATGAATTAAAAGATTTAATAAGTTAAGTAAAAATAAAGTCCGTATGGAGCAAAATGAGCAAGTTGAAATGAAACAAAACATTTGAAACAAAATTCTTCATTTTGATTCAAATATTTTTGAAAATTTTTCTATCAAAAATTTTGTGAAAATCTACATGTTCCTGTGAAATGTTTAAATTTGACAAAACAGCATTTTCTGATGGAAAATTGTTTTGTCAATTTTTTTTTTTTGACCAGATCTTGTGACATCCCTTCAAATGAGGGCATTTGAGCTTGTGGCTCTAACTTCTTAGCCTTCTGACCCTCTCTAACTGAATTATGGTACCCTGGAGAAGAGGAGCTATCAAAAAGGGAAGAAGGGAGATGGATTCTCTCCCTGAACGACACTGTGCAAACTGCAAGTCACTTTCATAGGCCATTCCAGCGAATGCTATTGATGTTATGCTATCCCAGTGAGTCTCAAACTTTTGTTCTGGTGACCCCTTTCATATAGCAAGCCTCTGAGTGTGACCCCCTTATAAATTAAAAACACCTTTTTATATATTTAACACCATTATAAATGCTGGAGACAAAGCAGGGTTTGGGGTGGAGGCGGACAGCTCGTGACTCCCCATGTAATAACCTTACGACCCCCTGAGGGGTCCCAACTCCCAGTTTGAGAACCCCTGTGCTATCCCACATTTAAGATTATGAATATGTAGAAGTTGGTCAAACTGACAGTAACCTCCATTTACATCTCAGGGAACACAGGAGAGCTATAAAGTTGCTCTGTTTGGAAAATTCAATTCTAGCAGAAATTACATGTCTATGGCTAGCAACCCCAAGCAGATTGGAAACTAACCAGAATATCAGCAAAACAAATGACCACAAACCACAGAAAATTCTTAGAACCATGGCATGACAAAAAGTGCTCAAAAGACATGGAAGGGATGATTTATTAAAGACTTACACTTTTGTATATACAGAAAATTGCACAGTTACTCTTGGAAAGGCTTTTAATTCATTTGGCATTGTATGGAGTATCAGCCCTAACTAAAACAGCCTGTACAACATTTGTATCCTTATCTCTGTATCACCACTGTGTGTTCGGCAACTCCCCAAGCACAAATCATTGAAGGATTTTGAAAGTACACCAATCTTCTCACCCGCTTTCTACAAAGCAGAGAGAATTCCCATACAACAACAAGGACAGGAGCGCTCTTACTGTGCAGTTTGGTAATGAAGTATGGGAGGATGCCCTGGTGTTACACAGATTCTTCCATGATCTTTCAGGACCAGTTTATGAAGCCTGTGGTTTGCAATTACACAAGCAGTTCCATTGAAGTTAATGGGACCATTTGTGAGCAATTGCTCATCAATGTAAATCTCTCACAATCTGGCCCTCAGTGTTAAGTATCTGACAAAATGTGATGTAAATTATTCCACAGAAATACCCCTTCACCTTCTCACATCCCAGCTCCCTTTCAGAAAATCTGGTCATTTCAGCTCAAGTTATGTCATAGCTTCTACTTAACTAACAAAGCTGTTCCAGTGCCGTGTGGTCTACTATAATGGTGGTTTCTGGTTGCAGTGGAATCTCTGATACTGGCTGGTGTAGTGGCTTTACACATATGCTCTCTGGCTCCTGCTTTTTCTCTCCTGGGGTGTTTTCTGTTGCAATACAAAATAGCTACCAGGGCTCCAAATGCAGGGAGTTATGAATACTAAAAGAGGAGATTGAAATCACGTGTGCTTGTGCAGAACAAAAGAATTGATTTTAAACTCCATTAAACTCTCCCCAGATCCCCATAAATGAGCAGAAACAAGCACAAACTACCTACATTTAAAAGGTGTGGTATTAAGTACTGCGTATAAAGGTTAAGAGCAGTGATACAATAGGTCAGATTTCTGTACTTAAGCAAAAAGAACTGGCCCCAAAAGTACATGTTCCAAATTGGGCTGGATTTGTTTCATTAGCAAAGAATGAAGCTGAATGCAGGCTAAGTTGAACAAGTGGAACTTAATTAGACCACATGTACTGCTTTGTCCTTGACACTGTGTTGCTTCCAGTTCAACTCCTCACATTCTCTATTTTCCTGGTGTCCCCTCAGTAACAGTCCCTCCGGGGAACATGGGCCTCCTGAGTCTAGTTCCACTGATCATGATACAGGAGTAAGGCTAAATGTGGCCTGGATCAACCAGAATCAACTTGCTTGTTACTGGGAGGGACAGGTGGGGTTGCAAAGTGAGAGGCCCCTCTGAAAATATGTTCTAATTGTTTTTGTCTTTCTCAGAGGAAGAATGGCCTTTCACATTTTTGGGGGGCCCTTTATAAACATAGGCCTCAAACCTATTTGTGTACTTGGACTGTGTGGGAGGTGGCCCTTTGAAAAATTCTGTGGTAACTTCAGTATGACCTGACCTGGAATGATTCAGCATATCCATCCAATCTTGCCTAAAGTGGCATATGAAGAATTCTTGAATCTTGCTCAACCAGAAGATTGATACCGAAGTCATTGGTAGAATTCTATGGTCAGTGTTATGCAGGTTGTCAGACTAAATGATCATAATGGAGCCTTCTGGCCTTAAAATCTATTAATCTAATACCAAAGTTAGTGTTTCTTGTATTCAGGGAGTTCTACAGAGGCTTCTCTCTTATAAACCACAGGCTATCCCAAGTCTCTTGCTCATAGCATTACCACAGCATGGTCCTCACTGCCATCATTATGGGTGCGTCAGTGTTTCCATTATTAATCTTAATTTTCACAGGTTTATATAACTGAGCTGTAAAAATTAGCTCCAAGGTGAAACTTGGCAGACAAAGTTTAGCCTATAAGTGAATTTTTTGTTTTTGGTAACACTTAGAATGGAATAATCTTCACCATGCTTAAGTATGCATTTCCCTGTCTGAGCTCATTTATTGTCCCAGGTGCTCCGGTAGGTGTTGGCCGATTGGGTAATAGAGCTTGGGGAGCTGAGAGTCTTAGTCAGATGTGCTGAGAAAGGTCTTGGTTTATAGGAACTAGTCCAATTGATACTGAACATGTTTTGATTTCAGCTTTCTGTGTGTGCCTAGAGTAAGGGAGAGTCATGTTTTAAATATATCTAGATAAATAAGTGTCATTTAGATGGACAGTTTTCACCCTTAAAATCTTTCCAGTTTTTTACTTTATAATTAGTTGATATATATATAATCATATAATATCAGAGTTGGAAGGGACCTCAGGAGGTCATCTAGTCCAACCCCCTGCTCAAAGCAGGACCAATCCCCAATTTTTGCCCCAGATCCCTAAATGGCCCCCTCAAGGATTGAACTCACAACCCTAGGTTTAGCAGGCCAATGCTCAAACCACTTCCCTGTACTTAAGGAATACCTAAGCAACCAGTAAATACTGAAGTATCATTAGTACCTCAGGCAACTGAAAAGTGCGTGACTGTTGGAATACGACAGCTGCTGTATATCAGTGGAGTAGCCTCTGGTTATTACAAATGTTTCTGATGTTTGTGATTGCAATACTACGAACCCCATGTGTGCAAAACTCATAAATCAGTCTCTAAAAGAAATCACAAATGGGCTGAGAAATCACAAGATTAAAAAAAAAAATGCTGCAATCTGTGTTCTTTTTATTTGAATTTGAGGTTCCGAGCCTTTTAGATTCACATTTTCAAGACTTTTTGCAAGAGTAAGGGGTAGACAGTTTCTCTCTATTTTTTCCCCCCTTTTTTAAATGAAACTGGAGATTCTCATTTAATAAAATGAGTTCAGGAGTTGGGGTTTTAAGGAAAACACCAATTATCCCTGATTCTCAATAACAACACAAAGATTGGTAACACTGATCATTAGCAATAGGTGAAAATACTATGCACTTTCAGGCACTTTTACTCCTAGGAGCTCAGAATTCTTTAGCATCATTTTATTAAGCCTCATAGAAGCTCTTTGTGATAGGTAATTATTTTTATTCACCTTTTGTTGACTGGTAATTTGAAATGATTTTCCACAGAGTGAGTCCAGGGCTTTGTCTTCACCAGGAAAAAGGTATTTTTATCACCTGGACAAGGCAGTGGAGTCGCATGCAGTCTAGGTGTTAACATACATTAGTAATAGCAATCCTGATATTAGCAACTTGCGGTTAAGTTGGGAACCAATCCCATCCCATGAACCGCCATGTTAATGGCATTCAGATATTGGCAATGGCATGCCACTTATTAGCAACTTTTTTTTTTAGAGAAAGACCCCACCTGCCGGCAGGTTTTCCAGGCTGCAGCCAGGGAAGGAAGTGCTGGGACATGCCCTCTCTGGCTGCAGCCCCTTCAAATGTGCCTGCAGCTGGTGTTCTGCCCATCCCAGTGCAGCAGCAGGGAGTGGGGCTGCAGCCCGCATATTGGAGCTGCACAGGATCTCTCCCTCCACTCTCTAAGCTGTGCCCTGCCAGGGGGGCCAGACAGGGAAGAAAGCACTGGGACATGCTGAGCCCCAACCCCTGGAGAGCACAGGGGGAGGTACAGTGCAGCCCCTAGCACACCCACTCGCTGTAGAAAGCCCCTGCATCTGGGCGGCAGCCCCTGTCCCTGCTGCCCTCCCCCTTGGCAATTTGCAGGGCTGCAGCCAGGAAAGACATGTCCTAGCGCTTCCATCCCTGGCTGTTGCCCCACCAACCTACCTTCCGCTTATTAGCAACTGCTAGATAAAAACACATCTTTTTCCGAGTGGGAACATGGTGGCAGAACCCAGTTAGAGTGACAACCAGTCCTTTCACCACCACAGCACTGTTCCTTACATAAGATGGCATGGTTGTAGGCAGGCGGCTTGGCATAGGCTTAGGTTTTCTTAGTCATGGTAGCCTAATGTAGATGCGGTAATGACATTAGCACAGCTGGGTGAAATATTAGTAGCAAAAGTTTTGTTAATTGAAATAGGCCTATTTTCAAGGTGATGGAAACAGGAGGTAATCTTGTGAAAAATTCTAAACTATAACGTATGTGTGTGTGTCTGTGTATTTCATTTACTGCTGGATAAATGCAAAACATTACAATGTAGCCATTACTTTTAAAATTTTGAATTGCTTTGGTGAGTCTTGGTCACATAAATCACAGTTACTCTGATCCCTGAGGATGTCTAACTACACTGTGGCATGGTCATGCTGGTCCGGGTCAGCTGACTTGGGCTCCTGGGGCTCAGGCTGTGGGGCTGTAAAATTGCAACCCAAGCTTGACCATCTACACTCCAGTTTTGTAGCCCTGACTCTTGGGCTCAGAGCCTGAGGGTTATTTTTTTAAAATCATAGTGTAGACATACCCAGATTAGCTTAGCATGCTCAGTGTGATCAGAGCCATTTTGATTTCTTGTCTCACAGGTGTGGCCGATCTGAGTTGGCTAAAAAAAAAAAACGGTTGGTGGCGAGAAGTGACTGTGTGCTGCTCTCTGGTGGATTGTGGGGAAGAAGGTTATTTGTTAACTTCAAGGGGGAAAGTCGATCTAGGAGTTTTGAGGGACAGTTGCCCTGACTGGTGGCTGTTTGTAACGTTAGAAATTAGGGAACAGTTCATCCATCAGAGAAACCAGTGGGATGTAGCAGGCCTGTCCTTCCACATAAAAAGACAATAATATTTGCTGGGAATTTTGTGGACACAGAAGATTGCATTGCATTCCATTGCATTGCACTACTGCTCGGGTAGTTCAGATAATTTGGACAGGGATCTATAGTCTGAACCTTTAAGGGTTCCCCATCACTTGACTCACATAATTTGGATATGCTGAAGCTGATTTTGTAAGAAGAACCACAATAAAATGTAGAGCTTCTGAAATATTGGGAAAAATGAAATTTTGAGGTCTCAAATACCACACAAAATGAATTAGCAGAAAAAAATGTGTGAAATTTCTTAGATTCAGAAATTCCCAGGCCGGGAAGGACTGCATTGCAATCGTCTAGTTTGACACACAGACACACAGGCCATAGAACTCCCCAAAATAATTCTTACAGTATATCTTTTAGAAAAACATCCAATCTTGATTTAAAAATTGCCAGTTATGGAGACTCCGCCATGACCCTTGGTAAATTGTTCTAATGGTTAATTACCCTAAAAAAAAAATTCCACCTTTTATTTCCAGTCTGAATTTCAACTTCTAGCCATTGGATCATGTTACACCTTTCTCTGATAAATTGAAAAGCCCATTATTAAATCTTTGTTCTCCAAATTGGTACTTATAAACTGTGATCAAGTCAACCTTTAACCTTCTCTTTGTTAAGCTTTATAGATTAAGTTCCTTGAGTCTATCACTATAGGGCACGTTTTCTAAATCTTTTAATCATTCTTTTCTTGTTGCTTTTCTCCAAATTGTCTCCAATTTATCAACATCCTTCTTGAACTGTGGAAACCAGAACAGGACACAGTATTCCAGCAGGGGTCACACTAGTGCCAAACAGGTAAAATAACCTCTCTGCTCCTGCTCAAGATTCCACTCTTTATGCCCCCAAGGTTCACATTAGCCCTTTTGAGCCCAAAATCACACTGGGAGGGCACGTTCAGCTGATTATCAACCACAACACCCAAATCTTTTTCAGAATCACTGCTTCCCACGATACAGTCCCCCATCTTGAAAGTATTCCATTAATTCTCTGTTCCTAGATGTATACATAACCATATTAAAATGCATATTGTTTGCTTGTGTCCAGTGTTAATGAAAATCACTATTAATGGTCCAGCAAGCTCCTCAGCCAGACCTTTTCAAACTCTTGATGCAAGTTATCTGGAACTGCTGGTTTTAAAATGTTTAGTAATTACTGGTTAACATTCTCCTGAGGTACTATGGAATGGAAAGAGTGTTCTTCTATGACTACATAGGTACACAGCTCAGCGGTTTGAGCATTAGCCTGCTAAACCTAGGGCTGTGAGTTCAATCCTTGAGGGGGCCATTTAAGGATCTGGGCCAAAAACTGGAGATTGGCGCTGCTTTGAGCAGGGGGTTGGTCTAGATGACCTCCTGAGGTCCCTTCTAACCCTGATATTCTATGATTCTCTGTTTTTTCCTCCAAATACAGAGCAGAACCACAGTTTTGCCTTTTCTGCATTAATATTGATAATTCTACCATTTCCTTCTAGTAATAGACCAATAACAGAATTCTTTTTGTTCCTAATATACTTTAAAAAATTTATTCTTATTGTCCTTAATTCTTCTGGCCATAGAGGTCTCCTTGTATCCCTTTTCTTCCCTTATCAATTTTTTACCATTTCTAACTTCTGATTCATATTCATTACTACCAACTTCCCCTTTTTTCCATTTGTTTTATATTATTTTTAAATTTCTTATAGCTGTCTTCACTTGCTCTATTAACCAAGTTGGTATTTTAACCAGCACAGCCTTCTTCCTCAATAATGGCTTTTTGAGCATTCAGTAAAGTGTTCTTAAACAACTTCCAATTGTCATTCACATTCTCTCTGCTTAAATTCTTCCTCCCAGCTATTTGTCTCATAATTGTTTTCAGCTTTGTGAAACTGGCCATTTTAAACCTATATACTGTATTACTGGTTTGGACTTTATTCTGTTTGCACATTGTAAATGTGATCAAGTCATGATCACTTATACCTAAGCTACCATTAATTTTTAGTTCTGTGATCAGTGCCTCTTTATCTGGCAAGATGAAGCTAACACAGAATTCTCCTGTGTAGGATGCAATACTTTTTGAGTTAAGAAATTGTCACCTATAATATTAAGAAATTTCAAGGATGTTTTAGTACTGGCAGCATGAGACCTCCAGCATACGTCACTCAAATTGAAGTCCCACATGATCATGCAGCTTTTTCCCCCGATATGTTATAGATAGGTGCTTAATGAGCCAGTTATCCTGTTCCTCAGTGTGATTTGGTGGTCTGTAGCAGACACCAACTAGTACCCCATCTTGTACATTATCTGTTCGGTCACTGATCCATAAGCCTTCAAGATCATTTTTTTCCAAGTTGTCAGTGACTCAGAAACAGGTAATGTTATTTTTGACATAGACTCTCCTCCCCTTTTGCCCATTCAATCCTTCCTAAATAGTTGCTTATTATTCATTTTAACATTCCAACCATGTGAATCATACTACCAGGTTTCAGTAATACCAACTAGATTGAATTTATGCTCATAAATGAGCAATTCCAATTTCTCTTGTTTGTTATCCAGGCTCCTAGAATTGGTTCAAGGACACTTAAAGAATTTCTTCTCTTCATGTTCTTTGGGTCTTTGAATAACTTTTTTCTTGACATCTTGATTATTGAGATAATTAGAGATGCTTATGTCTTCCTTCTCCTTACCCTCCCCTTTTGTTATTAGTTTAATACCCTTCTGACTACTCTAGCCACCTTGTCTCCGAGGAGATTGGTTCCTTTTCTACTGAGGTGAAGGCCATCCAAACTATATAGCCCTTCTCTTCCCCATGGAAGGTGGACCAATGTTCCACAAAACCAAAACTCTCTACCACTTACCTTGCCAGTAGTTCACTTCCAAAACCTCTGTCTTTGTTAATAATTAAAAGTCTGATCGTGCAGGATCTTTAGCACTTTCAACTCTCATCAGCCTCTCACAGGATCAGGCCCTAACGCTGGCTAAAGGCAGATGTTTTAGGCAGTTTCACGTTCCTTAATATTGTTTGTTCACACATCCCAGCTGACGCTAAATTTTGTTAGGGAGGTGTTAAACATCTGTAGATGATAGGGGCTCTGTCCATCTCTGGAATGAGTCACCAAGCCCGGAGGACTGAGTCCAAAAATTACTGCCAACCATGGCTTCTGAGATTTTTTTTCCTCTCCTTTTCATTTAATGGAGATATTCATTCCATTCCCATGAATCTGAATTTGGACATATTCTGCTTCTTTTCTTTGGACATATTAATAGCAAATTTGGAAAGGCATCGTGTTTTTTTTTAAAGAATTGGAATAGAAATCTCAATATTAGATATTCCTCTCCCCCTGGTATTTTATTTGTAAGTAAAAAATTGTGTAAAAACATGTAATAATACCTTGCATGGGATTTCATCTGAGGAGTTCAAAATACTTTACAAACTTTATTTAAGAATTTCCCTGGGAGGTACCAAAGGTGTTATCCCCATGTTACAGGTGGGGAAATAGAGGTAGTGCAGTGACTTGCCCAAGGCCGTTCAGGAATACACCCCAGGAATATTGACTCCTGTCCCAGACCCCTGCTCTAACCAATCAATAACACTTGTGGTCTCCCTCTTCTTCTCAGTAGCCTCTTTGTTTCTTCTGTGAATTGACGTGACATGGATACAGACCTAGGCAGCTCTGTCTCTTCCCTCCCCACAACCAGCCTGGTTTTAAACCAGGCCAAATATACATCCAGCTGTGAGCATGAGGAAACAGGCCCCTGTGAAGTATCACTGTACAGAAAATAAACAATGTGAAAAGGCCATTCACTCAAACTCTACCTTCCTTATACATGGTGCACAGCCCCACTCAAACCCATTTAATGTGTATCATCCATGATTTATAGGTTGGATGCCCCAAACAAACACACCCTGAAACAAACCAAAAACTAAAAACACCAAACCAACACCGTAAAACAAACTATGATTTCAGAGAGCTGCTGAAAATGAAAAGCAGGAACAGGCACCAGGGATCTTTCAACAAATGTAATTTAAAGGGCTCACTTTCAGCTCTCTGGGCATTTTGACAAGCATTTAGTGGGATTCAAGCAACTACTGAGTAGCCAGGGGCAGCTGTCTCCCTGCAGCTTGGCCATGCTGAGGTAGGGAGTGAGAGTTGTGTGGTGCACATTTTGAGACCAGCACAAAACCAAGTCTGGAGTGTGTGTGTGACTGCCTGTCATGACTTTCACTAGGCAGGGAGTCAACACGCTTTTCGGTAACGACTCTGATAGTAAAACTGCCCTTGCCAAGGCAAACAGCTCATTGTTTCCAAGGCCCTGGGGACCACAAGGGAAGGGCTGTAGCTCCAGGTGGCTGAAGCACAGGAGAAGGAGGGGAAAGAGAGGAGGCGGGACTAGAGAAGCTGACCGGATAGGAAAGAACAGCTCTGAAAAAGCAGCAGCAGCAGCTGCCTCTCATTACAGAAAACAGGTTTAGAAATTCTTAGAGGAGATTGTTGTTTAAGTCTAACAATAGGGCAATATTTTATTATAACACAACTTTCTCCCTTATTATCTAAGTGACGATAGAAGACAACAGTGTGATGTTTCCATTTGATTAGGTAATAATGTAGTTCCTGAGCAAATAAACTGTGATAATGAAGAGATCAAATAGCTTATCCCAACAAATGACCTAGACTGTTTCCTCATTTCCTTTACAATTAGAAATTTGCTCAAGGTGCAGAATCTTCTTCTGGATTTCAAACACTGCAAAGTTTGGTTCAATCCATTATGACAATAGAGGGATATGTGCAAAATTTGGATCTGGATTCAGATGTTGACAATACCTCAAAAGTACAGGGGAGTATTTGGAATCAAGATTATAGTTCAAGATTTACTTCATATTTCAGATAAAAGAAATAATAGACCTTTCCCTTCAACAGCAGTGCCTTGCACTCAAGGATCTTAAGGTGCTTAACAAAGATCAGTTAACTGAGTTTTAAACTACCCCTGGGAAGTAGGAAGCACTGTTCTCTCCATTTTAAAAATGAGTAAATCAAGACATCGAGAAATCCAGGGCTTGATCCACAGACCATTGAAGTTTAGAAGAGTTTTTCTTAATTTAAATGAGGTTTGAGCTAGGCTTGTTATGTGACCTTACAATCTCCTTATACGTGAGTTAGTGCAGCCAGGCTGAGTCCCCGAAATAATGATACTGAAACAGGCTCAATAAACCACAGAGCTACATCTATTTAGTATTGGGAGAGGTTACAAAGGGAGCTCCCCTCTTGCTGCTCCTGCAAAACAGCCTCCCTCTGCCCAAGGCTGAACTTTCTCTCAACTATTTCCAGAGACAGCGGTCCTTCTCCTGGGAAGAACCACACCCTTCAGGGGCTGTCTGTGAGTGCTAAGAAACACCCACTCACCCAGCCAGCACATTAACTCTGTTACAGGCTCCAAGAGACTTTCCCAAGGTCATCTGGATTTTTTTTGGCAGGTCAGGTCCAAAATCAGTACAGGAGAGGCGGGGGGAAGGACAAATTCCAGTTCAGATCAATGCAAAACATTTTCAGCCATGTAGTGCCAAAATCTCACAAAAACAGTTCAGGAGGATTTGGTGTAATCCACAGCAGTTTCATCCAATCTATGCTCCCTAACCTGAATTAGAATCCTAACCTGACTGGAACACTGCTTGTTAGGCCATATACAGTATATCTAACAGGTGCTCTCTTATTATTGACACAGAATGGGCAGTGTAATACCCCAGCCTGGATATCTTTCCTGATGCCTGGCCACCATATTGAAGCTTTTGCTGTCTCCCAGCACTTGTCTGACTTTCTTGGGAATTACTATTCTAGATCCATGCATTAGAAAGCCTCAGTATTCTCCCAGCCATATCTTACATACCCCAGCATGCATTGCAGTTCTATGTCTTCCTTTGTAATATGTTGAATAGATTCAAGAAGGGGTTTTGCCATGTAACAATGGCTTTCCACTGCCCCAGCAAAGGCCTGGATCTCATCTTCTAACTCTGGGTCTCCTGACAGTTTCCATAGATCTTGAGAGAGCATCAGCGACAAGTATTTTCTTCCCAGGCACATAGCCAGCTATAGGGTTGAATTTGAGCACGTGCATCAGTAAACGTGGACAATGCAAGGGGCCTTTATCAAGATCTTTCCCATTCATAAGTGGCACAAGGGGCTTGTAATCACTGATGTATTTGTACGATCCCAGTCCACAAAGTTATTGGTAAAAATTTTCAGATGCCCACACACTAGTCCAACATTCTTTTTTCAACGAGGGCGTACCTTTGCTCTGTGTCTGTGAGAGTCCACAAACAAAAGGCAACTGGCCTGAGTTTCCCATCATGCTGCTGAAGGAGTACACCACCCAACCCATAACTACTTGCATCTGCGCTAATAGCTGTTGGTTTGTTTGGGATGAAGAAACCAATGACTGATGTTTCCACTATCAGCTTCTTTGCTTGTTCAAATGCCTTATCCTGATCTGGTCCCCATGCCCATGCCAAGGACTCTCTGAACAGCTTGTTTAGAGGCTGTAGGGTGGTGGAAAATCGGGTATCTCCCCAAACAAGTAATCATCCCCCAAAATAGTCTGTTTTGTGATGCTAATAATATGACCCTCCCTGCTCTGCTACAGATATTTGTGAATTCATCAACTGTTTCAAGAAATCCATAATGCAAGAGCCTGAACATGGATCTTGTCAGCTAAAATGTCATTTAGTTCAACTCATGGAAGAATAGATCCAAACTCTTCTTTCTCAGTCACTCACTGGTACTTGGACTCACCTCGGTGCTCTTGCCACCTCTGAGCCAGTCAGGATCAGGGAAGAAGCTATGGAAATAGACATATGGGGTGCTGTGTGACATGAATGAGAGAGACATTCCTGGGCTAACCTCTCTGTTGTTGTTGTGGGGAAGTAGATGCTTAACAGTGGACCCAGCCCTCCATCATTATGGTAAAGGGGACTCTCACAGCCTTGGTATCAGGAGGCAGCTGCAGTCTGCAGGCCTGAGGTTCAAACCCTGGCTAAAAAAATGACTTTCTCGTTAGGCTCTGGGCAAGTGTTCCTGCTTTTGGGATCCCTGGTGAAAAGAAAGGGCCAAAAACTTGCTGAGTCAAAAAGATATATTAAATTACATAGAGAATGAATTGAAACCTGTCTGAGGGTCTGATCCAAAGCTCACTGAAGTCCATGGGATGTTTTTCATTGCCTTCAGTGGGCTTTGGTCAGTGCCATAAATAGAGGGAAGCTGACCTTAGTGGAATCATGCAGCCAGACTAAAGGCTTCAGTTTCTGCTAAGAGGTCAGGAATTTTTAAGATAGATAAAAATACCCTACGATGTGGCCAAGAGAACAGTGGGATAAACAGGCAGAATCATGCAGTGACAAAAGCACCAAAGGTGTGTTGAAACCTCTAAGGAGAATGCATAAAAATTCTGCATTAATTCAGACCAAAACACCCGTCCGGGAATATAGGGTCAAGACAGTCCTCAGTATGTACAATAACCCAGAGAGAGGAAACCTATTGTAAATATATTTTTGAAAAGACATGGCAAATATATTTCCAGCATGTGCAATATACTGCAGGTTGACTATCATTAAAATGTCTTCTTTTGAAAATAATACTCATATGTAGGTCATTCAAAAAATATAGTAATCATACTTATAGCCATGCTTTTGGTAGAATGTATTATATACTTTTGCTGATAGAGGCCTCTGGTAATCAATATCAGATTAATATATTTTCCATTGCTTGATTTGGTTAAACAGCCATCAGGATATATTGAATATTTATACATGGGATATTTCTGACATCAGGTATTCATATAGGGCCTGATTTTATACATAACAGGCCCTAAAAGTTTCACTCATCTAATCAAGGAAAAGAAACATGCCATATGACTTGTGTAAAATCAAATAAAACCCACTTTTATATTGAGTACAATAAACTGCTTCCAGATAATCTACAGACCAAGAATTATTTGCATAAAATATTTTATTTGTCTGGTAACTTCAGACAGTCAATAAAGTCGATAAAACAGTAAGTTTCTCATGAACAATTTGTAAATAGGAGAAAAAAGGCTAAATTTACTTAGTAAATTGTTTTCTATGAATTATTCGCTTAGCTCTGTTATATTGCCTAATCATCATACTGAGTACTGTTATACTCAAAATTATTCTGATGATGATGATCTTCCTCTGAATTCTGGTGTTCATTTCTATTATTATGCTGTACGTTTGTATCAGATGACAGAAGGGGAGGATGTAGATTGTTGGGAGAGAGACCAGGACCCATGCACTTCTTAACTCGCTGCTTTACCATGGAAAAATTAAGTCAACTGGTGACTGAGCCTATGTGGTGCTGAGTCACTCTCAACTCCCTTTTAAGTCAATAGTCAATGAGGGAAGCTACGGAAGATCATGCCCTTAGTTCATGTGATATTAGGCCCTGATCCAAAGCCCACTGGAAGAATTTCAAACAGTCCCATTGGCTTCAGTGTGACTGGGATCAGGCTGTTAGTGACCAAGCACCACTGTGATGGTGAAAGTGAAACCAATCCACTCATGCCCCCTTCTTAAGTTCTTTGGTCATGAACATGCTAATTGAAAGTATTCTATGAAGGAGGCTATTATTAGTACACATTAATACACCATGACTTGCTTACTGCTTTAAAACGGGGAGGAAAAAAAGACATGGTCCCCATCTCGCAGAATTTACAGTCTAAGGGCCTTGTCCAAAGCCCTTTTATTTCCATGGAAAGATTCCTCTTGACTTCAGTGGGCTCTGTATCAGGCCCTTAATGACTCAGACACACAGCATTAACACAGCTAACGGAACGGGGTAGGCAATTGATGCATGAGGATTAAGGCAAAAGTGCCATACAGCATGTAAGTTCTGGTACTTTATAGCAGTGATTAAGGCAGTTCAAGGGGGTTGTAGTAGGTAGATTAGGAGAGGAAGCCTGTGACACGGCACCCTATATTCTTCATAAAGATATTATTATTATATTATTATGGCATGACTAGGATATATTTTATGCAAGATAGGTCATGTAAGATATCACTGAAAAGGTTATGGTTTACTGAATATGATTATTCTACTTTTATGCATGTATCCTTTTTGTATCTGAAGTTAGGAATGCTGTCTATGTATCTATTACAAATGTGTGTACACATGGGGAATGCCCACTGGGCAGAATGCACTCAGTCTAGATCAGTGGTTCTCAAAGCCGGTCCACCGCTTGTTCAGGGAAAGCCCCTGGCGCGCCGGACCGGTTTGTTTACCTGCCGCATCCGCAGGTTCGGCCGATCATGGCTCCCACTGGCTGCGGTTCGCAGCTCCAAGCCAATGGGGGCTGCGGGAAGCGGCGCGGGCCAAGGGACGTGCTGGCCGCCCTTCCCGCAGCCCCCATTGGCCTGGAGCGGTGAACCGCGGCCAGTGGGAGCCACGATCGGCCGACCCTGCGGACGCGGCAGGTAAACAAACCGGTCCGGCGTGCCAGGGGCTTTTCCTGAACAAGCGGCTTTGAGAACAACTGGTCTAGATGACTGGCTGGGAAGAGCCCATTCAGGTTAAAGGGCCATTAGGAGAAAACAATAGGCCTTAGAAGAAGCTCCTCTCCCACCAAGGGCCTTCCTGAGGATGCTACAAACATTCTCTGACTCATGGCTGCTCTGACACTACAGGCACATGTGGCCAGGTCACCTGGTACTGGACTCCATCTTGGGATACCAGTGTTTTTCCACTGACTCGTGTGGGAACCAAACTTTGAAACAAAGGGTTCCTGCAATATGCAAAAGCTATATAAGGCAGGGGAGTGACATCATCATGGTTCATCACTGATTCTCCACCCAAAGAGACTCTTGGAAACACCTGAGGAACAAAGACTAAACTGGGGGAAAGTGCTAGACCCAGGCTAAAGGGATTTTTAGCCTGTGAAAGGAACACCTGGGATTTTTAAGCTGTAAGCAAGTGCAGCTGACCCCTTAAGAATTTCTGCAGCCTGCTTGCATCATCATTTAGGGTAAGAATTTGCTATTCATATCTGATCTATGTGGTATATTAAGCTTAGTTTGCGTGTTTTGTTTATTTGCTAGGTAATCTGCTTTGATCTGTTTGCTATCCCTTATAATCACTTAAAATCTATCTTTTGTAGTTAATAATCTTGTTTTTGTTTTGTCTAAAGCCATTGTGTGTGGAAATCATAACTCAGGGCAGAAAGCTGTTGAATATTTCCTCTCCACATTGAGGTGGGGGTGAACTTCATGAGCTTCTGCTGTACTGTTTGTAATGCAGTGCAAGACGGTATAATTTTAGGTTTACACTCTAGTAGGGGGTACGTGCCTTAGGAACTAGGAGGTGACCTAGCTGTGCCTTTCCAGGCAGAGCTTATCACAGCATCTGTATGTACTGCAGCTGGGTATGTCCCTACCTGTATGTGTGCTGGTAAAAGTGCAGGCTGAAGCCTGGAAGAGGGCTTGACAGGCTGGTCATAGCAATACAGTGTAAACGGAGTCCAGGCTGGTGGTCAGGGGGGTGCAGTGGTAACCCAGTTCCAGGTGGCACCCCCGGGGGAACCCATGACAAAACCAATGGGAGAAAGCTGGTTTTGAGGCAGGATTGGAAGGAGTAGAGTAAAGAAGGATGCTCTAGGTGTAGGGAGCAGTGTGGAGAAAAACAACACACAACTGAGTGTGAGTAAGAGACTGGTCCAAGGGAGCAACAAGTGCCGAGTAGTTAGAACACAGGGTGTTCATGAGGCAATGAAGAGAGATGAGCTGTAGACATGCGGGGCATGGCCTAGGGCCTTAAAAGTGAGCCTGTCTTTATGGGAGACAAGAAACTAGTGAAGGGACTTGAGTGACATTTTTAATGTAGTGGCAGAGAAAAAAGAGTATTTTAGCTGCTGAAAACTGGATAGAGTGGAGATTGAAAAAGGGATAGGCAGGAAGGCCTGAGAGGAAGAAATTACATTAGTCCAGGTGAACTAGAACTGTAGCATGAACCAGGGCTTTGGCAGTGAGAATGGAGAAAGGGGCATGTATTGGAAACATTAGAGGGAGAATCAACAAGATTTGGCGAGAGCCTGGATATGAGCTGAGAAGGAAAGGAAGGAATCCAAATTACTCTTGAGGTTGCAACTTCGCATGCAGGAGATATCAATAGAGCTGTCCATGAAGATGGTTTAAATGGAGTGGATTTAGGAGGAAGGATGAGAAATTCTGTTTTTACCATGTTTATGGTGGGATATTCATGAGGACAAATTAATAGAAGAAGGCCTGAGCCTGGATAGAGTGGAGGGGGTAGGGATTTGACATAACTGTGATTTCCAAGCACGCAGACATACAGGTTGTTTAATGTAAATAAATAGGCAAAGACTATCTTTGGGTGAAACATCATGAATACATTCTTTAATGCTATGCCTTGTAGCATGCAGTGAGTTATCAACCATGTAAAACCAAGCAAATGGCCTGTACTGTTCGTTAACTAATTACTTTCCCCCTCTGCATTCATTGATAGATTCCAGAAGATTTATGTGTACCTTTTACTTGTGGCCTGTAGTTCAAATTGCTAAGGAAATGCAAGTCCACAGAGTAATGGAATCCACAGCCTAACCCCAACAAAGCATTTGTTTATAAATAGGAAGAGAATTTTCTAATAACAGGAGGCAGATGTTTAACATCTTGATTCATTTCAAATGTACTTGGTCTCACTCAGCAAGCTCAAAATCAAACAACAGTGAAAAAGCATAGCTTTATTTATATCCTTGAGGGTCATATTAAAATATATTTTGTGTTTTCTGCAGCTTGTGAGCTGACTACAAAACAGTTTGAACAAATTTGGGAGAGAAACTTTCAGAGCTGATTATAAAAACCATTTCATCATATCCTGATTTCAGTTAGTATTATTTAATATTTTAATCACTCTGCATATTAAAAGCCACTGGTGTGCCTTGGAGGTTTGTTAGTATGTTGATCATTTTACACATACTTTCTCCGCCTCCTTCCCCCCATCATTTAAGGCAACAGTACAACATTGTTGATTTTTTACATTTTCAGTGGGTTGCATGGCTTTGCAAATTTAGAACACTCAAGTGTTCTTTTCTGCATTGCAAAATATATTTTTTCAATCCTGCTGGTATGGAAATTGGGGTAATAGAATTAAGTTATTTTGATCTGTAGACTGATGCAAAAAGCCTACTGGAGTGCTTCAAAGCAAAAAAAACAAAAAAAAAATATTTTTTTTTTTACATATCATAATAGGCCGTGTTTACAAAATGCATGTAAAGTTTCTAGTGATTAATATCAATTAGCTCCAATATGTTTTGACTGGCTGATGATTATATATTGTGGGGCAGATTCCTAGGACATTTTCATTCTTCTCTTCACAGCCATTACACAACACTGTTACAGCTGTCCCTGCATCCAGATGTTGGCTGTAAAGCTCACTGAATTTAATATAGCATGCAATCCTCCTGCCTTTTCAAAACTGAATGAAGCTACAATGTCTGTGTTAGCATTCTTTTCTACAAGCACTGTTTCAAGGCACCTAATCCCAGTGTGGTTTTGGAAAGGGCTCAGATTTCAGCTAAACTTGTGCACAATCACTTCATTTGTTTGAAGTTATCTTTCTCTTTCAAGGTGAAAGAGTTTTCTGAACACGCATGATACATTCTGTTCCTACAGGCATTGGCTTTAGAGGCAAATGCCTTACATTTCTCTGTGATTAGTCCACACCCTCACCAGTGCCCCCAATTAATTCTGGCATTACTAAACAAACACTTTCAGTAAGGTTTACAAGGCTTCTGCCTGGAACCCTTTACAGGAAAAACAGTATTTTTGTTTTAATGGGTCTTATCAATCTAGGCTCTTTCGCTTTGCCCACTGATATTTTCTAGTCTATTCCAAGTCCTCTCTCCCCTTCCACTTTGCTTACTACAGTTATGCACCATTTTACAAATAACAGGTTTACATTTTCAAACCACTTCATGAACAGGCAGCTACACATCTCCTATTTATTTTGAACAATAATACTTTCCACTTCTCTGCTACCTGCCAGCTGAGGATCTCAAAGTTATTTACAGATTTTAATGAATTAAGCCTCCAGGCAGCCCTGTTCAGGTAGGTATTATTATTTCCACCTTCATCAATGGAGAAGCTGAAGCACAGAGAGGTTGAGTGACTTATCCAAGGTAGTGTAAGGCACAGTCAAGAATAGAACCTTTGACTTCAGTGGGAGCCTCTTGGCTACAGTTGTGAATGATTAGTTGAAAATCTACCTCTGTGGCAGGAGAGGAGTTGATTGTTAGCTGTCCCAGGAATACCTGACAAGTCTTTTTAATGTTGGGAGGGGTATGTAATTTGATTCACTCTGTACCACTCATGGTCTCATCTGTCTCCTGAGGGCTCAAAGAGCGTTGACAAATGTAGCTAATTCCCATAATATTCCAGCATAGGGTGAGATGTGGCACAGAGTATGTCCTTCAAATGATACTTGAGCAATCTGATTGGCTAATGGTGAGTTCCAGCAGCAGGTATGATATCTTAAACCTTAACTGCCAGAATACAGACTTTTAAAAGCATCTCCTGTCTTTCCCACACCCCCATGTTTGTAACACTACAGATAGATAGATTTTATAATTACAGTAAGTCTCAACAGGGCATGCCTTGTTGGGCCATAATTACACTTCTCAGGTAGCTGATGGCACTTGCCTTAGGAATCATGTCTTGCAATATGCCCAGGGAGTGCAATTATGATACAACAAGTGCCCTGTTGTGCCTTATTATTCAAGCTAGGTACTAAAGCAAGTGTTTGTGTGTGCACACATGCAGAGACAGAGCACATCTGAGCCGATTCTTAACAGTTAATTAACAAATCCATATTAACCCTTTCCCCAACTTTCTTTAATTCAAATATTTTTTTTGTTTATGCCCTTTTGTCCTACTTGCTCATGGTACAATAAACCAGTGGTTCTCAAGCAGGGGTACGTGTACCCTGATATTACACAGAGGTCTTGCAGGGGATACTCAATTCGTTTATATCAGTGTTTCTCAATCTGAGGGTTGTAACCGCAAGGGGGGTCATGGGACTGGTTCAGAGGGGTTGCTAGTACAGAGCTGGCATTACGGGGAGGCAAGCAGGGCAACTGCCTGGGGCCCTGTGAAGCTAAGTTACATGCTTCAGCCCTGGGCGGCGGGTCTTCGGTTTCAGCCCCACCACCTGGGGCTGGGGCTTCAGACAAGGCTCACAAGTGAAAAACAGGCTCAAGTAGCACACAGAAATGTAAGTACAATATTTATATTCCAATGGATTTATTTTATAATTACATGGCAAAAATGAGAAAGTAAGCAATTTTTCCAATAATAGTGTGCTGTAACGCTTTTGTATTTTAATGTCTGATTTTGTAAGCAAATAGTTTTTAAGAGAGGTGACACTTGGGGTCCGCAAGACAAATCAGACACCTGAAAAGGGTACAATAGTCTGGAAAGGTTGAGAACCACTGCAATAAACTACCCCAAACTCGTCCTTTGTCATTTTTATGGGAAGTTAATTCTGGTACAGGGTGCCAGATTAGTCTCCAAGGCTATCAAAGTCACTTCTTCATCCTCAAAAAGAACAGGAGGACTTGTGGCACCTTAGAGACTAACCAATTTATTTGAGCATAAGCTTTCGTGAGCTACAGCTCACTTCATTGGATAAATTGGTTAGTCTCTAAGGTGCCACAAGTCCTCCTTTTCTTTTTGTGAGTACAGACTAACACGGCTGCTACTCTGAAACAACTCTTCATCCTCAGAACATCTACAATATAGGTAGTGGCAGCATGAGATTTCTCCTCCGCCCCGCCCCGCCCCGCCCCGCCCCCACTGTCCTGTCCTGCCCTGCCCTGGCTGAATTTCTCACCTGAGCCATCCCATCCTTCTTTTTATCTTTTATTTTATTTTATTTTTTTTACAATTTAATTTTTTAATTCAGTTGAACACAGATACATAGAAAGGATATCTAATGTATTAGTTTATGTAAAATATCAATATTCAGCAAAGAAGGCCTTGATCCTGAGACAGCTTCTGGTAGGATGGATCCTTGCCTACACTAGGAGCTTCTTTCAGAAGCACTGCATAAACATTTACCGTGTATCACTTTCAGTTAAGGAAACCATTTAAAGTATTCTTGTATTTTATTATTTTTCTAGGCATATGTGCTCTCTCCAATTTTTAAGCCAGGAGAATGCAAAGACTCTCATGATCCACATGTTCTTTGGTGGAGTCCTTCCAACACGGAGCAATTTTAATTGCAGTTGTTATTAGGATGTCATTTTTAGTGGCCTGTCAAAAAGATATACTATTCCCGAATTCTTGAGCTTTGAGCAGTGTGCATTCCTTAGCAGCTCAGCAGTCACAGCACATCTGACTCGTTGCAAAGGATGCTGAGAATGGGGACACTCTGTCTTTGCAGAGGAACGAGTGTTTGTCATTGTTCTGTGGCACTTCCCCAATTCATGATGTTGTAAGTTTGTCTTAGGAACACAGCTTCGCCAGAACTGGTCACAAGCAAGATTCTGTGGAAGCAAATACAATTTTCCCCAGTATTAGATGTTGTTAGACTGGGGTCTGTGTTAGGACTACAAACATAAGGTGCTTGAGCTATAAGTATTTTGCACTGTTTGCCAGATTGGCCAAATTTTCCATTAATGCTTCTATGTTCTGTTCTGCTGTAATGGTTACAGTGGATGCTGGCTTTTCTCTGCATCCTCCCTTGATAGCAGAAGATAATCACTAGCACATGGACTCCTTAAAAAAAGTGTAATGTTTACTTGTTTTTTCTTTTGTGTTAAATTCCATTTCCTCTACTCCTACCCATTTCCATATGGTAAGAACATATTGCTCATTGAGCTATAAACACATAGCTGCTTCTGGAACTATTGTTCATGTCTTCCCTCACAGGAGGTTATTGTTTTTTTTTTTTTGTAAGACCAACTCTGCCCTCCAGAATCTACTACATCCAGCTCTCATAGAATCCAGAGATTTGACTGGGGCTTCTTCTGCTCTGAACAATCTGAGAGAGTAGAACACTGATCACTGGAGGATTTCTGTCAGCTGACTGGGAGGAAGGCTGTCTAGCCTAGTGGTCAGAGTGGACATCAGGCCCAGTGGTTGGAGCAGGCATTGGGACCCAAGGACTGAAGTCAGAGTCGGAGTCAGCAGTTAGAAATCAAAGCCATGGGTCAAACGTAAGGTCAGGAACTGTAGTGAGCAGGGTAGCAGGCAAGGAAAGAGTCAAGGCAGGGGAAGGACAGAGGCAAGGCTGGGTGTAAAGCAGGAGCTGCAGGAACAAGGTAACGTAGGAGCAGGCACAGTGGTGGGTTTGAGCACAGAGCAGGCAGTGAGGAGCTGCTGCTGCTCTCTTAAGAGCTGGCCTGCTGCCCCTCCAGCCAAACAGGTAATGTAGACAATCAGGCAGCCTGCTATAGGCCAGCTGTACTGATGAGGCTGTCTGGAGATTAGCTCTGCTGCAGGCCCTTCTGCCTGTCAGACACCCGCCCACACACACACACACACTTGAGATGCCGTCTAGGGGCCTTGAGGTCTGCTTTCTCAGGATAAGCATGGTGAAAGGCATGCAGGAGATCCGAGGTATTGACGTGTTCTTCAGGTTCCCATGAACATTCATCTAGGCTGTACCCGTCCCAGTCAGACATTGTAGTTTCTCTTGGACCCAATGAGAGTCTAGTATTTGCCAAACTACGTATTCTTCTTGGTCCCAAACAGTTATAGGTGGACGAGGAGGAGTACTACAGAGTGGGAAGGGATTCTTGACTAATGGTTTTAGAAGAGAGACATGGAAGACAGCTGGTATCCCAAGAATCTGAAGAGGAAAGAGAGAAAGGAGAGGAACCTCTCTATATTTTAACAGTTCAGGAAGGAGGCATGAGTGAGGAGATTGTGAATTCCTAAACAGAGGGACTTTGCCTTCTTTTCTCCTTGGAAAGTGCCTAGCCCATTGTGGGGACTACTGTTAATAGGAAATAACAGTGAAGAATTACAAACTCATGGTATGACGTCTGCATAACATTGCAGTACTTTCATCGCAACGTTGCTTTGGTGCTGGGGCTGCCATAAAAAAGTCAGCAGTTTCCACACAAGTTGTGCCTGAACTCAAGCAGTTATTTCCTCTGAGGGAGAATTTATGCTATTGTAAATGCCACTGAATGATAACGCTTGGTATGTTGAGGCCCATATTCTCCAGTTTGGTCCAGCTGTTGAACTCACAGAACAAGGACTGGCTAGGAGGAAGCCTTGGCTCTTCTAAATTATGCGCAACTGCATATGGCAACAAGAAGCTTTTCCAGCAACTGGGGATTGCCAGAAGTAAGAGCACTCTGGCCATACCCAGTTTTTCTTGGCCACACTCCCCGGTGCTGGTGGCTGAGGGAATGGTGGTGTTAAACTGCTGTGCCACCTCTACTCCACTTGGGACTGTCGCCATGATAGCAGACATCCCCAGGAGGTGAGTTAATCCATCTTGATCCACATTTGTGCAGTCAGAGCAGGATTGAGAATTCCGCCCTCACGTATTACTGGAGTCCATTATCCATGATGATGTCAGTCCGGAGCATTTTGGCTTCCCAGGGCTCCATTAAATGATGAGGTGTCTCTCCAACTCTATAGGGGCAAGTACCTCTGATCTACAGGCATTTCACTGCCAATCATAGGATTTCAGTTCTCAGCCTGGCATACAATGCTTTTGAGATACCATTCAGGATGGTCTTTTAAATTATATCTCTATCAAATATCCACCCTCATCAAATTAGCCTCTCTTCCCCTCCAAATCTGCATGCCAACCCTGCTGCTTTGATGTGACAGCGCGGAAGAATTTATAAGACATGGTATTTTTCCCCAGCAAGAAAACATGAGCAAACTATCTATTATGATAATTGCTGAAACTGATTTACATCTTGTGAAAAGATTAAGCTGCTGCTGCCGCTGCCTTGGAAATGTCCCATAATGATATCAAATTTTCAGGCCTAAGGAGAAGCTCAGAAAGGCAGTTTGAACACCCCTGGATGTATATCTTCTGATAAGCCTCCCTGGATTTTCTGATAAGGTTAGCACTTGAAGGATTCTTGCTTCTGGTTCTCTCACCAGGCACAGGAATTTTCCTCTCTTCACACTAGAGCTTCCACTGAGCTTTTGAATTTGGTAGGTCTTTAGAGAACAAAAACTACAGCAAAATTAGATTCATACAGTGACAAAAGTTTCAACCAGTTTACAGCGTCGGCCAAGAAATCAAACCTAATGGTCTTCCACCCACAAATGTACAAATCATTTCAGAGACAAGTCTAATAGCATTCTTTGGTAACACTCCTTCCCCTTTCCTCTTCCTCCCTATGCTCCATCTTTTAGATCCTGATCTTGCAAAAACTTGTATGCAATAACTTAGCATTGAGTGAGACTACTCCTATGAGTAATTTCACTTCTGTCTGTAAGTGCTTGCAGGATTGGGGCCCTGATCCTGTAGCATAGAAGTCAATAGGAGTTTTGTCTTGGCTTTGGTGGGGGTAGGAGCAAGCCCTTGCTCCTTTGTTTGCTTTTCTCCTCTCTCAGTTTAGGCATCCCTCAAGTGTGTTGTATTTAGAGTTGAGTGAATTATGCAAAATATTTTTAGTCATGGTAATTCCTCCTTTTGTGTGCGTATGTATACATTTTTTCTGCAAATGTTTGGGGAACTGAGTTTTATTTGCAAAAATAATTGTGAATAGTGAATTTCAAAGTTGAATGGATGATTATTCACAGAAACTAAATGTTAAATTTTTACCAAAAATATTTGCATTCATCCAGTCGGAAATGAGACACAGTACCAGCTGACTTGACTGGACTGGGACAGTTCTCTTGATGGAGGTGACATACATGGAGATATGGTAATGGTTTACAAAATAATTAATGATATAGAGAAGGTAAATTGGGCATTCTGTACCCCATTTCTCATAATACAAGCATATAGGGACATTCAGTGAAACAGAAAGGAAGCAGACTTAAACCTAATGGAAGTAAATGCTTTCCACAAAATGCATATTTAGCCTGTGGAACTCATGAGCACAAGATACTGGGTTCCACATTGAAATCAAGAACTTAGCAGGATTAAAAAAAATGGACATTTATGTGGATAATAAGATCTCCAAATTACGATTGTAAAGATTAACCCTTCCCTACCCCCAACACACTAAATAAAAACCCAAGACTTTTAGAAGGAATATAAGTCCTTCCTTTAGGACACATGCCAACCTCTAAGTATTGGAGATTTTATAAAAAGTTTTCTCTATAGTCAAGATTTTCTATAACTGCGTACTGCAGGGTTTCCTGCACTGAAACATCTGGTACTGTAAGGGACTGGGGCATAGGTGGTCTGGCCTAGCGGTCACACCTGGGCTGGAGTCTGAACATCAGAGATTGTAGTCACTGAGCAGGAGTCAGAGGAATTGCAAGAGCCAGGTGCAGTAAGCAAGAGTTGGGGTCAGAGTCAGGCAAGGGTCGGAAACTGGATGTCAGAGGTAGTACCACCCTGGAATCAGGAGCCAGAAATCACGGTCAAAGTCAGGCTGGAGTCAGAGGTAGTACCAGGCCAGAGTCAGGAGGCAACAGTCCTGGTCAGAGTCAGGCTGGGATCGGCGATCAGGAGGCAAAGTGAAGTCTGGAGTCTCAGCAGGTCAAAGTCTGGGTGGTTGCCCAGACAACTTTCTGGGAAAACCCCCAGGGTTAAATAGGGCACTTGGCCAATAAGAGGGCTGCAGGGTACTGTCACTCTGGCTCCCTTAGGTGGTACTTCATGCGGCCCCTTACTCTCCATGGTGGTCCTTGCATGGCCTGCTAGTGGCATTGTGGGAACATCAGCAGTCCCAGACTCTGCAGGCCCAGGTTCTAGTCCATGGGACTTTAGAGGTACTGGCTCTTTTAGAGACAGCATGAAGGAGTAGATGCACAAGTGGTCTGATGCAATTGACTATGTGCCTCTGACTGACTTGACTAGCTAAGCAAAACAGCTTGAATTTTGAATATTTGGGGTCAACCACAGAGTAAAAAATTTGATCAATGTTCACTTAATAATTTTAAACAAATACATTAAAGGAAATTGGGATTGGGTAAGTGGATATCCCATGGGTGAAAAGAAGGAAAATGAATCAAATAAATTATTCACTGTCAATCAGTCACTCAACCCTAGTCATGTTTATGCTTCAGAAGGATTGTGTTATCCAATATGGCATGCACATTGATTGCAGGGATAGGTACACTTCACTAACTCTCGTTCTTTCATGTATACTATGTAATATATACATGTTTGCAACACGTTTAATTCTTTCTATTTAAAGTGCATAAACCAGTACACAAGTGTTAGTCAAAGAAAAAATAACTAAATCGAAACTAAAAAGCTGTAACTAAAGTGACAATTTTGGTTGAGGGGAGTGCGTTAGCCAGAGGTTAGAATGTACACACTAAAGGATCTCTGAGACTGAAGAGAGGTTCCAGTCTCTGCACCTCAGAATACTTCCTCCTAGTTTTTATGTCCAACTTCATTATGATCAGGTAGGTCCATTTAAAGCAGAGTCAATATAAAGAGGAAGGTTGTTTTATGTGGCTAAGGCATGGGGCTGGGACTCAGGTGACCTGGGGTCTATCACTGACTCTCCTAGCAGCTCACTGTGTAACCTTGGGCCAGTCACTTAACCATGCTATGCCTCTATATCTCCATCTATAAAATGAAAAAAATAGAGCCCCCTAGAAATGTTGTTGGACCTGATCACTTTGTGTGTGCACATATGCCACTACGGCAACTAAAAGTAAGCTGTACACAAGGGCTCAAGTTCACAGTGAGTCTGCAGCCTGACAGCTTTGTTAAATTTGGAATATTGCCAAAAGGCTTGTCCATATGCCACATTAACAGCTTTTTTCAGCACAACAAGTTTATTGTTTTAAGTAATCATGAAATCCAGAGATGGAAAAGCCCTAGTCCTGCCCTCTGCCGGTATGGGACATTTTCTAGTCTAGTTTTAAAGGTTTCAAATGATTCAGAAATTAATAGATTCACTGGGCCAATTTTATTTCTTGAATAACTTATTTGAAGTCAATGGAATTACCAGAGGGTTAATTTTGGCCCGTTCTCAGGAAGTTTTTTCTGATATTCAGCCTAAAGTTTCCCTTACTTAAGTTACTCCTGTTAATCCTGGCTGTACACTCATCCTAATTAATTATTCTTCCTCTTTGGGTTTTACACCCTTTAAATGATTATTATGTCTCCTATTGCAAATAGATGTTGGTTAATTAAGATAGACTCTTCCATACTGAACTAATTTAAAACAGATTAATATTTCAGTATCGCTTCATTGTCATCTAGCTTCACGTTCTGTAGTCTCCAGATATCTAAATGCCCATTCACAGTTTGTTGGGCGTATGCAGGGAAGCAGCAAACTCTAGTCATAGGGAGTACAGAAAATACGTATAGCTAAAATACTCTTTATGGATAGGATTTTAAAAAATGGTGCATATTGACCTAAATCTGCTTCCATTGAAGTCTGTGTAAAAATCCCTCAATTTCTTCCAACCTTAACATCAGAGTAAGGGTGCCAAAATCTCACCCTAATAGAATAAGATCTTCTAAATATAACTTTTAATCAAGCTCCATTTTCACTTGTGCAAATGTTCATCAGAAGCTTCTGAGATTCATTGTCTTCCCTGATTTCTAACAGTCGATTAATCAATAATCCCTCCCTCCCGCAATGTACTTTACTTCTAAAACATATATTCAGAGTTTTGCAAGGTACAGAATTGCATTTGCATTAGTTTCTGCATGGAAAATTCTCTTAACACATACCAGCAACTTTCTGCAGGACTGTGTAGCAGTGCTAACAGCTAGAGAAATTACTTTTTGTTTCCTTTAAATGTATGGTCTCTTTCTCTAATGATTCTCTTTCTCTGATGAGGCAATAATTTTATTTCCTATTTTGTTCATTGTATGTGACCCCTTGTTAGAAATCCTGAAACATTTAGTCACATATTTACGCACACACTTAGTCATTTTGCCCACCTAAATCTAACATGGAGGGAATTTATACTCTAGGAAAACTATGGGATCAGGTACTTCACGGATGCTGGTATTTTAGACATGGATTTGGTTTATTATCATTTATAGTCTTCTGTGTGAAACTCATAAACGTTTATTTAAGCTTTTTCAGCAAAGTGGAACATGTAAGACTATTTGATCATGTTGATGTCCAGTTTCTCTAGTCACTGCTCCATGTTGGTCATATCTCTGTAAACAACGTCCATGTAAGGAGTTTATTTTGTACATAAAATCTCAAATTTGTCTTCCAAAGAAGATGTGTATGAGTGACATCTGCGAATGTTAATAACTCTAACAGCTCTTGGAGAGAGTAATACTTCTCTGGTTGGCGAGGAGCAAAGATGGTGGCCTCAATGAGTTCTGCACTGTTGCAGCTCCAGGATTGAAATTGTCTTTTTATCTCAATTTTTTTCACCTTTGGTGAGATTTCTACTCTAGATGTGGCCCACAGAGTTGCTGCAGAGCATCAGAACTTGTTCAACTGCAAATTATCTGAATTACTTGATGTGTTTGCTCAGGAACTCACCGGAAACATGTTTTCCCTCATGGCTAATAGGCTCCCTGATGGAAAAGCCTTACAGAATTTAATATTAGGGTCTATAGAAATGTGATATGGCCCCATAGAAACTACTATGAAAACCTATAGAATATAATAGAGAGTAATATTCTTTCTATATTTTTTTAAAATATTCTATACAATTATATAGCCAGGATATAATTCTATATTAAATTCTCAGGGGTGGGGTGGACTGTAAAAAGGTTCTACTTCTCTATTAAATTCTTTTGGACTTTCCCATAAAAGCATTGTAGCATTTTTAATCTTTCCCCATAAGTCCATCACTCCCAGCCCCTGACCTTACACATATTATATACACTTCACTTCCCCAGAGAACCTCATGCAGAGTCGTGTTAAATCCCATGAGAATTTGGAGTTCTAAAGAACACCCCCACCTCTTGTCTTTGAAGGGAAGGACTAATAGTTGTGTAGTTATAAAACTCTAATGTTTTGGTTCAAAACACCCTAACTGTTCAGGATACCTTTCACTGTTCTCAGAAAGCACATCAGATCAGACAGATTTTCTGCATCCTCCCCCTTCAATTATGCAATAAAGCGTGGCAGGTAGTTGCCTGATCCTCACATGATAATTGCACCCTCTGGAGGAGCTTGAATTCCTACCAAGGAAAGTCTTTTTGGAGGTAAGAAAAGCACATTCATATGAGCTATGTAGATGAAATAGGCAGTTGAACAGAAGTTCCAATTGACCTGTCTGACTCATATGAATTAAAACATTCACACTCTGACCTGATTTTGAATGCTTCCTTTGCTTAGGCAGTTTTGCAGAGTGTGGTTTAAGGGGAAATTGTGAAGGCTCTTTCCCTGCAGATTCAGTTTATTCCAACTCTGGTACTCAGCCCACCTGATGGGCGTGTTATGTATGTTTGTTTATTTTGCTGATGCCCTGCAAATGTCATTAGCAGTCTGTTTCCTGCTCTTTGTGTGTGTGTGTGTGTATATATATATATATGCTGTAATAACTCTGGTCAGTGTACAGTATGCAGGAAATGTAAGGTAAAGCAAACCAACACAATCTGCAAATAGAAGAATATTTAATTCTCCCTTGTGGATGCAGTGATTATTTTGCTCCCATGAGCCAATATTAAAAGTCCACTAATTTTGCTTCAGAGAAGCCTAGAATGACCAAAGAGTGATAACACAATGACCTCTCCCATTCAGAGATGGGCATGAAACAAAACCCTAGATCTGAACGTGCTTCAAACTTCTGTGGCACCGAAGTCCAGACCTGAATTTTGTGAATGGCCCCATTCTCTACAATGGGCTGAACCGCAATTCCAGGCCTGAACATTTTTGGGGCACGTGTCTGTTTTCATGTCAAAGGATCTGTGTGTCCTATATAAATGTTATCACATGATTTATAAATGATGATCCAAATGTAAGTCCTGTTTGGATATGTGGTGGAGACAGATCTATATTAATGCTTTAGAAGCAATGCTTTCACAGCACAGATGGGAGGAAGTGCTCTGGTTGGACCTCTTTTGGTATATATGAGAGTGAGCTGCTGACTGGATGTTCTTCAACAGGGCCCCTCAACTCTGGAATTGGCTCCCCCTCCCATGGTCTGAAATAACCCAATGTGGTCAGTGTATAGCAGTGCTTCTCAAGCTATCTGATGTGGGGGAGCGGCATTTTTTTTTCCAATGTGCATGCAGACTGGCAGCCAATGGCTCGCGGACTGGCACCGGTCCACGGACCACCACTTTGAGTAGCACTGGTGTAGAGTATGCTAGAAATCACATCTGTTTTGGCATGCATCTGAAGAGTGCTTAGGTTTGGGAGTCCTGATAAGGGCTGTGGGTTTTGTATTGGGAGGAATTAGCCTTTTGCAGGCGCTTTTGAGGGCAGTTTGGGTTATGTGGTTGGACTGTTTTCCTTCAGAGAAAAGCCATTTGATTGCTACTGTTCTCTTCTGAATTTGATTGTATTATTAATCGATTAGGCTGTCTAGAGCCTGGGGTAGGAATCCTTTTTACGTCTTCATGTTCAAATCAAAGTATGTAAATACGATAAATAAATAAAAGGGGCATTGTTGTGGGCCTGTGTATTGAGCGATCCAATGAAGAGCCATCTGTTCAGACCATGCTTGGCAGAGTTGGAAGTTAAGTGCACAAGGTATCGGGCAGCTGGTAGTGTACTCACTAAAGCACACTTATCAAGCCTCCTGACAGTAGGCACTCCCCTAGACCTATGGTGTGTGACTCTCTAAGGGTTTGGGAGAAATAGGGCACAACTTTTACCCATCTCAAAGGACATTTAAGACTGAATTTTGTGCTCAGTGGTGTAAATCAGTGGTATCTCCATTAAAATCAGTGGAGTTACACCAGTGTAAAAATGTTTTAAGATCAGAATCAGGCACTTAACTTTTCTAAAAGCTATTAATAGAAGTTCTGACCTTTACCTAGGGAGTTTTATTTCTGTTTAACTGTATCCATAGGGTTAGCAGATGTCCTGAATTTCTGGGATCATCCATGTTTGGAGAGACATTCTTGGTGTCCCTGCTGATTGTTGTAACTGGGAATCTTCCCTGATTTCAATAAAACCCAGGGATTTCTGACTAGCCCCAAGGGTTTTCCTGACTGTCTTCCCTAATCTGGAAGTGCTGTTCTCTGTGGTTTTGCCTTTCCTCTGCTTCTTCAGCCCCTTGAACATGGGTTGCCTGTCAGTCAAACACTGCAGGCTAGGAAGTCACATTGCTCTCATCTGCAGTGAAAAGGTGTGAGCAGCAGCAGTAAGAGCACTGCAATATCATAAGCTCCAACCCTGCAGTTCAGAGGGAAGAGTATCTTCAACCCTGTTTCCAGGCAGCAGGGAGGTAAAAGGGGCAGATGGATTCCAGCAACTGGGGAGGGAATAAAGAAAACAAAGACTAGTAAATACAGGAAGAGCAGAGCGAGAAGGAGCAAGATATAAAAGACTGGGAGATGAGGAGATGATAAAAGCAAAGAGGGGCTAGATCTAAAGGGGACAAAATTTTTTTTAAAAAGTATGCATTAAAAAAACTCGCCACTACTGCATGGCATGAGGAGGGGACAGTAAAGGAGATACCCAGGGTCAATGCACTAAACAGGTTGGGTTCATGTAGCAGGGTGATCACCCTGCTCCAGCCCTGAAGGGGTTAAAACAGCCCTGGGAGAGGGCTGCCTGGGGGAGCCAATAGCAAAAGCAGCCCTGGAGAGGGCTGCAGCTGGGAACAACTAGGCTGACTGGGGGAAGCAGCCAAAGCTGGGGCCACGCTGGCCCAATAAGAGGGCTGTGGGCCAGAAGCAAAAGTGATTCACTTTAGCCCTGGAGTGGGAAGGGCTAGCTGTCTGGGAGTATGGTATCTGAGGTGGAGCAGTGCTGGTGAAGGGCAGAGGGAGCTGGGGAGCTCCAGCCTGATAAAACCCCAGGCCTTGGTGAAGGCCTACAGAGGTACTGGGGCTGAGGAGATACAGCCCAGTGATAGGCAAAGGCAGTGGGTCCTAACCCCTTGCCAGTGATGAGTGGCCATTACACTGCAGTCTGCCCTAGTGAGCAGGGGCTAGATGATGACTGGTAGTAGCCACTGAAGCAAGGTGGGTTTAGAGGGTTGGGAGTTCCCCTGGGAGGGGAGACTCAGAGCGTGGGGACTGCTGGGGCAGAACCCTGAAGTTAAAGGGCACTGGTGCCCAAGAGGGATATGGGGCCTGAGGCAGGTGAGACATTAGCCAGCAGGGGGTGCTCCAAGGCTGAAAAGAGCTAATTCCCAGATGACCAGCAGGAGGTGCCATGCAGGTGAGTCAACGCATTGCTACAGTGCAGGTTTTGAAACTCTAGTCAGGCTTATGGATCTTTTGGCAAATCTAGAGAGACAATTTCTAGGGTTCATATGAAACTCCAAAACCAGGAGTAGTTAGCTTGGTTTTCACACATCATTGGTTAATATCCTACTCTTCTTAAAACTGCAGTGGGATTTCTAATAATAAAGTGTTCAAGAAACTGCTTTACTGTCTTTTTTTCAAAGGCCAACCCTTCTGATAGCGCAGCACTCCTTAACAAACACACTAGGGGCTTGATCATAGCTTTACTTCAGTAAGGGATGGCATGTCGTCGCCCTGCCCAAGGAGCAGACCAGAAGATGAATGGAGACTCAGTCAGAATTCCTCCTCTTAATCCCTACCCTCCCTTATTTCTTGGGAGGGGAGTTAAATACTTATGAAAATATGCTTATATGATGTAAATGAGATACTTTATGCAAGGTGGCTCATGTAACATATCATTGGCTAGATTATGATTTACTGAATGTGATTATCCAATTGCATGTATCATTTCTGTATCTATAGTTAAGAATATGGACTATGTAACAATTACAACCGGGTGTGTATTGGGAAGACACCCACCAGATGGCAGGCCATCAGATTTGATGGGCCATTAGGAAGAAACAACAAGACTGTGAAATACTAATCTCTCTCCTTCCTGGGAGGCATCCTGGGATGTAGCTGTGACACTACTAGGTCACGTGGTCTTGTCAGCTGATACTAAACATTATCTTGGACTTCTTGTATCCTTCCACTGAAAGGAGAGGGTGGTCAAGTTTGTGAAAGAAAAGATTCCGCCTTATGCCAATCTTATTTAAGGTTGGGGAGGAGGGCAAACAAGACTCCTCCATTGCCTACCCCAGAAGAAGGACTGCTGAAAGAATCTGAAGGGACAAAGGACCTAACCTGAAGAGAGAGGCAGGGGTGAGTCCAGACTAGACACTGGTCCAGTCTCGAAGAGGAAATTACTGGAATTCTGAGCTACAGAAACTCCATATCCTGCCTAATTCACCATTTAGGGTGAGAGATTATGAAATGTAATTTATTTCTTTAGTGAATCAAGCTTAGTTTGCATATTTTGTTTTATTTGCTTAGTAATCTACTTTGTTCTATTTGCTCTTATACTCAAAATCTGTTCTTTTTCTAGTTAAACTTTTTTTTGTTCTAAAACCCAGTTTGTACAATTCATGAGGGGGGAGGCTGTGCATAGCCTCCTCCACATTGTGGGAGGGGGCGGATTTCACAATAGATCTTTGGGTCTGCACTCCAAGGGAGGTGGGCACCTGAGTGCTGGGGCAAGTCCCTTAAGCTGAGTCTTCCCAGAGCTGATTTCTGTGTCTGTGTCTTAGGCAGGGCTACACCCAGCTGCAGTGTGAGTTTGTGTGTGCTAGAGGAGGCTTAAGAGCCTGGCTCAGCAAGACAGGGTAAAGGCGCCCAGGCTGGCAGAACAGGTGGGCTCAGCAGTATCCCAGTACATCAGGTGGCCTCATAAAGGGAGTAATCTTTACCCCTTTTGGTGGGGTAGATTACCCCCTCTGTGTGCCCAGCCAGCTATTGTGACCAAGGGAATGGGGGACAAAGAAGGCTCCTCCCCATCTCGGTCTCCCTGTCTCCTCCCCACTCACTTCCTCATAGAAGGGAGATCTCTGCTCCTTTCAGCACAGGGTGGCAAACAGGAGCCAGGGGAGAAGTGGGCATGGCTGAAGAAGGGCTGTGACAATTTAGCCCCATGCTGGGACATCTATTTAATGCCAGCAAACGCCTCTGCAGCATGAGGCACATTAAGCGCCAAACAATGTACAACTTGCAACTTCATACACAATAGTCAAAATAAAGGCTACAGAATCTTATGGAGGAATTGATCACCAAAGCAACAAGGCCATGATCCTGTGCCTTCTGAAGTCAATGCAAAGCTCCCATTGATGTCAATGGTGCAGGATCAGGTCCTTTGTCAGGTGAAGAAACCCACCAGATAACACTGTATTTTGACACTAATCTGTATCAAGTTTTTGTTATATCGGAAGCACAGGGTGTGGAAAAATTTTTGACCCTTTATTCAATCTCTCCCACTGCATTGTTGTGGAATATACAGTGTGTGATTATCCTGAGTGCACAGTACCTGCAAGTAGGATAAAACTAGCTACTTTAAATGAAGTGAGAGTGATTCAATAGCTAATTATGTGGGGGAAATGAACAAACTGAGTTAGCTAGAGATTTCTGCTTTTTTTTTTTAAAAAAAAGCAGTGTATTTTTGATTTAGGTTCAGAGTATTGCTTATTTGACACAATGATACATCATGCTATTATTATAACGAGCCTCCAAATTCATGATTTTCAATTTAATTACTGTTTAAATTAGTTTTTGTTTCTTTAGTGGCTTAAGGCAGTTTTTTCTGAGAGTATCTTCAGGAAATAAGGCTCACTGTTTAGAAGAACCATCTCCTATGCAAGTACTTTAGCATAGACCACTGTGTAGGGTCACTTTATTTACCCACAGCAATGAATAACTAGCAAAGCTGATTCCTCCAGACATAGCTGGTCCTCCTATGGTGCTGTGTAAACTACCTTACTATGCTACAAATGACACGCATGAGGAATCGACTCCACCAGGAGGAATGAGTACAGAGATGAGTTGTGTGTTCTGCTTCTACCACTGGTTTGCTGTGTCCTTATCAGAAATCCGTCAAAATGCACAGCACCATATGAGGACCGGATATGTCTGGAGGAATCAGTTGTGCTAGTTGTTCATTGCTGTGAGTAAAATGTGTACAGTAAATACTTTTTTCCTAAAGCGCCCCCCCCCCCCCACGGCAAGAACACAGTTTGCATACACACCACAGGGGGTCTTCCCAGCAGTTTGAGAAACATGTAGTCTAGACAGTCTGTGGACTCTATTCTGGTCTCTTACTGATTTTTTTTTTTACACTGGTGCATGTCCATTGACTTTTGTGGGGTTACTCTGGAGTACCACCAACATAACTGAGAGCAGAATCAGGCCGAAGGGTCCTTTCTTCCTTTAGTTAAGGAGTACTGAGTTATGAACGTGAAATTTGAATCTGAATAAAACTGAAGAAATGAAATTCTGTAGCCAAAGGCTTCAGCTAAATGCCATCACCAGAGTTTAGCACAGACTGACGCTACTCTTTTATTCATAAATTCAATGCCAAGGAGGAATATACACTGTCACTTAGTGCATAAAATCACAATTAATGTACTATAATGCCCTTCTAAGGGGAAACTCTGTAGAACTGATTTATATCTTATAAAATATTACATTTAAACCCCTTCTCTTTCTCCTGGCACTTCTGTTTTACTTCCACTTCCTGCCTATGTTTTATGTGTAACTCTGTTTTTTGTTTCATGCTTGTGCTGAAAGGCAGGAGAGAGGAGATAATGCAGCAGGACAAGAATACTGGGCAAAACATAACCATTTTTCAGTCACCAGATCCAGTCCTTGTGGCACATTCTTTTGCATTTGCTGTTCGCTTTTAAAGAAAAGTGATACAGTAAGGAGAGGAGGGAGCAGAGGAACAGTGATGACATTGGATGATCCTATGCAGCTGGTACATAAGGGTGTAAGAAACAGGCAGTTGCCCATATTCATCAGTAATTAGATATTCAGGGCCAAAGTCTGCCCTTAGTTACACCTGTGAAATCCCACTGAAGTCATGTGTACAGCAGTCAAGCAGCATGGAACAATGGGGATGACAAGATATAAATGGGGGCAGAATTAGAGGTCACTATTTACCTCTTTCACCAGCCTCCACAAAACTATATAGTAATTCTGATCCGTATTCAGTTTACTAAAATAGCAATTGTATACCTGACTTGTGAGTGCATTTTCCACAATTGCAAGTTTAAAATTGTATAATTACACGTGCCATTGGCAATTTGAGGCTAACTCATTGTTTGCATTTACAACCATTGTGCATGATTTTGTGTGTGGAATTGATGCACCTGTATCTCAAAGTCAATCCACTGCACAAAAATATTACTCTACTAGTAGAGAAGAGCTGGTCTTGGTCTAGAGTTGCACCTTAACAAGGTTCCATTCAACAAGCTAGAAAAACATAGGACCAGATCCTCAGCTGGTGTAAGTCACCATAGCTCTATTGACTTGCAAATTAGTGTCACTCCATTTTTGACAAGCTGATCTATGATGATCTTCTGCACCTAGAAACCTATCTTTTCCTTAACCTATCAGATAGAATGACTTTAGATCACCAGGTCTTCCACCAGCATTTCTGGCTCCTCAGCACCAAGGTAATCAAGCAGAAAAGTAAGTATGCCAAAACGCACTGAACTTTGAATAAATGAACAGGCCAATGTACTAGAAAATGCTTCCATCTGTAAGTCTGAGGCTGATGGACCTTGACATTGATGGACCTTGACATTGCATAGAATTCTGAGATTTTTTTGTCTAATCACTGGAGAGGCACTTGCTGAAAAGGGCCTACAGTCCTCTGACACTGGCAGCTGAGGCTCCCTGGTCCACTTGCACTCATACAAACATGATGGTGCAGCAGGGGCAGACAAACACAGTTGACACATGGCTGTGCCAGGGACAAAGCTACCATGTGGTCATACTGAAATGTTATCTGTTGCTGTGTCATATGGAAGTGTCAAACCCTTGTCACTCTTCAGATGACCCTGTCTACAGCATGTAAACAAGTAATGTTTGTTTTTTTTTTAAATGTTGTACATACTTTTATTAGATAACAGACAAAGATACATAAATTATAAATTCAAGGGCAGTTGCAGCGTACCATTGTTCATTAGTTTAAAGCTATTAGGCCAGATCCTCAGCTACTGTTAATTGTCACATTTTAACTCCACATTTCCATTTGAAATGATTGAGTGGGGGTAGGGTAAAGCTGAATTTTGATCTAAATACAAGCTTACAACTAGAGGAATAAAAGGGATTCCTTTAAAGCCCTTCTAGTCAGAATCAAGGCCATCTTACACTTTCACGATTCTTAAGATCAGCACCTTCAGAGTTTCTCAGAAATGTACTTGTTGGCATGTGGGTGTGTTTTGAGGCTGAGAGTAGAAGGGAGAAAGAGAGAGTAAAATATCATTTAACGTGAAATTCAGAGTTGGGAGGGGAAAGGGAGAGCACTGATTCAGGAACTTGTTTTCCTTCAGTAGATAGTATATCATAGTTGAAATCAAAACCCCAAAGCAAACTCCCTGAAGACAGCAGCATGATAAATAGGTCTTTTCTGAATGACATGGAATGAATACCCCTTTCTCTTCTCTCCCTCCACTCCCCTGTTAACTCTTTCCAAGATAGAATTAGAAAATGATTCTCCACGTACGGACATGCGATCCACACTAATGGCAGCAAATGAGAGTGCCAGCTGCTGTTCCATCCTCTCTTTCGCCCCTGCCCCCACCTCCCCACAATTGCTCTGGTGGTAGTTTCATGCTTTATTCTAGCCTTGCTGATTGAGTAATAATTATAATAATGTGTTGCACTTCTGTAGCTTTTTGCATCTGAGGACTACAAAGTGCTTTTACACTTTGTGCTATAGGGATTCATTTTGCAATGCACCAAAGATTTTTATTTATATATATATATCCCTATTCTTTTAGGACTTATTATTTACACCTGCTAAAAAGATCCCAGACTAGAAGCCACCATCATGGTCTTCATAAATTCATTTAGATATGGTATAATGCACGTGTGGTGCTGTGCAATGACTTCCCAGCCCAAAAATAAAACAGACAGCTTTAGCTAGTTGTGGTCCCATCTTCCCAGGGTCACCTTTATGAGCACTTACGAAGAGTCCCAAGGGAATAAAACAGCAGTAGCAAACCAAGGACAGCCGCTTCAATCTACAGTCATACAGACTTGGGTGTGCTCCCACCCAGCTGTTCTCCTGCCTCCCAGGCAGCCCTGTATATTTCAGTGGTTCCCTCTAACAAGTCAGGGTTCATTGGCTGCTACATTAACCCTTTGGGGTGTGGTTAGGGAGTGCCCTTGTACCCTGTCAAAGCACAGTACAAATCTGCAAGGGGGGGGTGGAATTCCGCAGTCCTCCCACAAGGCCTGCCATCTGAGGGGGTGCGCTCAGAGCCCAGAAAAGAGACAGAAGTGCAGTTAGCCTTGAAACTGTGACAGGGGCATGGGCTTTTTGTGTCTTCACAAAATGTTCTTTTAGTTGCACTGAACCATGGCTGGAACAGGATTATTATCCAGGGTTGACATTATGAACCAAGGATTATCAAAAGCCTTTTAAAATTATTCTTCCACATATCAAAATACTTCTGTATGTTTGTTGTTATCTGACAGAAAACAAAGCTAGTACTCCGTCTCAAATTGTCCAGTCAGAGTTTACATTTGGGGCTTTCCCTCAAGGAAGTTTGATTTGACCCACCTTTGCAAAGTGGGCATTACTGGTGGAAACAAAACAGAAGAGGATTTTACGTCCAATGTTTTCTTTCCTTTTACTGACAGCGTTGAGCAAAAATTGGAATGTCCATCACTATCGAGATGAAATCTTTTTTTTTTTTCACAGAATAAGAAGATTAAGAAACATTTATGGATTTTGTTTTGAGTCAGTTGGACATTAAACTGTATCTTCCAAAGGTGCTACACTGCCTCATGCGAGTTATAATTCAGTTCCCTCATACACTTATTTTTCCCTATGGGCTGAACTCCTTGGCTGGACTACAGCTCCCATGGTGCACCACCAAGTTTGATTAGAGGGGAAACTTCAGGGCACCATGGGAGATGTAGCCTAGCCAGGATCCCCTACCCATAGCGGACTGGGGGTGTGAAACACCTGATGGTGAGCTGGAGCCGGTTCGCATCAGTTCCCGCGAACCGGTTGTTAAACTTTGAAGCAGTTTTAGAACCAGTTTTAACCTGCTGCCCTGCAGATGGCACTGAGGCTTTGATGGGCTCTGGCTGGGAAGTGATGCAATTCCTCCTCTGCCCACCGGGGGCACTGTGCTGCAGGAGCCATGTGGGCTGCCACCTGGCCCTGGGCACAAGCCCGGTTGCTGCTGCTGCTCCCGCAACCCCTGGGGCACCCGCTGCTGCCTGGTGGGTCCCCGGCTGCTCTGCTGGGCCTGGGCTGCGTCCTGCTGCTCCGAGCCACTCTCCCCGTGAGCACCCCGCACCCCCAGCCCCTGCCCTGCCTTGCTGCCAGCCCCCCCGCCCCCCAGTCCCTGCCATCAGCCCTTGCCACACCCCCTGCCCTGTGTCCAGCCCCCCCCGCTGCACACACCCCCTGCCCTGTCTCCAGCCAGCGCCACACCCTCCAGTCAGCTCCACACCCCCTTGCCTCCTGCCAACCCTGCACCCTCCTGTCTCCAGCCAGCTCCACCCCCCCTGCCCTGCCCGCAGCCAGCCCTCACCCCCTGCCTGCAGCCAGGCCCTGCTGCACCCCCTGCCCTGTATCCAGCCAACCCCTGCCACACACACCGCCTGCCCTGCCCGCACCCCCTGCCCTGTCTCCAGCCAGCCCCGCACCCCCTGCCCTGCCTGCAGCCAGCCCCGCACCCCCTTGCCTCCAGCTAGGCCTGCCCCACACCCCTGTCTGCAGCTGGCCCCACATCCACTGGTGCCCTGCAGTTCCCAGGGCAGTAACCCTGCACACCTGCTTCAATGAGGGGGGCATGGAGCAGCTGGGACCCACACATGTGCACACCCTAGGGTGACCAGACAGCAAGTGTGAAAAATCAGGATGGGGTGGGGGGTAATAGGAGCTTATATAAGAAAAAGACCCCAAAATAGGGACTGTCCCTATAAAATCGGGACATCTGGTCACTCTGGCACACCCCCAGGGAGCGGCAGGGACCCACTCATGTGCAACGGAGCTCATTTCTAGTTCAGGCCCATCTTTTTAAAAAAACTTTAAGGCAGGGTTACCATACGTCCGTATTGTCCCGGACAGGTCAGGCTTTTTGATTCTTAAATCGACATCCGGGACAATATGGACGTATGGTAACCCTGTTGGTACAAAAAATACATACTGGGGCACATCCCTTAAATCAGAACTTTTTATAGGGAACCGGTTGTTAAGTCGATTTTGGCAGCTCATCACTGGAAACACCCAAATTACAGATCCCTTGAGGCATTGTAGGCAGATGGAGTTTAATGTTGAACTGAACCATAACAAAACATTCCTGAGAGAAAATCAAAAAGATTTTGTAGAAACTGCTTTTTCTGTCAAAAATCCTTTTTGTCCCAACCCACTCTAATAACTAGATGTTGGCCTAAGCCATAAAGTTTGGTTCTGGATCCAAATTACTCCAGATGTTCAGAGGAGGGTTGCTTCATTGGGAACCATCTCTTATTTTGTGGGCCTTTCCACATTCAGATAACTATGCATTGAACATGACGCCCACAGAAATGATTAAGCTCTAGGTCAGAAAGTAATCAGATGTAAAACCATTTAATTACCTTTTTTAGCCAATAACATATTTTACACTTTTTTTGTTTTGAATGGTGAGTTATAAATAATAACAGTATAATTTCCTAAATAAAAAATATTTTTATTACTGGCAGATGAGAAGTGTCTGGGTTTTTAGAGCATTGGCTCATTAATTACCTTTAAAACATTGAGTAGAGCCAGGGGTGCTGAAACAAATATAAAAAGGTGTGCTGAAATAAGAACGGCACCAAAATGCCAGAAACCTTCTAAATCTTATTATAGCATCATCGTTAACAGTTTAAGATGAGTTTTTAAAGATAAATTTTAGATTTCAAATACTAATTTTTGTTGTAAAATCAACTCCACTTTTGAGTTAGATTTCTGAACTGTCCGTTTTATTTCTTTTCTATATCTTTTGAGAGTGGTTTTTTATTTGGTTACAGAAAGCTAGAGATAATTTTCATTTGTATATTACTTTTATAATGTTTTGACTGGACAATGGTCTAGGGAGGTTCTGGATCTGGATTATTTTAGACTAGAGTTTGGATTGCATGGTGCAAAATTCTTGAGTGCTGGTTTTGTTAGATTTTAGGCTCAAACTGCAGAAATTTTATAAATGAAGCTAGTTCACCTGAGATTTCTGGAATTTCAAGGTAAAAAATAACAAACACCTTAACAAAAAAGCTGTTCTAGAGAGATTTTGGCCACAGAACCAGATAAGAGGTACTGGATCCAACATAGAACCAAAATCATAGGTGGCAGTTCTGATCCAGCCAGTATTTTAATTCATATCTCTCCCTGCTTCAAAACTTGAAAGGGTTTGGATTTGAAGTTTTGCTTATGGCCCACCTCTCATATGGGCAGCTGTTGTGCCTCAGCTTTTTCTTATAGCTGAGTCTTCACTTTCTCACTGGTAGACGTATATAATCTTGATACTGTAGTCTATTCTCTCCTTGTGCATGATACTTTAGGATGACGCTCTTTACATCATAATTACTCTGACAGACTTCAAGGCAAGGTTTAAGGGCTTTTTTCTTTTTAATTTTGGATATATTGGCATTCTATTATTTACTGGAGGAAAAGGAAGTAAATTGCCTTTAAAAATTCTTTATTTCCTGCCCCCAGTGACATGACAGGGTATCTGATGAAGTGAGCTGTAGCTCACGAAAGCTCATGCTAAAATAAATTGGTTAGTCTCTAAGGTGCCACAAGTACTCCTTTTCTTTTTGCGAATACAGACTAACACGGCTGTTACTCTGAAACCTGTCATTATGCAAGGCACTGCATTTAGCCGTATGGAGTGGAAATCTATCAACTGCATGAAAAAAAGGCAGTTTCCACGGTATGTATCTGATGAAGTGAGCTGTAGCTCACGAAAGCTCATGCTAAAATAAATTGGTTAGTCTCTAAGGTGCCACAAGTACTCCTTTTCTTTTTGCGAATACAGACTAACACGGCTGTTACTCTGAAACCTGTCCCCTTACAGTATTCAGTTTACAAGATACAGTAATGATGGATTTTCTTTTTTTTTTTATTTGTCTGTGGTCTATTTGAGACATGTATACAGTGACTGTTAGTTGTGAATTGTTTATTATTGAACCTCCATAGTTAATGTTGCATTGAGATTTATATTTAAAACAGGGATTAAATCTCTACTTTTTTTGTATGAAAGTAATAGTGCATTCTCTCCAAATTTAGAGTACTTGCTTAAGAGTGAAATGTTACTTCTCTATGAATTTATAAGCAAATATCTTAATTTTTCAAATGATAAGCAATTAAAATTAACCTTCCATGATCTGTTGCTGGGTTTTGGTGAGTCTCACTTTTTTTCAGGTCCTTCTAGCAAATAAACTACAGAAAGTAGAGATTTGAACAATAATTCACCTGTGGATTATTCTAAAACCTAGATCATAAGTTGCTATTTATATGTAATTTAATTATTTGGTTTAGTAACCCTATTGATCTTAAACATTTCTACTAACACTGCAAAGTTTGTCATGTAACATTTTTCTATTTACTTATGCATAGGGCCCTACCAAATTCATGGCCATGAAAAACACATCATGGACTGTGAAATCTGGTCTTTTATGATGGGCCTCGTGCCAAAGGTTGCTGATCCCTGCGCTATACGATAAAGATTTTATGGTGGAGACCAATATTTCTCAAACTGGGGGTCCCAAATCAAAAGGTGGTTGTGGGGGTGGATGGGTGTCGCAAGGTTAGTGTTCAGGGATCTTGGTATTGCCATTCTTTCTTCTGCGCTGCTGCTGGCAGCAGTGGCGCTTTCAGAGCAGGGCTCCCGGCCAGCAGCCGCCACTCTCTGGCTGCCCAGCTCTGAAGGCGGTGCAGAAGTAAGGGTGGCAATACCGCAACTCCTCCCCTTCCCCCCCCCCCCAACCACCACCACAACCTGCTTTTGGACCAGGAACCCTAGACTGGCAATAGCTGAATATTGGAAATCATGAAATTTACTATATTTAAAATCCTATGACCGTGAAATAGACCAAAATGGACCATAATTTGGTAGGGCCCTACTTATGCCCTACTGTAATGGGTATTGTTGAGGAAACTAATCTATATAAATGGATGATATTCAGTCGGTCTTGAATTGTTAAAGTATCTATGATTTTGTGGGTTGTATATAACGTGCAAACTTTTGTATGAAAAATTAAAAAAACATTGTTACAGTTTTTGGCAAGTACAATACAAGAGAAAAGTACCATTAAACAACAGTTGGTTTCAATATTTTTTGACGAAAAAAAGTTGACCAAAAAACAGTGTTTTGTCAAAAATAAAACTTTTAATAAAAAAAACTATTTTGATTTTTTTCTCAAATGAAAAAGGTTGAATATATTTTTTGCATTTTTTGAAACATTTTTAAAAAGTTTTGTTTTGAAATAGGAAAATTTCCATTTTTTCTCAGTTTTTTACTTTATTCCCCCTTTTTTGCTGGAAAAAGGCAGGGTGGTGGTGGAGGGAGGGTAAAAAAGTTAGAGTGAGGAAAAAAAATCACTTTCTTGCACTTGTTTGTTGTTTCCCCATTGCATAAAGGTTTTTTTAAGTATAAGAGTGAGAAAGCGAATTATTTTTTTACATTAGCAGAGCTTGAGGTAGAGCTCTAAAAATAAAATGTACATTGTGGCTAGGGTGGCAGCTCAGGCCTGGGCTCTCAAATCCACCCAACCCGTGAGTATGTCTACACTGCAGCTGGGAGCAGGCTCCCAGCTTGGTCTGACAGATCTGTAGGGCTCAGCTGGCTAGCTTGAGTCTCTATTGGAGCCACAACATCCACCCTGCTATTCTTAGTTCACGCCCCACTACAGCGAATTTGTCTACCTGGGCTGGGAGGATCATTTCTTCCACCTGCACATACCCAATGTGCTCTTTTGTGTTCTGTTGTAGCAGCTCAATGGAGAAGGCTTTCCATGTGGTTTTCAGGGGAGCCAGAATTGTGGCAGCCAACTTCCACGGTAAGCTCCAGAAACAGCAAGGGTGGATTTATGGTATGTTCATCTCTGTGCAAGGTATGCCAGAATTTGGTCCATTGAGTTTAAACTGTTGATACTAGTCCTTGTTCAAAATCCAAATTTGCCTCACGTTGGTACCTAATACTGTTCATGACAAGTATGTGTCGGGGGAATCAGCCCAAAAGTGTTAATTATAAAAATATGGTGGAAATGTAAAGTCAACAGATTTTGTTCCCAGATGACTGTTTTTGTGATTTTTGTTCTTGTAATAATTTTGACATTTTTTTACATGTGTAGTAGAACATTTGTTACCTCAGAGAAAATGAGATAACTTAGACCTCTGTTCCAGAGAGGAGCTGAGTGGCCTAGTGGGCAAGTCCCCTGGACTGGGACTCAGGGGATATATTCCACTCCTAATCCTGCCACAGGCCTGCTGGATGAGCTTAGGTAAATCACTTTCACCTCTCTGTGCCTCCTCCCTACCTTGCAAAGCTCTTTGAGATCTACGGATGCAATGTACTACATAAGATCTAGGTGGTATTCATCCTTATTACACACTTGTTACTACTCCTGTCATAAATATAAAGGGAAGGGTAAACCCCTTTGAAATCCCTCCTGGCCAGGGGAAAACTCCTCTCACCTGTAAAGGGTTAAGAAGCTAAAGGTAACCTCGCTGGCACCTGACCAAAATGACCAATGAGGAGACAAGATACTTTCAAAAGCTGGGAGGAGGGAGAGAAACAAAGGGTCTGTGTCTGTCTGTGTGCTGGTCTTTGCCAGGGATAGACCAGGAATGGAGTCTTAGAACTTTTAGTAAGTAATCTAGCTAGGTATGTGTTAGATTATGATTTCTTTAAATGGCTGAGAAAAGAATTGTGCTGAATAGAATAACTATTTCTGTCTGTGTACCTTTTTTGTAACTTAAGGTTTTGCCTAGAGGGGTTCTCTATGTTTTTGAATCTAATTACCCTGTAAGATATCTACCATCCTGATTTTACAGGGGGGATTTCTTTATTTCTATTTACTTCTATTTTTATTAAAAGTCTTCTTGTAAGAAACTGAATGCTTTTTCATTGTTCTCAGAACCAAGGGTTTGGGTCTGTGGTCTCCTATGCAAATTGGTGAGGCTTTTTATCCAACATTTCCCAGGAAAGGGGGGGTGCAAGTGTTGGGAGGATTGTTCATTGTTCTTAAGATCCAAGGGTCTGGGTCTGTAGTCACCTAGGCAAATTGGTGAGGCTTTTTACCAAACCTTGTCCAGGAAGTGGGGTGCAAGGTTTTGGGAAGTATTTTGGGGGGAAGGACGCGTCCAAACAGCTCTTCCCCAGTAACCAGTATTAGTTTGGTGGTGGTAGCGGCCAGTCCAAGGACAACGGGGGAAATATTTTGTACCTTGGGGAAGTTTTTGACCTAAGCTGGTAAAGATAAGCTTAGGAGGTTTTTCATGCAGGTCCCCACATCTGTACCCTAGAGTTCAGAGTGGGGGAGGAACCTTGACAACTCCAAGCAAGAATTATGGTTTCACCTCACTTTTTTGCAGGGGGGAAATGCTTTAGGATCTCACTGCCAGAAAAACCTTTTCTTAATATAATTGTAAGTTAGAGCCATGTACAAAACATGGACAAATTTTGGCCTGATCCTGTTCTCATTGATCTCAGTGGCAAAGCCCCTATTGACTTCAGTGTACAGAATGGGACCTGCCACCTTCCAGGAAATTTCTTCATATCAATTACAATTTTCATATGACCAGAGAGCTTTCTTGAATGTTTTAAATTTAAGTAAAAATTGGATGTCTGCTACAGATGACAGAAAACATAGGGAGATGGATTTGCCAGAATGGTCTGACTGCCTTGTGCCTGCTCTGGCAACACAAAGTATCTGTGAACCTGGTTTAACTGGCCAGTAACACAAAAGCTCGTGCACATATGTCTATATAGCTCTTTTCTATCAGCCCCAGACTTGGGGTTTCTTAGTGGTATGAAAACAAGTGCTCATCCCCCTGCCTGAAATCCCTCCCCGAGCTTCCTGAACTCTTCCTACAGCTAAATACTTAAATTGTAAACTCTTTGGGGGTAGGGATCATCACTTTGTTCTGTGTTTGTACAGCACCTAGCACAGTACAATAGAAACAGTACACTGTTTATGTGTACAATCTTGATTCATGATCAATCCCCCTAGGCAATGCCATGATACTAATAATAATAATGAATAATTAATAACAAGGGACTGATCCTGCAGTGCTGAGTAGTGTACTTTGCTCCTGTTGATTTCAACAGCAGTTGAGAATGCACAGCATGCTGCAGGAAGAGCCTGGAACCTCACAGCAACCTACCCATTGAGAGACAGAGGTGGAAAGAATATAGTACTGTGTGCTACAATGATAAGCCAGTTCAAAATTAACCTTCAAAAACAATAAATCACCACATCCTCCACCCCAAAAACAGTCAGTCAAGGAATTTACATTTGTAAAGTACACACCTGAAGCGTGAAACACGTTAACCTCTGTAAATAAACTAAGCTCTTCAAATCCAAATGCAATTAGACATTCAGGGCAAGGAGCCATTGAAATTAACGTAAGCTATATGTGTATAATGAGGGTAGCATTTGGCCCTAAATGCAGACTATTAAATTTCCCCCTTAGGAAAAAGATGTTTCAAAATATTGGCACTAGCTTGGTATTTACAGGATAACAGTGGCCAAGATAATGAGTAGATGGAAATGCTTTATTCCTTGGATGCTGCTAATGCATGAAGCTGTATGGGGGGGGGGGATGGAAGTGCCCTGCAAATGCTGGGGGAGGGCATGAAGGGATGGGAGGGGTAGTGAGGGGAGATATTGAAATGTGTGGTTGGGGAAGGAGTAGCCAACTCCAGGCTTGGAAGGAGGGTGCCAGGAGTTCCTACATATGCCTGGACCCATTCCAGCTCCTCTGGGAACCGCTCCATGCTCCCCAGCTTGATCCTGAACCCACGGTGGCTACTCAAGCCCCTCTGGGTCTTGCTTGAGGGGAGATATTGAAATGTGAGGTGGGGGGAGGAGTAGCCAACTCCAGGCTTGGAAGGAGGGTGCCAGGAGTTCCTACATATGCCTGGACTCATTCCAGCTCCTCTGGGAACCGCTCCATGCTCCCCAGCTGGATCCTGAACCCACGGTGGCTACTCAAGCCCCTCTGGGTCTTGCTCTCTTCTCTACCGGGGCATGCCCCCACCCCACCCCCGCCCCAGATGTGCGTGAGTTTATGCTGGGGCAGAGCCCCCACAATACTTCCATTGTATAGGCACTTGGCTTCCTCTGCCTCCCCAGTGGTGCCACCCCTGCAGCTGTACATTTTTAGAAAAAGATGCCTGAGGTCTCTCTATGTAATTGCACACCTATATCTGTCTATGCAATAACTATGATGTTGTGTGTAAACTGGCTATTTGGGCACTGAACTAGTCTTTTACATGTGCAATTCCCCTGCCTGCTTGTGCAGTCAGAGTAACTATACATGGAGATGTAGCTTTAAAAAAATGCTAACCCCATTTTAAGCATCCTCACACCTCTTGTCAACTGTCTGAAATGGGCCATCTTGATTATCACTACAAAAGTTTTTTTTCTCCTGCTGGTAGCTCATCTTAATTAATTAGCCTCTTAGTGTTGGTCTGGCAACTTCCAACTTTTCATATTCTGTGTGTGTGTGTATGTATAATATATCTCCTCTTACTATATGCTCCATTCTATGCATCTGATGAAGTGGGCTGTAGCCCACAAAAACTTATGCTTAAATAAATTTGTTAGTCTCTAAGGTGCCACAAGTACTCCTGCTCTTTTTGCAGATGCATACTAACATGGCTGCTACTCTGAGAACTAGAAGGGAACTTCTGAGTCATCAAGTCCAGTCCCCTGCTACTTCTGTGGAAGGCTGTTTCAAAACCTCATTCTTCTGATGGTTAGAAACCTTCTTCTAGTTTCCAGCCTAAATTTATTTGTGGCCAGTTTATACCCATTTGTTTTGTGCCAGCATTGTCCTTTAGTTTAAAAAGTTCTTCTCTCTCCCTGGTACTTACCACATCACACTACACTTATTCTGAAGCAAAGAAAACCTGACAGTGGTCTAAGAATCATCTAATTGATCCTCCCTAACATACTCAAGCATGCCTCATGCACAGAAGGATGGTCACTGGGCCAAGTGCTAAAATTGCTTTGCAGATATACCCCAAAATACTAAGACAGATTTTGGATTGCCACCAGGCTCCCAGTTAATATCTTGCATTACACTCCTTCTTCGCATCCAAGGATCTTTATAAAAACGTTAAGGAATTAAGAATCCCAACACCTCTGTACAAAAGGAGGTCAAGAGCCCAAGAACACGATATGAAAAACAAATCAGATCTCCAGAATCCCAGCTTTTGTACTTTAACCTTCCAGCCTATTAACTTAAACTTCTCGCTGAAATAATGGGCTAGATTCTGCCCTAAAATACAGTGGTGTAAATCCACTGTAACACCATTGATTTAATTGGGGTTAGTCGGGATTTACATTAGTGTATTTTAAAGCAGATTTAGACCCAAGATTGCCAACATTCCATAATGTTAATTTTTGTTTATATTACTGCTTCTTGGGAGACGATCTTTCAATTTTAAACTGAACTACTTAACATGTATATTGTGTTCAGGAAATAGAGCATGTGCTGTACTAGCATTTTTTTAAAAGGCGCTACTGGGATTTTTGAATAGTTACCAAATGTTTAGGCCTATTTCCATAAAGAGACTTTTGGAGAAAAAACAGCTTCCTAATAAAACTTTATAATTTTGAAGCCACAATTCTCAGGATTGTTTAGACTGCTATGTTTTTTAAGGATTTTTAGTGCTAATATTCTTTGGCATTTACTGTGCTGACATATGAGAAGGGCATTACAAAGAAAGTGGAGTGTATTTGTTCCCCTTGCAGCTAAGGACAAAAGGGTCAGAGAAAGTGCTTTAGCTGCTTCATTTTATCCATTCTGTTTTGTTATGAGAGAGTTGCTTTCAGCCAACTCTGCTCAGCCCAAAGCCCTGTTTAGACATAAGAGTCATATCTCACTGATCCAGCTACTCCCAGCTTGCATTGGCTTTGCCCTCCACTGGTGTCTTGTGGTTGTGAAATGAATCACTAAGGCTCACGCCAGTTTGACAGAGAGCTTAAAGCAGCTCAGCAAGTCAGAGTTAGACTAAGTGTGTTAGGGCACGCTGGGTCTGATGTGTTAAACTTTTGGCTGTGCAGCTCAGCATCTTAATTGTGTTTCTGCTCTTTACAAGCTGCTAGATTCACAGAATTGGTTCCTAATTTTTTTTTCATCTGGCTAATAAGATTTTTTCAGAGCTTAAAAGCCACATGGGCTTGAAAGGAAGCCTCCATTAGTTGCTTAAGAAAGATATTCCTAGATTTCTGCAGTGATTTGGGCAACTGTCACATTGACCTATGAAATCATCCTCAGGGAGGACAACCTGCCCTTTTAGCTGGGAAGAAAAATAATACTTTACACTAGAAACTTTCATCTGAGGATATAAAAGTGCTTTACAATTATTAGTAGTTCTAGTAATGGTATTGTTAATGCTGAGCACTTAATATAATGCTTTTTACCTCAAAGGGCTTCCTGTGGGTGGGTATCCTCTCCATTTTACCTCGGGGAAAACTGAGGCACAGAGCCATTAAATTATTTACCGGCAGAGTCTGAGGCAGATCTGAGACTGGAAGCCTGTTCCACGGACTCCCAGACCTGTCTCCTATTTATTGCACTCCTTCCCTCCCAACAGCTTTTTTTTTTTTCATTCCAAATTCTAATGAGGTCACATTAAAACCAGAACAGTTAAGTTTCACTGTTCACTTCTTAGAAACTAGGGCACAGAGAATTCAAGTAACTATCCCAGGGTTACGCAGTAAGGCCCCAATTCTGCACTGAGCTCCACAGTGATCCTATATGGAGTCAGTATCAGGATCAGTGTCTCCATCAGGAATATAACTGAGAAATCTTGTCCCCCTAGGCTTCAACTGTAACAACTAGCCAAGACTTCCTTCCATCTCCAGATAGCGTAAAATAGTAGATTAGTAAAATATTACATATAAAAAATTAATCCCCTAAATGTGCAAGGTTAATTTGTTCATGAGTCCTGTAACAGCAACTACTGAGCAGTAGCATACTGTACAAGATGTAAAAATGTTTTCAACAGACATCATTTTATCTTTTTAAGGTAAATGACTAAATAAAAATGGCTTACTGCAGTGATACGATATAGTCAGGAATTGTGGTAAGGCTTTTCACTGGATGATTAATTATTCTTTAAACAGCAAATAGAATTATTTTTGGGTTGTGTTTTTTTTTTTGGGGGGGGGGGGGAGGGGGCGGAATCAGTAGATAACATTAAGTGTGTGTGTTCTTCAAGTGGCATGGAATGAAAATTAAACAAGTTCCAGAAGTCGGTTTGAAGGTCATCTTCACATCTTTTTTTAGATATAAAGCTCAATACATCCAAAATCATGTCTTTTGAAGCTAGGAGTATGACTTTTGACACAGTGTAAAATGTGAATTCATAAAATAATAAACTCAAGAGTTAACAAGCCCAAGTTATCCCAGCTTTGGACTGGAGCAGTAGAAACTAACTGTGTTTACCAGCATCTGCGTCTGAGTCACACTTTTTAAACGTCCAGCTCTAGTCACATTCATCCTTCCAAGATGGGATCATGTTAAAGCCCCACTGCTGAGATTTGCCTTGCAAACTATGTTGAAGACTGATATTCACACACACACACGCTAAGTTAAAATAATTGTAGTGATCAGGAAAGCTAACAAGATCTAAGAAATTCAGAGTTCAGGCTAAAACTCTGCCTTTAACCGTGCCCTTTGGACCTTAGATTTTGCATCTTTTACTTTATGGTAGGTGAGATTTCTAATGGTTCTGAGGTTCCCTGCTATAGTACAGTATGAGGTACATTCCCTAGTCATAGTAGAATAAATTAGCTCCTTTGTACCCAGGCTCAGATTGTTGATGACAGATACATTGGAAACTCTCATTGTGAAAGGATTAATGACAGATGAAAGCATGATTCTTATTTAGACTAAGTATCCTCTACGGTGCTCTGGCAGTGTAAAGACAGGTTTCAGAGTAACAGCCGTGTTAGTCTGTATTCGCAAAAAGAAAAGGAGTACTTGTGGCACCTTAGAGACTAACCAATTTATCTGAGCATAAGCTTTCGTGAGCTACAGCTCACTTCATTGGATGCATACTGTCGAAACTGCAGAAGACATTATATACACAGAGACCATGAAACAATACCTCCTCCCACCCCACTCTCCTGCTGGTAATAGCTTATCTAAAGTGATCACTCTCCTTACAATGTATATGATAATCAAGATGGGCCATTTCCAGCACAAATCCAGATTTTCTCACCCCCCACCCCCATACACACACAAACTCACTCTCCTGCTGGTAATAGTTCATCCAAAGTGACCACTCTCCCTACAATATGCATGATAATCAAGGTGGGCCATTTCCAGCACAAATCCAGGTTTTCTCACCCCCCCCCCCACAAACTCATTCTCCTGCTGGCAATAGCTCATCCAAACTGACCACTCTCCTTACAGTGTGTATGATAATCAAGGTGGGCTATTTCCAGCATAAATCCAAGTTTAACCAGAACGTCTGGGGTGGGGTAGGAAAAAACAAGGGGAAATAGGCTACCTTGCATAATGACTTAGCCACTCCCAGTCTCTCTTTAAGCCTAAATTAATAGTATCCAATTTGAAAATGAATTATGCAAGGTAGCCTATTTCCCCTTGTTTTTTCCTACCTGCCCCCCCCCCAGACGTTCTGGTTAAACTTGGATTTATGCTGGAAATGGCCCACCTTGATTATCATACACATTGTAGGGAGAGTGGTCACTTTGGATGGGCTATTACCAGCAGGAGAGTGAGTTTGGGGGGGGGGGGGAGCAGAGGGTGAGAAAACCTGGATTTGTGCTGGAAATGGCCCACCTTGATTATCATACACATTGTAAGGAGAAAGAAAAGGAGTACTTGATGCATCCGATGAATTGAGCTGTAGCTCACGAAAGCTCATGCTCAAATAAATTGGTTAGTCTCTAAGGTCCCACAAGTACTCCTTTTCTTTTTGCGAATACAGACTAACACGGCTATTACTCTGAAACCTGTCATTGTAAGGAGAGTGATCACTTTAGATAAGCTATTACCAGCAGGAGGGTGGGGTGGGAGGAGGTATTGTTTCATGGTCTCTGTGTATATAATGTCTTCTGCAGTTTCCACAGTATGCATCCAATGAAGTGAGCTGTAGCTCACGAAAGCTTATGCTCAAATAAATTGGTTAGTCTCTAAGGTGCCACAAGTACTCCTTTTCTTTTGGCAGTGTAAAGAGTCCCTAAAATTTGTGTAAATTTACAGTTATGACTGTTATGATTCCTTTATGCTACCTTAGCATAAATGAGAATCAGGCTCTTAGTCTTAATTCCAATTTCCTGCCTTTGGGAGGAGATGGGAGAGTAAGGGCTAATATTTTAACTTCTTTTTGCTGTTTGTTCCCCCCGCCCCTCAATGTTACATTTAAATCTCTACTGGAAATGCACTAAATCAGAGTTTAGACACATTTTAAAATTTCTCCTTTATAGACCATGATCCTGTTGCAGTTTGTTTTGTAGGGAAATACTGGTTCATGAGTAATATAATTGCTTAATCATACAGAAGATTCTGACAGTGATTTATTTATAAGGACAGTCAGGGATGTTCTACCACTCTAAATTATATCGTCCCTGCTTAATATGTTCAACCATTTCTAGGAAGTGTAACATATTTCCTTTCTTCTTCTATATAGAATGGGGGAGACCCTCACCTTGTGTAAATTGAATTAAATGAGCCTGTGACCATTTACACTAGCTGAGGATCTACCCCAATATCTTTTTGTGATTTGCATGATCATTTGCCAAATATATTATGAATCACAGAATCATACAGGTTAGAGATAGAAAAGACCTACTGGGTGTCTAGCCCAACTCCCCATCAATGCAGGGATTTTCGCACTGTACTTTTACTCATATTTTATCCAGTCTGGTCTTAAATGTTTCAAGTGATGGGTCTTTCCATGGCAAATTATTCCACAACCTAATATAGTCCACCATCAGGAAGTTTTCAATGAAATTTATCTCACATGTTCCCTTTCTTAATCTCATCCCATTGCTTTTACTGATATGGCCTTGTACTGTCCAAAACAATTCCTCTTTCTACTTGGTGTTTACATCCTTCAGATATTTGTAGACTCTTGTCTTGTTCAGCCTGCCACCCCCCAAAAAGTGTTTAAAAGAATTATATAAATATATCTTGACTAATCTTTCCTTATCTGTCCTCAATAATTATAATGCTGTTCTCAGAATTCCCTCCTGTTTGTCAATTTTTCTAGTAATGAGGTCCCCAGAAATTAACCCACTTTTCCAGATGTCATACAGGAAGGGGCTATTTTCTGCTTGCCCAATAATGTTTTGCTGATATAACCTAAAACTGTTTTACTGTATTACTCTCTAGTGCTACTGCAGTAGGACTCTCATATGTAATTTTACTTTCCAATATCACCTCTATCTCTACTCACAGGGTTTCTACCTCCCATTGCATGAATATTCCCATCTGGGTTTTGGATTATTTCTCTCTCTATGGGAAATAGTCACACAAATTCAAGACTTCAGTGTAGTTTCCCAGGTGGACTAGGCATTTCAACAATAAATCAGTGCCTCCTGTGGCAGAAGGAGAAACTGAGCTTTTTTGCATTCCATATTCAGGGATAGCTTACCATTTTCCACCCTCAAACTCCCAAATCCTGCATACTATCACAAGCAAACTTTAGAAGAGAAAATTAATCTTTCAGTGTTCTTGGGAGGGTCCAAAGTTCTAGTGTTCGCAGTTGCCCCGGCCAATATCTGTACTATAAGCTTACATGACATGCAACCACAAGCTGCCAAAATATCACTGAATTTATTTTCACATGTGACCTAGCCCAAATTTGAACCCTGTTATCTGGGGGTGACGGTCTAATGCACAGCCGCCCAGCCCAGCCCTCTGTTCCTTATTGTTTGGCTAGGATGGCATTATAATTTGATGTAATGTAGATGTGACAGTGTTGATTTAGACCAGCCAGCATGCCAGAACATGACTCAAGGTGGTAATTTGAGTTTGCGAGTCAACACAGTGACTTCTTCCTCCCAGTGTAGTACACTGCCAGCTACACTCTTGTAAACAGATTCTTCTTGGAGCTTAGAATGGACTGGTTCAGAGGAAGGCTACAGAGGGACACTGTGTGCTTTTAGTTAACAGGACACTTCACACTCAGTGCTGTGAGTGTGATGTTCATCCATGATTTTGAAAGGAGAAAATAGTAGTGGGTTATAAGGCCTCATCCAAAGCCCATTCATGTCAATAGAAAGACTTCCATTGATTTAAATAGGCTTTGGATCAGGCTCAAAGAGACTGTCACTTCTAGATAACAAATTGGAATCCAGCCTCAGTTGGTAATAGTGAAAACATTTTTTAGTCTGATGTCTGTTGAAATGGAGCTTAGTGGCATTAGTCCAATTCAAGGTGGACAATGGGTCATATTACAAAAACTACTAACACAATGGGCACTGATTGCCAGATCAATCTCAACAGTGAGGCCAAAGTCTGAATGGGCATGGAAACTGAGCTAACTTCTCAATTCTAGGTGTTGATCTTCTTCCAGGTCAGAATTGAGGCAGTTGGTGACTATATAGCATACGAATTTATTGTACTACCTAAACCCCTGCTGATTGACCCTGCTAAAGATTGACTGTGAACTTCTGTTTTAGGGCTTTCAATCTGACACATTTCACAAGCACTAAAATTAGAGTTTCTTGAAATATTTTTGATGAAAAGTGTGTGTATGGGTCGTTCTTGTTTTGTTTTTCTTAAACCAGTTTACGAGTGCCTACTCTCGGGGGTTACACTTATTTAACTGGTTTCTAAACTAATTTAATGAAATCAGTACACAAACAATGTGTAAACAAGCCCTGAGTTTCCAGGGCCCATGCATTGGTCTCAAGTCATCTGGGAGCATGCTCATATGATGGTCTCCTCTGAGACATGCTAATGACAGAATCAGAATGAAATCAAAAAAATTGTGGAAAAAGTTGATTGCTGGGAAAATAGCAATTAAACCTTGCTCCGTGGTGTGTAGACCACTATTTGTCTGAGTAAAGGGCTTCTGGCAAAATTTGCCCCATGTAATTGTGTTCAGAAAGTAGACCTGTTGGAATAGCTAACCTGAGACTAATGTACTGTGGGATGGTAGTGGGAGTAATATTTTTGCCATGGAGACTATTACACTAGTAAACCCTATCCACTCTGGCACTGCCCCAAAGAGATTGGTACGGTAGAAGACAACACCGCAATTAACCTTGCTCTGTGCAATCTAATCCAAATAGTAACTGGAACACCTGTCCTCCACTGGAAGCATTTCTATGTGCACGCGCAAAGTGTGTTACAGGAGTTTTAGGGTGATGTAATGGGGTGTACAAACCCTACACTGGAATGGAAGGGGTAAAGAAGTTTCTCTCAGACAGGCAGGTGTGGGCCAAGGCAGCTGGGCCACACCCTGCCTGCAATGCATGCACAGGCTGGAGGAGGAGCTTAAAAGGGGAACTGAGTAGCTCACATGCAGGCAGCCAGTGGAGGTGAGCAGACCTATACTCTGGATCTCTACAGAAGAAACACTGAGAGACTCACCTGCCCACTGATGGTCTACACGACCTGCCAGGAATGCTGCTTAGGGAAAAGGATTCTGGGCATTTGCAAGGTCAAAGACTTCTTACCAGTTTTTTGCTTTTCCATCTTGCTTAGGGAGGCTGGTGGATGTGATCCAGGGAGGCAGCCGCATAGCACTCCAGGGTGCAGAACTCAGATGCCTACCTTTTGGGCCCTGGCTTGGAACCTGGTGAAGAGTCTGAACTTGGGTTCCTCCAACCACCCCATGCCAGAGATGGAGGCAAAAAGCCTGTCCTTGATAGTAGAGACCACAGGCGCCAACTTTCAGCTTTCCCTGGGAGTGTTCCACTCCTGCTTGGCTCAAAGATCCCTCCCCCACTCCACCTCTTCCCGCCCCCGCTTTACTTCCTCTCCCAAGGCTCCACCTGCTCCCCTGAGTGTGCTGTACCCTCACTCCACCTCTTCCTGTCCCCACTCCTCCCCCCAGCACCTCCCACCTGATGTCAAACAGCTGATCGATGGTGGGTGAGAGATGCTGGGGCAGGAGGGGAAGGAGCTGATCAGCAGGTGGCTGCTGGTGGGTGCTGAGCACCCACTATTTTTTTTCCATAGGTGCTCAAGCCCCAGAGCTACTGCGGAGTCTCATAGACTTTAAGGTCAGAAGGGACCATTATGATCATCTAGTCTGACCTTCCGCACAACGCAGGCCACAGAATCTCACCCACCAACTGCTGCGAGAAACCTCTCACCTATATCTGAGCTATTGAAGTCCTCAAATCGTGGTTTAAAGACTTCGAGGTGCAGAGAATCCTCTAGCAAGTGACCCATGCCCCATGCTGCAGGGTCGGCACATATGGTAGAGACTCAGGACTCGGAAGACTCCATATCCCAGAGAGTCCCAACTCTGGGACTTTGGTCAGGTAAAGCCTGAAACCCCTTGCTCGGCAGCAGAACTAGCATTTGTTGGACTCTTTACATATGCTGGAGGGGGTGACACAATTTGTGACCCCGATGGAGGGCCAAGTCACAGGGCTGGTCTACACAAGGCAGCTTATGTCAACCTAATTATGTCGGTGTTTACACTACAGCCTTCCTCCCACTGATATAAGTGCCTGTGGCAGGGTGCTGCTAGAGGGGCCTTAATCAACTCCTTCCACTCCAGCCCCAATCAGGGGGATAGCCTGATGCTTGCCTGGTAACTGACCACACCTGCCAACCTCCTTAGCAGGAGCTATAAGGCTGAGAGGAAATGAGAGCAAAAGGGGGGGTGGAGACCAGGAGGGGAAAGTGAGACTCAGAGGGAGGTGGGAGTCGGTAGTCTCCTAGTCTGTTGCTGACCAGGCCTGTGGTAGACCAAGCTGTTGTAAAAAGCTTGTACTGTATATAGTTGGAAACTGGTGGTGGGGACTTGATCACAAATAAAGAGCACGGGTGTGGCAGCCACCTGAAGCCTCCTTGAGCCTCTGAGAGGAGCGGGAGAAGGGCTGAACCGGGGGGGCACAGCATGTGCCCTGTTACAGTGCCCTACTACACTGGCATAATAATTCCATCTCCATGAGAGACATAAGGCTTATGTTGGTGTACTGAGGGCGATGCAGTGTCTATGGAGACACTGCGTCCCTTACTACAGTTGTCTTGTCAATTTCACGGCAGAAGCCATGGAGTTGACAAGAAAGCCAGGCAGCTACAGCCCAGCTGCCCTCCACTGTCCTGGAGAGCTGAGTGACGGGACCCTGTTCCTGGCTGGGAGCTGGGGTGAGACATCTGCGGGGGGCCTGGGAGCTGTCATGAGAAGCATGAGTGTTTCACACTCACACTAGTGAGTCATGAAATTGACAAGGCTGCTGGGCTCCTGGCAGGGAGTGGGTGAGGGGGGTCAAGAAGCCAGGGCACCTGGACTCTGCTCAGTAGGGGCAAGAAGCCCCGGGCTTCATTCACTCCCTGCATGGAATGGGAAGCAGAGTGTGGGGAGGCCGCTGGGAGCCTGTGGGGCAACTAGGCTCCAAGCAGGGAGCTGCCAGCAGAGCTGAGACACCGGGCTCTCAGCTCCCCACACTGCCCCTCTTAGGTCAGTGTAAGTGCTCCTGGTGAGAATGCACACCACCGACCCAGGGAGGGTAGTGTGGTCATGCACCACCACAGTAATTACTGTGGTGGCTGTAAATTGACCTAGAGCGACTTAGGTTTGTAGTGTAGTCATACCCACAGAAGGGGACAGTACAGTGTTGGAGTGACTATCAACAGGGGGTGACAAGACAGATGGCCTTGCTTGACCACTAGGTGAAACAAGCTGGAAGCAGACTCCTTCACAGGGCCAAGTGGTGGTTAGCATGCCATACTGGGTCAGACCATAGTCTATCTCACCCAGTATCCTGTCTCTGACAGTGGCCCATACCTGAGCTCAAGCGGGAGTGTACAAAACAGGACAATTATAGTGTGATCCACCCCTGTCTTCCATTCCCAACTTCTGGTAGCATGGGTGTGCATCCCTGACCATCTTGGTTCCAGTGGAATGTCGCTCTCATGCAAAGTTGCCATTATGGAAGGAGATGCAGTCTTTCAGGAATGTAGGGACAGTTTTGTGGAAGGCACTGAACACCATATCATGGAGAGTCAGTTCAGAGTTTGGAGCAGAGGAATGATATGTTTGTTCACAGAGTCCTGTATTGCTAAGCAGGTGGGCTGCTGCGCTTTGTACCAGTTAGAGCTTATTTAGGATCCTGGGTTTCATTCCACTGAAAATCAATGGAACTGCAGCTGGGTAAGTCACTTATGTGCTTTTGAACATTTTATGCACAATGAATTTCAGCGACCAAGCCACGTGACTGTATAGATCATCCATTCCAAATCTGTGTATGATAAGATGGGATGCAATCTATTGTGCAGTCATGACCAAATATTGTGAGGCTCGCTTTAAAATCTAGAGAAGGGCAGCACTGTGTGGACAAATTCTTCAAAAGGCTTTCCTGTCCCCATTAGCGTCACCTCAGTCTTGCTGTGTTCAGCTTTAACCAGCTGCTTTTCCAGGTGCTGATTTAAGTTAGGCATGGAGAAAGCGGGGAAGTGGTGCTGTTTGTGTTTGATATCAAGATGATGTAAAATATGGTGCCATTGATGTACTGATGACATTTCAGCTTGTTGTCTCTCCACCAATCCCAACAGCACATGTAGATATGAAATAATTTGCGAGTGCGGATTGAACCTTGGGATGCCATAGAAGAGAACTCTGACAGTTGAGAAGCAGTTGCCCTTGGTTTGGTCTCTGAGGCATCATTGTGCTAGATATACATCATGAAAAGACAGTCTCTGTCCCAAAGAACTTACATCTCTGTGGAAAGGAGGAGGTCATCCACCAGAACAAGTACTATCTGTGCTATTCCCAGCATGCTGATTCCTACCTTCCTTAGGCTAATACAAATCCTTACTCACGCTCTCTCAGGCAACCCAAACATTGAAGTCAATGAGAATTTTGTTTAATAATGAGGTTCAGGATTTGGCCTTCTTCAGATGACTATGGTATTGGAAGGCTTCAGAGACACAAAAGGGACAGAGCTAAAAGTTTGGGCTTGTTCAAATCCAGGGGTTTAGTTCAGATTATTATATAAAGAGAGTCTGGTGGCAAAGTTCAGATCAAATCTTGATCCAAGGTCAGGGGTGTCTGGAACTGGAGTTTTGACCAGGCTCTGTTCAGAGTTAATATCTTTACCTCTAAAAAATCTGTATCCTCCACTGCTGCTGTTATTTATGTGCAACATATTTTTTTAATTTTAGAGAATAAGCAGTGTAATAAATATGTAAGATCTTCAGTTTAACTTCTGCAAATATCTCCAGGGAGAGATTCTACCCATCTCTCAGTGTGTGTTCATGCAGGGTTTATGTCCTGATAATCACAGCTCTTACTTGTAACTGAATTAATTTATCAGATTCTGATTTATCTCAAAGAGTAGTGCTAACATTCCTGAACCTGATGTGAGGGGTTCCTTTTGCTTTCAGCAACAGCTAGGGTAAAGGGACACTGAGCATTTAAAGAAAATCACGTTCAGATTTTTTATTATAAAACCTGAAGATGTTGGTAAGCCTGAAAGGCTTTCCTGGAGGCTTCCCAAGCCTGGAAAGTCCCGGGATTACCAATCTAAAAGTGCAATTTACTGTTCCCCCTCCCCCCGCCCCCTCATTTCTAGTTGCAGCCACTGGCAAACAGATTCTGTCCAAACTAAGGAATGGATCTCTTTCTAACATTCCTTCAGAGTCATTGAGTTCCAAACCTTTTTTAGAAAGACTGAACTTGTAATGCTTCCAACTGTAAATACATGATAGATGGATACCAGACACCTGTTACCTAATTCCTTGCCAGGTTTTTCAATTTTAAATTGCATTAGATGCTTGTTGAGTGGACTCCTTGTAACTTATTAGCTGTTGAATGTATGGGAAAGGGCTGAGGATGAGAGTGGAAAAAATGGTCTATTGTCTGAGATATCAGAGAAAAGCAACCCCCACTCCTCCATTTTTCAGAGTAAATTGCTGAAATCTGAAGAGACATCTGGTCATAATTCTTCTGTTGAAACATATATCATGCATGGAAATGATTTACATCAGGTGAAATTCCACTCAGTTACACCAAATGATTCCAGAGTAACTCCATTCAAGCTAATGGATTTATACCAGAATTACCTTTGTGTAACTGAGTGGATCTTGGCCCATCAACTAATTATGATCCTCTCTAATGTGAAAATATACAGTACATTACACCTAGGTAAAGAAACGTGTAGGAAACAGTGGCAAGTTGCCCTAAGGATCACATCTAATAATACATAATTCACTGTCTTAACTGCCCTCTTTAAATGTCACACAGGTTATTATTATTTGTATTACAGTAGTTATTATAGGCTGCAACTGAAATCATTGTACTAGGCATGGTACAAACACATAGTTAAAAACCGTATGTGTCCTGAAGAGCTTATCCTCTAAATAGATAGGAGGTTTCCAGTAGAATTCTATTGTAATTTTACTTCTAATAGGCAACCAGTTTTTGCTGATACATTTGGAAGTTGCTTGAGGCCCTGATGCTAGCAGGTCACTTTGCAGTGTAGATTTCTGAGCTATGCAGAGCCCCACTGAGGGATCTCAATAGCCACTTCCGAAGTTTTGAAAGCTGTGTCCATTTGTAGTTAATGCTTCACTGAGCATGGTTAGTGTTCAAATGAAAAGATCCAGGATGGCAGCCACTGAGAGATTTGAATGCTCTTTCACAAGTTCCTTGATGCAAAATCTTAAAGGACTTTCCAGAATCAGGCAGGGGGGTTCCTAAATGGTTGTGCATTTTATTATTTTTCTAGTCTGATAAAATGCATTTCCTGTGTCTCACTCCTTTTGTTTCATTTTCATATGCTGTAAAAACAAGGCGATCCATTCCCATCCTTTCATTAAGGTGGAGAGTTGACTCACAATATATATTTCTTTACATATTGTTGCACAAGTATGTTCAGAACACAGCATGGGTACTTTACGAAATAAAACTGACAGATTTAAACTCTGGTCTTGTAATGTGACCCTCTGTAAGACTCTTCCTGGATGCAGGGTATTTTTTTCCTCACTGAATTATTGCGATGTCTTTTCTTTGTACACATTGTGAAAGAGTAAAAGTATGTGTTGGTGTGGGATGATATAAAGGTTATATAGGCATAAGTTTGGGTTGACCCCATTTCTCAGTGAAGAAAAGTTGGCCAGGGCCCATCGAAGAAGCTGGCATGAAGATAGTTTCTTTTGTTCCACTTCGTCATTCTTGGAGCTAGATACTGTTTTGAATTCAGTTGATTTTTGCTGTGTGAAGTTGGATGAGAGAGTTCCTTGCACTGGAAAGTAGGCAGGGCTGTGGCTGAGTGGAGGCAGTCCAAGTTGATTAGAAGGCTAGCTATCTAGAATAGTTCAACTGGTAGTACTGTGAGGAAGGAGAAGGAGGTTCTTGTTCTTTCATTCATAGCATGAACTCAGGTACGTGCTCATGCTGCATCTGATTAGGTTCAGCACAGAGCTGGCAAATATTGCAATCATTTTTTAAAATTACATTTGTTTCAACTTCATGTGTACCCTTTGTTGCTTTCTGTAAGTATTCTAGCAAATGAGATCAGTGGTAGGAATGATCACCGAAACAGCACATTTTAAACAAATATTGCCAAATATTCATGGCAAGCAAATTTCAAAATTGTACTTGTGAATGTTTGCTTTGGAATTCTGATTGTAAGTGCTACACCCATCCAGTCTGGATACAAAAACATATTATATGGCCTATGTCTCCAGTCTAAACAGATTGAATTTCAAAATTATTTTATTTTATTTCATAGTGACCAACCATTCGGATTATGCTGGGAACTGTAAAGACAAAGAAAAGAGATAAGTATCCAGTAGGGCTTACAATCTAAAGACATCAAATGATAAAATTTGTCTAAAGAAGTATTTGCAAACTAGCTACTGACCACAAATTCTTCACTGAAATTATTTTGTGAACATTAGAAAATGAAATCATTGCAGTCCATTGACAGATAATTTAGGTACAAAAAGGAGAAGAATTTAATTGAATTAATTATTGATTGTAAATCATTGCTCCTGTTGCATGTCAGACTGCGTCATCTTCCTCTTCAATCTAGTGGAGCATGAGAGAAACCACATTCTTACAATTTTCCCTTAGTTTCTTCCATTCTTTTTGGTCCGTGGCATCCCATATTTCACTAATGCTCTGCGTTATTACTCTTTTAAAATGTTTTCTAAATACATGTCCATACCATATTAGTCATTTTCAGCCCTCTGAGAAAAACATACACATTCAAGAGGTGCTCTGTAAGGGTCTGCAGGAGGCTTTCATAAAAGCACTCATTCCAACTTGAGCTTTTCTGTGTTGGCCGGTAGGCCATTTGCAATTAGTGCCAACTGAAGAGAATCGGTTTTGTCTGAAATGATGGAAACGCAGAAAAAATGTATTTTTCCCCCCAATCAAAGTTAAATTTTACATTTCCCATCAATAAATTGGGCTTTGTCTTATTTGAAGCCATTTTCCCAAAGAGACTGCATTTCTAAAATGAGCAGTGTATTCCCAGATAGCCTGTTTCAGCCTGTTTACCCACCAGTTACGTAAAGCTTGAGGTGAAGTAGCTGGATCTGTAAGAGGGCTCCTACCTGGTCCTGAAGACTTCAAGATGTTTATACTCTATCAAAGTGAGGTAAACAGAGCTAAAGCTAAACATTGAGTTCCTTTCCCCCTCTCCTTTTCAGACATAAAAATCCTAAAAACTGGATTAACATGGCAAATTGTGTAATGTTTGGGGTCATTATTTTAGAACGCTGTAGTAAATGTGAGGATACAGTAAGTGTACTGTCTTTTTAAATCTGTATCAGGGAGCAAGGCGGGAGAGGGAGTGGGGAAGGGTCTGGTTAGAAGCTCTATGGTAAAACTGAGAGGGGCTAGCTTTATGAAAGCTGTTTGCTTTCATCCTAGGAAACTTCCTTGATCAGTGTTAAAAGAAAATCAGTCTTTCCGGGATTCTTTACCATGTCACATAGCAATAATCGTAAGCAGTCATAATGAGAAATACCATATAGTCATTGCCATTAAATGTAATTGTTTGGTTTCCACACAATGGTATCTAAATGTAGGGAAATACGTAATTTCTTGGTTCTGTCCCTTTCAGAAAGTGTCCAATAGGTGTTCCTCATCTCTATGGCAACTAAAACTAGGCCTGGGCTTAGGGTTGCCTCTCTGGAACCACTCCCCATACATTTCTGCCTTCCAGCTGCACACATGGCAGACTGCAGCTCTCCATTTGAGACAGAGCAAAAAAGGTTTTTATTGAAATGTGTCAAGTTCTTCACTGGCTTCAAGGTTTTTTTCCTCAGAATGCTAAACTCAGAAAATATTTGGCTCTTAAGTCAGGCTTTGGCCTCCCTTTTGAGTTGAGTAGCACTTTTAAACTTGTACAGAGTTAGTATTTTTCAACTTTGGAAGCTATTGTTCTAGTGAGTTCTTCCCGAGGGTGACCCTAAGCTCAGGCTCAGAGCAAAGATTTGGTCCGTCTCCATTTGTCATGGAGATGGGGAATGCCCACTGTGAAGACACGCCGTCATGGAGGGGCCTAGAAAAAAATTCACAGGTAAGACAAACTTCTCCCAATTCTCTGATGCCATTGTACAGTAACCGTTTTTAAAGGCAGCCCCCTCTTGGCACAGATTGGCATCTTTGTCAGGCAATAAGAGTTTTTGGTTGGCCTTGCCTGTTTGTTAAACCGCATCCATAGGCATAGTTTGACTTCTATATTTGGGGGGTAGCTCCAGTCAGACCAATGGGGTTGCATATGAGGGCAAATGCTGTGCCTGCTTGAGGCTTGCAGTTTGGAGGAGCAATGCTCCCCCACCCCCCAAAACTACACCCATGACCACATCTTATGGTATTTTATCATTTCAGGAGGTGTGGTACATGTCCCCCACTGACACATCTCACCCTCAAATATTACATTTTGTACATAAAGGCACCTCACTTTCTAAAACTGAGCGAGATGGCAAAATGCAGTATCAATAAACAGTGTGTGCTATTGAAACAACAGAACAAGGTGTACAGCGAATTATTCTACTCATACCCCATAAAGTTACATGACTACTGGTTTATACTAACTGTAAGGCACTTTTTAGCTGAAAGTGTTTTAACTTTGCCAAGCATGTGTTTAGCTGTTTAATTTTCTTTGCTGTTAAAGTCCATCTGATTTTTGAGCTACTGGTATGCCCTTAAATGTGCTAGCCTCCACAGAAAAAATAGCTCTGGAAGACCTAATTAAGTAATTGTTCAGTTACCAGGCACAAAGACCCCTTGGACTGCTCCTAAACAACGCTTGGCACAAACCTATGTTTAAAGCTGTTTTTCCTTTAGCAGGAATTAAAAAGAAAATCTATTTATTTGTGTGGGTATTATGTTTTCAATGGTATAGCAGCCCTTGCTCCTTTTCATCTCTCTAAGAACATGTAAGATTGTCTACGCTAACAAAGAATGCAAGCTATCGTCTATAATCAGTTGAAATATCTACTACTCAAATTCCAGGTTTCCTTTGATTTATCAATGTCACATTTCACATTACAGCACCCCACTGTCCATTTTCTTCATTTCCTTTCTAATTATGGCTTCTCAGCTCAGTAATTTGCTGTTGCGCCTTTTTTTGAAGTCTTGTTTTTAGTTTATTCAGCAAAGTGGGAGAGTAACAAAAAGGGCAGGCTTTGTGATCGAAAAGTTGTGCAAAAGCTTCCCCCCTCAACACTTTTAGTTGTGGATGAGCGTAGAAAAGCTGGATGGTTTAACAGCTGTATGAGCTAAAAGGGGACATTATTTCTGGCTTTTAAATGAATAGCACATCTTCCAAACTGTTAATTGTTGTTGCAGTCTCATTAAAAAAAATGCCACTCTTTCATTCAGTAGTGTTTAAATAGGAAAAAAGATGTGGATTTATGAAAGTTTTGTATTGAAAGCTTCTTCTGTGGTCCTCTGCATATTCTCTACATTGTTCTGAATCTTACAAATTCATTATTTAGTGCTCATCCTTCACCTGAGATATTAGTCAAATCCAGTATTTTGGCCATATATACAAAGAGAGAGACTCACAGAAAACACTCTTACACACACTGTGGAAAATATGCACAAATATGTGTTCTTTTTTCCACCTACATACACAAACAAAACACATTTCTTTCACACACACACAAAACATTCTTTGGAAGCACAGTTATGGACACCATATAAGATTTTTTACACTCTATAGAAAATACACATACAGAGACACTCAAAAATAATACATAGCTCTTATTGCTTTTCATACGTAGATCTCAAAGCGCTTGTTCTCTCTTCTGCATGTTCTCTCTCTCTCTCTCACACACACACACACACACAATGCAGTACAACAGAGCACACTTCTGTTTAATTCATTTGCACTATGCTCTTCACACCTGTGCAGTCATAACTCGGGGCAAAATCTTGGTCCTATTGAACTCAGTGGGAGTTTGCCTTAGTAAAGACTGAATGAGATCCAGGGCCCTATAGAAGTAAAAACAGTATTGTAGGTACCATAGGTAGGTTCCACACATCCCTTTCCTTTTTTACTACTTCTGAAACAGTGTACTGTACTTGGAAGTTAGCATTTTGTGCTTAGTTCACTCAAGCAAAGCAATTCAGCTCTCTGAGTGTGCAGTAAATAAGCAGGGTGACTCACCAGTGGTAACTATTATTTACAGCACTTCAGGGCTTAAAAGACATGGCAGAGCAATATCTTTTCAAATCTGTGCAGGAGATTTCTACCTACTTGTCCTAATTTCAAAATCTAGTGGTATTTTTTTAAAAAAAATCTAGACTCTTTCATCTGGTCACTGTATTGCACCAACCTTCACTGAGTACTGATTTGTTAAAGCTGATCCTCTCCATGCTGCCATTTGCAAGATGAACTGCACACAACCTTCATTTTTGCCACTTTATTCGAAACCCAGACCTGCTCAGTATAATGTGGATTTTCTAGTGTCTGCTTTTGCAAAACCTACAGAAATTTCCCCTTCACAAGCTCTTAAGTAACTTGCTTTACGTGTCCTATTTGATAGGAGACTGGGTCCATGCAGAGGAATTACTCCTGTGTTAAGGTTACAGGAGTTCTGTGCATGTCGCTAGATGTGAGCAAGCACTGCCAAGAGCAATGGGCAGCTGAGCTACAGGGTGGCAGCCATGTCCTGGGCAGCTCTACAACCCCTCATTATGGAGTTTGAAAATGGGGAGGGGAGGGAAGGGGATTCAGTACCTTAGACAAGATGATAAAAAGACTAACCCACTTTGGAATTTATAGGACTGATTGTGCCCTCACTTGTACAAGTTTTGCACTGGAATAATTCCATTGGTTTGGAGTTACTCCTATTTAACACTGGGGCATTCTTAACTAGTGATGTGCTGTCAATATTTTAACAAAGGGGCTACTACAAAAATGCCCCCTCTTGGCCTATACTTAGATCAAGTATCTCAGGGGCAGATGGGCAGAGAAATAGGGCTGAGAGACTGGGGAAATCTATTCATTTCCCACCATTTAAGATCAATTACTCATAAAATTACAGAGCCAAGAAAGAAGGCAACACAACTTGGCAAACAAACTTGTATGACATGCTCTATGCTCCTGCTGAAACATGCAGGGCAGGAAGCAGAGCTCCTAGATCAGCACCCTCCGGGGGACCATATGTTATAAGAGATGTCTGCCTGTATATTAATAGTTAAGGTGTCAGTAGATGGTGCTCAAGGAATATGTGGCATTGTTCCTGAGTTTTGAAAGTCCAATAAAACCTATTGTGCACTGGAAATGTCTCTCTGTGCGGCTTTTTACCTCCACCTTAACACCATAGGGCTGTTTCTTCCTGCCCTTTTGGCTGGTGATGCAGGCTCCTCATATCACCAAACTGAGGGGCTGGTGGCTGCTGTATGGGGTTAATGAGGAGAGGAATGCTTCGGGGCAACAATGATGGAGGAGAGAATGAAGCACATGTGAGGGTATCTTCCACGGGGAGCATGGTTTTGAAGATCCTTTTGATTTGGTGTAATCAGGCACATTCCAAAGATAAAATATTGTTCCTCAGAAATATATTTATGAGCCCCAAGGTTAAGAGTCATAGCTAGCTGGGATGATTTAGCAGTATCTAGAGAGGGGGTGAAGTTCATGAGAGGCTGAGAAATCACCTAAGCACTCAACGCAGTATGAAAATTAGTATAGCACATACTCGTTATATTTCCTTATGAAGTGAGCAACCATATCCTTTCTCTCAGAATGCCTTGTATTTTAGATTAAGGGAAATCACAGAACAAGAAAGGAGTGCACAGAGTATATTCTAAATAACATGGTGTATTGACTCTACCTTGTGAAATGGCAGCTGCCCCAGTTGATAGAATTTTTTGAAATGTAAAGGTACAGAGCAGAGCAAACAGTTCTAACAAATGAATACACCACAATGTGTGTTTTAACAAGGATTTGGCATCCCTGTATGGGTTGTGTGAGATCTCTAGCACAGGGGGCTGGGGCACATGACTTACAAGGAGAGGCTAAGGGAACTGGGGTTATTTAGTCTGCAGAAGAGAAGAGTGAGGGGAGATTTGATAGCAGTCCTCAACTATCTGAGGGGGGTTCCAAAGAGGATGGAGCTCAGCTGTTCTCAGTGGTGGCAAATGACAGAACAAGAAGCAATGGTCTCAAATTGCAGTGGGGGATGTCTAGGTTGAATATTAGGAAACACTATTTCACTAGGAGGGTGGTGAAGCACTGGAATGGGTTACCTAGGGAGGTGATGGAATCTCCATCCTTAGAGGTTTTTAAGGCCCAGCTTGACAAAGCCCTGACTGGGATTATTTATTTGGTGTTGGTCCTGCTTTGACTAGATGACCTCTTGAGGTCTCTTCCAACCCTAATAGTCTATGATTCAAGAACGCAAGCAGATCCCCATTTAGGGCCTGTTGCAAAGCCCATTGAAGTAATTGGAAATAATGCCATTGGGCTTTGGTTCAGAACACTAGAACTGGGGTGCTTTGCCAAAAACACATGCCCAGTTCTAGTTGTTATAAATTATTTTGTTAAATTATGCTATCATGGGTCAATCCTGTATGTGCTGGCTAGGGAAACTGAGTGAGAGCCCTGTTAACCAGAACTGTGTTCAAACATGATTCTAGCTAACGCAGTAACAACATGTGTGTAGACTGAGTCCAGGTGCCTGAACCAGTGACACTTGTGGAAAAGAAAGAGAAAGTGATCCTGGAGGAAACTAGGAGAGAATCTTCATGAAGCAACATGAAGTGACCGTTCTTAACAAGTCAAATGACAAGTGGAGGGAATAAAAACAAAAGAAAAGAAAATCAAAAATAAAAGGTACTACAGCAATTCAGGTATTTAGCTACAGAATTCATAGTCACTAGCATCTAAAAGAGAACTTTGGGGTGTCTTTTTCCCCATTGACTCTTTAGAGCCTCTTCCTCAGCTTCACTCCCTGCAATTTATTTTCTCTTTCCACCCCACCCCCTTCCACCATCTTAAAATTACCCTTCCTGTGAGGGAGAAGAAAATACCAAATGATGTCTAAGACCTGGTCTCATACCATGTCCCCTCACCTTGATCCCTCTACTGCACTAAAAATACCAGCCTCAATGACCTGTTTATTTCCATCTCACATTTTTCTATGCTGTCTTTACATGTGTTTGTGGAGCACATAGTACAATGGTGCCCAGATCCTGATTGGAGTACTTGGAACTCTTTGCACTAACAAACTTAGTTTGGTTATTATTCATAATAAATGAGCTGCCATCATCCACCTCTAAATTTCCCAGTGTGTCCTGGCTTTGATGCATCTCTCTTAGGTTGTAATCTATTGGGCAGGAACTCTCTTTACTTAGTGCCCTGTATAGAAACAAGCACAGCATGGGTATTAAACAGATAAATAATAGTTAATCTGCATTCCTGATTAATACCCTATATTAATGAAAATAAATAAGGATACTGTTAATGTTTTATGAATTGTGGCTGCTGAATACTTTGTCTGTTCTAGAGTCCCAATATCATTCAGTGTTGTGTATTCCATGATCATCATGTGTGTTTTATAGTGTCCTTGCCTTTTAACTATTGTTAGTATAAGAGTGAAGTAAACAGAAGTTTCTATGTGTTAACCCAATGAAGCTGGATGAAGACTGATTGTGGCAATGACCTGAAACCACGAGCGAATTACCATATAAATATGAGAACATGCTGGACTGTTTGTGCCGAATGTTAATGCTTGATTTGTGGATTCAGTCATATTTTATAGTGTTCAATTTAATAAAACAAAAAGAGTTTTTAGGCTAGAGGAGAACAAAAAGATTCCTACCCTGGCAATGCTTATCTATTTGAACTTTTAAAGCATTTGTAAAATACAAAGTTCTTGAAATGTTCAAGCCAAGTTACAAATGACTAAAGGATTTAGATATCTTACAGGAAGTGTAAATATTTTTGTTTTATTTCACATGGTCTACCTTCTCTGAATTCAATTTTTTGTTGGTTCAAACCTGAAGCTCAATTTCTTAATGGGAAATACAACCAAATTTTATTAAATACGTTAGTTTCCTTTTATTCACTGAAATTTTGTTTTTGGCAAAATTTTCTGATTGCCCTTATAATGCCATTATATAAATTGATGATGCTCTCTTAACTGGAATACTCTGTTCATTGTGGATCACCCCCTCTTAAAAAAGGATATATCAGAAATTTTTCAACTAACATTTTCTTGATGAAATATGGAATTTCATCAGACCCTTTTTTTAGTGAGAAGATAATGATTTCAGGGACTTTTTTAAAAGGAAAATCAGAAGCAAATATTAAATTAAACATTTTGAAATGTTTGTTTTGTATAGATATTTCAAAATTAAATGTTTTCGTTCAATCAAACAGATCAATTTTCTTCTGTTTTGACATTTCTGAAATGAAAATTTTTGGAACTTTTCTGTCTGTGAAAATGTTTGATATTTTGACTTTCTGTCCCAGTTTGGAATGAAAAGAAATATTGGAATTTCCGAAATTTCATTTTCTGAACCGCTCTAACTAGAGGTTCACATGATTAATAGGGAAGGGCTGAAGCAGCAAACTTTAGGTCTAGTTTCCAAGCAACCTAAAGTTTAGGGGTGTTTGTGTTGGTTGGCCCATTCTAAGGACAGGTGCCATTTGCAAACATTTTTATAGTTTTGAATCCATAATATTTTCTCTGGAATCAAAGTAAAGACTTTCATGGGATTTTCCCACTGAGTCCCAGACTTTTTGGTAGCACAATGGGAAGAGACAAAGATTTTATTGACCTCTCAGTAATATTAGCAAAAGGAGAAGTTTTCGAATTTTTTTTATCATGCTTAACTGTTAAGTCTAGAGAGGTTGGCATAGTATGTACAGGTAATGATTGACTCTGGCAAAAAACAGTTGATTATGTGCAGTGGAGATGGGCTGAAACAGCAAAATTCAGGTCCAGTTTTCAAGCGCTCTAAAGCTTAGGTGTGTTTGGTTCTACAGTGCGGGCTGGCCAAATATAAGGATGAATGCCATTTGCAAAATTCAGATCTGGATCCAAGTTTTGACTTTGAGCACTCCCAAAATTCAGGGCTGTTTGGAATTAGGGTTTGGCTTTGGGTTCACTTCCAGTTTTTAGTTATACGAAGCTAAAACGTTGCATGCTTTGCTGCCTCTATAGGCAAAGCACACTGCACACACCAGGGGCTCCTTGCATCCCTTAATTCCACCCTTCCTGTGTACCGCTCTCCCATCCACTTTCCTCAAGCTGTGTGTGTGTCTCCATTGCATCTCTGCCCGTTCAAAGGGTTGTGTGAGATTCCTATTCCCCCCCCTCCCATGCCAGGGTCCCCCATTTGTTTCCCCATGCCAGCAGCTATGTGTGCCCCCTTTTCCCCCTCTGCCATGTGCCAGGGCTCTGCATCCTTCATTTTCCCCTTTTGCCACACCACTGTCCCCCATTTTCCCCCTAATCCTCTCTCTACCAAATACAAAGGGGCCTCTGTGAGTCCCCTATGGCCCCCTCACCATAGTACTGTTCCCTATTCTGCTCCACAATGAAAGGGGCTCTTTATGCCTCTTTCTATCCCATATAAGGGAGTCTGTGTACCCCCCTTTTCCTCTTCCTCCATACCAGGTTCCCCCTTTTTCTCACACCCATGCCAGGGGCTCTGTGTACACTCCCCCTTTTACCCACCATTATTATTTCTTTTCTGTCTGGGAGGGAAGTCATTCATGGTATCAACATTTAAGATTAAGTATTAAGATACTTAACACCTGTCTCAGATCTGTATTAAGATAAGCAGATCTGAGACAGGTGTTATTCTGGAAGGTGTTAATGGCTGTGACACTGTCTCTTTGATCTATAGATAATTACAGACCTGGTTGAACTGATCGGTCAGCTGACCAGCTGCCAGTGGCTTCATGTGTCCCCATGTTCCGCTTTTTGGTTTTCAGACTTTCATCAAAATCTATAGTAGTCTTGGCAGAATTTGATTTTTATTCTTTTTATAATTTCAACAGATCTGACTATTTGTAAACCTTTTTTAGGGTTTTATCGATTTTAAATTTTCACAGTTGCACAAAATTATGGGGTGGGTGTCCGACAATAATCTTTTAATGACAGACACTGAGATTCAAAAAGTTAAACTTGTATAACCATTAAAACACAAATTATCAACATCAAATGTCAAAATATGTAAAGTAAACATCCTTAAATTAAACTCTAATACGTTCTCAAGTAGCATTTCCCACTGAGTCCCAAACTTTTCGGTAGCACTATGGGAAGAGACAAAGATCTTATTGACCTCTCAGTAATAGGGGTGGATTCTTGCTATTAGCAAAAGGAGAAGTCTTTGAATTTGTTTTATCATGCTTAACTGTTAAGTCTAGAGAAGTTGGCATAGTTTGTGCAGGTAATGATTGGCTCTGGCAGAAAACAGTTAGTTTTTGTGCAGCGGAGATGGGCTGAAGCAGCAAAATTCAGGTCCAGTTTTCAAGTGCTCTAAAGCATAGGGGTGTTGGGCACTACAGTGCTGGCTGGCCCAATATAAGGATGAATGCCATTTGCAAAATTCAGATCTGCATCCAAGTTTTGACTTTGAGCACTCCCAAAGTTCAGGGCTGTTTGGAATTAGGGTTTAGCTTTGGGTTTACTTCTATTTTGGAATTGATCGGATCCCGCATTTAATAGTTATCGCATTACATCCAGACAGAGAAACAGAGAAATGCCATCAAGTTGAGTGGAGAGTCTTGCTTTGCTTGGCCAATATTTATCTTGTTTTACTGCTTCTCAGTGAGGCTAAGAATTTATCAGGATTTGACACTTATATGGATAAAAAGAACACCCACCATTATATCAGACAAGATTAAAAAAAGGCAAACTCTCATATTACAGGACAAAAGGCAGCCATTAAGTGCTCAGTGTTAAGAAGTTACTTCCTCTCTGAGGAAGCGTAATGAGTTGTGCTCACCACGATGGCGCCTCTTGTTGTTTGCTCCAGGAACTAGCTCTGTCCATCAGTAGGGCCCCCTCCTCTTGTGGTGCCTCATTCTCCATCACTGCTTCTCCACCGTCTTTGCTGTCTGTGGGGACCTGTGTCACTCCCGGACCATGGCGTCATCTTCGGGGCATGGCCCTCCAGCTGTGCCCCAACTCTGTTGTCTCCTCCCTTCTGGGGGAACCGGCAGTCCTTCGCCCAGCCTCTCGCCACAATGGCAAACTTCAGTCCCCTATTCCAGCTCTTTGCTCAGGGGCAAACTGCAGTCCTTTGTTTGGCCACTTCCCTCAGCTGCCAGCAGGGCAAGGGTGGTGGCACAGGCCCTCCCACTACTGTGGGCCCTGACCCAGGGACCCTATAGCTAGCTCATTGGCTCTCCTTCCCCTCTGTCACTACCTGCTTTCCCTGGGCCACTTCCCCATAGCCCCAGCACCTACTCAGCCCCTGTATGAAGGCCACAGTCTGGGAGCCAGCCAGGCTGGAGCTCCACTTGGTCCCCTGACCCTGCCAGCACTGCTCTGTCCCAGGAACTTCTCTAAGAGCCAGGTCTTCTCCCTTTGCCCTCCAGGGAGAGACTGCCCTCCTCTCTGCCCTGCAGCCCTTCTCATAGGGCTCAGCCTGGCCCTGATTGGCTGTTTCTAAGCTTCCTCTGCACAGCCACTCCAAGGGTTGCTATTAACCCTTTGACAGCCAATGAGGGGCAGCTGCCCTGTCACAGGAAGTTATTCCATAATTGTCCATTATGGGGATTTTTATATCTTCCTTTAAAGCATCTAGAACTAGCTTCTATGGGAGACAGGATACTCCCATAGGTGTACTGCTGGTGTGATCTAGTCTGGTAATTCATAAAATCATAGAATATCAGGGTTGGAAGGGACCTCAGGAGGTCATCTAGTCCAACCCCCTGCTCAAAGCAGGACCGATCCCCAATTAAATCATCCCAGCCAGGGCTTTGTCAAGCCTGACCTTAAAAACTTCTAAGGAAGGAGATTCCACCACCTTCCTAGGTAACGCATTCCAGTGTTTCACCACCCTCCTAGTGAAAAAGTTTTTCCTAATATCCAACCTAAATCTCCCCCACTGCAACTTGAGACCGTTACTTTGTCATCTGCTACCACTGAGAACAGTCTAGAGCCATCCTCTTTGGAATCCCCTTTCAGGTAGTTGAAAGCAGCTATCAAATCCCCCCTCATTCTTCTCTTCTGTAGACTAAACATCCCCAGTTCCCTCAGCCTCTCCTCATAAGTCATGTGTTCCAGTCCCCTAATCATTTTTGTTGCCCTCCACTGGACTTTCCAATTTTTCCACATCCTTCTTGTAGTGTGGGGCCCAAAACTGGACACAGTACTCCAGATGAGGCCTCACCAGTGTCGAATAGAGGGGAATGATCACGTCCCTCTATCTGCTGGCAATGCCCCTACTTATACATCCCAAAATGCCATTGGCCTTCTTGGCAACAAGGGCACACTGTTGACTCATATCCAGCTTCTCGTCCACTGTAACCCCTAGGTCCTTTTCCGCAGAACTGCTGCCTAGCCATTCGGTCCCTAGTCTGTAGCGGTGCATTGGATTCTTCCGTCCTAAGTGCAGGACTCTGAACTTGTCCTTGTTGAACCTCATCAGATTTGTTTTGGCCCAATCCTCCAATTTGTCTAGGTCCCTCTGTATCCTATCCCTACCCTCCAGCAATCTACCTCTCCTCCCAGTTTAGTGTCATCTGCACACTTGCTGAGGGTGCAATCCACACCATCCTCCAGATCATTTATGAAGATATTGAACAAAACCGGCCACAGGACCGACCCTTGGGGCACTCCACTTGATACCGGCTGCCAACTAGACATGGAGCCTATCCTCCTATGACATTGTGCAATATCATGGAGTTCATAACAGAGTATTCAAGTGCAAGCTAATGCCCGCTGCAAAGAACAATTTAAACTATTCATAACTGTTGCTGAGTTCCGAATTAATTATAACTATTGCTGGTGGAATAGCATAAAAACCTGCTCATAAACAACTCTGATCAAATAAGAATCTAGGGTGTGAGTCAGGCTTTTTGACCCTTTTAAGGTCTGTTGTTTGTGAGCATTAATATGACAGGAATTTTGTTCGTGCAAATTTTCACAAATAGTATATTTGCTGAACCGTCATAGTGCTCAGTGCCTGGTTTATCCATAGGCTGTAATTTGTTCTCTCAAACAGTTTATGAATAATGAACAAATTTGGGAAAACTGGGGTTGGCTTGTGGATACCTTGCAGAGAGAAAGGGCTACCATTCCTTAACAGAATGTTGATTATGTTATATAGCTTCTCCTGCGGTCAGAAGAAAACAGGCATCTAGGCTTCATATTAGATAGCTCAGTAAATATATCTGCTAAATATACAGTGGCAGTCCAAAAATAAATAAATATAAAAGCAAGTAAGATGTTAAGAAAGGAGTAGAGAATAATATGGAAAATATTAGGTAAGACAGCGTGTGACTTGGGATGCTGTGCTCATTTTTGGCGACTTTAGGCAAATAAAGGACACAGCCCCAGTAGGAAAAGTCTAGAGAAGGAAAATATTAATGATGTGTGCAGGTGAGGGAGCAGCTTCCATAGGAAAGATTTTGCCCAGCTCCAAGTTAGTGACAACAGCAGTCCTAGCATCTCAAAAAGGAGAGGTGTCCAGAGTCTCAGCCCTCCTGCCCTTCCACAGAGAGGAAGCACATGCTGCTCCTCTTGAAGCATGGTACAACTGCCATGCTCCCCGGAAACATTGTGCTTGTCTGAAGCATCCATCTGAAATGCCTGCATGATCATCTGCTGAGGGCTCATTTTGAGTGCAACAATTAAGCCCTAGGATTATTTCATGTGGAAGGATGAGAAGTACGATGAGATGTGAGAGAGGTATATAATATAGTGGCTAGTACCAATTGGGTGCTTCTGTTTACCCTTTTTTGGAGATACAAAGCAGACGACACTCATTAAATTAAGAGGACAGCCTTGAGCCACATTCTCCGTTGATGTAAATAGGCATAGCTCAATTAACTTCAATGACTGTTCAATAGAGCTATGCTGATTTATACCAGCTACAGGATATGCCCCAAGAAATTTAAAATTAATAAAAAGATACTTATATATTCAGTGCATAATTATCCATTGGAAAGCCAGTTCTGCAGGATATTATTTCTGAGGAAAATACGGTGGTGAACATATAGGTACCCTTGGAAGAATTTGATTTTTATACGTAGATGTCGGCAAACATCAATTCACTGTACACACACAGGGGACAAAATATTTCTATCAATAATAATAAAAATATACAGATAAGAAATGCTGCTTAATAATGTATTAGAGTTTGATTTAAGGATATTTACTGTGTATACTTTGCCATGTGATGTTGACAATTAACTTTTTAAATCTCGTCTACTGTCAATAAATAAATATTATCTGACATGCCCCCTGTGTCTAACTGCCACGTTCTGGATGCAATTTATACCAGTGAGAGGTTGTCAGTGCTTGTCCTGTAACCTTACGTGCCATAAAATGCTCTGCTGCTGTAGCTCCATCTCTGGAGGCTCCCAACCAGCATATATGAGTGAGTGTCTGTGTTGACCAGCTCTGGTTCAGTAGTTCTGACTCCAGTAGCCTGCTTGCCACACCACAGTCACACACTGGTCTCCACCAGCCTTGGTTATTACTAGCCAAGTTACTCCAGCACACCCCCAGTCCCGAATTTCCCCAAAAACTGTCTGCCCTGAAATGTCCAGCCCTCTTCTGGAACATTCAGAAGCATAATAAGGTCCATTGCTCCTATGAAGAAACAAAAGCACAGCAGCTTGTTGCTTCAACTGGAGTTCATAATCACTTCAAGCCAAACACAAACAGCACTGGGTTGATTTAGAATAAAAGTAAAGCAACGTTTATTTACTCAAACAAGATAGGTTTTAAGTGAGTTCAAGAATAAGGATAAAGTCAGAAATGATTATAAAAATACAAATGAAAAACACTACAGTTTTGTTAAGATTCTTACCACGCTTCCTTCCAGTAAGGTGGCTGACCACCCCACTGGAGAGGATCTCCCACAAAGTAGAAAATCCTCAATTCCTTTGTCATCTCAGGTGAAAGATAGCTTTGGAGTCTTTGCCACTTTCTTTTATAGTCCAATGAACTTTTGAAATGGATCATTCTCAAACTTGAGTGCCCCTGCTGTGAGGAAAGATGATGGAGAAGGTTCCCCATTGGTTGCTTCCCCATGGGTGCTTTCTACAATGCAAATTGGTCTGTCTCTGCAGCCTCCAATATGCCAATGAAAAGCCCCTTGACTATGATTGCACTTGGATGGAGGCGCTGGCTCCTTTGTCTGAAAAAAAACTGTTTACCCACTCACATACTTCTCTTGTTCAAATATATTTTTGTAACATCTTACAGAGGGAATTCATAACTTCACATATAAGATTAACACCTTCATTTTAAAGTGATATTAATAACTACTGTATTATGAGCTTTCATATGATACCTCACAACATATATTGTGAATAAATATTATTTCAGTAGTGAGTAGGGTGTGAAAATAGGGGTGCTTAGGGTTAAATGTGAAAATGTAAATAAAAATTGAAAGCATGTTTTAAACCCATAATTGTGCACAACTGTAAAAATTTAAATCAATATAATGCTTAAAAATAAACATTGACATTATCCACTGAAATTGTAAAAAAGTAAAAATCGAATTCTGCAATTTAGGGCTTGATTCTTCACTACCCTACATCGTGTGTTGTCACTTATACCCTCATGCAAAGTAGGTGCAAAATGCAGACATTCTGATGCAGTATCCTTATACACTCTCTTTGAATTGGTATCAATGATAATGCAAGGCACATAGTAATGGAGAATCAGGCCCAAAAAATTAATTCCTGTTATTGAGATATTACTGGCTCCAACAATATTCCTTAATTGCACAGGGAAAACCTCTAAAATAAAAAGTTCATTCAATTTCATATGTACCCACTATAGCTTAGTAAGTTTTTTTTTAAAAAATAGACTTTAATAGTATTATTACAGTGATTTATTATTTGTATCACCACAGTGTCTAGGAGTCCCTGATCCAAAGAGCTTACAATCTAAGTAGAAGTCAAGAGATAACAAAAGACAGGCAGACGGGGAAATACAAAGAAACAATGAGATAATATTGGTTGGAATAGGAATATCATCTGCAGTTACACTTTTTAGGATAAAATTGTTAATGGTTTTCAGTTCTCATGGTTCCTAGACTTATTACTTATTATTCATATTTACTCGTGCAGTAGTACCTAGAAGCCCCCATCAACAATCAGGGTCTGATTACGCTATGTGCTGTACGTGCATATAATGATCCAGCAACTCTGACCCAGCTGGTTGTCAGCAACACTCTAGTCACACTGGCTTCCACCAGCCTTGGTTACTACTTGCAGTGTTCCCAACACACTCCCAGCTCGAATTTTCCCAAAAACGCGTGTTCTGCACTGTCTAGCCCTTTCCTGGGAAGTTCAGACATTAAATGTCTAATGCCCCTGTAAAAAGTCAATATTCAATAGTTGGCTACTTTAATGGAGTTACCAAACAGTTCAGTTTAAATACAAGATTGTATTAGTTTAGATTAAAAATAAAATATGTTTGTCAACAAAAGGTAGGATTTAAAGTGAATTAAGTATCTGGTATTAAAGTCAGAAATGGTTACAAGACAAATAAAGAAAAAATGCTTTCTAGTAGCTAAAACTTAACAAGCTAGACTTGGTTCAAGGTCAAATCTTACCACGTGGTCCCAGCAACATGGTTGACCAAGTTCACAGTCAGGAGCTCCCCTCAAAGCCAAAGGGCTGGGTTCTTTGTCATCTTAGGTGAAAGAAAGAGATGACTTGGGGTGCTTTTGCCTCTCACTTTTTATAATCTACTCACCCTTCAAAATGGATTTTCCTGAGGGTTACTCCTAGGTAAGGTGAATGCTAGCTGTGAGGAAGCAGATATGGAGTCTCATGGTGAAAGAGTTTACATGCTGTTTGCTAAAATGTGGGTTGATCTGTTTCTGCCCCCACTTCTTTGACAAAGAATGGCCATTTGGCAGGTGATTGCCAATCAACTTTGACATGTGTCTAGAGGCAACAGCTTGGCCTTTATCTCTGAGAAACTAGTTTACCCCTGCCCCAGACTTGTCTGGTAAACACATTGTAGTAATAATTTTATCCTATGTTCACAACTCTTAATATGCATTTGCACATACATTACAAAAGAATATTGATGATCAGTGAGTTTTTAATTGATACCTCACAAGGCATATTTTGCACAATGATTATTACAGCAATGTGTAGGATGTGAATTCCGGGGTGCTTTTGGTCACCGATGTTGACTGTTATAGAATGCAGTGTGTCCATTTGGGCCTTGTCTTCACTATAAAATACAGCCATTGCTGAACATGGTTGACCAAGGTCATTGCAGCTGACCCAAAGGCGAACGTAGTTTGTTCTTGTTTACACTTACAACTAAATCATGTTCAGAACCAGTTCAGCTACACTCATTGCTGACAACTATGTTCAGTAATGGTTGTATTTCATCCAATGTTCCCTTTAATTTTTGACAGGCCACGTGCACAAAAAATTTCTTCTGTGCAAATTTTTGTGCGCATGGTGTTTCGCCGTGTGTGTGGGGTTTAGGGTCTGTGTGCACACGCACACAGCTTAGAGAGAACAGTGTGGGCAACTCCTTAAAAGCCTGGGGGTGTGAAAGACAACTGCTTGTGAAATCTTAGAATACAGTGTGAGCCACTAAAGACAATACATGTTTCAATTACATGTTAATTTTGTTTTTACCCTAAATTTCTACACCCATTTTGTTGCCTTGCTTTACATTCTTCACTGAAGGAGAATTGGATGGGGATGGGAATCATTTCAAACGTCGTTAATTTTACTCCTTAACAGCCAAAGGAGTATCTGTTTAGAACTTGTGTTAAAACTTTTGCTTCCCAGTGATTACTGCAAGCATTTGATCCTATTTCATTTCACATGGGTTCTGTCTTTGAATAAAACTCCTTCATAAAATGTTGAAATATCCCTGATGTCATGTGGGAACTGTCAAGGTATGTGTATTGTGTCTTTAAATCTGTAGCAGGCAGTCTGGAAGGTCAGGGTCTAGGGAAGATTCTAGACAGAACCTCTGCAATGGTGCTGAGACAGGCAGAGTAGTGTTAGCGGTAGGACAACTTTCCTTATTTTCTTCTTATTTCCTTTGCCAGAAGGCAGCAACCATTTTAAACTGACTTTTGCATACTTTTGATGCAGAACGGTATATCTGCCCAGGTTTGCTCAAAATGTTTGTTTTAATTTTGCAGCAATTCCCACGTCCAGATACATTAAGTACTGCAAGATAGTTTCATCCCCCGCAAGGGCTATACGAGTGGTCAGCACGTAGTTTGTCTCATGAAATCAGTGCATCCTTACTTTGGAGTCAGAGTGCTCTGTTCAATTTTGCTTCCTTCGATTCCTTACTAACCATTAAACCGGTGGTCAAAGAGTGTTGACAAGGCCTGTGGTAACTGGCATCACGGTGCTTGCAGCCTTTGGCAGCACCCCCTAATTAGCAGCCGATCAGGAATGGCAAATGAACCTGAGTCTCCTACATGGCTGTCTGTAGAATATGATTGATGGATATCCTGATTCTATTTTAAAGTGCATGTGTTTTAATGGCATGCCACTCAGACCTCTGGCCTCTCTTGACGCATCTTTTGGATTAACCAATTGCATGACTTTCTCCATCCCATGTTTATGTTGTGTATTGTGTTATACTGTATTTGATGTGGAGTTATCTTCTGAATAGATAGGCCTGCTAATCCAGCATGTGCGAGCCTAGAGGCTAAGATTTCATCTGTCTGCACAGTTACTGCTCTTCTTATTGCCTCAGGAGGAAATAATGACTCTTTCAGACTCCAATGAGAGGATGATGCAGTGAGCTTTGGATCCTCGCTGTAATTTTCAAGATGTGTTTCAATCTATGTACATTAGATTAAAGAAGGCGAGAGTTGGATGTGGAAGTAAGAGTTCAGTCTTAGCCAGACAAAACTGTAATTCATCTTTTATTAGCAGATAGTGAATCATTGTGTTTCAATTCAAACTATAGTAATTCATTAATGTCTACCTTACTTTATTTGAATCTCTTCAGTCATTCAGTGAATGTTTTTCGTTACAGTTGGTCTGTCCAGAGTCACCGCGGAATCAGTTTCTTGTCTTATTTCTTGCAATGTAAATGTTTAGGTTCCATACAAATATTTCCCCCTTTTGTTGCATCTCCTCAAGCTTATACCAGCTAAGTGAATGAGTGGGAGGGAGTTCAAAAACACTGGGCAGAACACAAAGAGAATGTATGCAGTCCTTAGCACAAAGACCTGTGCTAGGACTATCAAAGTCTGCCCTTTTGCTTTTCTTCATTTTGGGTATTCTCTTTTTCTCACTACCTTTACCTTGCCTTTACAGAAAACAAGGATAATTGTGTGTGTGGAAAGTGGTGATGCCCTACCCAATCTCTCCCAACAATCCCAGAATAGCCAGATATTTCTACTAAATGTCAGCAGTGAAGCAGTTGATTTAAATTGTTCTTTTCCCTCAGGCTTCAGAGTTAGGGCCAAATTGAGGGAGCAGTTCTCACCTTGCATGGTTAATGTGTCAGACAGTTGTTCATCTGCAGATTCAGTAAGGCAGCACTATCCTGGGAGCATGTTTGGAAGTTTTCTTCTACAGCTTTAAGTGCAAGAAACTCAAGTTTTTTTAAATGAAAGCTTAAAATATGCAGAAACTGGCAAGGTCCATCAGAAAACTGCCAGTATGACATAGTAAGGTCAGTTCTGGTTCAATCCCAACCCTTTGCGCCAAATCTTCTTGAGAGATCTATAGAGCTGTATGAACCAAAACCTGAAAAAAACACAGGGTTTGAACTTTGTTACAAATAAAAACTCTGCGATGACTTTTCAGCCTCACTACAGCCCACAAACCTTCTGAGTGAGATTTGACTGATTCCCTTCCCCTTTTTTTCAGTTACTGAAACCGTGAGCATCACATGATTTTCAGGCAAAATTATAAATCAAAGTCCGTCATGAACTCCTCTGAAACACACTACTAAGCACCTTAGGGAAAAGAGGGGATAACCAGCCCTGTTGAACAAGGAGGTCATTTAATAAATTACACTACATTTTTAACTAAAATTTAGATGTGAACTCAAAGCCAAAGCTTAATTCCAAACAACACTGAACTTTTGGAGTGCTCAAAAGTCTTAACCTGGGTCTAGATCTGAATTTTGCAATTAGCAACTTTCCTTATAATGGACTGGCCAGCACCGTAAGTCCAGACCCCTAAGTACTAGAGTGCTTGAAAACTTGAATTGAATTTTGCTGCTTGAGCTCTTTTCTACTGAATGCAATCTGCTGTGTTCTCCCAGAACCAGTCATTACCTGTATATACTATGCAGGTTCTTTAGCATAAGAAAAGAACAGTTGCGCATAATAAAATAAATTAAAAAACTAAAGAAGACTTCTTATTTGCTTATAGCAAAAATCCACCCCAATTAGAGACAGATCAATAAGGTTCTCTTCTCCTCCAGCAATGCTTACGAAAAGGTTGGGATTGAATGGGAAAAGTCCCATGAAAGATTATACTTTGATTCTGCAGGAAACATTATGTGTTCAAAACTATGCAGCCCGTTTCCCACAAAAATGCTGATCACACATCCATTTTCTTATTTCCCTCCCTTTTTTTAAAGGCAGCTATGTGATCTTGAATTCATTAAGTTGCATAATATCAGCAGTGCACGTGGAAGATGCATTGCAATGAAGAAAGCAGAATCTACAGAAATTGTCATTAGCAGTCTATTTTGTCCATAAGTCGCTTTTAGACAGAGATTACAGCACCTATATGTCAGCTAATAATGAAGGATAGATTGCACAGAAGTGAAAATGGGCCCACACTGTTACGTTCTGATTCAGTTCTAGACATTCCTAATGTTTTGGGGGCTCTTAATATATGGGATTTTTGTTCATTTTCAAAGTTTGAAACTGGTTCCAGATTTGACTTTCCCTTAAATTTGGGGTATTTGGTTCTATTATGTGATTCAGACCCACTTTTGTAGGCACACAGATACCATGAGGATGAGCATGGTATAAAAATACATATAAAGATGGATGGATGGATCTCTTAAAGTCACATTATTTCTATGTGTAAAAGAGCCACTTCAGATCCAGAAGTTCCTATCTGCATTAGTAACTTTAAAAAAATTAAAGTTCTCTAAAGTTTTCTAAAATAGCTTTTTAAATTATATTTACATATATGGTATATACAGAATCATGATGGTGCACTGTGGTATATGCAATGAAAGTCTGCTTATGTATCTTATGTGGGGTATCTGTCTGTCTTTTTAGAACCAGATTTTTCTGTAACTTTCTTCAACTCTATAAGTGTATAAAGTTACTCTGGGAAGCCAGGTGGAAGGCAAGGAGTGTCTCCTGTGTGAGTGTTATACCTGAGTAAACATGTTCCTGTTCTTACCTAACTCTAGATCTTCTGCTAGGCTATTTCCCAGCTGACATAGCACTGTTCAGATTTATTGGCTAGCATTTGATATGCCATGTATATGGAACAAGGCTTCTGTTTGGGTCATCTCCAGGGATTGAACCTGAGACCTCAGGATCTAAAAACATTAGCTTCTGTTGCTTGAACAAATTTTAATCTTCTACTGCTTCTGAGATAAGTCCCTTAGTACTTTGGTACACAAAAGGGGGACAAAAAACCACAGACTGCATAGCATAGGTTATATATTACCTCTGTCTGGGAAACTCATCCCAAACTTCAGAGGTCCACAGCAGTTCAAATCCCTGTACAAGCCACCACTTTTAACCAGGAATTGGATTGGGAATAAACGATGTTCGTACTCTTCTAAGGTCCACCCACAAAATTAGCTCCGCCCATGTGAGTTGCCAAAATAAGATGCTGCTTACAGTAGATTGTGCAGATGTTCAAAATATGATTGTGTGTAATGTTTTGCTTCCCATTGGTGAGGTTTAAATATGCACATGGGCTCTGCTAGGCTTGTTGGACTCTTTACTGACTGGGGAAAAAAATAAGTGGTGGTATCTTTTAAACTCCACCCACTTGTGTCACCAAATGAAAGGTCATTCATGGTAAATTGTCAAATCTTCCCCGACGTCCTTACATGAAGAATAGAATAGTCAATAATATCCACATTTAAATTAGCATCACTGGGTATCTGAGTTAACACATATATGAGATGAATGGGGCAAGTTAACACCTCTCAGAGCTATGGTTCCTGGCTCTCTCAGGGCTTGTACACACGAGTGCTTACTTCAGTATAACTTACGTTGCTCATGGGGGTGGAAAAGCCACCCCACTTAGCGATGTAAGTTACACTGACCTAAGCGCTGGTGTGGACAGCACTATGTCAGTGGAGACACTCTCCCGCTGACATAGCTACCGCTGCTCAGGGAGGTGGAGTAATTATGCCAACAGAGGAGCTTTCTCCCACCACCACAGAGCATCTGCACTAGCTTCATTGGTACAGCTGCGCCGCTGCAGCAATTCTAGTGTCGATTAGCTCTCAGACTCATCTCTGCCTTGGTTATACAGGTACTTGTTTCACCTTTTTGAGGTTTTCCTCACAACTACAACCCCGAGAGACTTTTTTTTAAGATGAAAGCTGAGATTCTGGAGAACAGAGAGTATGTTCAGAGAGGTACCAATATAGCATAGCTGTTCCAAGCCATGCTTGTAACAGTACCCTTTGGTTTGGTCATCTCTGAGCAGTGAACCTGGCAACCTCTGGAAGTAAAAGCACAAACTCTACATGTGATCTAGCACTAGGGGGTGACAAAGAGCCACATTGTGTTACCTTGGGTTAACTGCTTGGGGTTAACTTGCAAGCATTGTAGCTATCTCGGATGAGTGCCAGTAAAACTTCTTTACCTTGCTACACCTCACTGTTATGCATTCAGTCATACATGCACTGTACATGTACACAAATCCAGTCAGCATTGCTGGCAATTATTCATTCTGGTGAGTATATTGCTAAACTGGAATCAAACTCACAGGATGCAATGCTTGAAAGTGACTGGGTGTTTGTCATAAAAGAAAGACATGGGCAGTCATGGGAACAATGTTATATTAAAAAAAATCCCCCTAGTTTAATGGTATTTATTGTGTTGTCTCCTAGCTACAAATAGCTGATTCCAGAAGTTAGCGATTTAAGGGATAACTCTGATTTCTTGTTTATATTTTAATGTGTCTCCTCCCAAAGAGAGGGAATTGAAAATGTCAGTACAAGCCATTACACAAAATCTTTCTGGTGGGTTAGCAGCAATCATGTTGCCATGAGTTCTCTCTTAAATAATGATATAAAAGAGGGTTTTGTCAGTTACTTGGAGAATGTACCTGCCTCATCAAGCCCTGATGAAGCTAATAAAGCAAGAAGGTATACTGGAATTCCTCAAAAATCCCTCCAAATATTTGTTTTATTGCATTTCAGATGGATTTCTTTTAAATTTCCTTGCTTGACTGCCCAGAGCATTTCAGTCAGATGCCCCTATAGCCCCTCAATTAATGGTTCAAACAGGAAACTCAGTTAGACCTTCAAAGTCTTAATAAAAGACAGAGAGAGAAGAAGACAAACAACTGTACAGTGTAAGTACCTCCTTCTTATCTTCTTCATGTGAAACTCTTCCAGCAAAGCTAATTAGCAAAATTAAGACAGGGCAAAGAAGCATCAGAAAAGGGAGGGAGGAAGGGAAAAAGAAAAAGAAAACCATAGGCAGTCTGAGGAAAGTAATGGCTCCTATAAGGGACAGTTACAATCAGCCTCAAGAGAATCCCAGAAAAGGATGAACAGTGAATTTGTGACTCTGTGATTCATTACTCGCAGGAGAGATTTAACTTAGCTTGGGAGGGATAAGCAACTCCAGCTTCTTAGTGTCTGCGACATAGCCACTTGGCCTAGTGGTGATTTCAAAACACTCCGAGATTATGGTCTTTCACGAGTGACAGAACTTGGGGTTTAAATGCAGTCCATTTTTGAAAACAGTTGAGTCCTCCTTGGAAGGGGTTGATATCATTTCTTTCCTGATGCACCGACGGCAGGATTACAAACTGTCTGAAAAACATCACACAGCTCACTCAGCAGCACCAAAAGCTTCTCCTGTCTTCAGAAAACCAAGGGCAATTGCTATAGCATTGCTTACTACAGTTGCAGCTTGGAGGCATGGGCTTTAGTGACTGCAGTAGGATAATAACAAAATTAAAGGGTGAAACGTGCAGCCACTCCTTTCAACAATGTGATGATAATAATAAGTGTAAGTGCGCTTCCCTCCCAAAAGATTACCTTTCAAATGAATCAGGCTTTCTGACTGGTCAGTAGCTATGGTGCTCCCCTGGCAAAACACCACTTCTATGTCTAATTTCAAAAGCCAAATTGAAAGTTGTATTTATGTTTTATTTAAAGGTGAAGTGAAGGGCTTGTTAATAAACACAGTTGCTCAAGCCCTGATACTATGAGGAGGTGAGAGCTGCTCTCAACTCCAAATGATTTCAATGAGAGTTGAAGGTGCTGAGTGCCTTGTAGGATCAGGCTCAAACAGAACCTCTAGGCTGACTTCAAGAGCTGAATCCTCAGCTGGTGAAAATCAGCACAGTTCCACTGGCATCAATGGAGCTGGCTCTGATGCTGATTTATATCAGCTGACGATCTGGCCTAAAAACTTCAAGTAAATGCATCTTAAAACAAAATATTGAAAAATAATTTCTTCTTTTATATACCTGACAAGACCTGATTGCAAGGCTCTGCATTTCCCCTACAAGGGTTATTGGCATTGCAAACATCTAAAGTAGTGTGTGTGAGAGCTTGGGAAGGTCATTAATAGTTCTGTACCTCAGTTTCCCCAGGTGTGCTTTCCAAGCTTGCAGAGGTGTTGTGAGGCTTAATATTTGTGAAGTTCTTTATAGAATCTTTTATCCCAGGATTTTAAAGTATAATTGTAACATATTCTAATGAAAACATATGGCAATATTGTTTGTGCTGTTGGATTAATAAGTGCTTCCTTTCTCTCTTACTTTTTTTTTTTAAAAACCAAGATAGAGTTCCTTCAGTAATCTGTGCAGTTCTCTTACGACAAACCTCCTTTCAGCTTTAAAATGTTTCCATTTTAGGTCATCTTTTTTGTAATCTTTCTTTTAGCCTGTTTCCATTCAAATGTGCCGGTCTTCTCCGATTCCATAAAATCCACACCTTGCGTATTAATTTCCACTGTGAAACTTGTCAAACCACTTTCAGAAACTCCCAGCACTCAATGTGACGAACACTGTATCCCCCTTGTCTAGCACAGCAGTAATATCTGTGAAGAATGCCACAAAGCCAGTGAGGCATGATGACCTTCCCTTCCTGAAACCATGTTGGCTCTTTTCAGACAATCTGTGCTTTTCCAAATGTTCTCCCATTTGACTCTTAAAATAATTTCAAAGGCTTTTGCTCACAATTCATGTCAAACTGACTAGTGTGTAGCTTCCTAGTGTGTCCCGACAGAGTCTCTTTTAAAGTACTGTCATTATGTATTAGTCATCCCTTTTCCTTGGAGACCACTTTGCACTCAATAAACTTGCGAAAACATCCACCAAAGCTTCTTTACTTCTTACAGCCATTCCGTTTAGTGCTCTATGAGGTTTGTCAGATAGAAAACCTAGTGCTTGGTCTTTTGTAAGCCTCAAGTCAAATTTCTGAGATCATATCAATACAACTCAACTCCACTGCAGCCAGAGAAATTATACGAGAGTAATTGAGATCAGATTCTGGCCATCTCATATTTCAAGGAAAGTTTCTGATGTCGTGTGCAGCAGCAGCCACTGGAGTACCCATGCCATGTGGTACAAACCTTTTGTAATCCCCAACCCATATTTTATGTGACTGGGGCCAAGAAAGAGATCGATTTCTTATCAGGACTCTAACGTCACACCTGTATTACTTTATCTACCTAGGTTATTAATTTGCCATCTTCCGTCTTTATTAATTATATCCCAGACAACCTTAATTCTACCTTATTGTGGCAATATGATGTAGGTGAGGGAAGGGGGACAAATCTAATGTGTTTTGGCATGGTGTCATTACAGGGCAGAGTTACAGTTTCTGCTGAGGGAGAAACTCCTATAAAAGAATATTTACTCCTCCTTCATTGCTAAAGATGAATTAAATAAAGCCGTATGGTGCTTCATCTAGTTCCTTATAAGAAACACCAATATATTTCCTACAGTCTACTAAAGTCATATAGTCTACAGACCTGAGTTCTGTAACTCACTGCATAGCAATAGACCTTCAGTGAAGTCATTGGGTCTCCATGGGATCTGGGCCTTCTCCATGCGAAATTCTGTGCCAAACCACAATGTTTCAGCAGGTATTATTTTGGAAGGGGAAGTTTGGTTTTCCTCCGTTACTTTTTTATATTTGTGTTCACTTTTTTTTTAATGATATACCCAATCATCCAATTTTCCATCTTCTATGTGCTTTCTTTATATTTTGAATACCTTTCCATTCTTCTTTATAGGAGTTGTTTGCCTTTTGTGGCTTCTATTGTCCTTCTTGAAATGCAAATGTTATTTTTTTCAATAACACAATCACTGATTTCCAGTGACTTCAGTGGCTAATTTACAAAATTCACTTTTTATTTACACATGCATGAAACCAGAATAACTCTACCAAAACCCATGGAATTATTCCAGTTTAATAGTAGTATAACAGCAGAATTTGGTCTAATTTCTCCTTTTGACACACATGTTCAGAACTCCTTAGTGCTATTGTTATGCACAAGTCTTTCATTTGCTGCATTCACTGAGCTGCTCAGGGAAATTTTAATATTAGTTGGAAATCCCAATTTACATAGGATTCCATAAGATGGTTGTATTTTATATTCACATATATCCAACTGAGTCTGCTTACTGTTCTTTCTCAAATCTTGCCAATCTCTAGAAGGATCAGCCATTAACCATTTCTTTCTGAGTCTAAAGTCCTACAAACATCCACTCCATATGTACAGTTCTCTACTGTCTTTGATCTTGTTTGGTCATTTACAAGCTCAGTTGTGCAAAGTGTAATTGTAAAATACCACCAAGTAGTGTAAAGCAGTGGAGAATGCTGATTTGGTAGCATTTTACACTCACTTTGCACTGGTATAAATGACTATCCAAGGTGCAGCGTAGTGGAAATTCAGGCCCAGAATTCTTAACCAGTCTTTGCAACAACCAGAGTGAAGACAACTCTCACAAACCACCACCCTAAACTTTACATAAGATCTAAGGCATGATGGAACGGGACACTTTGGGGAATTTTAGATTGACTCCCGGATATATCCAATAAACCTGCTTAGTCTTTATCCTAAAACACTGATTTACTGTGTTCAAGGCTCTTGCATGTAGTGATTTGTTTTTTCGTCTATTAAGCCAACTCTTGCATTGATTCAGTATTTTCTTCAAAATCCCCACTATACATATTTAGATTAGATTTTTTTTCTTCCTCCTTCCAGGAACTGAATTGAGCCAAATAATACCAGGGCAGAGGCCTTCATGTGCCTTCCTATTAATGCAGGGCATACTATCCACAGCCACTTCTTCCGTGAGAGTGAGATCTGCTTTGGGATTGTATCCGTATGTGGTGTTCCAGCTTCCAAATCCTCTTTTAAGAGGCTCCCTGAATTTGGGATGGTCACATTTTCTGTTACTAACTGTTCCAAATTTACCATCTGGTTGTTCTCAGAACTGGAGAGTGAAGATTACTGCCCGATTAATGCAAATCATGGTTGTTCTCTTAAAATGAAACTCTAGTATATCCCAATTTTTTCCTAATTGAATGGGTATGGATAATAATGTATAAAATCAAGTAAACACACATGCAAACGTATATAAAACCTCAGCCACATCCTAAAGTCCTTGCTTAGTTTTCACTGACTCCTCTGGTAAAACTCCAGTTGAGTTCAGTGCGAATTCTGGTGGCATAAAGGCTGAGTAAAATTTGAGTAAGAGCTTTGATGGAGATTTTAAAAGGCACCGATGGCCATGTGGTGTCTTTAACCCCCTCTTTTCACTTTATATCTGTTGAGTAACTTTTAAATTGCTAATACCTATGGGTGAAATCCTGAAGAACTTACTCTGGGACCCTCCTGTACTTGTTTAAATCAATGGGAGTTTTACCATTGATTTCCACAGGGGCAGACTGTATCATTACTCGGACAAAATTCTACTGAATTGAAATCAAAGGGAATTTTGCCCATTTAAGGACTGAGGGCCTGATACATTAAGATTCTCACATAGTGAAAAGTGAAATCAACAGAAGTGGAGGGTGTTCAGCATGTTGCACAAGATCCTAAACAGAGACTTCAAGATTTGTCTCTTTGCTAATAAAAGTATTAATAACACGTGTTGCTTGAAGCAACTTGCTTCTTTATACACAAAAGGCAAACAGCTACTTCAGTCTGAATTAATTATTTTAAATATAGGCTTAGTCTATACTACAACATTTTGCGGCATAGCTATGTTAGCTAAGAATGTGAAAAAATCACACCCCTGGCCAACAGAGACAGCTATGCTGGTGAAAAACCCCAGTATGGACAAAACTATGCTGACAGAAGAGGGCTTCTGTTGGCATAGCTAATGTCATTCAGGTGGTAGTTTAGCTGTACAGGCAGAAACACTCCTTCTGTTGGTTTACTTCTGAATTTGCACTAGGGGGCTCTGCTTGTATAGCTATACCAGCAAATCATTTGTTTAGTTTAGATGAGCCCTAGCAGAACAAAGCAAGAAAGAACTAATGTAAAGACTGCCATGAGAGTGAAGTGCGTGTCTCTTCTATAACAGCCTGCACAAGACTGAACACAAAATGGCTGCTAGTCTCTAAAACAGTCTTTAGAGATTTAATGTGCAGTGCAAGTCACAAGTTATATAGCTAAATGCCTCACAATAGGGCCTTCATGATATCGCAGTTCTTAATGAGTTTTGATCAGTCAGCTGCATCTTGGTATGTTTAATTAGTGATTCCGTTCAATTAAGCACCAAAAAGTTAGGTTACTAATGTGATATGCAAAATTGGTGTGAAAATCTGGAGAACAGGATCTCTGGCCAAATTTCTAGTATCCTTGTTTCCAGCACACACTGGGGGCTGCCATCAGTGACACTCCGTGAAGTAGCTAGTTAGTGATGCTGGAAAAGGGAGGAGTTGCCACCCTTCTTCCCTGAGATTGTCACCCTGCAAAGTTCTGATCTACTCCAACCTAACAGGCAAATGAGATCATTTTTCAGATATGAGTTTTTGTCAATTAGTAGCACAGAGATTTTTAAAAAAAAAATTAACAACAAAACAATCTTGTGGAAGAGAACACCATAACTGTGTCAGAGGAGCAGTTAAGACCTGTTTGGAGATCTTTGAAATTTCCTTTCTCCAGGATTTCCACGGTGATAAAATCTAACACTTTTTTTAACTATACACTTTCATTCTGCTAAAATATCCAATTTATCAATCTCTTGATTATAATATTCATAATACTCAGCCAGTCCAGAAAAGCTTTGAAAATTTAATTTAACGTAACCATTTCTATTTCAGTATTTCTAAAGGCAAGTAATTGATTTCCTCTCTTTTTATTTTGGAAAAGTGTATTCGTACATCACTGTCTTCTATGTTTTTCTCTCTTTTTTAGAACTTTGGGCCAGATTCTGATCTAATTTAAACTAGAGTAAACCCAGTACTGCCGTTTGATGTCAGTACCATGGTCCCAGTTTGCACTGGTGTAATTCACAACAGAATCTGACTCTTTTTGTGGAGAAATACTTTTTGTGGTGGGACAGAGCCTCAGCTACTATAAATTGCCGTAGCTCCAAATCTGGCCTAGTGTTTCAGATTTGGCCGTTCTGTTGTAAGGTCTCCTACCTTCTTTTGGTGTTCAAAGTCCATTACCAGCAAAACTGCTCATCGGGTGCAGTCTCAGTTTATTCCTTTATGTAATCTACAGAAGACTACTGGAATTTTCCATCATGTATTCTGAACTAATTGGAACTCCAACTGCCAGATTGCCCCACCACCCACCTAAAAAATAACAAGGAAGAGAGAGAGAGACAGCCAGAGGTTCAACAGCACCAGGCTAATCTGTCAACAAAATCTCATTATAGTCCTATACTGTGAGTCTCTCCTTGTACTGCTAAAACAAGCCTATCCTTGCCCCACACTGCCTACCAGAACATTCTCCCTGCTATTGACATCCCCTTAAAGATTGCCCTGCTTTGCTTCACATTTCAGGCTAGATTATTACAGCCTTATGCAGCTACTCATGGGAGTAAAGTCCCCCATACTCCCCTACCTGGCTCTGCTCAAATTGTGACTCCAGCCAGGAGGGAGGAGGGGAGCAAGGGCTGCTCAGTCAATCTGAGTTAAAGCCAAATATGGTATAGAAACTGCATTCTGGCTTTGTTTGGGTAACTCTTAGTGCAGGATAATGCCCAAGGTTTCATGCTGTTGCTGGATCTATCAGCTACCTTTAAAACTATAGACAACAAGATGTTGACTCAATTATGGATAATAAAAGCAATGTATTCAGATAATCTTCAGTGGGGGATTATCTCTGACACCAAGTATATGCTACTGTGTTGCAATGCTCCATCTTGTCACCCATTTTAGTGTTCAGTATGTACCTGAGATGACTGGGAAAGCTAGGGCCTGATCCAAAACCTCTAGAAATCATTAAAAAGACTTCTACTGATTTCAGTCAGCTTTGGAACCCCATGGCTAAGCGGCAGTTCTTCAGACAAGGACCTGGGGATTACAGTGGATGAGAAGCTGGATATAAGTCAACAGTGTGCCCTCGTTGCCAAGAAGGCTAACGGTATATTGGGCTGTATTAGTAGGAGCACTGCCAGCAGGTTGAGGGAAGTGATTATTCCCCTCTATTTGGCACTGAGAGGCCACATCTGGAGTATTGCATCCAGTTTTCGGCCCCCCACTACAGAAAGGATGTGGGCAAATTGGAGAGAGTCCAGCGGAGGGCAATGAAAATGATTAGGGGGCTGGGGCACATGACTTATGAGGAGAGGCTGAGGGAACTGGGTTTATTTAGTTTGCAGAAGAGAAGAGTGAGGGGAGATTTGATAGCAGCCTTCAACTACCCGAAGCGGGGTTCCAAAAAGGATGGAGCTAGGCTGTTCTCAGTGGTGGCAGATGACAGAACAAGGAGCAATGCTCTCAAATTGCAGTGGGGGAGGTCTAGATTGGATATTAGGGAAAACTACTTCACTAGGAGTGTGGTGAAGCACTGGAATGGGTTACCTAGGGGGGTGGTAGAATCTCCATCCTTAGAGGTTTTTAAGGCCTGGCTTGACAAAGCCCTGGCTGGGATGATTTAGTTGGGGATTGGTCCTGCTTTGAGCAGGGGGTTGGACTAGATGACCTCCTGAGGTCTCTTCCAACCCTAATCTTCTATGATTCCTGGCAGAATGACCAGGTGAAACTGCAAGGAAAAATCTCAGAGTCCTCCTCTGCCATAGCCTCCTCCTATGGGTTTTCCCATGAGAGGCGGCTGAGTGGCTCAGTGTGATTAAAAATATAACTGCTCTCAACATAAATGTGGAGGGATTCTAGCAGCACAGGGAAGATATAGGGATTTGGCTCTATATTTGCAAGTTGATTTGTACCAGTGATTGCCACTGGCAGATTTTCACCCATTACCAAGTGCAGTTGAACTTGGGGGTACCATAGGAGAAACTGGTATATCTCTTCATAAAGGATCAATAAGTGGTGTTCTTATTTAAGCTTCAGAAGAATCAAGTCTAGTAACTGAACAAAATTTTAAATGCCAGCAAAGCATAAGAGGAAATAGATTAGCAATTTTTAAAAAAAAACAGTTTGTCTCATTCCAATCATGGTCCAGCCAACCACCTGATGATGAGGGCAAGCGGTGGATGAAAACAACTCCTGCATATTACATTCAGTGTGAACAGCTAACGACATATTTTATTGGCAGTGATGCTAAAGAAAATATATGGTATTCCCTCTAATTCATTTAGGGTGGGATATATATATTAAGTTTCCTGGGTTTCATATCTAAGAAATGTATGGACTGAGGGTTGCATTAAAGGATTTGTTGTTTATGAAAGAGGCAGTGTTTTCTGAACTGTGCATTACATAACAGTTGCAGCTAATCTGGTACACAATCTGGTATGGCTACAACCACAAATACAATTATTTTGTGTCTGACCTTTTTGAGAATGTAGATTATTTTGGGGTGGAGTGGGGTGGCAGTGCAATACATTGTATAACAAAACCTGATTTTGCAAGACTCGAAAAGGTGTTAATTTTGTTTCTAGGACTGCTGGGGGTGTTTTGGGTTCAAAGTAAAAAATGGAGCTGGAATTTTCAAAACAAAGCTCCACATCCTGATATGCAAACAGGAAAAGGGCCTAATGTATAGATGTTTAGTGATTACACTCTAGTTAAACTACCTAGTCATTTTTAAATTCAGTCTCAATGCACAATCATTCATTTAAGAGCCTTCTTTACCACGCATCTGCTTATTTTAAGGAAAGCACTACATCATCTTAAAATGTGTGCCTTTATTTCTTAGGCCTTTATAGAAAGGAAATAAAGCAAAGCTAAGATTCTCTTGACCAAGGTCAGTAGAACTAAGAGTTTTCTTTGCCTGCTGTATCAGAAAGAAACCTGTATCTAAAGCAACCTGTCTCTCTACCCAACTGTTAAAACAGGCTCCTTTGTCAGCGTGCTGACTCTACAAAAGCTACAAGACTGTACCTAAGACTTGACCAATCAGAGCTGCATGTGAGTGTGAGATAGGAGAGGAATGCTATGGAAGAGTGCACAAAAGGGTGTTCCTCTAGCAATGCAGAAACTGAGGCTTGAGTCTGAGATCACTTTTACTAGGGTAAAATCAAACCTAATATGTCAAACTCACTGGAGTGGCCACCAGTGTTGGTGGTGTGAGATTCAGATCAGGTCCTGTGATTTCAAGGGCTGAAGGTAAGACTTCTCTGCAATAGCTGAAGGGCCTTTGGGACTATGACAGTGAGGGTTATTTAAGGGAATGCTTGAACAATGATTTGGAGGCAGATTCTCTGCACTAATACACTCCCTTTTGCTGTTCAAAGAGCATGGAAACCTCTCATAAGTTCCCTGTTCAGGATACTCCTGGATTTGAGGAGTCCCCAGTGAGCCTAGAACTGGCTCTTAGCCTCCCTCGTCACATCCAGCAATACAAAGAGTGTATTACGGGAGTGGCCAAAGGGTTCAGCTATTCCCAGCTGCCATATGGTGCCTAGACCACCATGCCCATATGGTACAAATTAGAGCAGCACCTAGGCTTCATTTAGCTACCCTGGAAAAGGTCCGAAAATCAGGGAGCGACAGTACTGCCCTCTCTATCACTGGCCACTCTGCTACATCCTTCATGTTTTAGGGATGGGTGAATACATTTGGATGTAATAAAAAAATAATCCCTAAATTACAACAGAATCCAAACAAACATTGTGAGGCTCAAAAAGTTTTGATTAACTTTTGTTTTTTCTTGTTCTGTTTCATTTTTACATGCCTAGGCACTTTCGGAAGCAGAAGTACAAAATTATCACAAGGAAAGTTGTTCCCAGGATGGATTTGGTCTAGTCAAAAGCCCAAAGCACACGCAATTTAATGAGAAAGCTTGTTCTCACAAGATTTCCAATACTAGAGTCTGATTTTTCAGTTCTTAATGAGACTACTCAGATAACGATCTCATGCTGAATCATGGTCTGATTTTGCAGACACAAGGAATCAAGTGCTATAAATGATGGTGTAAGTTACACATCAGTAAATTGGCAAGATTGTGAGTGCAAATGAATCACATTCTACTCTCTTATGCTGATGTAAATACAGGGCAACTCTCCCTGCCTTCAGAGTTTAACTCAGTGGGCATAATTTACAACTTGCAGTGGTGGGGTGATAATAGGAAAAGCAACCTACTGGAGGGTGAAGGAAGGCGTAAGATAAAGAAGCATGGAGAGGTGTGAGGCCTAAATGCACCCCTCCAATGTGAGACCGGGGTATGGGACTGCAACATAGTACCCACTCCATGAAGTTTTTCAGGATAGGGAAGAGAATGTTGGCTACAAAATGTCTGCTCTGCTTGTGCAGGATGTTAAGGCTCCTGGATCTACAGAATCATGGATCTCATGTCCTTCCCCCATTGTGCCCCAAGTGCCACCCTATGCCTATCTCCATTTGCAGCCTTGCTTTAGACCCTCCACACTGTGGTTGCAGGTACTGTAGCCAGGATACCGAAAGATGTTGTTCTGAGTTCTGTGTACTGCATCTTTAAACGGAGGAGATTCCTTACTTGCTGCAGAGACAGCTGTGAAATAATCACATTCTGAGTTAATTTCAGATGCAGAACGTTACAGCGACTCAACATCCACTTGCACTGTCTCTCAAAATGCAGGCTTTATATTTGTGCTTTCTTTCCTTTGCTTGTTCTAAAATAAAAAAAATTTTAGACTGAAAAACACATGCTTTGGTCTTCGCATGTGAGTCTACATAGCCCAAGGGTGAATTTCACCCTTATTGGTCAAGACTTCCGTTTCCAGAAGTGCTGCTTTGTCATCTTATTTGTTCTGCTTCCCCTGGCTGAGGCTGCTCTGAGGAAAAGCCTTTTTATGGGCTACATTACTTATGCAGCAGGCATGAAACTGCAAACACCTGGCAGAGTTTCCCTGGTGTGAGCTGCAGTTCACCTCCGAATACTCTCCAAACATCTGAAACTCATTCTGGGGATCTCGAAGGCCCTTTCCATCACTGACTGAATTTTTCTGTGCATTTCATTATAGAGCGGCTGTGATTGATACTGGTGATCAGACAATGGGAGTCATTAATGTTTGAGATTGTGGTCACTGTCATCCAGAAAATTAATAAATGAAGATAAATATAACATGCACCCACATCCCACTCAGATTACTCCTGCTCTTGGCAGGAATCTTCTGGGTGGGGGGTAGTGCTGGTTGTTTTCAGGGCCAGGAACGGCCAGAATACTGGCTCACTAACGTTTGCTAGTGAACTAAAATAAGTGAATTAGCTTAATATGCTTCTAAATCAATATCAGACTCCAGAATAGCCAACCAAGAGCTGACTGGACTGCAGAACGTTTCATCTTGTGACTCTGTGGTTATCTGTCTGTTTGTTTATTTAAATGCTTTCTGTGCAGTACAGGGAGAACTACTGATTTCTCACCCAAAGTATTGGCAGTAACCAGTGGTATCTCTCTACACTTACAAACTGTGGCACCAAAATTACAGTAGGGTGGAAAATGCTGATTTTTTCTAGGTCCCCAGTGTATGTCTTTTTCATTGTCTGATAGAAACACAAGGAGAATTCTGGCCAAATTCATACCTGATATAAGCAACAACTTTGACTTCAGCAGAGTTGTATCTGTTTACACCAGATCTGATCGAGTGAGTACAGACAGGCATTTGTACAACAGCAATGCTAGAGAAACCAGTCTTCATGTTTTGATCAACATGGGAGTTTCTTGGTAACTTGGAGATGAACAGTATGTGCTGGAGCACAGCCACTAGGAATTGAATAAAGCACCTTGGCACAGATGTCTGATTCGAGTGGCATCCTGTGGAAGTAATACCCTTTGAAGGCATTCCAGGCCTGCTACCGAGAGGGCATGTAGTATTTTCTATGAAGAGGAAGTGAATAATTTGAACCTGTTCTTACTTACCTGCACCCCCAATAATCCTCAGTGAGTGTCACGCCTTTGATAATGATAGCGATATTGACCAGTAAAAACACAGTGTTTTCTAATGCTATTTTATCATTTTAAACTGCTTCGTTGCTGATAAGTAGGACCTTACCAAATTCATGGTCCATTTTGATCAATTTCACGGTCATAGGATTTTACAATTCGTAAATTTCATGATTTTAGCTATTTAAATCTGAAATGGCATGGTGTTGTAACTATAGGGGTCCTGATCCAATTCTGAAGGCAGCAGCGCAGAAGGGTGACGTGGTATGGTATGGTACTTCTGCGCTCCTAGAGGAGCACCACTCTCCAGCCACCCAGCTCTGACGGCAGTGCGGACGTAAGAGTGCCAATACTACAACCCTCATACAATAATCTTGTGGCCTCCACATGACCGTCTTTTGGGTTGGGACCCCCCAGTTTGAGAAACACTGGTCTCCTCCTTGAAATCTGTATAGTACACAAAGTACACAAAAGACCAGATTTCACCGGAGGGATCAGATCTCATGATCCATGATGCATCTTTCCTGGCCGTGAATTTAGAAGGGCCCTACTGTATAGGAGAGACCCCAAAAACATCACTATGGTAAATTTTATCAGTAGAGTGTAAATCCTGTTGCACAGCACCATTCATTTACAACACTCCAGATTCTCAAGGTGGTATAAATCAGCACAGCTTCAGTTCAGTGGAGCTATGCCACTTTACACCAGATGAGGTGCTGGACCACATGTCTTTAAGCAGTGGAACATGGTAGAGAAATATCTCTTTAGTTTCAAGCTGCTTTTGATTTTTCCTCATTAATTAAGTTTCTTCCTCTAGAGTTTATTCTGTCTATTGAATCATGTTCTTTAAAAGTTAGTTAACAAGATAAGACCTCCGATAACAAACAATTTTTAATTATAAAAAGGAGCAATGAGAGACTATATTTTCCAAAATTCTTTAATCAGAATTTTTTTATAGGTAGACTACGCTCTTCTTACTGTTACTTGCAACTTACAGGCAAATAGGGCTTTAAAGTCAAAGGCAATGTGATCAGTACTTATAAGGTGGGGAAAAAAGCCCCTACTACTATATTTTGTTAAGCTAGCAGCAGCACAAATCAACTCTTTCTGGGTTTAATATTGGGACAAATTCTCCTTTCAGTTACCCCAGTGCACCCACACTGATGTCAATAACATTTCACCATTATAAAAGAGAATTTAGCTCATATCATATATATTCTATAAACGAATGAAATATTTTACCAGGTACCTCTTTCCACCCACTTGAAGCAGTCACACAGTACATAAAGAGACTCACTACATCTGGGACTTTACATACTACTCCATAGTAACCACTGATCAACGTCAAGTTTATACTGGAAAAAATCTTTAAACATTCAACAGAACAGAAAGTCAAGGTTCAAGGTCAGAGAATTCATCTTTTTCCAGATGTAGCAAAATCTGGTCATTGTAGATGCCATTGATTTATGCAGCTGAAAGATGAATTTATTGAAAGGGCAGCTCTGGCTTAAATTTTATATTCAGCTAAATTAAGGGTCCCATACTTGATCTCTCCTCGTTAAGAGGTGTGTTACACGTGTGCCGGGGTAATGACACAGTAGCTAACACACTGGATTTTTCAAGTACAGACAAGGCTTCATTCTGCTGATGTTAAGAGCTAACCTATGAACTCATTCTTTGTAGGAAATTATATCAATCAGTTTATGAGCATTGGTGGTAATAGATTTGTCATCTTTGCAAGAGCCCATATGTCGAGCGGCATATGTTGCAATTGCCACTCCATTTATTTGAAGTTTCATCCATTCCACAATTTTTCTAAAACCGTGGAGTAATGTAAGCTACAATGGTGATGGGATATGATACATTCTATAGAAACTATATAACTTCACTCTACAGAGCTGCATGATGGCCTAATCAACAATATCCATACAACTTCACATTCCCCATCCTGGCATTTCTAACTCACCATTATTTGCTAGATCTGACTGCTTCATACATATCAGGTACTAATGCTAAAGATGGAACAATTTCAGCTGGGTAGCATTTAGGTTGGCCTATCTTGCAACATTAAAAGTAGCCTGAGTACCTAAATCTCCCCACTGTGTTTTCCAAAAAGTAGTCTTTACCTTTCTCTCCAATTTTGCTTTGAGGTGCATTAACTATAATATAGGATAAGTGTATTCTAAGATCATATAGAACCAAGACATAATAAACAAGACCTAAAAAGCAACTAGTAATCCTAGGTGCCTCCATTTTTTTGGCTGGCTAATATGAGACACCTTGAAGGAGCCTGATTTTCAGAGTGCTCAGCCCTTCGGAACATAAGCCCCTGTTGGGCTTGGAGCAAAGCTTTATGACATCAAAAGGAGTAGGGTACCCAAAAACATAGGCCTTCAAAATCACTTTTGAAAACCTTGGTCAATGGCCCTGAACCAAAATCCCCTTAAATAAGTGGGAGTCTTTTCATTGATGTCCGTGGGCTTTTGTAAGGTTCTGTGCCATTTATATGTATGTGATCTGTAAAGTAAAGAGGAAACAAAGATGGCTGGAAGGGTGTCTCTGGGAATCTAATCCTGAGAGGTACTGAGCATTTGCAACTCCGTGATAGCTGTGGGTGCTCAGTACTGCTCTGGTGGTCCTATGCTACCATCATACACTGCTGGATCTGAAGATACCTCAACCTATGCTGATAAGGAATGTGATATTATTGCCAGTTTTTTCCAAGCATACTTCCCTACAAATCAAGCCATGCTTCTAAACCCTCCAGATTTTAGTGTGTATGTTTTTCTAACCTAATTACATTTCAGAGAGGATTTCTTTAACAACCTGAGATGAGGTCATATCCATGGCAAATGGATAGGAAGAACTTGCTTCTCATCATAGCAACCAGATGCTTAAAAAGAGTTCTCTTTCAGTCATCCTTTCAAAAATCCTACATAATCTCATACACTTGTGTCGATTCTACTTAGTTGTGCACCTTGTTAACATGTTTTATTTATTTTTTGTCTTATATTATATGATTCAAAGGGAAACACAGTGCTGAATAGCTGCAGATAATCTGGTGAGGCCTGATGGTGCACACTGCAGCATGCCTCTGAAGGTCATGTTGAGTTTGAAGTAAGATTCACATTCCCTGCAGAGATGAAATTCAGCTATAACAAAAACTTTCTCTTTGTTTCACTCAAAAAGTCTAAGATAAATGCACATTGAGCAAGGACATTTGGAGTTAAGCATGCAAATCAGGCTTACCCTTAGCCTTAACGAAAAATAGAGGTATATGGGGATGCACAGCGGTATGCGTTAAGGTTTTGTTAGTGTCAGGCCTGATTTTCAGCCTTTCAATGTCTTTATAGCCCTAAATCAGACCATAATGTTGCTTAAGTGTATTTTGTTATTGTTACTTACGTTGTGGAAGTGACCTAAATGTGCTATGTACTGTACAAACACAGAGGTAGACGCAACCACTGCCCCAAAGAGCTTACGTTTTGCTGTGGTAAAATTAGAACAAAAACCCCTCACATTCTTGTTGTGATGTATTCCTTATAGTTTTTAAAGACATCCTTTGAAAACTGAAAGTCAAATCTTCCTGGCAATAAACTCTGGCAATTCAAGTGTAAAAGTATAATCAGGCAGGCCAAAAAAGAATTTGAAGAGCAACTAGCCAAAGACATGAAAACTAATGGCAACAGTTTTTTTTTAAGTACATCAGAAGCAGGAAGTCTGCCAAACAGTTAGTGGGGCCACTGGACAAATAAGGAACTAAAGGAGCACTCAGGGAAGACAAGGCCATTGCAGAGAAGCTAAATGAATTCTTTGCATCTGTCTTCACTGCAGAAGATGTGAGGGAGATTCCCACACTTCTTTGTAAGTGACAACTCTGAGGAACTGTCCCAGTTTGAGGTGTCCCTAGAGGAGGTTTTGGAACAAACTGATAAATTAAACAGTACTAAGCTATCAGGATCAGATGGTAGTCACCCATCTTTTGAAGGAACTCATATATAAAACTGCAGAACTACTAACTGTAGTATGTTACCTGTCACTTAAATCACACTCTGTACCAGATGACTGATGGACAGCTATTGTGACACCATTTTTTTTTAAAAGGTTTCTGATATCTTGGCAATTACAGGCTGATAAAACTGACTTCAGTACCATGTAAATTGTTTGAAACTATAGTAAAGAACAGAATTATGAGACATATAGATAAACATGGCATGTTGGGGATTGTCAACACAGCTTTTGTAAAGGGAAATCATGCCTCACCAATGTATTAGTATTCTTTGAGGGAATCAACAAACATATGGACAAGGGTGATCCAGTCAATATAGTGTACTTAGACTTCCAGAAAGCCTTTGACAAGATTCCTCACGACAGACTTTTAAGAAAAGTAAGGAGACATTGCATAAGAGGGAAGGCCCTCTCATGGATCAGTAACTGGTTAAAAGATAGGAAACAAAGGGTAGGAATAAATGGACAGTTTTCAGTATGGAGAGAGAGGCAGCCCCTCAGGGGTCTGTACTGGGACCAGTGCTCTTCAACATATTCATAAATGGTCTGGAAAAAGGGTTAAACAGTGAGGTGGCAAAATTTGCAGACGATACAAAATTACTCAAGATAGTTAAGTCCAAAGCTGACTGTGACAAGTTACAAAGGAATCTCACAAAACTGGATGCCTGGGAAAGAAAATAGCAGATGAAATTTGATGTTGATAAATGCAAAGTAATATACATTAGAAAACATAATCTTAACTACATATACAAAATGATGGGTTCTAAATTAGCTGTTACCACTCAAGAAAGAGATATTAAAGTCATTGCGGATAGTTCTCTGAAAACATCTGTTAAATGTCAGCAGCAATCAAAAAAGCTAACAAAATGTTGGGAACCATTAGGAAAGGGATAGATAATAAGAAAGAAAATATCATATTGCCTCTATATACATTCGTAGTATGCCCACATCTTGAATACTGCATGCAGTTCTGGTCTTCCCCTCTCCAAAAAAGAAAAAGCTACATTAGAATTGGAAAAAGTACAGAGAAGGGGAACAAAAATGATTAAGGGTATGGAACAGCTTCCGTATGAGAAGAGATTTAAAAGACTCGGACTGCTCAGCTTGAAAAAGAGAAGACTAAAGGGGGAAATGATAGAGATCTGTAAAATCATGGTGTAGACAAAGTGAATAGGGAAGTGTTATTTACCCCTTCACATAACACAAAAACAAGGGGTCAACCATGAAATTAATAAGCAGCAGGTTTAAAACAAACATGAAGAACAAATGGATATAAACTGGCCATCAACAGGTTTAGGTTTGAAATTAGACAAAGGTTTCTAACCATCAGAAGAATGATGTTTTGGAACAGCCTTCCAAGGGGAGCAGTGAGGGCAAAAAACCTAACTGGTTTCAAGACTGAGCTTGATAAGTTTATGGAGGGGATGGTATGATGAGATTGTATACAGTGGCATGTGGCCCATCTGTGACTGCTAGTAGTAAATATCCCTCATGGCCAGAGATGGGACATGAGATAAGGAGGGCTCTGAGTTATTACAGTGAATTCTTTCCCAGGTTTCTGGCTGATGGGCCTTGTTCACATGCTCAGGGTTTAACTGATTGCCATATTTGGGATCAGGAAGGAATTTTCCCCCAGGTCAGATTGGCAGAGATCCTCTGCAGCATGGGGCACAGGTCACTTGCTGGTTTAAACTAGAGTAAATGTTGGATTCTTTGTAACATGAAGTCTTTAAATCTTGATTTGACGCCTTCAGTAACTCAGCCAGAGGTTATGGGTCTAATACAGGAGTGGGTGGGTGGGCGAGGTTCTGTGACTTGCAATGTGCAGAAGGTCAGACTAGATTATCACAATGGTCCCTTCTAGCCTTAAAGTCTATGAGTCTATAAGACCTTCTTCACACAACGCACATTCAGCCTGTGGAACTTGTTGCCAGGGTATGCTGTGAAGGCCAAAGTATAACTGGGTTCAAAAAAGTATTAGATAAATTCCTGGAGGATAGGTCCATCAATGGCAATTAGCTTAGATGGTCAAAACGCAACCCCATGCTCTGGATATTCCTAAACCTCCGACTGCTAGAAACTCGGACTACATGGCAGGAGATGAATCACTCAAAATATTGCTCTGTTCTGTTCACTCCCTTTGAAGCATCTGGCAGTGGCCGCTGTCAGAAAACAAGATACTGGGCTAGATTGGGACCATTGACTTGACCCAGTATGGCTATTCTTATGTTCTTATGTTGCTGTGGCTGATGGTAGGGTGGCATTTTTAAAGAGAGGAAGAAAATGCATAAATATAATACTGATTTTTAAGGTATTTGTTGATAGATTGCTTCCCACCATCCCTCATGAACAGAAAGAGGCACTGGGAAAGATTTATCTGCCTGAAATATAGTCCCTCTGGTGCTCTTGCTATGCAGGATTGTAGCTTAAAACCCACAATCTAGCTCAGAAGCAGGTATATGAATATACACACCACCACCGTTTTTGTACCATGTACACAGTATCATATTTACCATTGGAAATGAAAAGATTGATTCACCTCTGCATTATTCTGGTTTTACCGGAATAATGATTCACCTCTGCATTATTCCGGTTGGTGTAACTCCACTGAGACGCCTGTCTCTTTAAGTGTGCAGGAGGAATGGTGATCACTGAATAGGTAGCTTCAGTATTTCTTTTTATCCTCCTTATCCAGTGTGTGGCCTCATGCCCTTTTTAATGCACATCATCAAGCTTACACTGAACACAGAATTATTAATTTCCAATGGGGCTTTTCTGTGGCACCCTGACCATCATATATGAGTGCTTCACACCAATAATTAATTTATCCTCGCAATATCCCTGTGAGATGAGGGGGAATTATCCCTTTTTTACAGCTGGGGAACTGAATCACAAAAGGAGTGAGGCCAAAATTGTCAAAAGTGTCGACTAATTTTGGATGCCCAAACTGAGACACCTAGGACTTGAGTTTTCAGTGTAGATAGCATTTTTGTAGCACTTTATATGTTCAGTGCACAGCTCCAATTTATTTCAGTTGTAGCTGTGCTCAACACTTCTGCAAATATGACTCTAGATGTCTCAAATTAGACATCCAGAAAATGAGTGAAAAATGTGATTTAAATGACTTGCCCAGCATCACACAGGAACTCTGGGTCAGAGGCAGGAATAGAATCCAGTTCTCCAGGGCAGCATTCAACTAACTTAACCATGAGACCTTCCTTTCTCTTCCCGCAATCCCTTGCCTCATTTGCTACACAACTTCTAACTTCTGCACCAAATGAGGCAGGGGTCCTACACACAATAGTTTCCTTCACAACTCTGATTCATCCCCAGAGCAGACCACCTTGTGCATTGAATGAAGCAGGGGGACATGTAATTAAAGACTGTACTCTAAAGCCTACATACAAGGGTGGGGTGTGGGCTGACTTAAGGTTACACAGTCAACTTGACTCTGACATTTAAATCTTTGAGTACTTGACTTTGCAGCCTTACAGTTTCTTTAACAGTTTTGGGAGGGGGAAAAATGGAAATAATATAGTGTATACAGTATAGTATCTATAGTGCCACTACTCTGTCTATAATAATGTATTCTATATATGTATAATACATGTGCACATATACACATGTATGTGTATTTTGCACACACATTATTTATATATAACATCAATCAATCAATCAGGGATTTTCCAAGAAAATGAAGGGCAGTCAATATATGGCAGGAGTATACTTTTCTTAAATTGAAATTTAGATGCTCTTCTAAAGGAGCAGGTAGAGTTTCATGTTAACCAGTTAGGAAAAGAGTGTTGTGTTCTTTATTACTGGCTAGCTGTGGGAACTGGCTGGAAATAAAGCTAGAGATTTACCTGGCAGGTAACAGGATTGCTATGTTTTTGTTTTCAGGTGTACAAACATTTCTAATGCTTTGGAATTAATTATTAGTAACCTTTGGTTTTAATTTGTTAAAATGTAAATAAACCAAATTAAATTCAGCTCATTCTGTCTAGATTTGTTTTATAGCAACAAGAGATTTACTCTAATAATTGCCTACAAAGGTTGCGCACATGACGTGTGGGCAATTTACCATGAGGTTATCTGATTTGTTGTTTTAGCATAGTAGTGGTAATTCACTTCATGTCTAGAGATCTAAGAAGATGCTGTCACTTTTCCAGCAATACAAACAGAGGAAGTGTTAATCAGCTATGTTCCTTCATTTCATTTACTCCCTGCACCATGCTGGATTGCATTCCTTGAGCTTGCAAAATTCAACTAACCTGGTCTTTAGATGAGAGAAATATAGCTGCTAGACTTATGTTGTCCTATACATGGTGGTGTTTTGACTGTATACGTAGTAATGCTTCAGATATCAATAGATGTGTTATTCTGATTATGATTTATATGCCTATAGGAAAGGAGAGAGAAGAATGAAAAGAGGCAATTGCAGAATGATGCATCCTGCTCATGCATCCTGCTAATGAGGTGGCACATCTGAAGTGGTATATCTTAGTTAATGCACTCTGCATAAGTGAGTGAATGCATTAAAAACATAAATAAATAAAAAGGTCATGTTATATTAGAATATCCTCTTCCCACCTCTCCTACCCCTCCCCTTTGTTACCCTAGTCAGAGTTTGAATTGGGAAGCAGAAATGATGGCATTGTCTCTGTCCCAAAGGCAGTCTCTGGTTATATATTTCTCAGTTCAGATTAACAACAGATAGATATGATTATAAGAGAATTTAAACAAGAGAACTGTCCCCTCAACAATTAACTTGTACCATGTCAATTGGACTGCTACCTTCAACTATATTATGCTTCCATTTCTGTCTCCCTGCATTCCCATGCCACCTCCCTCAGGCTCAGACATGAGGTTTATTTCCTATTAGTCTCTATCCCACCTTCTCATTAACCCTTCACCTTGGAAAAACAAGTGATTTGTTCTATAGTTCCCCTGAAAACATCCCATCCCATTTCTCAGACTGGAACCATTAGCATTGTGTTTGCAGGACATTTTGTTTAAGTAAGAGTAATTTGGGGGAGGAGGGATGAGCCTTCCAATTTGGTGTCCATCCACTAATAAGCTTAGAACGTGTACGCTTTTCCTTCAGAAGCAGCGTGGGCCAAGGGACGTGCTGGCCGCCCTTCCCGCAGTCCCCATTTACCTGGAGTGGTGAAACGGGGCCAGTGCGAGCCACGATTGGCCGAACCTGCAGATCCGGCAAGTAAACAAACCAGCCCGGCCCACCAGGGTGCTTATCCTGGCAGGCCATGTGCCAAAGGTTGCCAAGCCCTGGACTAGACCCGTGGTCCATCTAGCTCTGGATCCTGTCGCTGAGGTATGATGCTTCTAAAGAAGCTGCAGGAAGCCCTGCAGCTGGTGGTTATGGGATATCCTGCCCCCAGAAAAAGTTTCTTCTTACCTCCCCACCCCAATAATTAGATATTAATTTATGCCTTGAAGCATAAGGGTTTATATCCTTTCCAACTTTGTTATTCTTTTAATATCTATGATTAAAACATTGACTAGTCTTGTTATCCATGTAAGAGTCTTGTTCTTTTTGAATCCTGTTAAGCTTTTGGCCTTAAATATGTCCTGTCATGATAAGTTCCATAGGCTAATTATGCATCATGTGAAAAAAGTATTTTGAATGTGACACTTTTCAATTCAATTGTCTATCCACTGGTTTTTGTGTTATGAGAGAGGCTACACAGGAGTTCCCAAACTACCTTCTCTGTACTGTTCATTATTTTACATATTTCTATCATATCATCTTTTATTAGTCTCCTTTTGAGGTAAACAGTAGAGCTAGTAAATTTCTAATTAAAAAAATTCTCAGTGGAAAAATAGGGGCAAATTTTTTTGAAGAGCTCTAGTAAACACCATCAGTCTTTACAGTCTCCCATGATGATTTTTGCCCCATGCCCCAAAGCGTTCCTGTTGCCTGTCTCTGAACCCTGTCTAATTACGCTATATCTTTTTTGAGATAGAATGAGCAGAACTGAGCTCAGTATTCTGTGTTGAGGTTTCATTGATTTACATAATGGCATTATAATACTTTCCATATTATTCTTCATCCTATTCCTTATGTGTCCCAATATTTTGCTTGCTTTTTTCACTGCTGCTGCGTATTAAACAGAAGTCTTCATTGAGCTGCCCACAACGTCTAGTTCTTTTTCCCGAGTTGATGAAGTTAATTTAGGACCCATAAGGTGTGTGAGGCGTATTATGAATACATTTTTAAAACTACATTGAAACACATGCAGACAACTGTGCTGGAAATTTTAGAACTCAAAAACAACTCATATATCCTAACGGCCTTCCCATATATGTTGTATAATGTGAAAAGAATGCATCTTGTAGCACAGGGATGGGCGAGTGGGCGGGGGATCAGGACTGGGGCAAGGAGTTGGGGCATGGGGAGAGGCTCAGGGGTGCAGGCTCTGAGCAGCCCTTACGTCAAGTGGCTCCTGGAACAGTGGCATGTCCCTTCTCTGGCTCCTACTCAGAGGCGCGCACTCAGAGGCCCCACCTGCAGGCACCACCCCTGCAGCTTCCATTGGAGCACTGAAGGGGGCCATTGGAGGCTGCAGCATGTAGGAGCCAGAGCAGGGCCATGCCGCGGCTTCTGGGAGCCACGTGGTACGGCCCTGACCCTGCGCCCTGGCCGGAGCACGAGAGTGGGGGCTGAGCCGCATGGTGCCCTGGCCAGAGTGGGGCTGAGTCACGTTGTGCAGCCCCCAACCCAGCTCCCCAGCTGAAGCACCGGAGTGGGGCAAGCCCCAGAACCCGCTCCCCAGGTGGAGCTCGTGGGCCTGCTTAAAACAGCCTGTGGGCCGGACTCCGGTCCCCGGGCTGTAGTTTGCCAGCCCCTGTTGTAGCAAGAGAAATCATCAGTTTGTCGTGTCCAAAGGCAGATGCTGAAGCACAAATTCTTACTTTATAATTTAGTAATAAGCAACATTCAACAGAGTTTTCCTTTGACAGTTTAGAATAGCACTGGTGATCTGCTACACTGATAAATAAAGTAAGAGCAAAATATTGCCCTCAGACCAAACACCAGGTCTCTACTCCTATAGTCTGTTGTCACTACATATAAACAGTTGTTGAACGTGTTCACTTTTGCTCTCCTCTAGTGGCCAAAATCTGCAACCCATGAGGTATCCCATTGTATTCAGTGAAACAAAACATATGAGCAAGGGTTGCAGAACTAAAAGCCCTACGGGCCTGATCCAGAGCCCCCTAAAATAAATGGGAATCTTTCCACTGACTTTAATGGGCTTTGGATCAGGCCCCATTTGCACAAAATTAATGACAATGGGAGGAGTATAAAGGTAGGGAGTGAATGATCTGAGAACTGAGATCCACTATGTGGGTCTGAGAACATAATTCTGCTCTCTGATTTTCAAGACAAGGTTCACTGATAATGTATGTGGGTCCTTTGGGCCTGATTCAAAACCTGTTGAATTCAATGGGAGTCTTTTTACTGATTACAATGTGCTTTGGATCCGACTCTATACGATCTGCACACTACTGAGAAAAACACCCTTCCCCAGAAAACAATCGATGTACCATAGAAAGTGTGCATTTTACTAATTTTCATTTGGCATTCTCAAGCTATATCCTTCAATACAAAAATCAGTAACATAAATAAATAAAATAATACAATAAGATACCTCTTTTTCTCCAGAAAGCTTAGAGTAATAAAAAGAACAGTGGGCAAAAGTGCTTTAAATATATTAACATTTTTAACTCTGCAAGTCTTTGTTCTAAAGAAAGAAAACTGCTGTTTCACTTCCCTGAAGCCATTGATAATATGATGCAAGAACATCAGAGAAAATCTAATCCAAGATAGGTGCAGTCCCCAAGGGAAAATGTTCTTCTTTGTTTTAAATTTCCACTGGAAATCTGGGAGATTTTGCATGCAAACATCTTATTTCATGGGGCTGCTTCTGAAATTGAGAGATTAAATCTAGCACTGTATAAAGGGCTTTTCAATAAAGTGGGTTTCACAGTTTTCTGTTTACAGAAAATTGATGCATCATCTGATATGTCTGAAATTGCTAACTTCTGTTTCACTAAAGCTGAAGGAATTTCAGCTGACCAATTATCTAATCAAGAAAAATATTCCCTTAGCATCTTGTCTTAACATAGCTGGTTGGCAAGCAATGTTTGAATTGGTATATATCACGATTTGTTACAGCAGCAAAATGGACTCTGATTTTCTTGAGAAACTCATATTTACAGAACTATCCATCATCTGTTAAGTGCTCACAAATATATCAAAAGCTGTGAAGAAACTATTGTGTCCTAATTTCTTCTTCTTCTCCTCTTTTTTTCCCCTATGAGGTTGATGCTTAAACATTTAAGATTGGTGAGAATTAGTCAGGTGAATAGTGAAATACTTCATTTCATTAAGACATTCTGTGCTAGCCAGAGCTGACTTTTCAATTCTCAAAACTAAAAGGTTTTTTTTCTTGACATTTTTCATCACTGATAGATACTTCTATTGAAGCAGCAGCAGACTGACCTTGAGTGGATAATCCTAAATAGGCCTAGGGTTTGCATTTCCTACTAGACTAAGTATGTGACTGGACCACTACATCCAAGGAGCACTGCATTAACACTAGGACCACAATGGCCAGTATTTTCAAAAGGAGCTAGTGATTTTGAGTATTTCAATTTTGGGGTGCCAATTTGAGACACTGTAAAGGAGTGTGAACTCTGAAAATTGAACCCTTTTAGGGTGTTTCAAGTTAGGCACCTAAATCACTAGTTGCTTGTGAAAAACTGGGCCACTAATCTGATGCTGTCAGAACAACTTCTAATATTCCAAAACTCTGAGCAGCTTTCAAACAGGCTATGTTATTTAACAAAACAACCACCACATGCCACAGAAATGCTTCACCCCAAATGTGGAAATTCCACCTCAAACTAGTAGTCAGTACTCAGCTCAATAGTTAGCCCAGTACCATACTGAAGGTCAAATATCACAGAGCCAATTGGGATTAAAAACACCTGCTAATACAGCATTTGTTTCTAGCCCTGGCAAGTCTCTGGATATCAAATCTTTAATACAATAAACAATACCTAGCTCTTATATAGTACTTTCCATCAGTAGATCTCAATGTGCTTTTCAAAGGAGGTCTGTATCATTAATGCAATTTTCCAGGTGGGGAAACTGAGGCACAGAACTGCTGGGACTTGCCCAAGGTCATCCAACAGGCCAGAATCAGGAATAGAATGCACGTCCCGTGTGTTCCACTCCAGGCTTCTGTTCACTGGGCCACACTGCATTCCCTAATGAGAATATTTTAATTTATACAAAGGCTGTTTTAGGGGTTTCTAAAGTGTGTAATTATAATTTTTTCTTTTCCTCTCCCAATAAAGTACAATGAGAACATAGGGGTTACAGGTAGAGGGATAGAAAAAAAAGCATTACTCTTTAAAACTTTCTAAAATAGTTTTTGTCTGAAACATATGACACAGACAAAATACATGAAGGAGTGATGTATAAAGGTTTTATTGATTCTCATTCAGAGTGACTTGAATAACTCACTCATGCCTTCACCTTGTGTGAGTAATGTGGCTATTCAGAATTCATGACAATACAGCCTTTATGCCACACCATCATGACTCGGTCATCTCTGTCTCTCTGTCCCTCTCATATTTAATATCACTGAGTGATGTACATTGAGGTCCAAAGGCTACAAGTTCTGCCCTCATTTACATGGATGGATTCAATAAGAGGTTGCAGCTATCTAACTAAGGGCAGAATTGGGCCCCAATTTTCCAAAGCCTTTATAGTAATTCTGATCATTTAGGGCAGGCCTTTGTTCAGGAAGGTACTTAGGTGCCTGTGTAATTTGAAGCGCGAGTAGTTCCACTTAAGTGAATGGAACTACTTGTGCTTAAAGTTATGGGCATGCTTAAGAACCATACTGAGTCATGGAAACTTGATTCTCAATGTACACTGCTCAGTCTCATCAGATGGGGCTGTAGAACACTGGTTTCATGAAAATGTAACATTTGTTATCATTTTAAGATTCTTTTATTTGGTTATAGAGCAAGTTTATGTGTTTGTTAACCTAAAATTATTTGAAAATGCGTTAAATAGCGCCATGCCTGTTTAAAGATTTGCATAATTTAAGCATAAGTGAAATCTGAGAATATTTTCTTTGCAATTTGAAGCTGATGGTAAAACAAGGGAAGCTGAGCAAGAAGACTGGAGGGGACTGGTTAGTATCCAAGCAAAATCACCAGTTGAGTTCCACTCATTTAAATTCAGGGATAATAAAACATCCCAAGTTTGGGACTAGAGGAAAATTCTAAAATTGGAGGTTTCTAGAGATACAGAATGAGAATGTAGAGGTTATAAAGGGAATTGAGGGAACTCTTAAAAAGCTGGAAATTAGAACTTAGAGTTTGTACTTTATCCAGATATTGCTTCAAGAAATTAAAAGCTGATCCCTTTTCTAAAATACAGAGACTAAAATTAGAATTGTATGCATGTCAGATGGCTGGCCTGCAAGTACCATCTTCATCTATAGAGTATTTATATAACCATGCAAGACCAAGTGTATTCATGGTAAAGAGATTACAAATAAATTGATTTAGAACTATGCTACTGCAGTTGATTATTTTTATTTTAACCACGGAAAAACAAAATTCACAAATTTCTGAGGTTTTTTTTTAATGTTCCCAAGATTCAGCAAGGTACTTACGCATAACTAGAGACATTTACAGCAGCCCCAGTCCCACCAAAAGTTTGTTTTAATGACTGATGGGATGGGAGGACCAAAGATGTAGATGGCATAGGGAGATACAGGGTGTCAAGCCAGTTACATGCAGCATAAATGAGGAGGCACTCAGATTGCTTGCTTGCAGCCACTGATCCCACTTGAACAGGAAATGGTGCAGAGGCGGCCCTCCTGAAGACACTGCCCTAGCGCCCTTTTAAGTATGGGAATGATGAAGGGGCTTCAGGGAATCATTTCATCTCAGCTTGGTCACTGTCAGCCTCAGCCCTATCCACAGGATGAGGGTAAAGTGGATCTCTTTGCAACAAGGTGGCAGGGAGCTCCAACTACTGAAATGATGGGGATGGGAGCAGAGTAAAAGTCTTCCAGTACAGAACCACTGATATTCTTTTGAAAAGCCTCACTCCAAAGTAAAGACTTGTGTATAGAGTTGTATAATTAAACAAATACTGATTAACTCATTATCTGATATTTGCATTTGTTGTGGTGGGAGCTTGGGGAAGTAGCAGGTAATTGATTACCACCTAGAATCCTTGTAACAATCAATTTCCACTTCAGAAATCATCCTATCCCAAAAACCAACTATTCACCTGTTTTAAATAGTGCCACCTGTTGTTGAAGAGAGCGGGCAAGGCCAAACTGCAAAACAACTATATGGTCCCTCATATTCCATTTCATGGTAGGGCATATAGGCCTATGGTAACAGACAGAAATATCCACTTTAATTTGCTATATTTTAATACATGTATGTTAATGGATTTAACACGTAGCTTTGAAGCAGCTTGGCTTTGAGCTTTGATAGAGTGAAATAACTTTTCATCCAGTTCCCTGATGTCCCAGACAGGGTGACAGTTCTGTAATTTCTTACTTTGGTCATGAGGTCCTGTAAGACTTGAGAAAGTGTAAGCATGAGACATATGAATGGGTGGCATACCATAGCATGAATGGTATGTCAAAAGTCATTAGTTATCACCAGGAAGGTACCAGGCCCTAATAGTAGGAATCTAGACTGTTCACCTATATAATAAGGGATCAGATCATTTTGGTGGAGCCATCATCTCCTGTTATTCCCACATTATCACTTACTTGTGGAAAACACAGACTCATGGATGTGACCAAGAAACAGTACCATAAGAAAGAGGGCCCCAAAAAGTGGACCAATGTGGATGGAGCTTCCTTGGTTAGGATTGGATGATTCAGCTGGGGTGGAAAACTTACAATCCTGATTAAGATCACCAGGGAGATCCTGTGGAACAATACCAGCATAGATTTCACCCTTAAAAAAACAGGTAAACAAGGAGGCAAATGTGCTCCTCCTAAGGTTAAATTATGACAACCAGATGGCTGATACCCCTGCTTTCTCTCCAAGGAAAGTAGACACAAAGACATTGCAGCCCAGTTGATCTGAGGAAAATACCTGCTAGTATGATGGTACCTGAGCCAGATGATATCACCTGGTTCCCTACTCTCTAGTTCTTGACTGACTCTGAAGTTCTGCAGACCAAGCAAGCTGAGGAGCAAATCATTTTTCTTTTTCTGTTTCCTTAACCAGACATCCAAATATCTGCAAGGACATCTGCCAGGAAAGATTTGTACTTCCCTTTTCTAAGTGTTGACGGTCGTGGCCAGTAATAGCATGGGTATATAAGCCCTTAGTGCAAATTATCATTGGGCATTAATTAATCTAGGTTCAAAGCAAACCTCTGAGGATCCACAGGGCTAGAACTTGGGTCTGCTGATCCCAGTGCGAACACTTGCCACATCCACACCACCACCCAACAGCTCAGACAGAGCAGCGATTGATGGGCTGTGAACCTCGTTGGCCCAAGCATCACAAGGGCCTGATTGGTCCAGGTGCACTACTTAGCTGGAGGGGACACCAGGAAGTTGTCTGTGTAACTAGGGGATCTCCAGCCAGCTGCTATGGCAGACTTTGCTCCTTCACCTGGCTTCCCATTCTGGATCTGATCCTCAGTCCTGGTTCCTGGCTTCTATCTCTATTGCTGACCTTGGCTCTGGTCGTGGACCTGAAGGCAGTTGAGCACGGAAGAAAAGGAATGGTGTCAACACAACAATTTGTTGTTGTTGTTTTTTATGATGGTGAGGCAGGACACACACCCACGCCATGTCCGTCAAGGATTCCTGCTTGCAGGGAGTTGGGAACTGGGCATTTGCTGTAGAGATGGACGCATCCTATGTGGTCATCAGGGCCACATTATCCCAAAAGCACAGACCCCAACAACTACTGCATCCTTGCATGTACTATTCCTGGGAGCTTTTTCTTACAGAACAAAATTAGGAGATTCTTGATAAGGAATTACTTGCAATCAAATTTGCATTCAAGGCGCAGTGCCACTGCCTCAAGGGGACCCTATATGCTGTACAAATTTACATAGACCATAAAAACCCTGAGTACTTAAGTAAGGCCAAGACATTAAACCAAAGATAACTCTGGTGTGCTCTATTTTTCTCCTGCTTTGATTTTGTGATCACCTCTTGGCCAGGAGCGAAAAATGGCAAAGCTGGTTCTCTGAGGAGGAAGAGAGATCTAGCAAGGAGACACCCTTCTTCCTCAACCCTTACAATTTCCTCAGTACCACTGTACATCCGGATCTGGTCACCTTGATCTGGGCAGTCTTCCAGGATGACCCACTGGCCAAGGAGATCGAGGCTTCCCTGGAACCACCTGTGCCAGGACCAAGCGACAGCACACCATGTCAGGTGGGATAGTACGGATGGATGGTCAAATCTATGTTCTACCAGGCCACTCCCAGTTGGATCTGCTGTTGCTATGCCACAATACCTCATAGTGGGCCATTTCAGCCACTTCAAAGCCTGTCTTCTGGCCCCCTACGTCTTCTGGTGGCCCAGAATAATCAGATCCAAGCCTCCATCAATTTCTGTGACGTGTGCACCCGCATCAAGGCCCCATGAACCAAGCCTCCTGGCACCATCATGTCCTTGGAAACCCCAGAATGTGGGCATCTATTACCATAGACTTCATTGTAGAACTCCATGAATCAAATGGTCAATATGTAGTACTCCCTGTAGTAGACCAGCTAACCAAGATGGCGTGTTTTATTCCTTGTGCTCAACTAGCCTCTGCCAAGGTGACCATCCAGCTATTCATGTGTGTCTTCCATCTCCACAGGCTCCCTGATTGCATCACATTGGATCAAGGCCCACACTTTGTCTCTTGTTGGTGGCACATGTTCCTCCAGCCGCTAAATATCCTCATCTTTGTTTCATCAGTGTGCCATCCCCAGACAGATGGTCATTTTTTATCAAGTATCATCAAGAAAACTGGTCTACCCTCCTTCCCTATGCTGAGTTTGCATATAACAACACTAACTATGCCTCCACTGGCCAAAGCCCCTTCTTCACTAGCTTCAACCGCATTTCCACCTCGCGCTACCAATGGTCTCTCAAAATCCTGCAGCTCCCCATCTGGTTTGGCAAATCCACCAGATGCAGAAAGAGCTAAAGGGTCACCTCAAGGATACTAAGAAGGCCTTTAAGCAACAAACAGACTGCCAAAGACAAGAGGGTCTGGCCTTTACTCTGCGTCGGAAGGTATGGTTACCCACCATGAGCTTCCACATGGGCAGACTGTCACAAGTCGCAAACTGGACCATCAATATGTTTTGCCAAACCAAATTTGCCAACAAATTAGCCCTGTAACTTTCAAACTCCACTTACCTAAGTCTCTCAAAATATAACCCATCTTTCACCTCTCACTTTTGAAACTATTCACAGAAAACCAATTCCCTGACCAGCTGCAGTCATCTCCTCCACCTGTTCAGGTCCACATTCACAAGGAATTCTTAGTCCGTGCCATCCTGGACACTAAGATGAGGCAAGGCAAGTTATGGTACTTTGTGAATTGGAAAGGTTATGGCTCTGAAGAACAGTCTTAGGAACTTACCAGTTATATACACACTCCAGACCTGATGGAGAACATCAACAAGATCTGCCCCTACAAACCCAATCCAGCAACAGCAGGGTTGCTAGAGCAAGAGGTGAGTATCCATGAGTCTAGAACCTGGGTCTTCTGGTCCCTGAGCAAATGCTTCATCTGTGTCATCACCAGAAGCCTAGTGATTGATGGCCTGGGAGCCTTGTGGGCCCAAGCACAGGTTGTGCTGCCCACAAAGGTCCTGATTGGTTTAGTGCACTATGTAAGCCTGGTTGAGACACCAGAAAGCTGTCTGTGCAACTATCTGGCTCCTCCGTCAGGCGCTATGGCAGACCCTACTCCTTTGCTTCTGGTGGTTGGCCCTTGGTTCTGGGTCTCTGACACCACCCACTAGACCGGGCTGGTCATGACCCAGGCATGACAAAACCTTACTATAGATCTCTAAAGATTACCTAGGATCTATAAAGAATCAAATCTTAACCCATTGCTTCCACAGGGGAAAGTATAAGTTACTAAGTAAACTGCACAGAGACAGACAGACAGACTAAATAGGCCATTCAATCATTGGTCTTATATTAACTTTGTGACTTGATTACCGATTGTACTCACGCAATAATTTGACAAATTGTTGGTTTTAAATTGTTCTCTTCTAGTTAACCACTCCTAATTTCTGTAACTGCTAACTCCTTGATTTACACTATATTTCCAATCTAATTTTCATATTGCTTAGTATTTTAGGGATGCACAGGAATTTAGTTAACCTTACAGTTTTATGCTCTTGAATAAAAGTTATAAAAACACAACAAATTTGCTTTTCTCTGATCAAAAGGCAACTAGGTAAAACTAGCTGTAATTAAAGGGACTTTAATTAAATACTAATAGAGTATTTGGCTCAGTCCTGAAAGCCCTATTAACTAATTAGTAGTACAAACTGAAGGGTTTTACACAGTCATCACTAGCATAGAGCTCTAGCAAATTGTTGACAGTTTGAAACAAGCCCCAATAAGATGACCAGAAAAACTCTGGGCTTACACAGCTGGGCTTCCATCCAGCTGGTTCTTTCGTGCATTAACTTTCCTTATTTCTTCTGCCAGGTGTGACAAAGAGAGACTGCTGACATCACCCTGCTGGGGCTGGTCTGGCTCTACACAAAGGTGAGTGAGCTCTGAAGCCTTCAGTTACAACCCATCAGTGCCTTGAAGGGGAGGTGTTTAGTCAATTTGGAACTAGCACTGGGATCACTTGTGAGGCTGGAAATGGAGGATAAGATAGGAATGGAATTCTGCAGCTGGGGAGCAGAGGGCAGAGATTTTTATTTTAAACATATGTATTAATCATGGCTCAAAGCAGGGATGGCAGTGGGAATCTGCATCTGGAAAGCTAAGGCAGGAGGAGATGATTTTTATTTCAGACATAAATTATGCATTAATTGTTGCTTGAAGGAGGGATCGGTGTGGGAATCTGTAGTGTGGAGAAGGACAAAAGGCAAAGATGATTTCAATTTTAAGTATATTTATTAAATCATAATTCAAACCAGAGATTGGGTGGAAATCTGCAGCTGGAAGTGATAGGGCAAAGGGAAAAGATTACTTTTCTGTATTTTAAACATATTCATCAATCATAGCTCAAAGCAGGCACTGGTGTGGGGATCTGCAACTTGAGGATGGAGGGGAACACTCAGGGAGAGACAAATGTTATTGATTTTTACATTTAAGTCAGTTTAGGCCAAGTGAAAGATGCTGGAATGACATTCCTGGAGACCAAAGTCCCTCCATTTATCCATATTGCTGGAGAATGCAAGATTCTCCACTGTACTTCAACAGTGTGCCTCTTTTTTTCAAAGACCTTGTCTATATTGCTATTTTTACCTGAGTTTGTAACCAGTTAGTGACACAGCTGGCTCTAAACATGGTTTGTGACACCATTCAACATGGCAAGTATTCCCTCAGTGGACTGAGATTAAACATGGTTGTCTTTTTGTCACCTGTTTAGTTCACAAGTGTCAGTGGAGGGGTGTTTTTATTTTATTTATTTACTTGTAGAAAGAATCTCCTAACCGTGTCTGTGTAATTGGTGTGACCAGTCTATCTTCCTCCCATAGGGTGACCAGATGTCCCGATTTTATAGGGACAGTCCTGATTTTGAGTGTTTTTTCTTGTATGGGCACCTATTACCCCCGACCCCTGTCCTGATTTTTTACACTTGCTATCTGGTCACCCGATCCTTCCATCTCCAGCGAGATAGATCATCAAAGTGTATTGCCCCATATATTAGTAGTGTCACATGTTCTCTGACAGAAAGACTGTGTGGGTAAGTGTGGATATGAATTGTGGGGTGTGTGAGGGTGGTTGTTTTATTAAAGTGGTTAGATGCCTACTAGGAATTAAACTAAAACCACCAATATGGTTCACATAGCCCCAGAATGATGGCCTATCTGATAACAAGGCTAAGTCACTACCCAGTTGGGCTTGCTTCAAACTAGTGACATAGATATGAAGAGCTCTGTATCCCATAAAAAGAGAAGCAAGTTTGTTGCAGAATAGTTTTGGGGTTCTCATTGATTTTACCCCTACACTTTACAATTCCCCCTTCCTGCATCTCCCTTAGCCCTGATTGGTGCCTCTTCACCTCCTTCTGCCTCTCTAGACAGCAGCCACTTCTCCCTGCTTTCCAGTAGGAGAACCTGTGGAACCAGCAACTTTTCATCATTTTTACCAACTCTCCACCAAGCAGAAGTTAACCTTTGGGACTGGCTGTTTCTCTTTATCCACTTACAGGGAAAGTGGGACTTACGGGGAAAAAATGAGAGAGCACAGTTCTCCAATTCCTTTGACGCAACTTCCTGCTCAGTGCCATTGCTATGAGCCATCCTAGCTTATTATAATAAATGTGTTGCATTTACATTGGGATGGAACAAGTTGCAAATATCCAGCTGAAAAGGTGAAAGCATAGAAGTAATTCAGAGAAAAATAATAAAGGAGGATCCTACACCTGCCAAAAGAAATGAAAGTGCCATCCTACATACACACTAAGGGGCTGTAATTGTCCTTTCCAGTGCGTTTCAGGATAATCCTTTTGTTCAGGAAGTTCCATCATTATTTAAATGTTGTATAATGCTGATTGCAAAGAGGGAATGAAAGGTTAAGCCTAGTGAACACGTAACAAAAGTGCTAGAGCTAATCCATATTTATCTTAGAAAAATCAGCTCTTTTACTAGCTATGATCTGAATCCACACAGCTGGCCAGTATGTTTTATATTATGGCCCAGGATAAGAACATTTGTCCATCCACAGGTTGATGTATATGAAAGTCACTAAACACTATGAATTTTCTCAATGCATCATTACAAAACCACCTGTGCTAAATAACTTTCTAATACACTGTGAAAACTGGTAGGGCGTTCAATGAGCTTCATAATATCTCATTTTCTTGGTGACTAGCTTTAGTGGTTGCACATTTGTTGTACAGGGTAAAACGAGTAGGAACACTTGTTTGAAGACTGTTTTACATCCTTTTCATGGTACGCACCAGCATCTGTCTCTTCTGGCTGCACCATTCACACACCAGAACAACTGTGTTAGTATTTGGCCACTAAATTTCACTCCAAGCTCAAAACTGCAATTTAATAGTACTTGATATATATCAATATATTTAACCAAATTGAAAAGCTGCTTAACTGATTAAAAAAATTCAATTTAAGTGTAATACCTCCCCTGTGCCTACTACATTCTCTTCCCTAAACACAGGTCTACTCTTTGCTGTTTTTTTTTAAAAAAAACAATGCTCCTCTGAGAAAGATTGTCTCCTGGAAATTTTTGAAAAAACACTTTACTTTGAAACAGCTCTTCTTCAAGGAGTCTTTACAGATTCCCACTCAAAGGGTACAAGGTGCCTGAACTCAGGGGTACTATGGGGGAGGGGGGGACAGGGAGCCCAGCCACCGCCCCTTTGACTGGCTGAGCGGAGACCCAGCAGCTGCCACCTCACCTCCCAGCCATGTCTGAGACAGCAGCATGGGGTGGCCCCACAGCTGGGTGCCCACCACCAGCACAGCAGGTAATGGGCCAGGGTACTTACATCTACACCCAATGGGGAAACCTCTTCAGGAGTTCTGGCACTGCAGGCTGGTTGGGGAGGCCCTGGCACTTTCCAAAGCCCCCTGCTCTAACTTGGGCTGTAGCCCAAATGGCAGTGTTTTCCATGGGGAGTGGGGGACTGCATGATACCCTCCTCCCACCCCATCCTCACTGGTTTGCCCTGCCCTGGCACTGGTTGCTCAGTATCGGCACATCCCAGTGCTTTCTTCCCTGGCTGCAGCTCTGCAAACCTGCCTGCAGCTGTCTCTGCCCTCTGAGCCATACCTGTAGGGCACCATGTGCCCCCACCATCTTCTCTGCCCCAAGATAGGCACCCTCCTGGAGAGGGGAACTCTCCCTGGCTCTCCTCCTTAGGAAAATTCTGGTTGTACTCCTGACTGAACTGTGGCCTTCTGGTAGGTTGTGATCTTAGGAGCACATGAGTACCACTCTGCAGCACTGAATGTTTGGAGTCTGTCTGTATATGCGAGACTTAACTGCCTCAGTTTGTTTTTGACCACTTTCCATGGTGGACATGAAAATTTCACTGCTGTGCCGGAGTCTGACTATGTTGTACATAGAGAGACAAGGTGGGTGAGGTAGTATCATTTATTAGACCAACTTCTGTTGGTGAGAAAGACAAGCTTTCGAGCTACACAGAGCTCTTCTTTTCCAGTCCTGAAGAGACTGAGCATCACAGCTAAATACAAAAATAAACAGAATATATGCTATCTACTTATCTGTTTTGTTCTTGTATTTAGCTGCAACATTCTTAGTACCTTTTCTGGAGCTGAAGAAGAGCTCTCTGTAAGCTCACAAGCTTGTCTCTCTCACCAACCAACCTTGGTCCAATAAAATATATTATCTCCACCCTTGTCTCTCTAATATCAACACTGCATATGCTGTATGTGTAGTATTTGGAGTAGTATTCATTGTAAATAGGTAACATTTTGAAAGTTTTAAAGTGAGTCTAGTTTTCTGTGTCCAGAGTAGTAGGTATATTCTTGAAATATTTACCTTAGGGCTTCTCTTGGGTTCATGCTGATGATGGCCAACCTGAAGAAAGACAGTAATAGGTGTGTTTCCTGATCAGAGTTATTTCCTGAGTCAGATACCCACCCTCCTTGCCTTCTCTATTTAGGAGATATACACCACCCCAACAGATATGAAGTCTGCTATAGTTGCACTCCTTGAGCCCACTGAGACTGGCAGTCGGGACTTCAAATCTTTTTACTGAGGCAGTCATTGAGAGCTCAGTTTGAGGAGCCATTTGAGGTTCCTGTTCAAGGCACTGTGCTGGGCCCACAGTGAGTGTGGTTGGCCTCTAAGCCCTGAACCACTAGACTTAAAAAGCCAGTCATGGTACTGCCTAACAAGAGAACAGATACAGCAGAACATGGAAGCCTTCTGAGGCTCATCAGTTGGCAAAGACTTTCTGTGAGGGGGGTATGCAAATCCCACACTCACCAGGATAGAGTTAATGAGATGTTGTGGACTCAATCAGCCCTGCCCCCCTACACATGTAGTAAGTGTCAAGCTTGGAGAGAGGGGTTATAACAGAAAAGGACAGCTCAGAGAAGGGAGGTCTGATGTGGGACTATTGTTGAGACTTGCTTCCAGTGCCTTGCTTGTTGCTGCTGGGTATAATAGCAGCAGGTGATGTCCTACCTGAATGGGGCAACAGCCAAATAAAATCTTTTTGTTTTGTTACACCTGACCAAGGTTGCTGCAGTGATTTGTCCCATGTTCAGGAGTGACCTGGGCCATACTTCCTCAGTTATGAGGGTGTCAAAAGCTCTACTTCAGGCTTTGGTACCTGGCTCAAATTTTCATGAAAGTTTATCACCTGAGGCCCACATTTATTCAGTTACCCTTTACCTTGAGGATGACTGCTGAGTAAGAATTTAAGGCCAATTCTCAATCTGCATTTCTCTTACTCTGTTTTTCCATTGCTCTTACTAATTAGAGAGAGACTGTAGCTTCACTTTACTTTTAGGTTATAACTAGGATCCTAGCGTAAGGTTGACTTTTGAACCCCTTTGTTAGTCTAAACCAAAAATCCTCAAAGTTTGCTTCATTTGAAGCTAGTATAAGTTCAACCTTGAGAAAATTGAACAGGTACTCTGATTCAAAGCCTTAAAAATGATTCGTTAGACCATTTGCAAAAAGTTTAAAATTTGTTTGCATCCCTTTATCTGCTCAACCAAATCAACTACCTTAACTCTTAACAAAGAAGGAAATATGAGCACTTTTTGTATGGTTTTAGATTTACCTTGAACTATTTGAAGTTTTTATTGAGGTTTCCCAAAGGTAGGTTCTTCCTCCACTGTAGCACCCTGTCTAGTGCTGGATCATGAAACTCCTGAGTCCTAGATTCTATTACAGATAATACACAAGGCAAAAAGATGTAAAAAGGATGCTTAGTTCACTTAAAATTCTGTGGTTTCAGGTGTGTAGAAGATAATCCAAGCAGCTGGAATAGGCCCAAGTCAAGAAAAGTCCACACTGGACAGGTGAATAGGTTGTCTCTGTTTGAGTATATACTATCCAGTAGAGTGGGTAGAGGATGGTTTCCCAGACTCACAAGTCAAACTTATGAACCAAAACCAACTTCAGTTTAGATCAATTGAAAAATTGTATTTAGATTGACTTTTTAAAAAACTTTTTTTAGAATAAATTAATTTTTTAGACTAAATTTGGAAATTAAAAGTTATTTTTTACTTAAACAGAACTTTTCATTTAGAAAATGTTGAAAGGAGACACTGATAACTTTGAAGCATTTTTCAGTTTTTTCAAAATGAGAAACTTGTCAAAACTAACCCATTGATTTCAACAATATGGCTTTTTCCAATAAAAAAATGTCAAATTCCTGAGCAGACATACTAACTAGCACCTTCTCAAGCTGATATTTTCATGATGTTCAGCATAATAATGTAACCTCTGGCTCTTGGGTTTAAGATTTTTCTCTTGACACGTTTGTATCCTTTGTTAATAAAAGCAAATGTCTGCAAGCTATGCTACACATTTCACTTGATCTTTACTTTTACCTTCAACTCTTTTTTTCCAGTTACCAGTTAAAGCTAGAGAGTTTCAGATCAAGATATTTTTACTCTGTAATTCTCCAGGGATTCTGCATGTATAGAGCTTTAACCATTCTATTCTCTGTAACTCAGGAAAAGATCAACTCTTAACTCTTTGAAACCAAACCAGGACATAAACATAGCCCATGTTGTTTTAATTCACACCTTCTTGAGACTTTCCTTAGTTCCCTATACCCTTTCTTCACATTTTAGTTAGCTTGTATATTGAATCTTTCAGTTCCTAAACTTTGACATCTTAGAGTCCACCAACTCTGGATTCCTACAGTACTCAACCTCAAAACCCTACCTGTTTATATCCTCTGTATGGTTCTTAATTGGGGATTATGACAGACAATTGATTATTCACTTTCAAATCCTCTTCTCAGGTTCTGGTGTTTCTTTGAACGTTGAATTGTGCAGAAAATGCTCTCTGCTGCTGTTCATTTATGTTTAAATTATGCTAACTTTTAAACATTTCAAGAGATAACAAAACAAAAATCTGGTCTTTTTTTAAGCTAACATAACCAAGTAAAAATATTACACCCAAAAAATAAGAACTGTAAAAATTGAGTTTGCTCTAATCCAAAGCAAAATCGCTATGCCCCTAGCTAGTGATGGTAAGAAGTATACATTAGAGCCAAGTTTCCAAATAATACTAATATTCAGACCAGCATTTGAAATTAGACTGGGGGGGAAAGGCGAATGGAGAAGATAAAATGTGCTTTTACAATTCTGCAGTGCAACATTGCTTTCATAGTGATGCAAATAGGTAGCTAACCTCAGAGAGAAATTCTACAAGTCAAAGGCAAAGCTCATACAAGACTAATGCAATGAAGTAATAGCTTCATATCACCAGAACCAAGTAAGCAATACTACATTCTTGTCACCTTTTTATCTGGTAGAAGGTTACCAGTTTGCCAGGACAAATAGGCAAGCTAGGGAGATCTACATGTACATCCAAAGAAAAGGTGGTTGGCAGTATCAAAAAGGAACCTTGGGCAAAGAAGCATGAATGTTAATAATCTTGCCAAAGATCCTTTCTTCAAGGCTAATAGTTCAGTAACCTCCTTTGATGTATCACTTGAATATATCACAGCAACTGTATGCCTCTAGCACCTCCCCTAATGCAGATGACTGCAGCAGAATTAATTAGTCAGCAGGAGCAGGAAAGAATAAATGACCCAGTATGATGCAGATCAGTTTGTTATTACTGGTAATGGTAAGGCTGCCAATAATTTAAGCAGAATTTAATGGGGTACACATAGTGGTTGGTTCTCAATATGCAGTAGTCCACAGTACACTTCCAGCCCCTATAGCCTTTAATTATTCATTTCTATGCACAACAAAAACAGGGATGCCAAAGGTACCCAACAAATCATTTGACCTGCTCAAACAAGAGCTGATTATCCACTGGGTTCATTTTACTGTTTACCACTAGGTTTCATTATTCCTAATTCTAGAGAATTTTGCCTGCACCAGGGAGAAGCCCTGTCTACCAGGTGAGTCACATCAGTTACACGGAGAACTCAGCTGTGTTTAATCTAAATTGTTTGGAGAGAAGAGCTGGATTTCTGTTGTTAGTGCTAATAATTAGTTAAAGTTCAAATGTAAAAGGCTCGGTCCACCCTTTTGGCTGCTGAGTGTTATCTGCCATCTGGTAGCCAGACAGAAAGCATAGCCTTAGCCATTTAACACACTTTTCCTTCCTAACCCTGAAGTCACTGAGGAGATACATACCACCACATCTGTAATCAGCACCTAAACCTTGGTTAGATCCATCACAGGCACAAGGTCATTTAAATGAGGTAAACAGAAGCTTCTCAAAGTGGGACAGTGGAGGCTGCATCAAATTTTTTTCAGATGGCCCTCAACTTGCAGGTGCTGATCATTAACTTATTGGTTTTAATGGTCAGCAGCTCCTATTGAAAAACATTATACAATGGCCTGAGTGAACATGTCTTTAGTTAAGTATCCAATCTTGCATTACAGCACTGCTATATGCTACCACTGATATTTTCAATAGCTGGATTATACCATAGCATTACCACTTAATTGATCTGCATAAAACAATAGAGTACTGACAGATCAAACCAAGAGGCCTTAATATCACCAGAACAGTGCTGTTCAGAATCATTGCCGCCTACTCACAGATGAGAGAAAATCCTAATGGCACTTACAGCGGTTTCTTGTGCTGTGCATTCTGTAATGCTGTGAAGGTTATGTATTATAAGTTGTTAGGGAGCCACTTATATCAATGTACTGATTCTCAATAGTGAGGTGCATAACTATTAGCTTGGTTGTTTGTCAGGACTGTCTGGATATTCACACAGCACTGACTAAGCTCCCAAAATCCTGTCCTGGCATGTACTTGGTCCCCCCGTTTCAATACTTGGATGGATTCTCCGAGAACGGTATCTGGAAGAGAGATTCCCTAGACATTGCACTCTGCTATTTCAACTGGAATCACACTGAGATAGGTACTGATGTGCCCAGCATTAATGAGCAAAAAAAAAAAGGAAACAAATTGCCATTTTTAATAGAAGTGGCAGGACCAATAACAAAGGCTAATGTAGTCCTCTCAGTGAGTTCAGGGAAATGCCATTATGGGATTCCCTACTTATTTGCTCACAGTGACCTCCATAGGCAGCTTTCTCACTTTACTAGTGACAAGGTGACTTTTCTAACTGCCAGCCCCGCAAACACCACTTGGTTCTGATGGTCAAGTATAGCCTTTTTTGTCCATTGCATCTTGTGCTGGGGCATATGCCCCACATTGACAAAGGGTTAATGGGGAGACCGAGGGCCTGATTAGCCCATCTTGGAGGCATCTGAATGAGAGACAGCTAATTGAGGATTAGCTCCAAGAGGGGAGAACCAGACTAGTAGGTTCCTGTAAAGGAAGGACTGCAGGGCCAGTGGAGGAGAACTGAGAGAGGAAAGCAGCAGTAGGGAGCTTATATCCTGGGATAAGTGGCCCTGAAGGGAGAGAGCATCTCTGGCAGCTACCAAGAGACACCCTGAGAAAGTCCTCAGCAAGAGCCTGGGAAACGCTGTACGGAGAGATGAAACTCCAGGGAGATTGGACCCAACCTGCGGATCATGGTTATAGAGAGGTGACAAGCTGCAACTACTCCTTTATTTTCTTTTGTACTCCCTTTCTCCCTGTCTGTAACCACTATGAATAAACAAAACATAATCCTGGAGTACATTAGCTAACAAATCCATGCCAATGTCCTATTTCTTTGTTTGTATGTTGGTTCCACATCTCCTACTCTTAGTCTGCTTGTCTTATATTGTCTCAGAACAGGGGTCCCTCTTCAATGGCTGTAGAGCATCCAGTACAAAGGGGGGGATATGCAGCCAGATGGTGCCCTTTGGGCACTTCTATAATATAACTATTAGTCACTTTTCTGATCAAAACCAACATTTGTATATCTAAGCCTTATGCAGTCAGTAAGATTGCTATGAACCACATTTGCATTTCATAACTGGCATCACTACTACCCCACAGATATGATAAAACTTCAGGAGAATAATGAAATACCTTTGAACTGAAGATTCCAAGAGTAAGGAACTCAGTTGCCCTGATTTAAAGCAGACTAAGGAAAAACCATTTGAGGTCAGAACTATCACTGAAGCAATGACTGATTCAGTGGGCCACATTCACTCTAGGGGTGAGTTTGGCCTGTTGTTTTTGTATTTTCTACATGTAACTCTGGCCAATGTACTATCCTGCTAAGAATTAAATGCACTCATGAATTTCTGTCAGTGTCAATGTCCAGGTGCTACAAAGCATGCACCTTCTGATGAATGCTCACATCTCAGTCTCTCATGCTCTGGATAAGAATGAAAATGTGAAGGCTGGTCCCAGGAGACTAACCATAAACATGGTGGCCATGGACTCGTTTTGCAATCAAACAGTACATACCATCCTTGTCCTGGAACAGCCACAGAACACAACAGGATTGCCTGTCTCTCTGTCTGAACGCTCTTTCAAGCCTGACTTATCCTTGCCACTGCATCATTCAGAGCTAGAACCATAAATTGGGCTTGTTGGATTAAAGGTTTAAAAGGCACATTCACTGCTGCCTTCAGAGCTCAAACCTCATTTCCTGTCTTCATTACACTTGGTGAGTTCTGTGGTATGACATCCATTGTCATGTTGACATAATTAAAAACAGATGTTTAAATAAAGTTGGGGAAAGCTGAAACTGTCCTTAAAGCAAATGGAAATGTTCATAAACTGCCTCCATCCTGGGCCTGGGCCATGGCTTGCCAGATTGTGGGTGGTGTGGGAAAAGATGGATGGAATGCAAAAAAAAAAAAAAAAATGGAAAGAGTGGGGTTTTTTTGGTTTTGTTTTTTTTGAGGGGTGGGAGGGAAGGCGCTTAGATGTACAAAAGGTGGTTGAGCGAGTTTCCACCCAAGGTAGAATCTCAGAGGTGGCACAAGAATGCCTGTGTATCTTTTGGTATCTATTATGCTGGATCAGGGTCAGCTGAGCTTCAATCCCATCAGTCCTGAGCTTCAAGGAATGTTTTGAATGGGTGGAAATCCTTCCAGTTCGTACTGTATTTGGAATGTATTTCTACCTGGTTCTATCTGAATGTAAATCAGGCCCCAATAGATCACAGAAGATAAAATTTTTCTCTTGATTCCTGACTGAATCCAGTAAGGGTGTGAGTTCCCCAGGAAATAATATACAACAATTCCCATCAACCCCCAGACAGGGTTCAGCAAGATCAACCAATCTTATTTAAATCCCTGCATGACAAAGTGAACGTAGATGTCTTGTTGTAGATGTGCCTTAAATATTTTAGTCAAAGAAAAGAGACAAGATCTGGTAGCAGCTTACTGTGGTAATACCTTTTATTATCTATGGTGACTAGAAATCTCTCTATACAGTCAAGTAGCTTCACTTATACCTACCGGTAGCCTGAGATCCTACAACCATGACCTGGAGCATTTTTGACACTAGCAACATTTTTAGTACACTGCCTGCTCCTTTCTCTGCACTCATAAGGACAAGTGTCCACATGCTCCACAAAGATTTGCTGAACTAAAGCTTGCAATTTAAAATGTGATTGTGTAGCAGGAGCAGAGAGAATGCTCCCTCTTCTGGAACACCTTGAGTGTAACTAACCTTGCTGTTTGCGGAGCTGAGTGTTAACTCTTTGAGTGCATGTGACTAGCTCTGCCATGCTGACTGCTGCATTGAGGTTTTTACCTGCTCTATCATGTTAATAGTAAAATTGAATATTTTTAAGTTTTCTCTCTCTCTACCTCTTTCTCTCTCTCTCAAGTGGTTAGGTGAGAGTTAACAAATATTTTAGCAGTTGCTCAAGTTGATTGTTGCTTGTTTGAATGAAACGTTAAAGCTTGGCACTAGCAGGAAATCTCTCCCAACAACTCTCATAGCTCCCCCTTAACTATTTATAACTTTGCTGAGTGAGGTGGAGGCAGAAAGATCAGCCTGAGGAATGAAGGTTCAGACAGTGAATCCATCTCAGCCCACCAAGCTCTCCTGTCATTATAGGGTAAGACAGCTTATAATCAGGGAAATGACTATATGATTGCCCTTTGCTTTTAACTAAAGGTTTGAAAGAAAACCTAGACTGTGTGTAGGCAGCCCAAACCACCACCAAAGATTAAGCCCCTGGAAGAATCCTGGGTGAGTTGGTAATAGATTGCCATCTACAATTTTGAAAACAGCAATATATGCTGTACAAGCTCCGGATGAATGTGGTTGACACGCCCACCAATCACTGAAATCCTCCTTTTCTGTTGCTTCAGGCTCTGACTTTGTTCAGATGCTGGTATAATACACCAAAGCAGGAATGGATGTTGTGCAACATGGCCTGTAAATTTTCACACTGAAAGAAGAGAGAAATGAACACTAGCTCACCATGAAACAATTTGTAACCTGCAAAGATTCAGAGTATGCCTTTTTTTAAAGTAGGATTCTTTACGGTATTTTGTGGAAGAGTAGTATCCTTTTCAAGACTTCATTTAATCAGACAAAGTCCTGGCTATAACACCTATGGGCCAGAGGCTGCAAAAACACCTCTTTTGTTGCCAGGTTTGCCCACTGTACACTGTTTCCCAATGTATGATAGATATTTGTGTTTGGGTAAGGGAGAGTTGGCAGAAATTCAAGACAAATAAAATTTAGGCAATGATTGTAGGTCGGGGGAAGTGCTTTAAAGATCTTTCAATTAGTTTATGTACAATTGTTCAGGGAGTAAGGACACCATTCATGAGATGGATTAGGAGTTTGGGGATCTCTTTGGATTCTCAAGCCCATGTTGAGACAGTTCTTTGGAGCAGATATTATCACCTTTATTTGCCTCTTTATTTGCCTCAGGCTTTCCTCTCTCTAACAAGGCCCCTGTCACAGTCATTCATGTCTTCATCACCTTCATGCTAGATTACTTTAATTCTCCTATTTGGACTTCCTTTGAACTTGATCTGGGGAGCTACAGCAGTTGCAGGACATGGGGACCCATTAATCCTTGGAATAGAGGCAAGGGACTCAATAATGTCTTCACTCTCATATTTGCACTGGATACCAGTGAGCCTATGTATGAAGCTTATACTGATTATATGAAAAGCATTGAATAATATGGGCATGAGGTTCTAGAGTGACCATCTCTCTTTCTCTGTGTTCTTTCAAGGTAATTATGATAAGTTGTGACTGCTCTGTGCCCTGAGATTCCATATGAATTGGGCTGTCAGCAGGGCCATCTCTGTTTGTATACCCCCATCTTTAGAACTCATTCTTTGAATGTGTCCATCAGAGATGTCCTTGAGCTATATTTACATGACATTGTCAGGATTTTCTATTTGCATGAGTTCACCCTTGACCTTTTCAACCTCCCTTTTTTTTTTTTCATTCGTTCTTCTATTTCTTTTTTTCCTCCCCATTTTTGATAGCCAGATTAGCTATTTTCCCCTTGGCCATTTGGCCCAGTTTAATTTAATGAACGTTGTAAATATCTTTTTGATTGGTGCTGCACAAAACAATGGATACTATTGAAATAAATACAGTAACAGCATTACCAATATCCAATTCAATGCTTTGTAGAAAATTTGAGAGTGAAAGGTAATATATAAAACCAAATTCTCTTCCTTTCTGTCAATGGTATGGAACAAATGTAAGGACTGAAATGGGGAAAATGTAGTAGTGTCCATACTGATTCCAGATGTTCATCTAAACGGTGCTATTTATGAGAGGATATTATTGGGAACAGACCTAACCTAATATGTAAAGGATTATACAAACTGTTTCACGTGCATGTGCACGCACGTTTCTCCTCACAATGTGAGAGCTCTATAAATCTAGAGAGGAAGAGGTGAGAGAACTGGATCAGCAGTACTGTAATAGCAAAAATGGCTCTATTTAGATTTTAAAGTAGAAGGTCTCAGTTTTAGCGAGAATCCACAAACTTCACAAAAATAATGTCTTGGTGTAACTTAAATTAGTAGCAAGAAGATCTCAAACTTGAGGTCCTTTTCTGTTTGGATAATTGTTTGAAAATTTGGATACTTATATGAAAATTTCTATCTAGTCTTCAGAACAAGGCTGGAGATCTCAGGAGAAGAGGCTTTCTTGCAAAATTTCTGATATTGCTTCCAATAATTGGAGCAGAATTACTGTAAGACTGGCCTTCTTCGTGGTGTTTAGGCACCTCTGCTACCAATCCCAGTTGGAACAAGGAAGTTCAAAGGGAGGAAAAAAAGTGAACTTGTTGAAATCACAAATAAAGCTTGTTCAAATTGTGGGTGAGGTTTAGGGAAGTGGGGAAGTTTTCAGACTTCCATTTAATACAGACCTGCTCATCCACTTTTAATAGATAAATTACAAAATTTAAAACAATTTTAATATATGTGAAAGATCTTAAAAAATCTGATAGAGAATAAGCAATGGGTGGGTACAATTTTCATGTTGTAACTTTAAAAATGCCACACTTTTGCGGTGGGCTCTAAGGGAAAATAAGAGTGCATGGTACTTTACAGCCATATAGGAAGATGCAGTCCCTGTCCTGAAGAGTTTACAATGTCTTGAAATCAATGGGGATCTAGGTGTGTGCATAGGCTGTCTGTGCATCACTCATTGCAGCAAAGGTTTTAAATACTAGATTTAGAAATGGAAGGCTATCTGGAACTGATAAATCCACATGGATTAGAGAATGTGTTTGTTCTAATGGCAACTGTGTGCTGCATCACCTTCCCTAATAGGGAAGCTATTAAAACTTCAGACTTGTGCATTAACTACTGATGGGTTGATTTCCTGTTTGTTAGTGTACCATTAGAGTGTCAAATGGCTCTGGAAAGTTTCAAGGCAGTTGTCTGGACTTTTCACACTTCAGGGTATTTCTTTCAGACACACTCTCTGCTTGATTCTTGAACATTAAATATCAGCTGAAGACCATGAGTGGAAGAGAAGTCAGACTTCAAACCTGAAAAATTGCCAAAAGTGAATTGCTCCTTAATTATGACCTTGGAGTCAATAAAGTCACCTGATGGCAGATTTAGAGGAACTCATTAGGAAATGGAATTCAGTCCTACAAGCTGCAATGGCTCTGGAACCAGGCCATTTCAATAAGGTCTTCAAATAAGATATGAGAGAGGGAGCCTGCAGGGCACAGTTCTCTGAAAGCACAACCAGGAGGAATCTATATGTATGCAGCAATTGGAGTAGTAAGACCAAAGGTGTGGGGATTTTAGATGAAATTTAAAACTAAATAAAAAGAAATTTAGGACATTCATGCCCACTTATAAGTAGGGTTGCCAACCTTCCAGGATTGACCTGGAGCCTTCTGGAATCAGCACTGATCTCCTGTTGACTGTTGAAAGCAATTCAGGAGATTTTAATAGGATATTTTAAGAAAATAACATTACATCGTGGGGGGGGAGTGGAGAAGTCTCCTGGAATAGCTTCAATCAGAGTTGACAAGCCTACTTATAAGTGACATTTTACAATCTTAACTTGTAGTGAAAGCTATGATCTCCAATGAGGATATGGTGTACAAGGCCTCTTATTACATAATTTTGGGGTTGGTGTATTTATTTTGTCTTTTAATTTAACAATTCCAGTTTTAAAAGGCTGTGTTAAATAATATGAAGGCTTATCATAGGGCCAAACCCTGATGCCTGCACACATTCCTTTCATTTATTTCTCCAGGCCTTGCTGTTGTTGCGACTAGATGTGAGTTTCCACTGTGTTCGGCTCTGGTGTAGTGTTTCCCACCTCAAAAACTCCTTGACCTTCCCCAAAAACCTCCTTTTATACTATGGTGTATGAAGCACTTGCAGAGCCCAGCCCCATGGCACACAAGAAGTAAGGATCTCCCTGCAAAGCGTTCTGTAGCTTTCCCCACCTCTTCTGTGGTTCAGTAGTTCTGCTGCCTTTCAGACAGGGTGTACCCCACATGGATGAATGGGATCTTTTCCCTAAAGAAGCAAAAGAATTTGGGGGAAATAAGGGTTACCTGCTCTGGAAATATGGAATATTATCTGCAATTTCATATGGAATATAGAGAAAACAGTCAATAACCATCTGATGGAATCTCCTTTTAGTAAACTCAGATGCATTAAAGTCTAAAGAAGCAAAATAAATTTGTTTCAAAATGAATATTCCTTGTATTTTGCTTAGAACCTTGAGTCTAGTTTTAATTATTCTTTCTCCCACCTCCCTCCTTTAAAATGAAAGAATGACAGCAGCGTTCTGCACAATCCCCCAAGGAACCTGCAGGCAGTGTTGTCCACGTTCTGCTTCAGCCCGGACCCTGTATTTTTCAGTCTTGTACATCTGTCTTAAAAACTTTATTGCAAACTTTGCCCAATAGCATTATGGGCTCAAATGCAAAGAAATACCAACAATGGACAAGATTAAGATAATCAGACTAATTTTGCTTGTTACTTGAGTGCTGTGAATCAGTGGAAAAAGGGTAGCTAATTATTGTATCATTTTACTGTTTTGAAATGTTTGGGTCTCCATTCTATCCTTGTTTTAAAAAGTGAACAACTGGAGCAACCCTATCTTAATTGTCTGCTGCTGTGTTTGCTGCAGCTGATCTGGCATTCAGCAGGGTTTCCAAAACCATATTTCTAGAAAATACAGTCTGTGTTTAACTTATCCCTATGAATATGTAAAAGTCTTTTTTCTTATATATTATTTGTCTAGTACGTGCCTCTGCCTGGCTGGCTGTCCAAATTAGAACAGGCAGCTTAGACTTCTTTACTAAACTGCGTAAATACTGCAAAATATTTTATTTAAGCATTCATTCAGAGTGTTAAATGAAATCACTTCAACTGTGTTCACACTATTTGTTCACTTTCTACAAGTAGTCTAGGAAACCAGGTTACTTTCATTTGTTTATTTGCATTACCATAGGAGCCGCAGTCAGGGACCAGGACCCCACTCTGCTAGTTTCTGTACAAACACAGGGGGAAAAAAAGGTGGCCCTGCCCCAGAGAGTTTACAATCTAAGTGTAAGCCAAGAGACAACAGATGGGGCAGTACAAGGAAACTATGGGACAGTACTGGACAGCATGATAGACTGTGCTATCAGCATACCAGCAGCCTATCCATTGTCAAATTTTTGTAGGCATGCAGCAAATGAGAGTTTTAAGGAGGGATTTGAAGGATGATAGCAAGGTAGCTTTGCAGATGTTTATGTGGAAGCTCCTCCAAAGTACAAAGGGCAGCTCGCGAGAAAGCACAAAAGTGGTTTGAAAAGTTTGAAAATTTAACAAGTGGGTGATGGAAGTTAGCAGCATGGGATGATTGGAGGTGGGAGTTGACAGTTTGATATAAATAATGCATAGAGTGGGGATGGGCCTTGAAAACAGGGAGCTTTGTGTTAGATGTACCATGGATGGGGGAGCTAGTGGAAGGGTGCAAAAAGAGGGATGGCATAGTTAAAGCAATGAGCTAGGAAAATAATCTTTGTAGCAGCATTCTGAATGGATCTGAGCAGGGGCACAATTACATTTGTCAAGGCGAAAAGGATGCTGCAATAATTGAGATGTGAGATCATAGAATTGTAGGACTGCAATGAAACCTCGAGAGGTCTTCTCCCCTGCACTCAAGGCAAAATTAAGTATTATCTAGACTATCCCTGACAGGTGTTTTATCTAATCTGCACTTAAAAACTTCCAGTGATGGAGATTCCACAATCTCCTTGGACAATTTATTCTAGCAGTTACCCACCCTGTTTTTCCTAATGTCCAGCCTAAACTGCCCTTTCTGCAATGTAAGTCCATTGCTTCTTGTCCTATCCTCAGTGATTAAGGAGAAAAAATTTTCACCCTCCTCCTTGTACAACTTTTTATGTACTTGAAAACTGTTATCATGTCCCGCATCAGTCCTCTCTTCTCCAGACTAAACAAACCCAATTTTTTCAATCTTCCCTCATAGGTCATACTTTCTAGACTTTTAATAATTTTTGTTGCTCTTTTCTGGACTTTCTCCAATTTGTCCACATCTTTCCTGAAATGTGGCACCCAGAACTGGACACAGTGCTCCAGCTGAGGCCTAATCAGCACTGAGTAGAGCAGAAGAATTACTTCTCGTGTCTTGCTTACAACACTCTTGCTAATAAAGCCCAGAATGATGTTTGCTTTTTTTGTAACAATGTTGCATTGTTGACTCATATTTAGCTTGTGATCCACTGTGACCCCCAGAACTCTTTCTGCAGTACTCCTTCTTATGCAACTGTTGAGATGATAGCCTCGACAAGAGTTTTAACTGTGTGGTTGGATAGGAAAGGCCATGCCTTAGATTATGCAGAAAGAATCTGCAAGATTTAGACATAACCTGGATGTGAGGATCTAGAGGGAGGTCCCAGCTGAAGACACCACCCAAGTTACAGGTCTGAGTCACAGCAAGATGGTGGTGTTGCCCACCATCGGGAAAAGCAGTTGGATCTTGGGTGAAAAGACCAAGAGCTTTGTTTTAACTATGCTGAGCTTGAGGTGATGGCTAGACATCCATGAGGAGATTTTAGTTTGGACAGAAGGAGACAGGTGTGGAGTAGAGAAGTAGATATGTGAGTCATTGGTATAGAGATGGTAGTTGAATTTGTTTATGATGAGATTACCCAGAGGTAAGGTGTAGAGGAAGAAGAGGTTTAAGGACAGAGCCCTGTGGAACCCCCACAGAAAATTGGGCGGGGGATGAGGAGGATTGTCTGAAGGACATGCTGGAGGGGCGATTAGAGAAGTAGGAGAAAAACCAGGAGAGGACGGGATCATGAAAGAAAAGGGAGGACAAGATTTGAAGAAGAGTCTGGTTAACTGTCAAAGATGACTGACAAGTCAAGGAGGATGAGGGTGGAATACTGATTCTGAGATATGGCTGAAAAGAGACTTCGGCTAGAAGATTTTCAGTGGAGCATAATGGATGGAAGCTGGATTGGAGAGGGTCTAGGATACAATTGGAGGAGAGGAGCTCCAGACAGTGACTGCAAGCAGAATTTGCAATGAGTTTAGAGATGAAAGGGAGAAGGGCTGTAACTGAAGAGGCAAGTGGGGTCAAGGAGGGAGGGATTATAGCCTGCTTGTATTGTGAGAGGAAAGAGCCAGAGGAGAGTGAGAAATTAGGGAGGGAAATAGAGGAGATGAGAGCACATGAAGGAGATCTGGAGATGGGGTAGGGTCCTGTGGCAAGTGGAGGGGTTAGAGGAGGAGAACAGACAGACGATTCTGCATCTGTGACAGAAAAAAAGGAAGACAGGGAAGAGGGAAGGCAAGGCAAGCCCAGGCCACTTAACATTTTGTCAGTTTTCTCTTAGGCAGAGAATGTAGTGGACCCCAATATGTTTTGCAATATTTTGGATTTCGGAATGAAGCATTTATGCAAAAGGTCCATTACAGGGAGGAAGCTGGCTGGTGGTTACTTCTGTACTCCACCCTTGCTCCCAACCCACCACCCACAGAGAGGAAAAAACTGGTATGCTGCTCTGGGAACAAGGGATGAGGAATCTCCCCCGAAGGTGGAGAAAGAGAAGCCATGCACCCCCAAGCCAGGAGGATCACTGGATCTGCCTCCCACTCAAAGAGGAAATGAAGGGTGGTGGTCAGTGACTTCTTTCTAGGGGGGGATGGAGGCATCCATCTGCCTGCCTGACCTCGCATCCCAGGAGGTGTGCTGCCTGCCAGTGGCCTGTATCTGAGACATTACAGAAGGATTGCCAGGGATCTTCCAGCCCTTTGATTACTACCTAGTGCTGCTCATCCATGTAATCACTAATGATACTGCAAGGTCTGACCCTGAGCAGATAAGAAGCGACTACAGGGCTCTGGGAGTGAGGGTGAAGGAGTTGGAGTGTGTAGGTGGTGGTCTTATTGATCCCTCTGCCCAGGCAGAGACAGATAAATCCTGGAGGTAAATGCTCAGCTGCATGGATGGTGTTGCCATGGGATCTTGTTCTCAGAAGAAGGACTGCTGAGCACTGATAGGGACGCATTGTTGAGGAAAGGGAAGAGTGTCTTTGGATACAGGCTGGCTAACCTTGTGAGGTGGTCTTTAATGTGGATTTGATGGGGACAGGAGACAGAAGTCCATAGGAGTCTGAAACATGGAGACTTGGGTTGGAATCTGGGGGAAACGTGTAATCACAGGGGGGACAAAGGAGCAACGAGGGACTATAGAGGGGAAATCTAATGAATATCTTAAATGTCTGTATGCTAATTCAGAAGTATGTGGAATAAATAGGAAGAACTAGAAATATACTAGTGAATACAATTATGACATAACTGTCATCACAGAAACTTGGTGGGATAATTCCCATGACTGGAGTATAGGCAGAGAAGGGTATAGCTTGTTCCGGAAGGACAATGAGGGGAAAAGGGGGTGGGGGGGCATTGCCTTGTATATCAAAGATGTATATACACTTGCACTGAGGTTGAGATAGAAGTGGGAGGCAGACCCGTTGAAAGTCTCTGAGTAAAGACAAAAGGGGTGAAAAAACAAAGGGTGATGTAATATGACCTACCATGACCCAACCAGGAAGAAAAGGTGGATGAGGCTTTTTTTAAACAACTAACACAATCATCCAAACCACAGGACATGGTGGTGATGGGGGACTTCAGCTACCCAGACATCTGTTGGGAAAATAATGCAGTAGGGCACAGATTACCCAGCCAGTTCTTGGAATGCACTGGAGACAACATTTTATTGCAGAAGGTGGAGAAAGCGACAAGGGGAGAGGCTGTTCTAGATTTGATTCTGACAAACAGGAAGGAACTGGCTGTGAAGTTGAAGGTGGAAGGTAGTTTGGGTGAAAGTGATTGTGAAATGTTAGCGTTAATGTTTCTAAGGAATAGTAGGAGGGAAAACAACAGAATAAAGATAATAGACTTCAAGAAGGAAGACTTTAGCAAGCTCAGAGAATTGGTAGGTAAAATCCCATGGGAAGCAAGTCTAAGGGGACAAAAACGTTGAAGAGATTTGGCAGTTTTTAAAAGAAACATTATTAAGGGCACAAGAGCAAACTATCCTAATGCTTAGGAAAGATAGGAAGGCTGGTAAGAGACCACATATAGCCAGACACTATCTGTTAAAAAGACATCTTAATATTATTGTTTTATTACTAATGATGAATTACTCACATGTAGCATCATAAACATGTATGGTACTTTAAAAAAGTACATTTCCAAACTCCAAAAGCTTAGCCTAAACTAGATAAAACAGGACGTGGGACAACAGATGAGTATGGGAGGGCATTGGGATTACTGCTGAGAAGGTGTAGGGAGGGTTGCTAAAAGAAGTGAATTTTATGTAAGGAGAGAGAGAGAGAGAATGAACCTTTTCCCATTTTCAGGAACTTTAAGCCCAGATAAATGAAATAGCTGTATCTGGCCTGGTGCTTGCTCTCATGGGGCAACAGTTGTGTGCAAATTTGTAATGAAGGAGTGCCAGGGCTCAAGCAATTTTTTTACATTCATAACAGATGCAGCAAGCCCAGGTGTGCCACGGCTTTGAAATGCCAAGCCTAGAGGTGCTGGGGCTCAGTCCTGGCAATCCCTGGCACAAATTAAGCACTGGTTGTGCCTGGTGTCTGATATTAGTGGGTTGACTAATTTTTTCAGAGCAATAATGGACACTGTAAGAATAAATTTAAGGCACCGCACCCTGCGGTGTTGTATTCAAGTTACAAAATCCTAGACAATATAAAATTATAGAATTGTATGTGAACGTATGATCCTTTGCGTGGTTACTGCTGAAACGTTGGGCAAAGTATGCCCTATATAGACTTGATACATTGAGTTAAGTACATAAGGAACAAAATACGGAATGGGTGGGCACCTTAATTTGTTCCTTTGAAACAACATGAGGAGTAGGGGTAAAAGAAGCTTTTCTTTGTAGTCTATTATTTTCGTTTCTTTTTTGTCCTCTTAACTTATGTGTTAAAATATTCCCCTCCCAAAGTAAACCGATTTCAGGAAAGTCTGGGAGAATCTTCCCTGAATCAACTGTTTTTGTGGAGAAGCAGTGTATTTTGGAAATAAATTCTGAAGATAAGTCATTGGAAGGGTAACACCAAGGGGCTGGAAAGTCAGTCAGAGAATCGTTTTGTAGAACCACGAGGTTATACATGGGTATCACAATGAGAACATTACCCATCAGCAACCAACTTGGAGTCAGTTAACACCTGAATAAATAGGCCTTTGGGTCAAATGCTATTATCCAGTCCTTCCTCCTTAACAATATGTCCACCTTCTCCCCACTATTGTTGAACCTCTTCTAAAGTTGTTTTAGCAACTGTTCTTGGCTGAAAATCTGTCCCATTTGATGTATATGTTTTGGTCTTGCAGGGGAATGTATTCCTTAAAATCAAGGCAGATTCTTCAGAGAATTGGTGGCTGTTTCTAATTGCCAGATTAGAGTTGTTTCTGTGATGTTAAACAACAGTGCCATATATACATTGTTCGACCTCAATAAATGTGCTTTTAATAATTATTTTATATGTAAATAATACAACATGATTCTCATCAAAATCTTAATTTAATGCATATTTTGTCCTCTTAATGTAATAATGTAATGTAATATTTTGTCCTCTTAATACCACTGTGAAAGGAAGAGAACTTTTATCTTGTGCCATCTTTTTAAAGCTGAAACTTCCAATGATGCAGTAAAGACAACTTTCCTTTTTATACTGTGTTTCTTTTTATAAAATCACATCATTTGACTCCTTGGGGGAAATTAAAGACAAGAGTTTATCATTGAGTAAACTTTTTCAAATCTAACAATGATATGTCTATCTGTGTGCATTTGATGTGTCATTGACTGAATCATTTCACCAAATAGGATTCCAGTACACAGAATAATTAAGGAGCATGACAAAGCTCTGTCCTTGCCTCTGTGGGTCCTGCGTTTCCTGGTGGATTTTGCTAGCCTCAGAGGCTCACTGTGACCCTGCACGTAATCCTTCTCTCTCTAGAGACAAGGGTCACAGTCTACTGAGCCATTTTCATCATAAGCCAGCAAGGGAGGTGAGGAGAATGTATCCTTCCTTGCACAGTCTCTGTTGTCTCCCAGGCTCAGTGATTAATCAGGGGGCAAAGGTGGTGGGGGGAGCCCAGGCCCACCCTCTACTCCAGGCTCCAGCCCAGGGACCATAGTAGTATCAGCTATGGTAGCTGACCTTTTAGAAACATGACATGTACAATTTCCTGGGCTACTTCCCCCCACAGCAGCCCTCACTTCCTCAAGCTCCACTTCACCCTTACCTCAGGGCCTCCTTCCTTGTGCCTGAAATGGTGTGTACTACTCAGCCCCTCCAACAGCACAACTTCCTCCCACAGCTCCTGACATGCACACCCACCTGACTAACTGGGAGGCTTTTAACTAGTTTCAGCCAGCCCCTGATTGGCTTCAGGTGTCCCAATCAACCTAGCCTTCTCCCTGCCTTCTGGAAAGTTCTTAATTGGCCCCAGGTGTGTTAATTGACCTGGAGCAGCTGCCATTTCACTTATCCTGGTACCAGGGATTTGTTTAGCCTGGAACTAATATATCTATCTCTCACTACTTTTCTATAGCCATCTGGCCTTGGCCCGTCACAGGAGATTAAGGTGAAAAAGGAGAAGTCAAGATGGGTGAAAGAAAAGACGAGAATATGGAAGTGGAGAAGGAAGAAGGGGAAGCTACTTTTGATGTCACAGTCCCACCAACCTGTGGACTTATGACAAGGGCCAACTAGTAAGAACAATATACTGGTTTGCATGTTTTATAGTAAATCATAGGTAAATTAAATAAGAAACTAAAGTTACTGGGCTAAACTCTGTGCTGATTTACATCCCATGCCAATCTCCACTGACTTCAAATGAACTCAGAAGCTGGAATAAGCAGGAACCATCATTTTAAGTTATTTTAATAAGCTTGACCCTGGCAGTGATCCAATAACTTGCTGCTTACCTGTTTGAAATACTAGTAGTTTCCAAAAGTAGTGCAAGACCAAAGACAAAATGGACCATGAACACTTCTCAATCATGGCATGCTAGAATGTGACAAAAAATAAAACTAATTAGACCAAATTGTGGCCCAACATGCATCCGTTATAACTAAGTGCAGAATTTAGCCAAATTACTTGATACATTACTGCTACCTGAATTGTATAGCCATAACTATTAATTAAATTATAGACGGATGTTTTTGGATTAGGTAAAAATACTTTAAGAGCAAAGTTGGATTGGAAATAGTCAGTAATAGGACTATTTACATAACAAGTGTTTCTATCGCTTGATAAAATAAACTGATTTATTGTTAAAATAGAACTCTCATTAAGAGTTTTTCTAGGAAATCAAACTACAGTCATGCTATTTGCATGTGTTTTTTTTTTTGTTTGTTTTTTAAAAGCACCATGCTATATAGTTCTTGGGAAAACTAGCCTGACTAATGGAAGGAAGGTATCTTAGGGAAGACTTTTTTGGGCGACTCCTATGTTGATTTTAATTATTAGTTTATTTTTCCATAGAAAACATTTGGGATCAAATTCTGGCTGTTCGTGCACAGGAGCACAAAGGGGCAAAGAGTGTAGGTAGTCCTTTCTAAGGCCCCGCTTTATGTCCTTGCACAAGGGGGCAACCAGAATTCTGTACTTTATGCTCCTTGCACACAATTGAGAAACATTAACACTTCTCTGAGGAGGTGGGGTCTTGGTCCTGGCTCTCTTATACAAAGGCTGATGGTCCAGGCTAAGGCATTATGTATGAGTGCATGCTGCATCCTTTAAAAGGATAAAGCATTACTGCTTCTGTGTATGCCACCTCAACACACCTGGAGGCATTCTGGATTGCCTCAGATTGCTGTCACTGGCAGTGTGCAGGCAGGAACACATACTATAAATATAGCAAAAGCCACCCTTCAGCATGCTCTTCTCCCATACCTCTGGAAATAATGGGCCTGGTTCTAATCTCATTCTATTTTTACATCGGTTTAACTGTATTGACTTCAGAGGAGTTACTCATGATTTACACTGGTAAAAGTGGGATCTGAATTTGGTGCAGAACACATGGCACAAGTATAATGGGCCTGATTCTGATCAGTCACACTTTTGTAAATCTAGAGCAACTCCAATAGAATTAAATATCTCCTCCCCACGAACCATAATAGAGCCTAAATATTGTACACTTCACTGTTTGATTTATGTTTTTCTTTTTGCATTTTACTCAGTTTAGATAATGAGACTGGACTGTTTTACTTATGAACAGATCTTTGTGTGACTTTTCTGGTTTTTATGCCTTCGCCTAATGCTATTGGGGTTTCAACACTACAAGAGAATCCTTCTGTTTTTCTTCTTTAAAACTGTCATTTAACTGTACTTAAAATCACAAAAATAATTCCTGTAATGCTTACGTTTCATAAAATCCCTTTTCCTTCATTAATTTTTGGGTCTATATTAAAGTAACAGTGTCCCTTTGACATTCATAGGATTTATTGGCATACGTGGAAGGAAAATGCATCCCTCCCTTGGATTTGAGTCAGAAGGATCCCAGAGGTATAAACTGTACTTGTGAATTTCCTTCTGCTTTTCATTACTATAATTCTTGTATCCTCTTTTGCATACATAATTGATTAATCTGTATTTTTAAAGGTTTATCACACTTCCTTGTTTTAATCCAGAGGTGCACAATCTCATTTTCATAATACTTCCAAGGTCTGTGTTTTTGATTTGCCTGCACTGTTATTTGCGGAAACACATTAGCTAGAAAATAACAGTTTCAGCTTATTGGGATAAGGACAGAATAATGCAAGCAGCAAAGAAAAAAAGAATTTCTTGAATAATCAAGATATTGAGATGGAGTCACTGAAGCAGGAGCAGGGAGATTTTAATTACACCTCCTTGTGCCACCATATCGTTTAAACCACAGTGGCAGTATTTCCACTGCTGCTTCACTTCCCAGTTTCCTCCAGTGAAGAGCAGATGTACTTTCTGGACAGGGCTTCATAGAACTCCCATTGGTGAAAAGTTGCTTAATCAGCACATTCCTCAGTTTCTCTGTCCAATGCTCTTCCTATGGTCTCTTCAGTACAGGAAAGGCTATTGCTTCTTCGATACTGCAACATTCTCTTTTGGTGGAATCTCTGACCCTGGAAATTGCTATAAGCCTAGATTGAATTTTGTCCATTGTTAATGGACAAATTTGGCCCACTTCTGCCCCTCCTCCCCCCTGTTGCAGCTCCATTACTCAGAACAAAAGAATAGAAATGAATTGAGGGAGGGGGGATTTTCTAAAATAGAATGGATACTCTGATATACTGTTACCAGAAACAGTGAGTGTAATTCTCATTGAACAGATGCCAGGGATTTTTTTTTCAGAAAATGTCACAACAGACTTTGAGGAGAAAGTTGAGGGCTTGTCTGCACTTAAAATGCTGCAACCGCAATGCTTCAGTGAAGACACTACCTATGCCGATGTGGGGAGAGGCTCTCGTAGGTACTCCACATCCCTGAGAGGCAGAGCTAGGTCGGCAGGAGAATTCTCCCTTCGACCTACCTACTGCCTGTCGGATGTGTGTGTTTAGGGCATGTGGAGGAAGGGATGAGGGACATGCAGACTGATTAAATGATTATTATGTGGAGGGAGAGCTAAATTGTCAAGGGAACTTCTACCATGTGGGAGTGTGACAGAATGCAGGGTGTAAAGAGGTGGGCCTGCATTCTGATCACTCAGATGTTAATTAGTTCCCCTGGAGAAAGCTGATGGGGGTAATCAGGCTGGCCTGCTGGATGGTCTAAGGAGCCAATTATCTCATCTGCCCAAGGCTGAGAAAGAGGCAGGAAGGAAGTGCCCGGTGCGGGGGTAGGTGGGGAGAAATGGGGAGGAAGACCAGGGCTAGTTGAGCACAGTAACATGGAGGCCTCCAGAGAGGGAGACCTCTGTTCCCCTCAGGTCCTGGGGAGAGGGTCAAAAGGGCTGTTGGCACTGTAAATAGACTGTCGATGGGGATTGTTGTAGAAGTGGTGGAGGGAACTTAAAAATAAAAGAATATGGTGACGGCATAACCACTGGCATCTGTGCTGTTTCTGTGGGGAAGAAGGCTGGAGAGGAGCCACACCCTGTGACAGGGAGTATATGAATACAGAACAAGTGTTCAGAGCCCACTTTTCATCTAACCTACTCCAGTGTGCTTCTGTTTTGAGTCTGCACAAAGCAGCAGAATCTTTACCCCTTCTATGATCCATGTTCCTGAATATAGTTACCAGGTCCAGGTGGGTGGATCTGCCTCAGCACTCCCAAGAATGTTCTGCTTTTAGGAGACAGTACAATTTTCTAACTAACCAGAGATTGAGGAACCTATATGCCCTAATGGAAGAGGAGTGAAAGCCCCCACTCTCCCATTCATTGCAAACGTAGACCATTCCAAGATTCAGAAGTAAGATGAGGTAGCTTCCACCTCCACCTACTACAAAAGATAGGGGTAGAGGCTCCCCTGGTTGCACATGCGACCTCTCAACCCCAGTTACTAGTCAGACCTTTGTCATGGATCCCAGCTACTTGTAGACAAGTAATATCTGACTTCAGATCTGTGCAGCTGGCTTTTTGTGTGCTTTAGCTGCACATGCTCTCCGCTCACAGCTGACAAGCCTATCAAGTCTGAGAGGCAACTTTAGTCAAAGAAATGGTTGTAGATTTTAAGACCATAAAGGACCATCAGGTCATCTAGTACAATGTTTCTTGATGATCAGTCCATGGACTGGCACCAGCCTCTGAGAATTCCCTGACACAGTTTAGGAAGGCAGTAAGCCGATCTCTACTATAAAAAAAAGTTGAGAAACACGGATCTAGTCTGACTTGTATATCACAGGCCATTTAATTGCATCCAGTTACCCAGCACTGAGCCCCATAGCTTGTTTGACTAAAGCATATCTCACAGAAAGTCTTGATTTGAAAAAGAGATGGAGGATTCACCATTTTGCTTAGTAACTTGTTCCAGTGGTTATCCTCCTCACTGTTCAGAAATAAGGCAGACTTTTTTTTTAAAAAAATTGAATTTGTCTGTCTTCAGGTTCCAGCCTTTAGTCTTTGTTATGCCTTTCTCTGCTAGATTAAAGAGCCATTTAGTACTCAGTATTTTCTCCCTGTGAAGGTAATTACACACTGTGATCAAGTCAGTTCTCAGTCATCTTTTTGATAAGCTAAACGCTTGCGTCAGACTCACTTGAGAGAAATTGTGGTGGGGGAAAAACAAAGGAACTTCAAACAGAGAAAGGAGAGAGAAAGAGAAACCGCAATAGAGAGAGAATTGGGAATGAAAAGCAGGGACAGAGACAGGGTAGAAGACCTGTGACCTCAGAGGAAGGGAGAAGAACGGGGAGGTGCTTCCTGAGGGGCAAGCGACAGTTGTTGAGACTATTTTCTTTTTATGTAACTCATTTAGCACACAGATGCCACCGCAATGAGCATATTGTAAATAGCAAGATAGACAGAAGTGGTGGGGTGTATAGAAAAAAGCCTCATGTCTTACTCAAAATACGGTGGAGATGGAGGAAGGGACTTACTGGCCACTCCCTGAACGCATCAGAAGTAGGCAAGAGGCCATTTGGGTCTACATGTAAGAATCCAACCACTAGCAGGTGGAACCCGTTGAGTGAGGGTGGTTGTATGGAGATGAAGGATTGTGGCACCTCATTGAGTTAGATAAGCATTCTGATTTCTGGGTGCTTTTCTGAACCCCCAGCCTGTTTGAGATTCTCTCAACACTCGTTTTAATGTGTCTTTTTACAAACGTAGATAATATAGGAAGTTTAGTATGAAGGTATCACTTTTTAAAGACTCACTACAGTTAAGAAGTTCATGTTCTAAATAACTGAAAACTCATTAGAAAGCATGCATGAATCTTTGGCAACTAAGATCATAGAGGTGTTGGATCCCCACTGGCGACCCTCCTGTTGAAACACTTCCAAATGTAGGCAAATGTGACCAGTTTCTTCCCTTCAGATTGCTGATCTAGGGTGAGGGGGAAAGAGGTTACTAGACAGGTAAACTTAGTATTTGTTGTACATGGCCATATGCCTGGGTTGGCTGTAGTGTATCTCCCTGTTGGGATGTGTGAAAAGGAATTAGTCCAGGTTTTGAGTACTGGGAGCATGCTCTTTGGCCTGTGGGACAGACTGAACAAATATTTGCAGGGCATGGGAGGAGAAGCTAATGTATATGAGCTTCCCATTGTGCTCAGAGGTGAGTTAATAAAGACAATTGTTATTTTTCTAAGATCGATTTATTCAACTGTTTAAGTGAAGATATACATGTAACCGTTAAACTGTAGAGAAGCAGTTCAAAATAGTTCCAGAAACTCCAAACCCATCACATTTCCCCAGGAGGACTCCAAGTTACATATATTACATCATCAGAACAAACTCTCATTGGTGTAATGATTTCACTCTGCAGAGCTTGAGGGTTTTGGTTTTGGGGAAGCTTTTTACTGTAACTTGACCCTTGACCTTGGATAGCCTGATCTGCTGAAGACCTGGCATCTGTTGTCTTCCAAGACCTGCATGGACTGGAGGCAGCCGATGTTTTCTGCTGGATATGTTCTATTTGCTTTTTTGTCTCATGTTATAACAGATATAACTCCAGCCTTATAAGGAAGATTATGTATTTGATCTAGAAAGAAGGTCACTTTTCTATCCCCTTTGAAAATCTGGTTAATGTTGTCATCACAGCATTTAATTAAACTTGGTTCTTGGCAATTCTAGTAACAAAATTGTTGAAAGTGGTGCTAATATGAGTTCCGCATTATTCCATAAGCGTAAGGCCCCATCCCGCACATTCAACATTGCCACTAACGTCAGCGAGAGATTTGGATGTAAATGAATGTAAAATTGGGGCCTAAATTTGGAGTAGTTTATAACTTCAGATTTTAAAACATGTTCTCTGATTAAATCTGATACCACTGGGGACTATGTGTTGACCTTGATCTGTGTACAGATCATCACAGTCAATATCAATGGGAGTCATATGCACATAGGTAAAAGGCAATAACAGCATGTGGCCCAAGGTCTCAACAAAGGCAGGATTTGACAGTAGAGGGAATAACGAGGGACTGTTCTCAAAGAGTTTTTAAATGAAGTGAATTATAAAAATAATAGTTCTTGCTTGTGTTTTAGGCCAACTTTCTGTCAATTCTAAATGAAAAGAGGATGATTTTGATTTATATAAAAGTGTTGTTTCTTGTGAGTCACTTAACATGCAAGAGGATGTGGCTGCTATGCCGTACAACATTCATTACTATTTCATGTTGTATTTAAATGGTTTAAGTCCTTCATTTGTGTTGGGCTCTTAGGGTATTTTTTCTCTTGCTTTCTTACACCCAGTAAATCAGGGCAAGTTTGACTTGAGCTACATGCTGTGCAAGGGAGTGAGCAGAAGTAAGAATCCCCAGCACGTCCTTACATGGACTACGTGGGACTTGAGTGTCAGTGCACAGAGCTACTTACTTTTTTCACAGTTGCTATCTGGTCACCCGACATAGGTCAGCAGTAAAGTACTATCCACCCAGAGCAAGCAGGGGAGGAATTGTGACTCAGGAATTGTGTCTGAGTTACAATTCTATTGTAATTACACTGAACCTGATTCCCTTCCTCCTTATTCCAGTTTCATGTAATTTCATTGACTTCAATTGGGCTACTCCTGGTGTAAACCACTGTAAGCAAAAGGGGAGTAAAAAGAGACCCAAGAGCAACATTTTGCACTAAATATGCAAAAGAGCTTTCTTTTTACACATCACCATTTCTGTGAAAAGCTACCCTAATGGAAGAATTTTACCTTGTTTTTTAAAAAAAAAATTAATTCAAAAGATTTTTTGCCAAAAAAAAGTTTGGTTTTTTGTGAAGAGGAAAAAGAATAATTGTTTTTTAAAATTAAAATTTAAGTAGTATAGTTTACCAAGAAGTAAAACCACAGACTGGGTTTGATGTGTGTTGCACAGCTGGAAGTAGAAACACACGCAAGGAAAAAACTAGAAACCACAGAGCTATGAAGTGGAGACTATAGAGTAGCAATGAATCCAGCCTGCATTTTGTTTTTCCACACAAAAACTTGGATAAACAGTGTAATCATTGCGTTTAAATAAACGTAATTTTTTTAAAGAGAAAAACAGCAGAAGGAAATATCAAAAATAAAACAAAGCCAAGCAAAATCACAGAGATCATTAAGAATGTGATTTCAAACAAAAATGTTGTGAATTAAGGGCAACGCCCAGCAGCGGGAATCTGGGAAAGAGGTTGAAACAAGAAACAAATATCATATCCTTCAAGTTTAATTAATTTCTTTGGATAGTATCCAAACGTACCGGGGAGGGAAACAGAACATAGTTACCAAAGGCAGAAAAAAATAGGAGGGGCTCCTACTATTCCAAGTTGTAGGGTTTACAAAAAGGTTAAAAACAATATGTTTTTCCTCTCCTGAAAAGACATAACTAGAACCCAGGAGGTTAGAAAAACAAACGTTACATTCTTATGTAGCTAAACAAACCCCTTTGAAGTGCTCTCAGCATCTGGACACCACCTCCTCTTCTCATGGTGCACAGGCATATTGTGGTGGAAGTCCTAGAGTAAAGTAGTTCCTGCTTGATGAAAACTCTCCTTTTTTCCATATGTATTAAAAAGATTGTCCCGCTCCCTGATAAACACCCCAGCCTACAACTTAAACCATGCCCCCAAGTCAAGATGAAATTGTGAGCCTGGAAATTAGAATAATTAGAACCTGAAGTGGCAATGGACAATTTACTACCAGGCTTTACCAAAAAACCCACAAGGGGGCCGGAACAAAAGAGTTTGGGTTTTTTCTCCCCATGGCAATTTTTTATGTTACTAATCTCTTCCCTTTCCAATATTCTGCTCATGTCAGTCTATACCCCACCCCAAAACAAACCAACCAACCAGCCCCATTAGCCAGTTTATGAGAATGAGCCAAGTCCTGGAATAGTTGCTTCCTTCTTTCTCCTTACCACTGCCTTCCTGTCTTACCAACTGTATATTTAACTCCCCCACTCCTTCAGTCCCCATAGCCTACCTTCCCTTCATCCCTTCTGAGTCAGATTCTCCTATCTGCATACTCAGAGCTCCTGAGCCTGCTTATTTTCCTTGTCTGGCCACAGTGTTCTTGATCTTCCCCAGAAGGCTTTGCATGCTTCTCCCAGTGTAACTGACAGGAGGAAAGCCTTCTGAGGTGCATTAGGCAGACAGCAGATACAGCTCATGAAACCCATTTATTTTCTAGGTATATTAGTGGGGCTGCGGCTTGGGGGGCAGACAGTGAAGAAAGAGCTTAACAATATGAACAGATATGATGATGAAACATCTATAATGCACACACTTGGGACTGAGAAATTTTGACAGAGGTGGTCTAATAAGAGCAGAACAGATTCCTATTCAGCATGGTTTGGGATACTTTGGGAGCAATCATGTAGACAGGAGGTTTGCCTTCCACATAAAGGTTGTTAATAATAATAATAATTAATAATATAATAAACCAAAAAGTCTTTGTTATCCTCAAGCTACGGACACAATTTAAAGGCATACAAACAGTGACTTAGAGCAATTACTGTCACGCAGATGTCTGTCTAACTGGTTGACCCCATGCACCAGGTATTTAGGCATGTAAGCAATGTTGATTGAACCTGCATAGATAGATAGATACGGATGCCAAATGAGAGGCCAGATTAACAATAGGGAACCTGATCCTGCAAGGTGCTGAGTATCCTTGTAGAAGATGTTCAGCATGTTTTAGGACTGGACCCTATACATTTTTTGTATATGATGGGGAAAGGGTGTATGTGTGGAATTTCCTTGCCCTGAAAAAATACCTGTCTAATAAACTGCTTATAAAAATGTTAACCAGATAGAGAAAAAAGGATTAGAGTCTTTTCATCTATTGTTTCACAGTCTAAGAGGAGAATTAAACACTTTCAGATAATGAAATATTTCCGTTTCAAAGGAACATCATAATCCTCACTCTGCTCCTAATGTAGAAACATGTGCTTTTCAAGAACATGTTTGTTTACTGATCTACTGCCTAAGCAAATACCAACATTTTCAAGATACTGGGCCAAATTTACTGCTAATATAAGCAGATACAACTCCATTGCAGTCACTCTTGAGTTTATATGTGAAACACAATAACTTGATGACTACTCCATCTATGTTGTAGAGAAAAACATGTATTTGTGTTTGATTCTCATCTGACTTATACCAGCTTTATGAAGAGGTAACTTCATGTACTACTCAAAAAAAGCGTCAAAGTAGTCGTCATGTAGATGTAACCAACTGAGTGGAGCACAGAAACATAAACTGGTGGAAGAAAAGAAACAAACTAGTGAAATTTTCCAAAATCTTTAAAGCTGACATCATTTTTCAAAGAGAAGATGTTGCTTCTGATGGATTCGCTCAGTAGCACAGACATCGTTCCAAAACCTGTAGGTGTTTCAGAGACTGACCCTTCTTCTATTGGTGAAACAAACACCATTTCAGAACATGTGGATGTGTCAGAGACTGTAACTGATCATCCTACTCCTGGTGGTAAAACAGACATTGTTCTAGAAGGTGTGGATGTGTCAGAGACTGAACCTGCTCATGGTGTAAATAATAGGAGAAAAGATACTGGTATGTGGGTTGATTTCAGTACCAATGATGTAGCTTACTGGATAGATCGTGGACCAAATAACTGTCAACACCACACTGTTCCATTTGAGAAATCATGTCGGACTTTTACCAATGGCAAACAAACAAGATATTGTCCACAAAAAATATTTTTCGGTATGAAAGCGAATGGTGAGAAATACACTCGAGAATGGCTACTGTATTCACCATCAGTAGGGTTTGTGTACTGTTTTGTTTACAAACTTTTTGCATATAAACCTTCAACATCCCGGTTTGCTACAGATGGATTTAGTGACTGGCAGAATACCGTTTTAATTGAACAACCTGAAAAGAGCACTACTCACAGAGATTCAATGTTGACATATTTAAATCGAAGACAGGGCTTTGGATTGACACAAAAATTGGAAGAACAAATTAAAGGGGAGCATGAATACTGGCAACATGTCTTGCAGCATGTTATAGCTGTTATTCAAACATTAGCTGAACGTGGTCTGCCTTTCCGGGGATCAAATGACACATTTGGATCATTGCAGAATGGAAATTTCTTGGGATTGTTGGAGCTTGTGGCTCAGTTTGACCCATTTTTAGCAGGCCGTATCTCAAAATATGGGAATGCTGGCAAAGGTAACCCATTATACTTATCCAAGACAATATGTGATGAACTTATTGATCTAATGAGTGACAAAGTCGTTCAGCTATTGTGGATGAAGTACGTACTACTGGGTACTTCAGTTTATCTGTCGACTCTACACCTGATCTTTCACATATTGATCAATTGAGTATTGTACTGAGATATGTGTCTCCCACAGATGGAAAACCAGTTGAAGGATTTATAACATTACTCAATTTGAAAAGCCACACTGGTGAAGAAATGGCAAATCACGTACTGCATTATCTGTGTCAAGTTTGCAGAATGCAGGAGAAGCTTTTAGAACAGAACAAATATGCCATATTCATACCATGTGCTGCACACTCTCTCAATCTTGTTCGCCACAGTGCTGTTGATTTTTGTCCGGTGGCAGTAAGTTTTTTCCAACAGTCCAGTTACTTTATACATTTTTCTCTGCCTCAACACACCGATGGGCAGTTCTTAAAACATATTAGGTCAATGATCATGTGTTGAAATCTCTTTCTAATAATCTCTGGGAGGCACATGCAGTGGCAACAAGTGCAATTCTGGAGTCCTACTCAAAGATTGTGGATGCATTAGCAAGTATAGCTGAAGACCAATCACAAAAAGGGAGAAACTATATGAGAGGCAGAAAACATTGCAAACAAGATGCAAGAACTAGAGTTTGTATTCATGCTGACCATGTGGAATGAAATTTTACAACACTTTTACCACACAAGTCAGCTCTCCAAGAAAAAGAATTGGATTTGAAAACATATGCAGACCTATGTCAATCATTAGGAGACCACTTACATGCTTTGAGGAATGATTTTGAAAGATTTGAAGACATATCAAAAGATATCTTGCCTGATACTATCTACAAAGAAGCCCAGTCCTGCAGCAAGCAAATCAGGAAAAAACAAGCAAATGATAGCAGTTCAACAGAAACAGCATTGAATCCTAGAGACAAATTTCGCGTATCTACTTACTATGCTATAATTGATACACTTGAAGCTCATATGAAGAGGAGAGGTGAAGTGTACAAAGAAGTATCAAGTAGATTTTCTTTTCTAAATGATATGGACTTATCTGACGAACAATATTCACAAGGTTCCCAAAAGCTAGTTGACTCATACCCTGTTGACTTGAACATGAATCTCTGTGGAGAAGTACGGCAGTTCCACTGTTACATGCGCGCAAAGTTTAATGAAACAGGAAAAATGAAATTCAGTCACATTGATCTTCATGACACAATATTGAAAGACGGAATACAATGTGTATTTCCAAATGTAGAGATCGCACTACGTATTTTTCTAACATTGATGATTATTAACTGCTTCGCAGAACACTCTTTTTCTCAGCTGAAAAGAATAAAAAACCCTCAGAGAACAACAATGTGTCAGGACAGACTTGATTCACTTTCCCTATTGTGTATGGAAGCAGACATGCTTTGTCGAGTCAGCTTCGATGAACTTATCCAGAATTTTGCAATCAGAAAATCTAGAAAGAAGCTATTTTCATTTCAGCATACGTGTAAGTTTTGTGTCATTTCGAAAAATAAAATTTTATTTTACAGTATAGTATTGCTTTTATTTTGAATTACATATGGGGGGCACCATAATCTTTTCAGTGCGTAGGGCCTCTAAAGGTCTTAATCCGGCCCTGTCTACACAGCAAAGGAAAATCTGCGGCTGTCCCATGCCAACTGACTCAGACTGACCGGGCTCAGGCTGTGGGGCTGTTTCATTGCTGTGTAGACAATTCGCTCACTCTGGAGCTTCGGTTCTAGGACCCTGTGAGGTGGGACAGTCCCAGAGTTCAGGCTGCAGCTGAAGTCAGGAAGTCTACACAGCAATGAAACGGCCCTGCAGCCTGAGCCCCGTAAGCCCTAGTCAGTTGACATTGTTTAGCCATGGTTGTTGTTGTGTAGACCTACCCTGAGACACAAGCCTATATATTGTCAAATAATTCTTTCCTAATAACACCAACACTTTAGAGAATGAAAAATGGTTGTTTACTTTTTATATTTCACTTTTATCTTAGACCGTAAAATTATACTAGACAGTCTATAATATATTTCTCCTCCTGGCTCTCATGCATTAGCACAGTTCCACAGAGTAAAGGTTATAAGCACTGCAAGAGAAAGTTTACATTAAAAGAACAACCCAACCCTCTTTATTTCATTAAAATGTTTAAAAGCAGTCCTGAAAACTATTTCTATAGAGATTAGGGTTGAGATTTTCAAAGCTAGCTAGGGTATTTAGGTACTCAACTGCCATTAAAGTTAATGTGTTGTACATTTAAATCCCCTTCTTAGCTTTGGAAATCTAAACCTTTTAACACTTATTTTTCAAGGATTTTTTTATTTTTGTTTAGATCCTAAATCTTGACTCTGAACTACTTGATACTGGCCCCTGAAGTCATCTTATTATTAGACAAGTTTTACTTGACTAGAAGTATCATGTGTATGTGTGTATATATCTGCAATAACTGTTGTAAAATGCCCCATTTCAGAACACTTCTGTATGAGAAGAAAAGCTTTGGTACATGATGTGAGAGATTGAGGGTCAGCCAGGTGGCTTCACCTACCTAGATTTCAAAGGCGATCCATTAGAAATAGGATGAAAGATGTACCATGTCCAGCTTGACACAGTTTTCAAAGCTTCTCCCTGCCCCCACCTTTAAACAGCAGAGGGAGGTGTCTCTTTCTGTTAAGCCAAAATAATATCTTTCTCAGTGGTTGATGTTGTAGAGAGGAGGAGATATTTCCAGAGAAATACACATTTATTTTATTTTCCTTGGTCCTTATCTTAAAATTGGTATCCATCAGGAAGTGATCTGGTTGGATTAATTTTCCCTTTTGATTAAAAGAAACAAATTGTGAAAGCTTCAACTTTTTGAATGGAGGGAAAAGAAAAAAGTGCTTTTAGAAGAGACCAAAGTGGTGTAAGCTCTCTGAGGTAAGGCCTGTCTTTCACTCTTATGACTGTACTCTGTCTAACACAATGGAGCCCTAGTCTCTGTTGTGTTCTCTCAGTGCTACTATAATACAAATAATGAGCAATGAGACTAATGGTGTGAGGCCCATAATTTTCCACCCTTACTCAATCGAGGGTGAAAATAACATAATTTAAATATCTCCTTGCACTCGCTGTTGACTGTGATTGTGGACTATGGAAATTTCGCCCTAAATGTCTTTCAGTTGACTTTAAACAACACATTGAATAGGGGACAGACATAGGATCTAATTGGGCAAGTTGAAAACTAACTTCTGATGATATTCCTTGTGTGCATGGTTGTATGCATGCATCTACAGTGCAAGCCAGAGCATGTTCAGCACCTTTGAAGCTTTGGAAAACAAGTAGTACTATTCCCAATAGGAAGGAGGGGTTTGCCAGCCCATGAACAGGGAAGGGATGAGTCCAAAAATCTTCACAAGTGACCTGAGACTAGCATGGGGAAAAGGAACAGAACTTGTTGTGGGCAGAGCAGTCTATGGATTTACTCTCAGGTACAAGGCAAATTCCTTTGTGGACAGAGTACAGGAGCCACTTACTCTCCAACCCTGTGTGCAGCTAGTGTATTGGACCTCATTGCTTTATGGAGCTGACAAACCAGCTGTAGGGAGCCACTTGTTCAATGTGTATTTCAGGCCAGAGGAAGATTTAATAGCATGCATGGGTTGTGGTGTCGTTAGTACATAGATGATACCCAGCTTTATGTTGGTCTCTTCTGATTTAAGCAATACAGTTGACTGTCTCTCTGAGGGTCTTGCTGAGAGTGGGCCATGGATGAAATCCAGCTGGCTGAGGCTAAATCAAGATAAAACAGAGTTCATGTTAGAGTTGGAAAAGCAATTGGAAGATAGGGCACAGATTAGATCTGCCCCTCTAATTAAAGTTGCTGGCCCACCATTTGTTACTCATGTTCGTAATCTGGGAGTCTGGTTAGATGCCCATTTATTGATGGGTGGTCAGATTTCAATGTTATCAACTTGTTCGTCTATGTCAAGGTAGGAAGTTGCAGCCTTTTCTCTGATGCAGACTTCACTACTGTGATTCATGCTGTTGTCACATCTAGACTCACTACTGCAAAAGCGCTCTCCTTGAGGCCACATATTAAATCTCTCTGGATGCTGAAGCAGGGACAGAATGCAGCAGCCTGTTTGTTAAGGGGTCTCTTGATGTGAAAACATTACACTGGTGTTGGTTTTTCCCTGTAAAATCCTAAATAGCCTGAGACCTGCCTACCTGAGAGGCTGCCTCTCTCCCTTTGGCAAACTGCCACTTTTGACCTAAGAGACATTTGAGCCAGCATTTCCTCAATACAAGAGACAGGAGTAGCTGGCAGAGTGTTCTCCATGAGAGCCCTCCTCCCCCATCCTCCCTAGTCCTAAACAGTTCATCTGTTAACCATGAGGACATGCTGTAAAGTTCATCATTTTACAGAGATTTTTGGAATGGGTGCAGGGGGTTTATGCTGTAATGTAATAATTACTTACTGATGTATATTTGTGAAGGTTGTTGCTGGATTTATCTTTGTGTTTTGATCTATGTTTTTATAAAATCATCATTTTACTATGTTACTATAAACAGATTTTTAAAAGATAACAGACAGACCACAGGACCAGATTTTGAAGTCTTTTCTCAGTTTTTACTTAGTCCTTCCTGAGGTGTAGAACCCCAGTTGAAGTCACAAGCGAGGAATGAGCAACAACTGAATAAGGATGTCAAGGTATGGCCCAACAATTTTAGTCCAGACTTCTGTCTAGCAATGACACAGCAGTCAATCAGAATTGTATACATGAGGTAATAATAAAAAACTCTCTAATAAAATAAAGTAAAACCAATTTGAGAGTCTGAATCCAATGCACCTTTTCACAGAATAACATAGGATACTCTATGCTCCTCGTGTGGCATGAGTGGTTGGGTACGTATGAAATCAATCTTCAAATCACTTCTGTATGATCCAAGAAATTCCTGACAAACTACACTCTGCTCTGGTAATTTATTTTGTATTTTATAAATCTTTGAAATGATGCAACTTCATCTAAGACCATAGGCTAATTCTGAATTATTGACTTTTTACTGGAATTCCGTTGAGCGGCTATCGGCTCTTTGTACAAAGTCAGGCTGTGGAGGCAGCTGCTTTTAAAGGCTGGATGTAGTGGATGATACTAAATAATCCTTGTGCATGTGGATTAATTGTTTATGCTGGGGCAAATCAAAATTTCAGAAAAAAAATTAATTCTATGTAGGCCTACTAAACTCAAATGTTTGGGCATTAATATAAGAGTTTCTTCCCAACTCCCCAAAGAATGATCAAACCTCCAACACTGCTCCTCGGTCATATCTTTCCAACCTCTATGGAGTCCAGTCCATTCTGTGCAATAATTTATAGAGCATGAGCTTTCTCCCCTGATAATCTTATATTTTTAATTCAGAATATCTTCCTCTTGCTAAGGTGAGAACTGAACTTCTATTTTATTTTCCCATTTATGATTTTGTCTTTCTGTATGTATTAGTCCCCCCTCCCTTTTTTTTTTAGTGCCAACCCTTTAATTCTTAATCATGAGCAGTCCCATAATTTCAATGGTCTGTTCCAGATGACTGGAAGGTAGCTAATGTAACATTGTGGTTTTTGGGGTTTTTTTTGTTTGTTTGTTTTTTAAGTGCTCCAGAGGCAATCTTCGCAACTACAGGCTGGTAAGCTTAAATTCAGTACCAGACAAATTAAAGACACTAAAGTAAAGAACAGAATTATCAAACATGTAGACAAACCCAGTTTGTTCAGAACGAGACAACACGACTTTTGTTAAAGAAATTCATTCATTCAACTTAGTAGAATTCTTTGATGGTGTCAACAAGCATGTGGATAAGGACGAGCCAGTTGATATAATGTACTTGGATTTTCAGAAGGCCTTTGACAAGGTCCCTCACCAAAGGCTCTTGAGAAAACTAAGTAGTCATGGGATAACAGGGCGAGTCCTCTCATGGATCAGTAATTGATTAAAAGATGGGAAACAAAAGGTAGGAATAAATGGAGAGGTAAACAGCCGGGTCCCCCAAATATCAGTACTCGGAGCTGTGCAGTTCAACATATTCATTAATGATCTGGAAAAGGGAAGTGGCATAGTTTACAGATACAAAATAATTCAAGATAGTTAAGTGGAAAGCTAACTGTGAAGAGTTAGAAAACTGGGTGAATGGGCACAAAATGGCAGATGAAATTCAACATGGATAAGTAAAAGTAATGCACATTGGAAAAAATAATTCCAGCTACACATATACAATAATTAGTTCTAAATTAGTTGTTACCACTCAGGAAAGAATTCTTGGAGTCATCATGGGTAGTTCTCTGAAAACTTTCACTCAAATGTGCTGCAGCGGTCAAAAAAGGCTATCAGAATGTTAGGAACAATTAGGATAGGGATAGAAAATAAGACAGAAAATATAATGCTGCTATATAAATCCGTGGTGCCCCCACCTCTTGAGTACTATGTCCAGTTCTATTTGCTCCATCTCCAAAAAGATATAGTGGAATTGGAAAAGGTTCAGAGAAGGGCAACAAAGAAAATCATGGGTATGAAACAGCTTCCATACAAGGGGAAGACTAAAAAGATTAGGGCTGTTCAGTTTAAAAAAGAGATGATTAAGGAAGGTTACGATAGAGGTCTGTAATATCATGAATATGGTGTGGCAAAAGTGAATAGAGAAGTGTTATTTACCCTTTTCCAGAATACAAAAAAACGGGGGTCAACCAATAAAAATAATAGGCAGCAGGTTTAATACAAAGAAGAGGAATTAATTTTTCACACAATGCACAATTAAAGAGGAATTCATTGCCGTGGAATGTTGAGAAGGCCAAAAATATAACTGGGTTCAAAAAAGAACTAGATAAGTTCATGGAGCATAGGTCCATCAATGGCTATTAGCCAAGATGGTTGGGGGATTCCCATGTGCGAGATGACCCTAAATTTCTGACTGCCAGAAGCCAGGAGTGGCAGATGGGTGGATCTCTCTAAAATTCTCTGTTTTGTGTACTTCCCCTGAAGCTCTGGTACTGCACAATATCAGAGACAGGATACTGGGCTAGGTGGACCATTGGTGGCCCTATCCTCCACAAACTTATCTAGCTGTTTTTCGAACCCATTATGACAGTTTTTATGACATAAGAGCCCTTGGTTTTCATTCTTATGGTGCAATTCAGACCTGGCCTAATGCATGCAGCTTGATTTCTATTTTGTATAGGTTCTTATAGTACCCTCATCACAGTAGCATCTGAGTGCCTTCTATTAGTGCATCAAATAATATGTCTGCATTAAGAAATACATCTATCACATGTGGTTTGTTTTTTCTCTCATCTTCTCTGAGAGAGAGAGAGAGAATTGTGTGCATAGTGTTTTCTTTTGGTAGGGTTTGTTTTTTATTTTTTAAATTTACGCGCTAATATATGTTTATATTAGAGAAGGCAAGGTTAAAGTGTGTCTCACAATTGGAGTGGAAGGTGGGGAGGTTTGTGATGGTCTTTAGTTCCTGTGGGAGTTTGTTCCACAGTTTCAGACCAGTCCCTGAGAAAGCTCTGTCTCCTGCCAGATGAGTTTTTCTCTTGTAGTAAGTCTTCATTCTGGAGCTTTAGGCAGTTGAGGGTATGTCTGGGCCCAAGCCATTAAAGGTGTGTCTACATTGCAATGTAAGCCCAAGTTTAGTAGAACTCGAGTTAGCAGCCCCTGAGTTTGTTAACCTAGGGCTTGAGTGTCTACAGTCATTTGTAACCCCAGGTTAGGAATTGTTGAATCCTGGGTCCCAACCTGGAGCGCCACTGCATTATGCAGACCCAAGTCCAACCACCCATACCCCAGACTTCCTAGTGCTCTCCCAAAATGTAGTTCTTCCTTCATGGTGCAGTGTGGGAAAATTTGACTGTCCATCAAATTTGAGTGCCCAGAGGACAAAGAAAGTCGGCCCATGGGAATGTGCAATACTTTTGGTCAATTCCCGGAGTATGAATTCAGTGGGGCTGCATCTATCCTGCAGCAAAAGGAAATTGAACCCTGGGTCCTAGCTTGACTCAGGCTTGGACCCTCCAGCCCCATGCGGTCCTGGGATGCTGGGTCAGAGGCGTGGATTAGTGCGATTTGTGTGTAGATGGAAGGGGAGTTAGGCTTGAGCCTGAGTTCAAACCCTGGGCTTACATTGCAGTGTAGATGTTCACTGAGTCGCTTGACAGTCAGGACTGAGACCTTGAACTAAACTCAATATTCTATGGGAAGCTCAGTGTAGAAAGTGGTGCACAGGTTTAATGTCCGTGTGATTGTTTGTGTTGCTGAGAAGATCCACTGCAATGTTCTATACTAACTGGAGTTTCCTAAGGCCTGGTGGCTTCATGCTCAGGTATATCGCATTGCTATAGTCCAGACAAGAAGTGATAGCAGGATGCATAACCGAGGCCAGGTCATCATCTGCCAGGATGGTACGGAGTCTCCTAGCCAACCGGAAATGGTAAAGCATTAACCCTGGGTGCTGTTATGCGAGACCTTAGCATCAGCAAGGAATCCAAGATTGCTCCTAAACTATGGACAGAATTGATCAATTGTGGGTACCTTCAACCAGCAGAGACTGCTCCTCTTCAAGGTGTTTTTCTTCTCCCTCCCAGCATAACCTCCATCTTGCTCTGGTTCAGCTTCAGCCAGCTGTTCTTCATCCATAAGCTGATCACACTCAAAAATTGGGCCATCTTGGTGGTAATGGAATAGTCCTATGTGGTGAAGGATAAGTAGAGCTGTGTGTCATCTGCATATTGCTGCTGCTTGATTTGACCCTGTGTTTATGAGTTTTTCTTACTTTATCTATTTAGCTTTTATAATAACAAAACAAAAAAGCACCCCTCCCAGATTCTGTTCATTCTTGCTAATTTAATCAGTGTTGTCAACTTTCCCGATTTTATTGAAACTCTCATGATATTTAGTGTTTTTTCTTAAAGACACAGCTCCTGGAGTCTCATAAATATGTGAAAATCTTGCCTTTCATTTTTTAAAAAGTATGTTTCTTGCCCATGTGGTTGTGCAGGATAGCTTGAAAATTTGAACCTTAGTCTAGTCCAAACAGGTCCTTATACTATGCTCATCACTTTAGTATCGGCACACTCAAGATTCAAAAAAAGGTAAATAAAAAGAACTAAAAGTGTATTTAAAAAAAAATCTCATAAGCCAATCTTATAATATTTTGGAGCCTAACTGATGATTTTTTGAATGGTTGGACTTGGCAATGCTGTGATTCTCCACTGCTGTGTGCCTTGTGCTTTGTTTACACCTGCACAAAGTATATGCAAAAAGCTACTTAATTAGAATGGTAGCATTTTACACCCATTTTGCTGTCACTTTGCACAGGTGTAAATGACAAGCAGCTTTCAAGGCAGGGAGGAATTGAGTGCCTGAGGCCTGAATTTGAGCCTATTAAGTTCATTAGTTCACTTAAGTCCATAAGTGATTGAATTGAAAAATCAGTACAGAACAAATTCAGGAGAGAAAATAAAAAGAAACTAATAATTTGTATGGAACATGGGAATGCTTCTCAGCTATTGGACATGGGAAAGTTGACAGCTGTCAGCGAAAAATGGAGGTGATGGATGCAAATTGATTATATGTGTTGTCTTTCGCTTGGACTATGTAAAAGTGATTCTGATTAAGGCAGAATCAATGTAATTTTAAAGCAAATCTGGGACTTTCTTTTTTAAGTGACTTAGTTCCTTCAAGTTTGAGATATTTTGCATTCTCTCTGTTATTGTTCAGCCATTTGTGGCAGTTACTTTTTCTTTCCCCTGAATTGACAATGGTAATTTCTAGAGTGTTTTCTCCTTCTCCAATAAAACTTGAGCTATCTTCTTAGTAAAGAATTTAAAGAGCCTATGAAGGACTAGTGTTCCTATTGTTGCGTGCAGAGTTTAAGGTAATTTTTCCTCCCTAAAAATTCCTGCTTGTGTAATCCTCACAATTTATTCAGTGCAATCTCTCAAATGATGCATTTGGCTTTGTCTTACTGATCCTAATGGGAAGATTAGGTATAATACTTCTTATGTTGCTTTGCCTGTCTGATGTTTGGTTAGTTGGTTAATTGTTGGCTTTTGTCTATTATTAATAACAAACCAAAGCCCATTCTTCAGTGTTTACTGAAGTAAAATTTCACCGTAAGTTTTGATCTGAGTAAGCAGTGCAGGGCTGAGCCCTTCTAAACTTTAAGAAAATGCAGTGGAATTGCTCTTGAAATTTTTTAAACTACTTGGAAATTTTTCTAAAATTTGAGTTGACAATTAAAACATAACATTTTGTTTGTAACATGATTATCTCCTCCCTTCCCTTAATACCTTTCTTAGGCCCAAATCCTTACACACAAGCTACTTCACATATGAGCATAGTCCCACTGAGTTGAACAGAACTATTTGCTAGAGCTAGTCGGGAATTTTTAAATGAAGTTGTTATGTTGTGTTTAGGTTTTTGTTTTTTGTCAAAAAATGACAATTTGTCAAAACCAAAATGTAGGTCCATGGTGGAATTTCTGGTCAGACAGAGACCCCACCTCAAAATAGCCAGGTGGTTAGGGCACTTAGCTGGGATGTGGGAGACCGAAATTGAAGTCCCAAATCAGGCAGAATATGGATTTTATCCTGGCTCTCCCACATCCCAGTTGAGTGTCCTAACCCACCAGTGTGTTAGCTGTTTTGGGGTGCGTGAGAAGGTGTCTTTCTCCCTCTCCCTGTCATTTGCAAATTTTTTTGAAAGGTCTCAGTTTCATTCTACATTGGAACAAAAACAAATCTTGAAACCTTGAATTTTTTTGTGAAATGGAAATGTTATTTTCTGGTCAACCCAGCTACTTACATTCTGCATGATCCTGTGCCTGTTGACGTTAGTGGAACATCCATTAATTTGGGTGGTGCAAGATTAAGCCCCTGGATCTTCATCCTACGAAGCATGTGTTTAACTTTACGCACCATGAGTGATTCCACTTAAGTCAACTGCCCTACTTACAGTGCACAAAATTAAGCATGTACTTAAGACTTTGCAGGATCGGAGTCCTAGTAAATAAGGTTTGTCAGGTGCTTAAGTCTTTCCAGGATTGGCCAGATCAGTAATAACTACACACAACAAAGACAAAACTCCTCACTAAGTAGAAATGAGATGCCTAGTTTCTTTTATTTATTGTGATTCTGTGAATCTCCCAGCTACACTGACAAGACATTCAGCTAAAAATAACTATCATCTGTCTTTCTGCTCAGAAATAACTGGTAGTCATGGGGATTATGCTCTATACAGTGACGGTGAATGCTTCTTGGCTTTGTCCCCTTTTTCTGTGGCATAGGTCTCCATGCAAATTCCATATGGCAGGTTTGAAGGGGCTAATATGAGCTCACGGGGAGCTTGGTGTAAAGTTGCTGTTCCCTTGTCTGCAAATTCTGGGCTTTTTACTAGCCCTTTTTGTGTTCCTTTGAACTCTCTGGGATGTGTAAGTAAACAGAGCAAAGATCCCTTAATTTGGACAATTAACTAAGTTTATATTAGAAGAACATTTTGTGGTTTAAAATTGGACAGTATAAGTGAAGTTATTGTGGACAGTATAAGTGAAGTGGTGCTCAGCTTCATTCGTTTTCTTAACTTTCTGAATGATAGCTGGGGGGAGTGACAAAGAAAGAAATCTGAGGACATTTTCAAAAAAGGGAAACATATTCCGTGATCTGTTGGGAAGCCATGTAGATTTTGTCTGCTTGTTTTATTAGAGAGGCAATTACAAGGATGTCTCATGTTAGGAGAAAAACACAACAATAGCAACAACAACAAACAGGCACATCAGTTTATAGCTTTGGTTTCTGCATTAGAAATATCAGGTCCTCACTTCCCTCTGTTTGAGTAGTGACATTTCATGAAACTTTAACCTGAGTTGCAGATCTCCTCTCCTCCCCCCAAATGAATCAGCATTCTGCCTGCCCAACTGGGGACATGGCGAACTGGAGCTCAAGTTACAGCCTCCTTACTCCTGCTAGCCAGGTCCTCCAAGGATCTTGCTAAGGTTTTCCAGTGAAGAGGGCGAAGAGAGAGGTCCTAAATGTAGAAATCAAGTGGGGTGGGGAGGAAAGCATAGGAGATTGTCTATGTCATAAAGAAGAAGCAAAGGGAGATGTGTATTCAATATGGGTTTGGAGGCATGATTTTTGGCCCTCGAATCCTGTGACACCTCTTGTATAGAAACAGTCAAATATCAAAAAGCCACGGCTCAACATATGAACAAATGCCCGCAAGGGACCAGACCAAAATCACTTATATGGTTTGATTTCTGAGCAGATCCGGTTTTGCACCCAAGAGGCCAGAGAGGATTAACCCACTTCACTAGGAGTTCTCAGGAACATTTTAATGCATAGAATGCTATTTAATTACAGATAATGCTATTGTCATAGTATACTTGGGAGAACTTTAGCTCTAGAGATCGGATAAATTTAATCATATAAATGCAATAGCAAAAGTGCATTAAGACTGTACTAAAAAGTGCTGTAAAATTGCTGATGAAATGTACTCACGTCCAGTGCTAAGCTTAAGTCCTGTCTCTGCTCCCCCCAAAAAAACAAACAAACTTACAAAGAAACCCAACTGTTCAAAAACCCTATAAATGCATCTGAGCAATATATTGGACATCTACCAAATGTAATCAATAAATTTAAAAAACATTAGGTAAGAGGCCCATGAACAGTCTGAAGGCCACAAACTTTCCATTTATTTCAATGTTTTAATTAAAAATATAAAACAATGGAAAACAAATTTGTTTGCTGAAAAAACAACAATTAGTTGTCTCCTGGTGGAATTTCTGAATGCCATATTTCATCCAAGATGGAACATTCACAATTGTCAACTAAAAATTCTGATGGTGGATCTTTTAGTGCAATTGTACTAACTAGCACTGTCTGGGCAAAATTCTCCTCTCAGATCCTCATAGTGAATCTCAACTCTGACAGTGTGCTCTTCCTGCATGGGAAGATTTTCAACTGATGTCATTGGGAATTCGGCATATGTAGGGTAAAATCTATTATAAAGAATGCCAGAAAAAGGACTATGCCCTGTTTTGAGGACATAAGTGGAACTTAATGGCACGTAGGCCTTATGTTAGCTCTCTGCAAAGGGGTAAGTTTAACTTGTAGAGAAAGCTGAATATTGGAGATGAGATCTGCAGTGGAGGTCTAACAGTACAATTCTGCCCTAATACTATGTTGTACTTACTATATACAGTACTTTTTTTTTTTCCCTACGAGAGGACTGCAACATCTGAACCTAAAAATGAAAGGGACAGATCCTCAGCTGCTATAAATCAGAATCGGTCCATTGGAGTTAATATAGCTATGCTGATTTACACCAGCTGAGACTCTGTTCTTAAATCTCTAGAGTAAGTCTTCACTGCAGCTGGAAGGTGTGATTCCCAGCTCAGATAGATGCACACTCGCTCGTTCTGACCATGCTAGCGCACTAAAAATAGCAATGTGGCTATGGCACCACAAGCGGTGGCTTGGGCTAGCAGCCCAAGTACAATCCCATCCAAAGTCCTGCCTACATACTCAGGCATCCTAGCTGCCACCCAAGGTGCTGCAACCACATTGGTATTTTTAGCACACCAGCTTGACCAGAGCTAACATGAATGTCTGCCCAAGGTGGGAATTCCACCTCTCAGCTGTGGTACAGACCTACCCTAAGAGGGATTAGTGAGTCTGCAAGACTACAGTCATTCTTGCAGAGAGAGATCTCACTCTTTAATATACTTTCCCCCCACTGTGCACCATCGCCAGCAATTGCTGCAATAGTTAATCGAGTGAAAAAAGGCCCGAAAGAAAGGAAATTAGATCTGAACTGGGAGTCCAGCCAAATTCCCTTGAAAGGTGTGAGCAGCCCAGTATTGCCAATTTTCCTCACTAAGTTTTCATTTCTTTTCAAATTTTATCTTTCCTTCTTTGCCTATATCTCTTTAATTTCTTCTTGTGCAGCTCTATAGCTGTTCTGTAAATAACTGCCCTGTATCAGGGCTCACACTTATGAAGACTTGTATAAGTGAGTACATTTACTCAGGCAAGTAGTTCTAGTGACTTCTCTTGCCCTACTCACCTATGTAAAGTTATTCACTTCTCCAAAGACTAGAACCTGCAACTGGTTCTGTTCAAGGACACCCTTGTGCCCATGAAGTCAATCTAGCCCTAACTAAATCTGAGCAAGATCAGGCCTTAATTCTGGAATTATAAACTGGCTGTGAAGGGAGGATGGGGGGTTAACATTTGTCAGGAAAAAATTGTCCTTTTATGGGTCAAAAATTTCCAAATTCTACATTTTTCAACCAGCTCTAGTGATTATATTATTTATTCTATAAAGTGTTTTGTAATATATCTCTGTGAAAAATGATAGATTAAAATAACATTTATTATTAATTAAAAATAGATGTTAATCAGTGTAAGTTATTTTATTTCAATGAAGTTCTGCAGTAGCTGTAGTGAAGAGTGTGTGTGTCAGTGTTCCCTGGATAAATCCTGTTTTTCAGGCATTTAGGACATGGCTGTAAAAATGTGCTCCAGGCTCAGTCTTGTCATACAAGGATTAAGGGCCAATTTCTGCCTTTGGGTGTGCATATGCTTTTCCACTGACTGCACAGGCGCTACATACCTTCAGATGCATGGGATATTTTTCCAGTTACCCCAAAAATACTAGGTTAGCCAGTGTTGTGCATATATGTATGTTGTATGTATATCTAACATAATGTTTTATTGCGTATTATTATTATTATACGTATTATAAATTGCTGAATTAATTTACAATGCTTTCCTAGTTTAAAACCTTTGTTTTGCATTCGTGAAACTCAAAAATATATTCAAACCATTAAGTAATTGAGCACAAACATTTAATTTTTTTTGTTACACACCAGCTAAGTCTTAAAATATACTGGCACTAAACATATACTAGGCTGAATATTCAGGTGAAGCCAACATATGTATTGTTCTTTCGTAAGAAACAGAAAACATAAAGTGTACATATCAAGATACATAATTTGCAATGTCCTCTAGATAACAACAAAGTGCAACAACAGTGCAACACTTTAAACATAAAACAAAACTTGAGGGCTAAATTGGGCAGTTTTGCAGTGGTTCTTTTAGCAGGTTTTTGTTATTTCTGGAGGCTACCATTTCGTGCTCTAGAATCTTTGCTTCCATTTAATAGTAATAATAATAATAATAATAATTACTTCTAAAATAAGAAGTCTAAGCCCTTATGGTTGTGAAGATAATTTAGTAAGTGTAAACCAATCTAAAGATATCTGCCTAAAAAGTTTTTCTGTCATAGTGATGTCGGTCGGGGGTGTGATTATTTCCCCGCCCATCCCATCCTTAACTGATGTTATTCCAGCAAAAGCCCTACTGTAGTTGCAGTTATAACAGCAAAAAAGCCCTTTTGCCAGCATAATTTACTCAGTTCAGGGAACAAGTTTAAGCTATAGTGGCAAAAGAACTCTTTTGCAGGCATTAGCTGTGTCTCCATTAGGGGGATTTGCAGGTTTTCCTCTAATGGTATATCTTACCGGCAAACTCTTTCAAGTGTAGACAAGGCCTCAGTCTGCAGACAGCTTGAAACAATAGCTTTGAGAGAAGAGGTTGTTAATTTTGACCCATCTGATAACAATTTAAATATCATTATTGTTAACTATGTAACTGCTGATCAAAGCACCTAGAAAAAGAGAGGATCAGTCATATTATGAAGATTACTGTGAATGGAATTTCATTTTGGTGTTTTGGTTTTGACATCTCCAATGGGCAAAATTTAGTTTTGTGGGTGGAGTTAGGGAGAATCATAATTCCACCCCCCAACCCAATATAACCGCAACCTTTAACCTATGTGTTATATTTTAAATAGCAAACAAAGGAAGGAAATGTGCTTTTTGTTTGAAATATCATATGGATATATATGAAAATATTACTAAAATAAATTTGACATTTCTTGGAAGAAGAAGTAGAAGAATGTAGGGACAGTTCCGATATTCAGGGCTTTATCTTAGATAGGCACCTATTATTTCCCATCCCCTACCCCGATTTTTCACACTTGCTTTCTGGTCACCCTATGCATGAGGTATAAATCACAAGATAGATTCGATAGATTAAATAGGCAGACAAAGAGGATGATGGATAAGAGCTAATCTTCTAGAGTAGAATGATAATCCTCATCATTAGGGGCACCATCATTTTCCCATTGAAGTCAATTGCAGGATCTCCATTGATTTCAATGGAGTCGACTCAGGCCCCACGGTTCCTTCCTAGGAGCCCTTAGGGAGATAAACATATTTGAAAATGGCTTTAAGGGACACGCTCAAGTAATTCAGGCCCCCAAATGTAGATTGTGGTTTTTCAAAATCCAATGAGGCTGAAATATTTTCATAACATTAAAAATAAGTAAGAAAATAATTACATTTTTAAAAATGTAAACAGTCTTCAGTGGTGCTGGGAACTGAAACATGGCATCTTTTTGCAAGCAAAGGAATTTCAGAAAGTGAAACTGAACCTAGCAAGTCAAGTTGAACCTTACAAGTTCAGTGAAATGCAAAGAATTAAAAATAAATAGGTAACATAAATTGTGGCAAGTGATTTAGATTTGTGAAATTCTTATAATTTTAATTATCTAAGATATTCCACCATATGTGGATCTCCCCTTCTCATATTCACAGTAAAAAATCATGAGTCAGCCCCCTTTCCCCCATCATGAGACTAGTTTAAAAATTTTAAGATTAAAAAAAGAAACATTTTGGAATTCTTTTTATATGTCCACTGGTTTTTGAGCTCTTAGAACACGCTAGGTCACATTTTCAAGCTTTGATCTACAGCTATGAATGTTAGAAATTTACTTTTTATTTAAATGAAAGCTGAGATTCTCACCTAATCAGAATTTCAGGAGCTGGGTCTTTAAGAAAAGCACCAAATACCATGCAACTTGCACTAAAACAGTGAGTAATACGTTATGGTCTACCCCAAAAGCTCAAAAATCACAAGTAAGAAAATCATGACAGAGACCAAAAAACGATTTTTTTCAGTCTTCTGATTTTTGAACTTCCCTTGCCAACTGCTAGCATGCATGTAATGATTACAGTGCTGTGGAATTGCTAGGGATTAGGTGGCTGATGGGGAGGAGGGTGTAGGGAACCCCTGGATGGTTAAGAGGTGCTTGGGTAGCAGGTTGGGGACTTCTGAAAGTTAGAGGGTCCCTCGGGCCAGGATATTCCTGGTTTGGATATTTGCAGCGTTTGGAGTGGGGCGTGGGTGAGAAGGGGAGTTGGTGTAGCTGGATGTGTGGGGAAAGGGGAGCCTGAAGTTACAACTGGGCCTCTCATCTTCAGCTGTCACTGCTGCAATGCTTGCTTCTCTTGGCTGCTGTTTCCTGCCTTGATCCAACAGGGGGAGCAGCAAGAAGGAAGGCAGCTGTGATGCAGGAATGAATGTTTGAGTGTCATACGAAACACGATACTTGGCAACCCTGATTTCTAATGGAGTCCTACTACCAAGGAGTGGTTGACATAGTGGATGGTAAAGAGGTGGAGGTTGGGGTTGATCCAGTGGCATATTCTGCAAGGGGCAACACCTGCTCCCAAAGGAATCATATAGGTGAATTTCCTAGTGTGAGTTTTATCAATGAGCCAATGCAACCCCATAGTAATGATTTCTTGTTAACATAATATTTTTACTTTGCCACTGTATGAAAGTATGAATTCTCTCAAACAGACATGACTAATCTTCAGGAAGAAACCTCCTTAAACAAATCTGCCCATTTTTATTTTGTTTAGCTGAAGGGCCTTGGAAGTTCTAAGATTCTGTTATGTGTTTCATTGTCAAGGTGTTGAAACATTTACAATACATTTCAAATGTCACCCCTTCTCCTTCATATATTTCTTTTTCTTTTTTTGCTCAGTCTGACCCATTCAGACTGGCAAAGGCAGAAAGCCTGGTTGTTGTTTCTTTGTTTCACCTCTTGCCTCAAGATTTTCAAGGCTCAAAGATGTATCAGGAGTCTCTTTTCCCATAAACAGAAGTGAAAACACTCTGATTCCTTTTAAGTTTTTAAATTTCTTAGCTGTCTTAATTTTGGGGGGATGAGGGAGCACTGGTGATTGGGGGGGGGAGTGGAGGCTGAAAGATATGCTTTGAAAATACCCACTGTGGGTGAGAATAGTAAAAGATGAAATATTATTTTGTAGCATGAAAAAATGTTCAAATTCACAGGAAAGAGGAGTTCCACTAGTTCAAAGTCAACTATTGCTCACAAGAGGAGCTTTGATTTAAAGGGACACTCTCAGTGCTTAATTTGTGCCAGGGCTGATCCCCAATACCTCTAGGCTTGGCAGTTCAGAGCCTCAGCACCTCTGGACTTGCTCCATCAGTTATGAATGTAAAAAAAATTACTTGAACCCTGGCACCTCTTTCAGTACAAATTAAGCACTGGACACCGTCAGTTTAAAATCACACTTCTGTCTGAATATTTTTACTGCCTATTGTTACCACTAACATCTCAGATTACTAGACCTGAAGAGATTAGATAAACAGCATTTTTCTCATTAGTTTCTCTCTCTATTTGATAGTACTTTGTGTATAATCAGTCAGTTTCCCCTTTGGCTTCTGAGGATATTTCATGAAGCAAAAGGGGAGAGAAAAACATTTTTAAAGAAAAATGTGATTATAAGAACATGAAAAAGTGGCACAGGAAGCTGAAGGATCAGTGTAATACCTGAAAGGACTTTTAATTATTTTTAATTTACTGGAGGTTAAGTTGACTGTGGTCATTTTTAAACTATAAAAAAAAAATCCAAAACATAGAAGAAAAGAGTGAATAAAATAGGCTTCTAGTCACTTTTCCTACCCTTGTCATATTTCACATTATTACCATTGTACTGTCGTGGCAACTAACTTTCTCCCAAATCCCAACAAACAACTCATGACTAATAGAAACATGAATAAGACCAGACTCCTATATCCTTACTCCACCGATAGTCCTATGCTGGTCAGTGGAACCGCTTGTGAAATAAGAGGCTACTCACTGTGAGCAAGGGTATTCTGGATCTCTAATTGCTGTGAAAAATTAATAGTTAACAAGCCACAGATACACCATCTCCACCAAGTCAGTATGTTCTTGAAAACAATACAAACTGTAGGGAAATTCAGACAATAGTGCCATCCCCAAGTGTTCAAAAATAATGAATCAGACCCCCCAAATCATGGATTTAAAAAAAAATGTTGGATTATTTTTGTCTTCTATTTTTTTAATCTTTAGGGTACATGTACGTTGCATTTTCAAGCTTTTCTCTGTAATCATGAAGATGTTAATGAACTTAATATTTAAAAAAGTTGAGATTCTCATGCAATCTCTTGATTCAGGCACCTGGGGCTTTAAGAAAAATACGAAATTTCACAAAACTTGCAATAGTGAGGGCCATAGCATTAAAGCCTGATCTTGCTCTCATTTAAATTCCCAATTCAGGAAGGTACTTAAGCATATGCCTAACTTTAACTTCAGTGGGAGTACGTGCATCCTTCAGGCTCTAAGTCAAGAGCCTGGCACCACTGGTAATTAGATCATGGCGAAAGGTGCATATCAAAGGTTCGGTATTGGGCTACACCATTGGGTATGTGTCATTATTGACACGATTAGGTATATATTGGAATGTACTTTAATGCATATACCCACTCTTTTCTGAAGGGGGCCATACCTTTGATCTGATTGGAGAATGATGTGATATGGGTGGGTGGGTGTGACTGTGTTCGTTTATATTTGCTCTTCTCAGGCTATTTTAATGCCAGAGAGACCCATGTATGGAACCAAAATAACACAAGAGCTGGTCTTGGCATGGTATTTTGATTCTTGAATGGTTGAAACATGAGAAGGGACAATCTTGAATTCTTTTGCCATCATAACTGACACCCTCAGCTGAGTTCCAAGTACCTGTGGAACCTAAAAACAAAGCCTCTCTCTGTAGAACCCCAGTGGGAACAATGGGGGCTAGAGATTAAAACAACCAGAATCTTGTTTTATACAAATATGCAGGTGACAGAACGCAGAAGTAATTCTTCATGTTAAAGGTTTTCCATTGTATCATAGAATCATAGAATATCAGGGTTGGAAGGGACCTCAGAGGTCATCTAGTCCAACCCCCTGCTCAAAGCAGGACCAATCCCCAACTAAATCATAGTCCTAGGCTGGGGGAGAAAAGCTAAAGAAAAGAAGGACAAAAAATTCAAAGGCAGGTTTTTAAAGGGAGAAGAAGCTCAATACTGGAGAAGGAAGGCAATATAATAATATTTCCAATTCTTCTGATCTTTGATGTTTTTTCTTACAGCCCCAGGTCCTGGAGTCATGTGATTTCATAAGACACTGAGCTTTAATTGAAAAAGTTTCCAGCCCATGTGGGTGCAGAACTGAGCCTGAGAACGTGAACCCTGAGGGGGCAAAAACCAGAAGGTAAATAAATAAACACCTCAAATATATTGTTTTTTTTTTTAAAACCTCTTATGCTTTTATGTGGCTTGATTCATGATTTTTGAGTGCTGGGGGTACTGAGAAGGTTTGAAGGTAGTGGGAGAGAAACAGAGGGTAAAATGAACCAGAGTGTGAGGGCAGGATAAAAAAGGAGGAGCAGGAAAGGAGAACAAGTGGGACTTTCTGTCCCGGATTGAGAGCTGGGCAGAGATTGAGGATGGGAAGGGAAGCAGAGAGCAGGACAGAAGGAAGAGAGGAAGATGAAAAAGAGAGAAAAACTGATGCCAGAGGGAAGGAAGGGGGAGGTGGCTCGGTGAAGGCAACATATTCACACCCCAACCCCCATCCCTCCCAGCTATGGGAGTGGCCTCCTGGTGTCTGAGCTGAAGCTGGGGGGAAGAGAGGAGGAGGAGAAGTGTGGGGAAGAGGGGACATCAGATTGAGAGCCTGTGTTTCTGCTGGTCCCAACTCCTCATTCTCCCTCACTCCCAGGCACTGAACAGCACCCAGGGGCACACCCCCTCCCACGCGCCTTCTCTGCTTCTGATTTCCCTCCTCCTCACCGAAATATTCCGGCATTCCCCAGTGTACAGGAGGAGGGGAGCGGGTGACCCTCACGTTTGTAGCACTTCGACTGGGCAAATCCAAAGAAGGGAGTCAGGCAACAGTAAGGGAGGGGGCAGGGGGGAATCTTTTCCTCACTCCAGAAAGTTGAGCGCCCCACTCTACCCACACTGCGGGGCGGGGGTTCAACCAGCAATGTGCCTTGCCCTGAAGCTCTTTCCCCCTCCTCTGGTCTAAGAGTGGAGTCTTGAAAGAGAGAAAGCGGGAGGAGGGGTTGGTGGTGGAGAGGAGTCCTGCAACATCTGTAAAACTTGGACTAGGAGAAGAAGGAGGAGGAGGAAAGGAGAGAGAGAGAGGAAGGCAAAAGGGACAACTTTTCCAACACGTGAGTATCAGAGCAGAGTGTCTTTATTTCCCTCCTTTGGTGGACTTAAAAAAAAGGGGGGGGGGCTACAATGCAATTTATACGGGTTGGTTAGAGGGGAGGGCGAGGGGGGGCCCTTTCCGATGCAAGTTTTTTGATGCAGTCTAGTCGATTTCCCTCCCCCCCCCCTTTGTTGAACCAAATCAGAAATGTCAGTCAGGGCGGGTGAGTCAGAAGGGATCAGATTACAAGATCACTGAAACTGATGTCGGATCCGCGCGCACACACAAACGGAGAGGGCTTCTCTCTCTCTCTCTCTCTTTCTTTGCGGGAGGAGGGCAGGAATAAAACAACCACCAATACACACACCGCCCGGCCTCTTCTCTCTCGCTCCATCCCCCCGCGCCCAAACAGAAGCAAAATGCCCGCTTTCATCCTTTGGGGCCGGTCCTGTTAAGCTTTGCAAAAGGGGAGAGAGCGAGATCCCCACTGCGGGCGCTGTGCGTGTGAGATACACCAGCCCGAGCTCTTCTATGGGAAGTTTGGGGGGCTTGACAGAAGCAGCAGCAGCAGGTACGTGGACTGAGTTTTGCAAGAAGTTCTTCTTTGTTTAATGGGCTCTGCAAAATGTTTTGCAAGAAGCCAGAGTTTTTGGGCACTTAATTTTCATTTCCGATCTCTCTCTCTCTTTTAACTTGGAAGAGGGGGGAGCGGGAGACTATCCGAGATCTAACCAAAAAATGGCTGTCAAACTGTCCTTAACTTAAGGACCCCCCCCCCAAAAAAAAGTATACAGTCATATGTAAGTATTCTCTCTCGCTGCCTGCCCTACTGCACTCCGAAAGGATTTTGAGGCTTAATGTCCCACAGTTGAACTGCAGATTTCCATGCAGCAGCTGCTTTTCCCCGCAAAGAAACTGCTTGTTATTTTCATGCCAGTTTCTTTGGCTGAAACTTTGTTGCTGTAGCAAACACCCTGTCCTGTCTGGAGAGGTGGAAATGTCTCGGATGTGTGTGTTAGTTTTGGGGAGAGAAGAGGAGAGGGAAGTTCGTTTTCTAGTACTCAGTTTTGATTAATCTGTAGGAGTTTCAGAGGAACGGCTTGGGAGTGGGATGGGGGAAGGCGTCTCGTTCATAACAGAGGAAAAGTGAAAGTTGTGCCTTCTCTTTATGATTTTGTTGTGACTGCTGCCTTTGGAACTTGGGAAGCTGCATACACCAAACTGCTGGGATCTGTACACCCTCTACAACTCCCCCCTTACTCCTTTCTTCCACTCCTCATAATGTATAGAGACAAATATTGCAGCGGGGAGGGATTGAATATGAATCACTCCCGACAGTTACTTTCTCGGCTTTTTTTTTTTTTTTTTTTGGGGGGGGTGGAATGGAGAAGAAGGAGAACGCATATATGATTTGCTGCAAACCAATCCCTGTACTAGGACCTCTGCATGTTCTTACATCAAATAACTTTAAAGCATTATAGGAAAGTGGATATGCGGTTGTGTTAATTCGCCTGTAAACTTAGATTGTTTGCACAGTTGCTCTTCTTCCAACCCAGATGATATAAACACACACACACAACACTAAATGTGAAGCTTTCAAGTCCTGGCACCACGTGAAAAGAAAAGGTAAAAGGAAATCCCCTCCACACCGCCCCTCCATTTTTTTAACCCTCTGGTGTATAGTTTTGAGCTGGTCCTTTGGGTACAGTGTTTGTGGCCTTCTGCCAGTTTTTATGTAGATATATTTATGTAAAACATTTTCTCTCAGCTCTTTGCCAGCTGTTCCACATTTTCCAGCTGCCACTTCTGTTTGACATGATGGACTGTACGGATCTCAAAGTAAAAGAGCCTTTTTAGTCAAAGGTATGGATGTTTGTCCACTTGGTATATAATGTTTAAAGTCTAATTCACCAGAGGAGTGCTAGCTAGCAATGCATACCCCACACATCACACTTTATTTTCAAGGGTTAATAAAGCATATTTTTATTTTGAAGTTTCATCATGCTTATTTAACTTCCTTTATGTGGGATCACAGAAGAACTCCAATATAAAAATGGTTCAAAGCCTTTGAAATATGTGGCTAATTAAATTAACAAACCTTTTTAAAAGGGCGCCAGAGTCTCTCACTGTGTCTCTCTACATGCCTGATATATGTATCTATGTGGGAACCATTTAGGTCTCTTTAATGCTTAGAAATCACTAAATTTCTTTGTGTTATACAACTCTTTATAGTTTCGTATTTTGGGAGATTATGAACTGAAATCCACAAGAATGGGCCTTAATCATTTTGAATATTTGTGCAATTGCATTGTAATTTTGAAAGGTACCTCACTGATTGATTCCTATAATTATTTCATTTAGGTCCTTTATTAAAAATTAATAATAATCTGACAGTTTCTTAATTACATATGTCAAGATTATTTTGAAGGGAGAAAAATGCTATGTTTTCAAAGAAGAGTAACATTAAAATGTAAAAATAGTTCTGAATATACCACAGGATTTCAGCTGAGGGATTATATTAAAAGTAATGGTGAATTAATTTAACAATATAAACTGTATGAAGTATCCTCAGAATTGGTTTATGAAATGAAATTTGGGGTTTAACAAGCTAATACATAATACATTTAGTTGGTTAGTCTACACTCAGATTTAAAGCAAACATTAAATAACATTATCTGTGAGACAAGGTTACTTTTAAGCAGAACATCATTTCTTTTACACTAAAGATCGTGTGGTTGAAAAGGCACATCTAATGTGCGGGGAAAAGGCACTGTTTTAGTGTATATAGTTCTTTAAAAAAAAACAACAACCAAGCAGTAAAGGAAGTAAAACTGTGCATTTCTTGCACATGGCTTTCAGTATGGCATTCTGTTTTCCAAAGCATTTTCCTGTCCAAGTAGTACAAAACAAAGAATTACCTGTATTTTCCTTAATGAGTTGACTCCTGTTTTGTGCTTAAAATGTATGCATTAGCCAACACAACATTTAGCAGTGCATGTAAAGTTCATATCTGAAGGTATATTTTGAAATGAAAATGAAGTAGTTTGTAGCTGTGTTTATAAACATTCCATGTTTAATTTCTTAATTATTTTTATTTTGGATTAGCTGGTACCTAAACTAAAATATTAAGACTCCTCCATAAAAAATTTTAGTAGAATTTATTTCCTTTTGTGAGTTACTTAATAAAAATACTTTTCAGTTATCCATTGTATGCTAACTTTGGAAAGTTTGAATTACACTTTCGCTCTTATTTTTGGTAAAACTATTTCCCCCTGCACCCAGCAGCTGGTTTGATCCTGACTCTTTGAATACAAGTAAGAAGTGAAATCTGTTTGGTTGCAAAGTGTTCTTGAAAAGTTAGTCATCTTTGCCCAGTAAATAAGGTATCTGATGCTTATTAAAGCAAGATCCATTGGGGGGAGGAGGAGGGAATTATGAAAGGAAGTAGTTTAATGATCAAGGTTGCATACACTTAACTATATGGAGACTGTAATGTACTAAGAAAAAGAAGACTTGAAGGAAAAGTGAATCAATGAGTCATGAAATCCTTAGGAAAACCTTAGTAATGGAATGTTAATGCTTTTAGACTATAGTAGATTATCTTAAAAGTCAGACTTTTCTTCTTTATGCAATTGTTGTAAATCCCTAGCTAAAGAATACTTTGAAGAAGGCTTTAGTTTTGCTAGCACTCATATTCTGCAGTCATTCTGATTGTTTTGGAAGAGTCAAGAAATTTTCTGCCAACTTGCAGCTAGGTAATTAAAATGCTAAAATGGCTATAGAGGAAACTTTTTATTCAACAAAAGGTTCAGCTCTAATAATGACTTTAACTTTCCTTTCAACTACAGGTTTTATAGACACCCTTCCCCCTCCCACCCCGCCACTGCCTTAGATTTTGTCATTTTTATATGTGCATTGATTTGTTATAATTTAAAATCAAATCAAATGAGACAGAATAAACAAAAATAGGGCATGGCTGCTGAAAACTTTTCAAGTACTTTCAGTGTGTTTTTCATCTTTACTTTTATTTGATAGGTCTGTGAAATAGAGTTGTAGACTGGCCCAGACTTTAAATGAAATTTCACACTTTGATGATTTTTTTTTTAACTTTGATATATTGACAGCAAAAGGAGCTGCAAAGCTTTTATATAACTTGAGCAGTAACGCCAAGCAGCAGTCAAACGTCTCTATGCATTTGTGTTTAACTGCAGAAGAAAAACATGTCCATGGGCAGTAGAGGTTCTTATCAACTCCCTAATCCCAGATCCCAGCAAACCTTGAGGGCATGCCTCAGATCTTGCTGCAATCATTGTAGACTCTCACAGTTTGCAGATTAAATATGCTATGTGTTCCTGGCTCCAACAACAGTTTTATGAGCTCACTAAGCTTCCTGTTTAAAGATCCTTTTCTGAAGTTTTTAGGAGCTGCTAAAGGCAATGCTGTCTGGAGTAAGTGGTACTTGTTAATTTAGAGACACTTTAGATATTTCATTCTGTCTGTAAAAATAGCCAAAATTGTTGTTTTCAGATTGAAAGTCAAATTACACTGAAAAAAGGCCCCTTTAAAGAGTGATACTGTTGTTTTTAATGTGTTTATGATTACCCAAGGCTGCAAAGCGTACATGGAGCTTGATTTGTTTTATGATGGTTTGGCTTTGAGTAGTGTCTTTAAAATTAGACTTTTCAGTTGTAATTCCAAGTGTATCTTTTACTACATCATTTTTGAACGTCTTGTTATTGATTGATTGATTGGCTGCTATAATGCATCTTTAAGGGGTGTTTCTTCACCTCGTTCCAGCAAAATTTTAACAAAAAATAAATATTTGCTGCAGCGGGTGAATTGCAGACATTTATATAGTTTGATATTGGAGACTGCTGGGCCTCAGGAAAGTACTTTAATTCTGTGCCCTAACTTCTCCTCTAGCTGGTAAATAGTTAACGCCTATACTTCATTCATTATCATGTTTATGTATTTGGTGTAATAGTCTTAATTAAAACGGAAAATACTTATATCATTGTCCAACAACATGTGTCATGTTATTCCCAAGAGAACTTGAGCCAATTTTGTGTTTAAAGGTTATTCAGTGAATGAAATTGTGAAAACCAATTTGTCAAGGTACTGCACAGTTTCTGTTGGTTTTCAACCCCCAAATTCATTGTCTGCGTGGCCCAGTCATTAGTCATCAGTGTATTAGTGCTGCCTTCAGGCAATGCTGCCCAGCACTTCTTCACACCATTATAGCTCTAAAAGTGTACTCTGCCGATTTGTAGAATTACTGCTCTGATTTCCGCTTGGCTAGGTTTGAGGTAAGTCCCCTTCCTACTTTCTAGCTCACTCTAATCTGTGCTTTCTTTTAAGGCTGCTTTCTGCAGAGATTTAGGGGAAAACTTTCTTAAAGACTGTGTTGGCATCATACTGTGGTTTTGTTGTGGCATGCAGTGTATAAATTGTACCTGCACTAAACTGAAAGTACATTAAATTGGTTTTGATTGAAGAGCTGGTGTTTCTCTATTTAAAAAAAATCTAAAACCTAATCAATTGATTTTACTGTTGCCTAATAGTTTGTTTATACTTTAAAAAGAAACTAATTAATTGGGATAGAGTACACCTTGTTATTCTTGACTACACACTTCCTGAGTGTCAGCACAGATTATGTTCAGAACACATTATCAGATTTTATTTCATGAATATGGTATTTGACATTTCCACTATAGTTGTAGTTATTTAGTTTTAGTTAACATAGATTGGTCCCCGTCCCTCACCCCAAAGCCTGTTATCTTAACTGAGTCCAAAATACTTACATCTTTTTTAGGTTGAGTACCTGTTATTTGGATTAGGATTGAAGGATCAAATTACCCTTGTGATGAATTAGAACAAAGTATATTTGGATGTTTTTGGTCTAGAACCATGTTTTCTATCTCATTTGTCCTCTTATGTACAAATCTGGTAATGTCAGGAAAATCAACTGAGTGTAAAAATACCTCATCCAGCTGCCTAAAGAATGAAGCCTTCATTAAATAAGATGTATGAATACCTGAAACTGAAGAGTCAGAAACACAGATTAAGCCAATGTCACTTCAGTACAATGTCTGCTGTTCTGAACTGTGCATATTAAAATGAAATTCTAGCACTAAAGATCTTAACTAATAGGACATGTGGCTTTGTTTGGTGTGGCTTGGCACTTTGAACCATGAATCTCTATGGATGGTTTTTCTTGGAAAATAAGACAGCAGTAGAATTCTGTGATTATATTGTGTGTACAGCCTGAGTGGACTGGAAGGTAATTTATATTGCAGCAATGTAGAGTTGTCCTGTTGCAATTTTGTGAGGTTGCAGAAACTGCAAGGAATGCTGATACTGTTTTACTGCTACAATGAGACAGGTGTAAAACCTAAAATAAAGTTTAAAAGCTGAAGATAAAGTTTTATAAACTACATTTTACACTTTAAAGTCTTCTTGGATGCCTGTAGCTTTCCTAGCTTTTTACTGGTAAGGTTAAAACATCTGTGTTGGGTAAGAATGTGAAATCCTGCTTTCTGGATCAAGTCATCCTTAACATTAACGTATGTTGAGTAGATAAACCGAGTTGTAGGAACTGGAAATTGGTGATTAGAATATTGGACTTCCCAAATCATTTTACTTGAGTTCTTTAATTTTGTTTAAAAATGCTAATTGTAAAATGTGGCATACAGGCTTTTCTTCTGTGATTCGTATATCCTTAAGTTGGAAACAGAAGATGCATCCTAAGCAATACTTGCATTATGTATGTGTCATCTGGGCTGATAACGTGCTAAATATATTCTTCATTGAGCTTATTTGCTGTATAGATTGACATTGATATATAGATCTAGTTTGGATTCTAAGGAAACTTCATTTATTGGGACTGATGATCTAAAACAATACGTCTGAAGAAAACGACCATGCTACTGGAAGTCAGATATAGTGCCAGGGCTCTAATAAGAATATCGCTGCATTTTTCTGTGGTAGTTGTAGTTGAAGTGACCTTTTGTTTGATGAACTAAATATACCATGACACAAAGCACATCCATTACAGGTGTTTTGTAATTTGTTTTACCATCCTGTTCTGGAGAAAGGGCAAGAGAAGAGGGGAAAAGCACACCATATCCTCACCACAAGTGTTTTCAGTGCTAATAACAGTATCAGCAGAGGAAGTCATAGGGCTTGTTATCAACACAGCTAGAGTTGCTGATTGTCTTCCTCTGTGGCACATTCTCATCCTTTCAAATCGACATTATGAGTGACCAAGATCATATTTGATAGAATCCCTGTTTTACAGAAGGAAATTATATTGCTTATATTTGTTTCTTATGATTTTAGATTTATTAGTTTGGTCCATAAAGGGTCTAGGCAAAAACTAAGCATAGATTTAGAAGAGAAATTTAAAATGTAGCCAATTATTTTAATGAAATCAATTGTATAAACACCAAAATATGAGATTTTTTTCTATGCTAATTCTTTTAAGACTAAATCTACTTTGCCTTAGGTTTTTTTTTCTGTAGAAGAGTTTTAAACATAAGGACATAGGATTATAAAACATTAGGCAATAGCACAGATTATTCTGAACCTTCAGGCGATATCACAGTTTTAAATGAACAAGTCTATGTTGTTAATAGCTTGTGTGTCACCCTGTTAAAAAAAAATCACTTACTAAAGTAAAGACTTGAAAAAAGGAATTTATTTCTGTGTTTATAAATAATATTTATGGATTCACATTCCATATAAAAATAAACAGTGCTTCTGTTCAGTCCATCCTGGATTTTATATAAGTAGGCCAGAAGTTAGAATAGGGCAAAAAGAGGAATCCAAAGCCTCTATAATTCAAATAGTGTTCTGTTAGACATGGAGTTCATGGAGCTGCTTTTCCTTTTATAAGTTTAGTTGCATAACTTTAAGACAGCTGGATATTGAACGGGTTATGAATATATATATACCCCAAAAGATGCATACTTCCCCACATTATTTAAAATTGCTATAATGTGATGGAAGGCCTGATTATGCAGTCCTTACTCATGAGAGTTGTCCTCATTTAGCTTAATGAGAGCTCCTTACGTGAGTAAGGGCCAGAAGATAGGGCTGTTAGTCCGACAATGGACAGTTAGAACCACATCCTGCCGTCCTTACTCAGGCAAAGCTCCTGCTCAGTAGAGTTCTACCTGGGTAAGAAAACAAGTATCAGGTCTTAAATCAGTACATTTTTTTCCTGTGGAAAGCTATTTTATTTTGACAGAAAATTTAATCTTTTGTAATAGGAAAAGTATTTTTAATTGGTATTTTACCTAACAGCTTCCTAAATCCCAGTAACAGAAGTACATATAATGTACTAGTAATAATATATAAGTGAAATAGAACAGAGAAAAACTATGTCAGGTGTTTCTTCAGAATAAAGTGTTGTTTGGTTCTATAAAATATGTATGTTTCAAAATATTTTAACAAACTTGCAATAATTTTTTACATCTCTCTCTCTCTCTCTCTAATACTGATAGGTAAACAATTATAGCTATCTATCTCCTGGGTGGTGTAAATATATGTAATTCCTCTAGAGGAAAACATCAGTTACACTGAACTATTGAACAAGTGTGCTCCAGAATAATTTCTCACTTAGGGCCCTAATCATGGGGCTGATAATAGTGCTGCTTTGCCTAGCTGATTGCCTTTGTTGTTTGTGATCCTGTATTATTGTTGCCACTAGCTATTTAGCCTATCAGGAACAGATCAGATCATCATTAATCAGGCTTTAGGTTGAGTTGTTTTTAAATCTTCAGTTGTACATGGAGGAAGGGGGGTGGGGGTGGGAATCAAAGGGAGGTAATACGTAGGAAAGTACAGCAGGCACATGAATTTTGAAAGGTTGTATTATTACAGTCATCGCTGTGTAGCTCTTTTTTTTTTCTTTCAAATTCAAACAGCAAAACTTTCCTATTTGATTCTAGTATTAGTTTTACATTTTTTAAAATTCAGCACTGGTTTATAAGGACTATGTAATTCTCAAGATAGGCAGTTTTAGAACATGCATGAAAATTAAGGAGAAAAAGAAGAGTTGTGAAGAGTAAGATTTATCCAGTTACATATCATCAGCATTATATTATATTTCTGTATTTAATTAATCTGAGCCCAAATTTTGCCCCATCTTACACTAGGTGCGGCCTTATACTGACCAATGAGGTTGCACAGAATATAAATCAGATCAGAATTTGACCAACAGGTCATTCATGGAAGTTGTAGCCAAACTAGTAAGGCCTTAAAAAGATATAAACTGATCTAACTTTTTTGGAAATTCATAGTATCTGAATTAGTTATTACACCGATATGGGAGATGAAGTACACCAAAAGCTTAATCTTACAATTGGAGGGTATTTGATAAAATACATGAATCATTTATATTTTGGGGGAGGAATTATCAAGCGTAACTGTGTGAGTGTGACTTTGCATTCATTTTGATGTGAAGCAACGCTAAAATTTAAGAGAGCTTTGGAAGTTAAACATACCTAAATCAAGCTTGTATAAATCAATGTAAAATAGCTCTCACTTAACAGACTAAAATTCTCATGGAAATTTTGCATTTGAATGTAGATGTACAAGACAGAATTTTCTTATTCTTAATATTCCCAAGGAATAGTGTGACCAGTTCTGATAAAATTGATAAAGAGTCCTTTATGCTTGAAAGAGACTGTGTAATTTCCTGATTGTTCTCCATGCCTCCCCTTGTGTTTTTCACTTTCACACAGTTTCATTGTGTGAGCTTTACTGTATCCCCAAAGACTGCTTCCAGTAGGGTGGATCAAAGTGGTACATATGAACACCCCAAATATGCAGAGTAATTTCTGAAAAACTAAAGATGCTGTGTTTGCTTGCACACTGATTGGGGTACTGTGGATGCTGATAGCAATCAGTGCGAACTTCCCTACTGCTGATGTAATGATGATGAATGCTGTGACACAGCTATTTCAGACCGCTCTTCTCAGCGGATGCAAACCACTTGTTAATGAATTGAATACAACTACAGCAGCATCAAATAAAACCGGGAAAGGAATTAAAAAAGAGACAAACCAAATAAGAAAACAAAAGGAGGCAGCAAGTGGTTATAGTATAGAAGAAACATAAAACTAATATGCAAATCAATAAGCAATTTAGGGGCTGGATGCTGCAATCCCTTACTTAGGCAAGTAGTCCCACTGAAGTCAGTGAGACTTCTTGTATGAATAAAGGATACTTGAAGGAGCAAAGGCGTGGCAGATCTGTCCCTTTATACCAGAAATTCAGAGAGGAGAAAGAGCAAAGAGGTTAAGTTTTAAAAGAAAATGAAACTAAATATGCATATGAAGGGCCAAATTCTCCTCTCTTGCAGTGTTTCAACCCCGTTGATTTCAGTGAGTGAAAATCTCCCTGGTGTAAGTGGGGAGATTTCCCTCCCCACAGTATGCATATGATTGTTTTTACTACTATGGGTGAATACACACACATTGGTAATTATATTAGTTGAACTTACTTATTAGTGAATTTTATTGTAAGAAATAGGTATTATTACCATTTTGTTGACATTCAAATTAAAAGTGATGGTATTCTTCCTTTAATTAGTTTATTATTGGCAGCTGCCTATTATAATCTCTTCAATTTAATATGAAATTGATGAAAGTTCCTATTTATGATTTAAAAAGTAGAGACACACCTGCAGACAGGTTGCTGGTATGAGAGGGATTAGGTTTAAAATGGGATTCTGGAATTAATTGTGCAATGGGTTCAGGCCTGCGGGAAAAGTACAAAAGATTCAAGCATGGTTGAATGGGAAAAAGCCATGAATGTTTGCTTTCAGGAAGGAATGTTTATCCCTCTGTTTACCTATGAAAGTTCAGACTTTAGCCATATAACATTATAGCATTTTCTCTTTGTTGCAGTCATCATTCATATGCACATGCAGATAGAGGACAGCCATCGAAAAACAGCATTCCAATTTTTGAAAGCAGAGTTCAATTTTGCAAAATATGTATGTGATGTCTCAAGGTTGGGAGCAGGGAAGTCACTGAGCCAAATGCATGGGGCGTTGTAGACACTATAAATAAATAAATAACCACATAATATTTTGAAAGTGCAAATATTTCATAATATTTTGAAAGTACTTCAGCCTGGGTGTTTTTCAAAACCTTTTTGTTAGTGATCAACTGCCAATGGAAATAAAACTTTATTTTGTCCTGGACCTTTGATCTATCTATCTATCTATCTATCAATAGACTGTGATTTACATGTTTCATTACAGTTTCTGAGAGGGGGAAAAATCACATCTGAGCTTGAGGATAGTGATTCTAAAAGTGTTGGGGGGCCTGTAGCTCCTACTGAAGTCAAGATTAGGCCCATAATATAACTGTGGTCAGAAGAGTGAGTCTGTAAAAATGATATCTTGAGGTTCCGTATTTATTATCCATTGATGGCTTCCATGTCCGCAAACATGTCCAAACATGAGTTTTCTAATGGTTAGCTTTGCATACTCAGTCTGCTATATAAGAATCGGACTATTCTTCCTGCCAAGCACATCACCACATTTGATAAAGAATTAGAACATAGTTTAAAATTGAGGGTCTGATGCTGCAATCTCTATGCTAGTAGAACTCTTGTTAACTTCAGTGGAACGTGTATGTGTGTGTGTGTGTGTGTGTGTGTCAGGGGCAGAGTAGAAGGGGAAGGAAGTTGACAAGATGGGGAGGCCTAGAAGGACAGGATATTGGTGGTTCAAGAAGCAGAGTTGGTTTCTCCGTAGTGAGATTGCCTCTGCAATGCAGATAGTAATAAAAATAGGCTTCAGTGTGTAAACTAAGACTATGTCTACATGATGGACACAGCTGTACCATCTCCTGCGTAGCCGCTCTATGCTGGCGGGAAAGAGCTCTCCCTCTGGCATAATTAAACCACCCGCAAGAGCGACGGTAGCTATGTTGGTGGGGGAGTGTCTCCAGCTGACATAGCCCTGTCCCTACCGGCGCTTTTGTTGGCAAAACTTATGTCGATCGGGGTTGTTTTTTTTTCACACCCTGACCGACAAAAGTTTTGCTGACAACAGTGATAGTGTAGACAAAGCCTAAGTAGATATGGCGGAGAGCATGTATAACCCACACATGTCCTGGGTGTGGTGTTCTGGCCCATTTAGGGGCACTCAGACCACTTAAAGCGAGAGAGAGCTAAGACTGTAGAGCAGATTCATTTTTAACAGACAGTTGGCTTTTAGCTCATACTGTAGAGGCTCATGCCCTAAGCTCCAAAGGTCCCAGGTTCGATCCCGCCGACGACCGGGGTCTGTCTGTGTTACACATGTACAGCGAGCTGATATTTATATTAGCAAGTTGCAAGTTTTACAAATTTCTGACCATAAGTGCACTTTAAAATAGTAAGTTGCTAACTAGGGCCTCTGTAGCGCCAGTTATGGCATGGTACCGAGGGGAGCAAAATTGCAGAGAAAACTGTGGCAGAAAGTGGGATTCTAGCCTCTCGACATCTCTCCATATTTAAAAAAAAAAACAACTCACCTGTCTAATGGGCAGTGAAAAAAGTAACCAAAAGAAGGAGCAGGAGCCACTTTGAGCCACAAACTCCGCAGGAAAATATGTGGCAAGCTAATGCTGCATATAGCAAATTAATTGCGGCTCCCTCTCTCTCTTGCCCCTTTCCCCCACCTCCTTCTTGGGGTAGCTGCACAATTACTACTCAGAAGCTAATGTTAATGCAGCTACTGTCCCAGCCATGCTGTGACAGCTAGAGAGGAGGAGGCTGGAAACTAGTGAAGAAGAATAATCCCATCTCATAGCTGGCTGGGGATCTTCATGGTTGAGGGGGATGAAACTATTGCAGATACTTGGCCTCTGTGTCGTTTTCTGGCTCTGTCTGTGGCTGGTTCACTCGCCTTGTTGGTTCTGTGACAGCGGGGCAGAATGTGTGGCCTCCACAACTTTGACAGTGGTGAAGAGTTCTTGAATGAATTTGTTCCCTTTCACATGCATTAGCCACATGAGTGGGAGTGTGTGGCCCTAAGATGTCAGAAAGCAAGGGTCAGATTCTGCAGGCCCTACTTCGTCCTCACACAGGCAAACCCATTGAAGCTAGTGGAAATGTTGCTTGACTAGAAGATTTGTCCCTTAAAAGTCCAAATAGAGGAAAAATAATGGAGACAACCAAAGTTATAGCTTTCTAAATCCCTTGGAAAAACTGTGTGGAAGATTAGCCTTCATAGAGACCACTGCCTAATTTAACACTGGTGGACAAAGCACTAAAAATATATGTAGTAGGATTGTCCTCTGTACTGGTTGGGGGCTGGACTAGATGATAGGTATGGTAATTAACTGAAGCCATGGACTGGCCTCCCACTGAGGAACACACAAGAAAAAAGGGAGTGAAAGTGTGTTGAGAGATTCTGAAAGTTTAAAATTTATGAAGTTCCTATCAGATTTTCCCCAAAAAAGTGGAAGGTTTCAGGGAGTAGCCTCTAAATCCTATGGATTCTTTTAGCCACTGTGCAGTTTGCTGCTGGATAGTCTCTTCCCCCAGGATAGCAAGACTCCTGCAGGAATTATGCTCTCATTGGCCCTCCCCTAAATGACACACAAACTGCCTTGGAAAGGAATGCGGTGTCTTTAATACTGAGGACTTGTACGCTGCTGGAGTTGGAATGGAACTTACCAAGTTATGGGTTACTCCTTGGCTCATTCAGTCCCGTATTCAGACACACCTTCTGAAATTCTGCTCAGGGTGAGACAGGAAATCATTCTATGAATTACAGTAATATTTAGCCCTTATATAGCCATAGGCACCAACTTTCCCCGGCGCCGGTGGGTGCTCGTGCCCGCCCCACCCCGACTCCACCCTTTCTCTGCCCCCTCCCTGCCCCATTGGACCCCTTCCCCAAATCCCCTCCCTGGCCTCGCCTCTTCGCCGAGCGTGCCGCGTTCCCCCTCTTCCCCCCTCCCTCCCAGCGCTTGCCGCGCGAAACAGTTGTTTCGTGGCACAAGCGCTGGGAGCTGGGGGAAAAAGTGGGCACACGGCGCGCTCAGGGAAGGAGGTGGAGGCAGAGGTGACCTGGGGCAGGGAGCTGCCAGTGGGTGCAGAGCAGCCACCAATTTTTCCCAGTGGGTGCTCCAGCCCTGGAGCACCCACGGAGTCGGTGCCTATGTATATAGCACTTTCAGCCACCTATTTCAAAAGACTTTTCAAAGGTGGGTCAGCATCATTGTCCCCGCTTTTACAGATGGAGAACTGAGGTATAGAGAGGTGAAGTGGCTTGCCCAGGATCGGTGGTAGAGATGGGAACGGAATGCAGGCCTTCTGACTACCAGGCCAATTCCTTGTCCTCTGGGCCACTATACTTCCCTTAGTAGTGATTCACATAGTACCTGGGCCTTTCGTTGTTCCCCACTATATAATGATTAGTTTTGGGATTATTTTATTGCACTGTTAAACTAAAGTGCCCCATTAAATGCAGGGAAAAGGTTAACTAAAGAGCTGCATTTATATGGTTCAGCAATTTTGCTTTGTGCATATTTATTAAATTTTTTACCAGGTCAGTCAAAATTGCAGAAATCAGTTAACATGGGGTGTAGCAAAAAAGTGTCATTAAATATCTTTATAGGTTACATTGTGATTTATTATTGAGTTTGGTATTTACTTATAACATAGTTGACTTCAGCTAAAAGTTGAGCTAATCTAGTCCTAGAATAATGCAACTTATTTTCTTTTAATATCTATTTGGTGACATCTTGGTGGGGGTTAGACTAGATGACCCTTGTGGCCCCTTCTGACTCTGTTTCTATGATAATTGTAACACCGCTCACAAAAGGAGGCATCTAAAACTCCTTTTTTTAAAGTCAAGTTTGCTGATTTATATACTTTTTTAATGTGGGACCTAGTTTTAGTTCTTACAGCACTGCTAAGCAGCGCTGTACTTCTTTGGGTCTCAGCACCGTATGTGCTGAATATTGATCACTTTACTTTAATAGACTGCCATGTGTCAAGCTAAGCTACAGCCAAGAGCTTGGAAATACCTATGTTCCTTGCAGACCAGGATCACTGTAGTCACAGTACCTTGAAGTGGAATGCGCGTAGAATTTTACCCTCTTGGAAACCCCTGGGTTTATGTCACAAATATGAAAACTCTAGGAATATGGTGAAGTGATCCAATGGATATAAAATGACGGAACGATGAGTCAGTGCAGATGACAGTAAAAGTAATCAGTGAAAGGCAGAATAACTAAACATGCTTTTTGCATGGCTTTCCATTTTCAGGGTTGTCATGCAAAGAAAGTGTTCCCGTTATCTGTCACTAGCAATCACATTTGCCTTTCTCTGTGGTTTTCAGAGCGTTGTTCCAATACGCTTTTGTTTGAGTTACATTTTTAAACAAACAAAATGAGAGATGTTTACATTAATAAGGCAAGATAGACTAGGAGAGGTAATTCGTTGCTGTCTATTAGGAGTAGTGAGAATGCTGAAGATTAAAATTTGGCTTCTACAGTAACATGATGGTTTGTCTCAGTTCTGCTACATGGTTCCAAGCTGTTCAGGACAAAGGAAAAAAATCCCGCCTTCTCCCCCCACCCCCCTTCAAGTCCATTAAAATTCTTACAGGGTTTTAAAAAATGTGGACCTTCCTGTCAAAGCAGCAGACTAGACCATGATGCTGATTCTGTTTAAAAGCAAATGTGCTTGTCTCTGGTGTTAGCATTTCCTTAAATTCCTTAGGAACTCATGCATGCAAACCTGATTTGATGAGCTTCATGAAATGGCCTGTGGATTGCTAATGCTGCTGTGCTGCAGGCTCTTCTTCAGGTGAGAAGTGTGGCAGGTTTCTGACTAAGCTTTTTATGGCATTTGAAGTTTATGACTCTATATTGTTTTATTCAGGTATTAGTGCGAGGAGAGCTGAAGTAATGAGAAGTCATCATGGAGGCCCAGTCCCATAGCTCTGCCACAACCGAGAAGAAAAAAGTTGAGAATTCCATAGTGAAATGCTCCACTCGAACAGATGTCAGTGAGAAAGCTGTTGCCTCCAGCACAACTTCCAATGGTGAGTAACAGCAGGGATTTACTAGCAGCAAACCCTACAGTAATTTTATGTTCACTGCATTCCTTGTGAATTGAGCATTTGCACCTGGATCTGTGTTTGTTCTAAGGAAAGACTAAAGAAAGCAAACGGGAGAAAAAAAGTGGATAGGATATAATAAACCCTGTTTTGGCTTCAGACATAGCCTTTTTCTTCCAAATTTTCTAATTTGAGATGTAAATCTGCTAAGTTATTTATTGTAGGAAGTTCCTGTTTTGGCATTTTGGAAATCTTCTTGATTAGCCTGGCAAGCATTGCAAATGCTTTGCATTTTACCATGGAAATCTCTTCCAGTAGTTAGATAATTAGTTATTACAAAAGAGACAAAAGTAGCCTTGCCAAAATTAATGGCAGGGTTTTTTCTCTCTTGTTTTTCAAATAAACTTGTCTATTGTAAATTTTTTCCCCTGTCCCTGAAGTTCTTTAATGGCTGGTGACAAAATCTCAAGTGAACTTCCAATGAATTCATTTCAAAGTTGTGACTATAAAGGTTGCAGATTTACAAAAATGAAGGGGTTTAGTCAACTCTCCCCAGGGATTACCTCATTTTGCAATTTTGGATACTCTGTGCCATTCCACGCCCCCAACCCCTTTCTTTGTTTAATTTACAAGAGCTAAAATCATTGGTCCTTACTAAAGCAAAACTCCCATTGAAGTCAAGGGAAATTTTGTTCAAAGAAGGCCAACAGTAGGGCCCCATGGCTTATGATTGCTGCAGATTAAGCTCTACATTTAGCAAAGAAATTCAGGCAATCAATCTGGTAACTGTTACAGAAGAAAAAAATGGCCGTTCTTTTTTGTGTATTGGAGTTGCTGTGCATCCCTGGGAGAACTCGGAGTGTCCCCTCCTCCACCTTGCATCAAGGCCACCATCTTTCAGTCAAAGGCAGGGTTCACTGTTCATTGAGTTGAACAAAAGCGCACACACCCAAAGAGAATAGGTGGAGACTTGAAGTGAAAAATGCACAAGTTCTGCAGCTGTACTGAGGGGCAGATCAGGAGAATAGTTAAACATTTGGGGGAACATATCCCTTCGTCCTTCCCAGTGGTTCTGTCACTAGATTTAAAGTATGCCCAGCCCCAGCTAAGGCAGGGATCAAGGGAGCATAAAATCTCCCTGTTAACTACTGGAACAACCCTGCCAATTTTTAAAGTATGTTAGATCAGATCCTCAGCTTGTGTAAATCTGCACAGCTCCAGTGGTGTCACTAGACTTACGCTGATTTACACCCGCTGAGGATCTGGTCCACTGTATTCTTTTCAATGACAGGATTTTACACATTGACCTAGTTTTTTTACACATATACATGCTTAAATACCCTGATGCAAATCCCGTATAGTGCGCACTCAACCACAATGTAGGCACACGTGAGCTATGATTGACAGTGTTGTCTGATGTTTGGATCAGAGGACCAGGAGTCAGGACTTCTGTGTTTTTTTTCTAATCCCCAGTTCTGCTGCTGACTTGCTGAGGTCCTTGGTCAAGACACTTAATCTTTCTCTGTTTAGTTTACATACCTGGTTAATGGGAATATCAGTAGTTAACTATCTTTAAAAGGGTGCTGTGAGGCTTAATTAATAAAAGCACTTTGAGATCCTCAGAGGAGAAATATAAGGATAAGGAATTATTATTAACCGTGTTTTTTTGTGAATGTTTTCTGCAGTGAGACATTAATGCAGTACACCCTTGGTACCCTTTTGCAAAACTCTCTGATTTTTTTTTCTTTCTGAAAAATGCAGATTCAGGTCAACAGAAACATTTTGTGTATTTGTGTCAATTCTGGCTACTTGTTACGGTTGAACCAAAAAAAGAAGAAAATTCAGAAATGTCAAAACAAAAAAATTTTTTTTTCAGTCTAAAGGGGAGTTAGGTGGCTTTCACAGAACTGAGGAGGAGATTGAGAGTGTGGGACCTCCCCTTATAACCAGTTGTCCAGTGGCTAGGGCACTCACTTTGGGAGTGGGAGACCTTGGATAGAATCCCCCACTCTGGAGCAGGGACTTGAAGCCTTCCAGAGGAGCGTCCTAAGCATCATGCTATAGGCTTTTAGGTTTAAGGGGTCGGGAAAGCTCCACTACTGCTTCCTCCTCACAAAATTTTTTGTTTGACCCAAACCAAAATTTTTCTGACTTTTCCAATTTGTGGAAAATTCTGAAAAAATTCAGTTTTGATTCAACCTGAACCAAAATTTTGTTTAGACTTTCTTCGGAACTGCCAGCAAACTGAAAAATCAGTTATTCCCACAGCTGTAGGACACACTCTACATCTAGTCAAGTCAATGACAAGGCTCCCTGTGACTTCAGTGGTTAAGGATTGAGCCGTTAGGTATGCTTTTTAATTGAGTCAATCGTAAGTAAATTCAGGACTGGAATGTCTGACCTACCCTAATATACAGCCAGCCCTAGAATTCTTCCACAAGGGCAGGATTGAGCCTTGGATGGATATAAACTCTTCAAGGGTATTAAGATATTTCTCTTAAAGTAGTCTATATGGTCCATGTATAACATACTGAAATAAGTAATGATACTAAAACTTAGGAATTTAGAGATACTGAAGGTTATAATTCCGGTATGCTAAAGTTTTGTCTCTTTGCAAATGTGACTGCCATGTTAATGAATTTTGGTAACAGGAGACAAATTTTATTAATGCAGCATGAAAGCTCTCTGTTGCATCTTTTGTTTTGTAATACTGGAATTGTTAAGTGTTAAATGAACTTCACCAGCTGATATAACACACCATTTGCTGCACAAACATTCAGTTTCTGTTTATGAATCGCAGCTTTTTACAAAAAGGTCAAATAACATAGAATGGTTGTGATTTACAGTTTTCTGCTTTCTTAAAACAAGGTAAAGCTGCTTAAAAATATACTGAGTAATCATTGGTGTATTTACCAAACAAGGCCCCGCATGTGGCCATTACAGATCAACATCTGCCAGTCATACCATCACCTCATAAATATATCTAAAAACTGTGTTTTCCTTTCTGGACAACACATTAATTAGCAAGTTTGCCGAGTAACATACACTTGAGTGACAGCTGTCCAGGAGTTGCTATGTGAACTGGCATTTTGTAAGTGGCTCCACTGTCTTCTAAAAGATTTACAATTGAGTCATAAATAGGTTGAAAGCTCTTAGGGTTTTATGCAGAACTTACAATTGTGCAGGAGAAACAAGGAAGACTCTATTTTTAGTATTTCTTTACAGTTCCTGAAAGAAAATAACTGTTCAATGCACCTGATAGCAGTACCTATGTTTAAATAAATATTATGTATGGAATCATTTAAAAAAAAGAAAAAGCGTTTTATTGTCTGAAACGCAAACTCTGTTTTATTTAAGAGTCTCTTTGGTGCATGAGTGTTATTGAGAACTATTTGATGATAGATTTGGGGCCCGATCCTGTGGGTGATGATTCTAAGTGCATATTATTTCACATAGGCTCAGACCCATTGACAGGCTTGGCTCATAGTTTGCACTTTGGCCATTTATGCTGAACTACCATGATTACTCTACGTAGAACAATAACAGCAAATTCTGTTGCAGTCACTTAACCACAAACTGTACTATAGTGCTAAACTGCCAGCACTGTGTTCGTTCAGGGGCTGCCAGCATTTCCATTATAGAACCCAAATTTCAGGGATTTATAACTCCGCCATTAAAATGTGCTCCAGGCTGAAACGTGCATGGAAGGTCTCAGTACTGGAGTAAATTAAAACTTTTTTTAGGCATATGCTCAAAAATAAAAATCATGTTTTTGTAATAATTTTAAAACACGTTTGCTAGTATTAGATGTCTTATGGGACTGCTGTATTTTGTTTTGAATGAATTTTTGAAGGCCTTTGGTCTCTTCTTTGGGTTTTGATTTTGTGTATATCAACTAAAACCACACATATCTTACTATGGTACACTTCTTTACAAATCTGTCCTTTTCCCCTTTCTTTGTATGAACGCTATATTTACTGCTAGGATAGTGTTCAGAATAAAACAAAACAAAACCCTTAAAAGAAATTTGCTAATGGAGATATTTATACAGTACTTTGTGAATGAATGAGAATCTATGACTCTAATGTCAAGGTATGAAAAAACTTACATTTATTTGTAATTTAATACCCTTAGAATGAATCCACTCCACGAATACAAAGTATTAATAATAAACATAACAAATGAATATCATTTTCACATAGTTGCCATGTTACTAACGTTTATGCTAGAATAATTGTGCCTATGCCTCAGACATAAACCCTGACACCATATTGATGTCATGAAGCTTCACTAACATGCTTCCACATCCCCCTCCCCATCCACAAAATCGGGCCAGGGGCTGGGGGGTAATAGGTGCCTACATAAGGCAGAGCTCCTAATATAGGGACTGTCACTATAAAATCAGGACACCTGGTCACCTAATGCACCCCTACCACCATCATTTACGAACACAATAATACCTTTGTGACATTGGATGCACACAGGTGAGGGAGCTGTTCCCTGCAATGTTCATTTATCTGTGTATTGATTTAGACCCTGATCGTGCAAAGTGCTCCATGCACACAGTAGTCTCATTAACGTCAAGAAGGGAACAGCTGTTATGAGAGGGGTCCAAAGGTAATAAACTGGTTTGAGTACAGATCACTAGCATTTTCTGTGGCCTTTTCTAGGGAGTCTGCTTGTTAGGGCAACTTATACCATTGTCCTGCTAGACGTTTCTTTCTCCTCTGCTGGTCAAGTGATGCCTACTATGGTAATAAATAATCACCCGATTTAAAAAAAAAAAAAAAATTTCCCTCCTTGATGTGAAAGCTTTAAACATTAGGTGTTTCTAGAGCGTTTGAGACAATACCCAAGCATCTGCCTTACTGAAGTATAATAAATGCACACAGTTAGGTTCTGCTCCTTCATCTTGTTGCACTTGCATGACACCCTGCACATATGTGGAGCCTCATTGACTGCAGTGGCTATCTGCATGGAGGAAGGGGATTGATTCAATGGCTTCTGATCCTTATGAAAAATTTCAGTGTAGCTCAGAGCTGCGATCATGCAAGTGCTGCAGCATGTGCTTAACTGTAATCATCTAAGTAGCTCCAGTGGGACTATTTGCATGCTTAAAGTTAAGCATCTGCTTTATCACTTCAGTAGATTGGGCCCTTAGATATTAAGTTCTGCTTTGCAAATAAATGGAGCTTAACGTTAAGAAAACAAAAGGAGTACTTGTGGCACCTTAGAGACTAACAAATTTATTTGAGCATAAGCTTTCCTGAGCTTATGCTCAAATAAATTTGTTAGTCTAAGGTGCCACAAGTACTCCTTTTCTTTTTGTGAATAGAGACTAACACGGCTGCTACTCTGAAACCTGTCGTTAAGAAAACACTTCCTTTTAAAAAAAAAATGTTGACAACCAATCCCCCTCCCCTCACACTCATACTATTTGGAGTTTGAATTTTTTCATTGAGTCTGTTGTATGAATATGTTGGTGGGGTTTTTTATTTTTAGTTTATTTTTGGTGAACAAAATCCAGTGAATTCCAATTACCTGCGAACAATAATATAAAAATGTAAACCTACATTTGACATTATTGCTTGCAATATATTTGAAAATGTTTGCATTCAGCCAGTATTTATTTGCGAATGATGTTTTTATGGGCTTTGTTGGTGACTGTAAATAAAATGTTTGTGTTCTGTCCAGTTGTGGCAATAAATGATTTTTTTTTATTTTATTTTTTTTAGTTTGCATTACAAACAATGCAGTTATTGTATAAAAGCTCCTTCAGTTTCTGACAGGCAAGTACTTATTTTCAGTTTGATGTGTTTTGTCTACTTTTTGACCTATGAGCGCTTTTCAGTGTAATCTGATATTTCTTATTAACCTATTACTCGGCTTAAAAAAAAAAGAAAAAAGAAAAAGCTAATTATAAACATATGTAGGTTGTAGACTTGACTACCTTTATCAGAATCAGACAGTTATTAAGAACATACTTTAAAGTGATAACAGAAATTATTATATTAATGATGATGTAACTTGAAACCAAGCATGAGAGGAAGTTCACATGCCCACTTTGATTCTTAGAGCCAGCTTCAACTAGGTCTTTAAAAAATAATTTTTAAAAGTTGTCCTTTAAGGATTGAATGAGAGAAGTATTCAGGAATCGGCAGCTCAATAAGAATCACATTTCCTGTTTTAACATTTGGGTAGTTACTGGCCCTGCTGCTCGCTTTCAAGCTCACCATAAAATAGGTGTTAATCATGATACCTATTCTTTGGCCCCTTTAGTTGAAGTTATATGTCCAGAGTCCTGTTGAGAGGTTAGAGTTCAGAGGAGGTTGTTAGCTATCAAGGAATGTTGCCTGTACTACTTTAGTGCCCTGTGAACTGAGTCCCTCATTGATTATATTTATATGAGACTCAATTCTGCAAGGTGATGATGTGGACTTCTCCTCCCTCACTGAAATCAATGGGAGCTCAGGGGCACTCTTCACTTTGCAGTATCAGGCCCAGAAGGAAACAACATTCTATGGAATCAGCTATTGTAGGTGACAAAAATGTTCTTAAATCCTAAATGTGTGGGTGTGCATCGTTTTTAGTGAGATGGCAAATATTCCAGGTTACCTCTAGTCGTGATAATAATTAAGCACAGTAGCATACAAAATAAGTGTAACATTCTGATCCTGAGAGGTGCTGAGCATCCATAATAACCACAGGTCCCAAGTGAATGAATTTAAACGAGGTGGCTTTACTTTGGGATATCTCTCACTGACTCTTGAAAGGCGCGGGGCCAAATTGTTTTCTGAAACCAATGAGCGTTGTTGTATCCATGTAACTGAGAGCTTAAGTTGGTCCTCAGTATGTTGTAATGTGAGGTAGGCAGTCAGTTAAACATGGGGTCTATCTGAGTAATGGAAGCATGGTCCTTTCGGTATGTTTACTAATGGGATTTCAGTTATATTGTTATGGTTTATCATAATTTGAAACAAACTACTCATATCCAGTACTATAGTTCAGTGTTGTGTTTCTTAGTTCTGGGAGCCAGCTTTTTTTCATGCCCTAAACTAAACAATCCAGCACAGACCATGGTCTGCAGAGATGATACAGTACTATAGCATTAATTCTGCAGGGTTTCCCTCCTCTCCTTTCTTCTCTTCCTTCCCTGCACATAACCCTGTGTATGTTAATAGTATGAGGGATATTAAATGTCAATCTTGCTGTATTCCTCTGCAAGTTCCTGGGAGAGATGATTGAACAGCTTATCCCTGCAATCACTGTAATCAGTAAGTAATGACCTAACATCCCATTAGATGATATGAGCTGGAATCAGTAGAAAACACTAGTTAACATTGGTAGCTTGCCACCCAAATAAGGTGGAAGGTTAGAGTTAATGAGCCACACACTTGGAATTAGAAGAGGTGGAAGATTTACTAAATCAGCCTACTTGCAGTGGCCAAAAAGGAAACCTGGAGTGTGAAACAAACAATGGTTTGAAGCGAGGTGCTTACAACATGGCAGCAGTAAATATACCATGTATCTTGTGCACTGCCAGAGTTCAGCAGCATAAATCAAGTCTTGAAAATCTAGGATTTACAACCGACAGTTTTCAAAAAACCAGAGTCTGATTTCTAACAGCACAGCGAAATGGATGCTAGCAACTGAAACTCCAATGATATCATTAATGTTCCAAGGAAGGGCTTTCTTGCATTAAGCCGTGGTCCCTGGGGAAGATATCCCAAAAGAAAGAGGATTTCTTAATGACCTTGCACCACTGAGCCAGTGTGTGCCACCAGGATAGGAAGCTTTACAGCAGCACTTCTATAGTGAGTACTGTTGCAACTCTCATTGTCACTGAAAGTGGATGTCAATACAAGCATCAATACTGAAGCGTGCACGTCAAAGACATAGGAGGGAGGACAGGAAAGGCATTAAGTGTTCTCCCCTCTCATGGGAGCGTCCACATGTGGTTGGAACTTGACTGAACTTGGGAACCTGCAAGTTATGAGTCCCCGTGGAACAAATTTTACACTGACTTAAAAAACCTCTGACAACCCCACTGACAAGTAGAGGCACAGAATTTGGCCCTGTAATTCTTAAAGCTAAAGCAGTTGAAATGTACTGTTAAGTAGTTTAGCAGATCATGGAATGGTGTGCAATGGTGGTCTAGATATTTTCTATTTCATATTTAACTCTGTGTCCAGTTAAACAGAAATAAGAGTCAGTTGTTTGTTTGAATAGGTTCCTGCTCTGTATGTTATGTTTTTATTTTTCCAACTTTTTTTAAAAAAAGGAAGATATAAAAATGCAGCTTTCACTATCATAGGAATTGTAATTAAATGCATATGCTAGTAAGTAGTTAAAGTGTGTTTAGGGTCTGTTAAGTGACTATATATAAAAAAGTTCCTTCTTAACCAAAACATCTTATCTCTTATTTATTCCACGTAATATCTGATTGCTTCTGCAACAAAAATAGGATTTTGCTACTTTGCATTGCAGAGTCAACACACCTATGAGAGAGTGAGCTAGATTTTATTGTCTTATTATGTTTTTTACCCTTTACAAAATATTCACCTTGAGGCGTACAGAAGTGATTCCAGCTTGACTTTTAGATTGTAGGTTATGTCTGTAGCACTGGTGGTTAGAAAATATCACTTATAAACTGAGCACATTTGATCTGGACCTATTGAAAGACAGTAAATATAAAGCTCAACAATTTATTCAATCACTTCAAAGTAGAACTATGCTGGGAAAAAAAAGGAGGAGTTTAGTTTATTTTAAAAACTGTCTTGTAATGCTTCCTGGGCCAAATTTTCAGAAGAACTTTTAAAACTTTGTCCCTGTGGTTCTTTGGATTCTCAAAACCCTGGGGTCTGTGCGTGCACATCCTTTGCACATACTAACCACATAGATATCTGCCAAATTTTCATGTGCACACATGACTTTCTGTGTGTGTAAAAACTGGCATGTTCCAACCTGCGCGCCCAGAAATTTGTGCCTAAAAAACATCAGGCCCACATTTAGACACTGGGTTGAGATCACTTTGAAAATGAACCTGGATATACTGGATATAAATGTTTGTTGTGTTTTCTGTAAGATAGTGGATTCATATCAGAAGATCTAATGTAATTATAAACTGGTAAAACTTAGGTATTCTAAAATGTTTCTCTGTCTCTCTCTTTGCAGCACAAGGGTGCATACATAATAACAGGAGGTTTTGTACAAAAGTTCTTTCTGGGCCTGACTGGCTCATGCTGGTTTTCATTCCCCCTCCTTCCTCCCTCCCATTCTCTCTCTCTCTCTCTCTCTCTCTCTCTTTTTTTTTTTTTTTAGTTGTAGAAAGTTGAGTTCCATCCCAATTATTAAATCTTCGGAGACCATTCCCACATGGTTCTGTAAATGGTAGCTTCAGCCTGAGTTCTTTCATCTCTTTTCCTGCTCTCCTGGCTTGACAGTTGAAAAGGTCTGACTGTGCCACACAATGGTTTGATTGGTTTCTCTAGGGGAGGCTTTTCCCTGCCTCATCATTCGCCAGGCAGGTGGACCAGAAAGTCTCTTGATTCTTTTGTTGCCTCTCAAAGTCCGAAGTCTTTGACTGAATAAATCCTCCGTCATGGGATAATTTGCTAAGAGGAGACTGAAAGATGTGAGAGAAAAGCTTCACTACTTGGGTGCTGAATTAATGAAATAACTGGGCCTTAGAGTTTGCAATTGAAAAATCACCAGGAATGCAGTGGGTGGAGACAGACTTCAGAATGCAAGTCTGCTATTTCCCCATAATAAAGTAGGAGAGCTTTAAGTGGTATTACTAAGTAAGTTGGCTTGTCTGGAGGCCTCTGGTTATTTGCATTTGTAACCACATTTGCAGGGGAAGCCTGGGCAAAATAAAAGCCTTTTTGGTGCAGTGTCTAGTTAATCATTAGATTATTACGAGGGGATGGAAAGAATTCCATATGACAGAACTAGGGTTGAGTTAACACAGGACGAAAAGTAATTTACAGATAGGCTGTCCTCAGTCATCTTTGTAGACCCTGATAAGGTTTCATTTCAGAATGGATAGGCGACATTTCCACTTACGGGCCCATTCTGCGACACCTGTGATAACAGCTTCTGGATCCTAATTGAAATTGGTTTCAAAATGGATTTTCACTTTTCTCTGTCTGTGGAAAATATTGAATGGACTCAGAGCTGCCACAGAGAATCCCAGACCTTGGAAAATGGAGCAGGAAGCCAGGATCATCTTTCATAACAGTGTCGATGATATGACAGTTTTGTTATCTGTCTTATTAATGAAATCATTGATCACCTGATGAGGGAGATAATAAACCACATTCTGCTGCCATTCAGGAAGCACAATTAGAGTGTTTAAAATATGGAAGAGAAAATGATGAAACTAAAATGTTTAAGGCCTCTTTAAAACTTTTTGTTTAAGATTTTTAGACAGCAATTTCTTAGACTATAAAATACAAAGTGCTTCTTGATTGCCTTTAAAATAAAATAAACCTATACTGTATTTAAAGATTTAACTGTTGTGTTTTTTAAAAAATAAGTGCACTGTCTAAATTAATGACATTAAGTTGTCATAGAAGAGTAAAATGGCAATGGAAACCCAAATGAACTCAGAAACAGTGAAACTCAGTTTTTGGTGAAGTAGAATTGCAGCCCTCAATAGTATCTGTACACTGAAATATGCAAATTCTAGTTCGTCTTATAGTGAATTTCCACTTATGATGGAGCTTTTCATGAAAATAATTTTTTCATTACAAAATGGATTTCACTGTGAATCTTAAAGTGTAAAGCTACTTAGATGTTTTGAAAAAAAAGTTTAGTTTTTTATATGAACAGAATTGTAGCAATCAAAAAGCAAACAAATATAATAAATACATAATCTGCCCTAGAAGAAAAAAAGAAAAATGGGCACACAGACTCACAAAAAGTAAAACCTGATAGAAATTGGGTTTATTTATTTATATATTCTTTTTAGAAATTATTTGGGAAAGAATAGAATCTGTTGTTTGTATGGTTGTTCTGTATTCCTTTAGGAAGGGATAGTTTTTCTGGGGAGGGATGTCGGTGACTTCTCATATTTCACTGTGAATTGTATCCTAGGTGTTTCTTCATTCTCTCTGCTAGCGTGGGTCAATCAATCCCCCTTTCTGAGCTTGAAAGAGGAGCTCTGATCAAAGGCTTTAATGATGTCACTGATCTCTGATGATTGATTAGGAACAGAAGTTCTGGAGCATTTTGCATGTCCGTCTTTTCCTTATCACTTCAAATCCATTAGTGCCTACCATTAGGGTAGCTCTAAATCAGCAAATATATGTATATATATAAAAGAACGGTACAGCTGGCTGGGTTTTTTAACCCCCTTCATTATAAATGTCATTCTCTTTTATTTACTAGGTGAAATTATGTTTAGATTTCAACTTTATTGTAACCTGAGTGGATTTGAGAATATTGCAAAGTGAAACTTCCTGAGCCTAATATTCCTCTCACTTACCTACTCTCACAGATTTAAATCAGTGTAACTCTACCTTAGTATAACTGAGAGTAAAATCATGTCCGTTATTTTTATTTCTTTGTAATGCCATCATTCCTCTTTAAGACCCACCCACTTTCCTTGACAATTACTGAATGACATTTTAAAGTCGTACATAAAGATTAAAAAAAAAATGTAGATACATTTTCATGCCAGCTCAATTCTAGAAAGAATGTGTCTTGTTAAGCCAATTTCTTAAAAGGGGGGAAAAAAGCAAGGGTTGCAGGATTGGGCCTTAAGGTCTTGATTCTGAATTCATGGAAGCGTAAATCAAGAGTAGTACCATTGAAATGTGGTATGAAACTCCCGGAATCTGGCCCTAAATATATCACTCTGACAGAGTGTTGCCATTTGAATGATGGAATTAAAAAACAAAACAGAAAATCTATGAACGCTTTCAATGAATTACTTTGGTAAAATCAAGCTTTCATATGAGTAATAATTTAAGTGTTAATGTTATTTTAGTGCATTTCTTCCCCCTTGCCATTTGATAGAGTGGTTCATCGCTCCCTCTCTTTTTCTCTCTCTCTTCCTTTTTTTTTTTTTTAAACTGTTGTGCATTTCACACCAGGAGGTGACAAGTCTTGTGATTGCAGCAGAGGCAACTGAAAGAAAGTAAAAAGAGTTCTTTTTTTTTTCTGGTGCTGGCCCATGAACATACCATAAAAATTGAATTAGACACACCTAGAGTTGGGATTGATTGCATCTTGAATGGGAAATTAGAACATCTGAAAAAATTCCTTTTTGGATGGACAGAAGCACAAAAAGGAAAAGTTGGATGGAAACCAGAAAAGAACTGTGAATCACTATTAAAGTTACTTTGTAGGGGTTACCATCGGTTGTCAAAGAAAATTGCCTCCGGCTTGTTTATAGCTAATTCCCTCTATAGAAAACTTCAATTTGTGGACTGGCCTCTGAACGGGATTGATAACTCTGTTTATAGACCCGGATGAGTATCTAAAGATAACAGATAATGCAAATGAGCCTTTTTTTTTTTTTTGATAAGCCCGTGAGGCAATTATGGATACAACTTGGTTGATGGATTCAGAGTGCCTTTTCACAGGTTATAGATTTTCTTTGCATTATCGTTTTTCTTTGCAGTGTTAGAAAAACAAAATCAAAGTCACTCGAATAGAATAGAACTAAAAAGATGGCACAGCTGATATAACTAGCTTTTCCTACCGCTTGTAAACATAGTGGATCAGATTAAAAAAAAATACACAGGCAGTCCTCAACCTCCTCTGGAAGAAATATGATTTGATAAAATGTGAAGCTCAATATTCAATTTACAGTTTCATCCAAAATGGGTAAAACTAGATGTCCCATGGGAATTCAAGCCCACTCTAAATTGAATTTAGATTAGTGCTCTTTGTAAACTGTGAATTAGTGAATTTAGTGCTCTTTGTAAACTGTTTCTGCTTTTATTTCAAATGCTGACTTGTATTATAGAAAAGAAAAGCTAAATTCTTATCCTGTGAGCTGCTTTGAGCCTCCTGTGTGGTGCTGAGGGTGCTCAACGTCTTTCTGGATTAGGCCCTTAATCATAGATCACGTCTATAGCTGACTGTGGGTTTTGAGATGGGGCATGGAGGTAGCTGGGCAAAGTCAGAAAGCAGCTGTTCTGTGTGGCATGTTTCTCTCTCAGCTCTGTGTACTTTCTACTGATGAGCATCTTGGAAGTTTCTGCTTCTCAGAGCAGAATTAGTTCCTGTTCTGTGAGGCCCATTGGAGGAGGTCTCAGAACACAGGTACAGCCAGAAGACCAATGTCAGCACGGCCACTGAACAAACATTCTGCCAGTGCAATTAGAGCTGCAGTAGCAGAGAGGCATCCGCTCCCTGCAGATGTCCTGAGATCTGTGGGATTGGACCCAAAGTCGGTAGGTCCTCAGGCTACGCACAACACCCTGTTCCCTCTGTAACCGGCATTACCTCCTTTCTCCTTTCCTTCTCCTTCCACAAGGACAAAATTAGACTCTGAGTTTGTGACTTAGCATTTATTCTCCTTGTGGAGAGGGGATAATTGGCCTTAATTCTTTATCAGACCTTGGGAAAAAAATGAGAGGCTCATTGATAGCTGGACTGAGTACACTAGCTAGAATTAGAAACGCATGACTCCAAGGGTGTTCAAGGACAGCACCGTGGTGAGAATTCCAGTATGGGGAATTCCAGTAACTGCTGGCAGGAGAGAGAATTTTCCTGTCTACCAGTCCTCCTGGTTGTGGGGTAAGGAACAGGAGTACTCTCATCTAGTTCATCTCCACTCTCTAGTCCCTTTCCAACCATATATTTTTGTTTGCTTTTGTCTGCTTTGTATGTGTTGTTTGTTCTTTCTCCACTTCAGACTTGTCTTTGTTTGCTCCTCATTGTCTTTCTGGGGTGTGTCTCCTTGCCATTCTGTGAAACCTCCCTTTCTTTGCCCTTATTCTGCTCACACACTTCTCACACTTTCAATCCTAGGATCATGCTGATTTACTGCTTGCTATGGACTGTAGTTACAATGGGTTTCAGAGTAGCAACCATGTTAGTCTGTATTCGCAAAAAGAAAAGGAGGACTTGTGGCACCTTAGAGACTAACAAATTTATTTGAGCATAAGCTCTCGTGAGCTACAGCTCACTTCATTGGATGCATGTAGTTACAATGTGAACCTGACATTACTCTTGTAAGTTTCACTTTGCTGGACTTGCTGGACAAGCCAAACAGGAACCGGGAAATGACAAAAGTAGGTTTCTGGGTCTTACTCAACACACATTCTTTCCCGTTCCCTGTGAATGGGGGCTACGCTTTTAAAGACTTGTTTATTATAATTCCAAACAGGGAACACAATTCAGAGAACATATAATGCATATTGTTCCAATACATAACATACGAAATTTATGCAGTGAGATTGAAAAACAATGATACAAAAGACAGTAGGATGCCACAATTGAAACAATTCAGTTGAATTCATAAATTAAACTCATATTTTAATTTTTAAAATAGATCTGTGTTTCGTGTTGAATGCATATCTTGGTCTCTCAAGTCCTTATCCGTAGCCCACTGAAACCAATGGGAAGGATTGCTATTGATCTCAATATGCATTGAATCAGGCCCTTAAATTCTAAATCTTGTTATGTAATCTTCTATTGCCCTTACTCTAGTATTTTTCTCTTTTAGCTAGTTAGTGGTCAGAGGTGAAGAGCATCCCCAGCTCCCATTGACTTCTGTGGGAGTTGTGGGTAATCAGTTACCTTTGTTACTGGCTTATAATTTTTATCCCTGTTGTGTGGCTCAGTCCTGCACACAGAGTCCTTGCAGCTCTCTTGTTGAAGTCCATTTTATATGATGAGCTAACAAATATTAACTGTGTAAATTAATTACCGTTCAATTGTTATACTTCAAAATTATTCATTGCCGTTTGAACTACTCTGCACTCCAGAGAGTTAAAGGGTAGAGCTAGGAGGCCTGATTCTACCCCAGTGAAGTCAGTGGCAAAGCATCCATTAACTTCCATGGGAGCAGGACAAGATCCAAGAGATGTAATTGGGTGGCCAAGGGACACTGATTTTTTATTTTTTAAATAAAGTTTAAATGCTTGTCACAAAGGGCTGATTTTGGACAAGCAGTTTCTAGTCTGTTGCCTTTTAACATTTTTGTAGTTGCAAAATATTTAACAGAAAACAGTATAATTTTGTTCATTTCAGAAGTTGGACACTTCTCAGTTAATTCAAAATGATTTTTTAAAAAAATCTGTGTTTGAGTTGTTTTTATGTGCTGAGTTACTTCTTATGGAGAGCTAGAGCAATTGGACACTTTTCTTTCAAATACCATGAAATGCATGGGATCAGGAGTATATCTATCAAAAAACCCTCCCAAAATAATTGTGTATGGAACTGGAATCCTTCAGGGATTGTTCCAAGTCCATATCATGTTCTTGAGGGCTACATTAGCAGATGAGGAATGGAAAATAAAGATGCAGTATCCAGCAACCTCCCTGGTAAATCCATACTTAAGGAGAATGAATTGTTCCATTGTACACCTGAATACGATTTCAGTTAAGTGATGATCATCAGGCGTTATGGCTCACTAAATTGTGAGAGATGTGTTTGGCCAAACTTATCCTTTTAGATCTTCACCAATTGACCTTCCAAGAATGTAGATTTTTGGGGGGCATATGGCAAACCCTTGAGTCATTTATAGCTTGAGCCTGTGAAGTGCTGTGCACCCTCATCTACAGTTACTTTAATGGGGGTTGAAAGTGCTCAACATCTTGGAGGACTGAGCCTCTTCAAGCGTACAGCTTATATCTCTTAGAGGTGAGCAACATTAAAAACTGGGTTTGTTCCCTCTTGATTCTTTATGATGCATAAAGAATGCCTGAAATATTTTTAAGGATTTTTCTCTGCTTGTTTTTTACCTTAACAATATCAGGAATGTCCACTTTGGTTTGCTGGAGGACTTTCAGAGTACGTATATTGTCAGCTGCCTTGCTTTAAGTGAAGTGAGGGGTGTTGAATCCTTAACAAAGGTTTCCTTTCTTCAAAATGTTAAATAGTCCTTGAAGTTAAATAGGTGATAGCAAAAAGAAAGACCCAAAAAGTTTAAAGGCTCTGAGTGAAAATCTCTTCCCCTCTCAAGGTATGTCTGCACTGCAAATTAAGATGTAATCATAGTGTGGGTATGTGTACCCATGATAGCTTTACCCTAGCTATCGTGGGTAATGGTAACAGTGAAAACACGGTGGCATAGACCCTGGCACAGTCTAGCAACCAAAGTACATAACCACGGTCCTTGATTGGCTTGCAGTGGGGCAGCTAGCCTGTGCTGAAGTCCTTGTTGGCATGTGCTCGCTACTGTTGTTATCTGCACTAGCTAGATTAAAGCTCGCCTTAATTTGCAGAGTTGGCCAATTTCCTCTCTCTTGACTCTTGTGATGTCATCTTTTCACTCCAGGCTAGATAGAATGATTTAAAAAAATCATTAAAAAAATACACAGATAGGGTTAGAATATGGTCCCCAGATATATTAATTTTTTCTTCATAGATGTCCCAACTCTCTAAATTTACTTCCAAAAGGAAACAGGCTAGGAAGAGTGGGTGATGGTGGAGATTTATAAACATTCAGTAATCATGTGACTAGTATCATATGCTCTAGATTATCAGCGTATCTACATATACGTAACTAGAGCAAGTAGGAAGAGAAGGAAAGAGTAAAGAGCTCAGGAGTTAGAGTTTGTAACAGACACTGTTTAACTCAATAAGAAGTGCACATTTTCTGTTGTATAAGGATATTCTCATAGGGGTCCAATTCATCAAAAAAGTAGCGTTCATTCTGCAGATGCGTACCCATGACCTTAAAAAAAAAAAAAAGTGGGGGAGCACTTGAAATGTTAATGTCACAGGAAGTTATCCTGGAACTAAAATTTAGCGAGAGCTAACAGGTGTGTACTGGGTCCCCCCAGTCCTTGCTTTGCATTTCTTTGTTTACTAAAATGCTCCACTTTCTTTGTTCAATACCTATTATTGTATTATCTGCCCTGAAATGGGAACGGCGGGCATGTAGATAAATTCATTGGGAGGTCCTCCAGTTCCACAGCTGTTTATGTAATCTCATTTATTTCTCTGGGGCAATACTCTGTGTTTAATATTTTGTAATTTCTTATACTGTGTGAAGTATCCTTGTCCCCCTGTAGCACCAGGATCCTAGGAGTAGAAGAGAGGTGGTGATGCTTTTCTTTCTTTCTTTCTTTCTTTCTTTCTTTCTTTCTTTCTTTCTTTCTTTCTTTCTAGAAGACCACCATTACAGAGCTTTGCCAGATCAGACCCTCTCTACACTGTTATAGACCTAAAATAACATAAAATGTGCACTAGTCATGATAAGCAGTTATGGTTGGATTATAAATTATTTTGAAATTACCACATTTCTGGGGTTGGCCAAATGATAATTAAAGAAGCATCTTGTGGAGCAAGTATAAATAGGGGTCTGTCAGTGTCTGTCTTATTAGACCCCTCTTTTGGTTTGGTTTACAGGGCTATGTGATACAGTGTATTTATGTGGTAGTATTTTATTTCTGCAGACCTGTGTTCAACTATTGGCCAGGTCACAGTTCAAAATGAGTTTTGAGGTCTCATCTTTGTCTCTGTTGGACATTTGCAGATGTCAGAAAGCCATCTAGGAATTTCATTTCTTTGCTTAGAAGGCACCCAGGATTGGAGAAACAGGAGAGTTTGCGGTTCAGAATGGGGTGTATTAGCAGAGCAGTCTGTGGAAGCTTAATCACTGCAGATCATATATTCAAAGGACTGCATTTTTTGTGAGTCCATCCAGTTAGGGATACAAAAACATGCATTTCAAATACATGTGCAAATACCTGGCACCTGCAAATGAATGCACAAATGGATGTGCTTGTAGATATTTAGCACTGAATTTTATATCAGTTTTGTGTCAGTTTATATCAGTTTTATGGAATAACCAGTGTTATTCCATCCAAATTAAAATAGACTGTCATAGTTCATATAGTAGTGGATTAGACTCATTCTCTATTGATTTAAATCAAGAATTGCTATCAGTTCAACATTGAAACCTTGCCACTTGGTAATAAATCTGGCTATAATGACTATTAGTGTTTCATAATACAGTATTTAGTAAAACTTGGAATGCTATATTAATTTCATTTGGACTTTGTATAGTAAGCATAATGTGTAGTAGTAACACTGTATTCAGTGTATACATTTCAGAGTAAGACTAATATGGTTGGTAAATCTTGTGGGGGTGCTTGAATGCAGGGGTTGTGGAAGGCCTACATCATGAACATTCTCTTGTATGGGGGAATGAGAATGCTGAATTGACATTTAGGGAACTCTACACCTCTTAAGCATGACCAAGTTGAGTCCATGTCAGATCTGATTGGGGAGTGAGGTGGATATTGGCAGAGGTCATTGAGTTTGTGATTTCATCACCAGCTGGTGACTAAAACAGCCCTGCCCTTGCCCATCAATGTAGGGTAGATTCCATTTTCTTCCATGTAAGCCCTTTTTAGTTCTTTACACAAAGTCTGTGTAATTGGGTGGAGTGAATTTCATCCTATATTGTGTTCTAAACTGTTCTTAATCTAGCTTTATATATTTTTATATATCTAAGAAGTCAACATTTGAAGAATGACTGCTTGATTGTAATGTGCATGATCTGGTTTTAAACTCCCCAAATCAACAAAATTTAGATTTCACGTTGACTACCTCCTTGTTGTACCTAGGTGGTGTAGATCATATATGGTGCAAACCTGGAATCATATATGTATATGCATAAGTGGTTGCAGGATTGGATGCATGTTATAGTTTAAATCACCAGTTGAAGAATGGAGTTCTAGATTCATAGAATTTACAGATGGACTAGATCTGTTGGGTCATCTTGTACACTTCTTTGTGTCAGTGCAAGTCTAAATAAATTGCTCTATTCTGGTACAATATTTTAAATAAAGTAGGATGAAGTGGCACCTTTAATTCTAAATTTACATGCCTTTGTGATCAAAAGCCTCCTTTTTATATAGTTTTTGCTCATTTCCTGGGAATTGCTATTAAGTCAAGATTTACTCCAATATTTAGGAGTAAATATCAGAGGCACATGTAAGTAAATGTGAGAGGCATATATTTAGGAGCTAACATTTCTCATCAACAATGGACATTTTTAAAACATAATCAAGCATGCTACAATACAAATTCTCTTAGAGCTCTTAGAAGTGTTTATGAAAGTGACTTTGTGGTAAGTAGCTGGAACCACATTAGGCACTTTTAACCAATTTTATAATAGCTTTCAAACTCTTTACATTGTTAGACAGTGCATTTCTCATACTTCACAAACATTGTGCTAAACATTTCTGGTTTAGTTTTCACCATAACGAAGGACTCCTTTGTTAATTGGCATCATTGAAATTTTGGTAAAACGTTAAATTATTTTGGGGAAAGCTGCCGTAAAAGAGACCTTCTTCAGTCATTCCAGTTATTTTCATTTATAAATTGATTTCATTTGATAAGTACAGAGCTCAATCTATACAGAATAAAAGAAGTGAGCTACATTGTGTCTTTGATCCATGTATACCACTCCCAGGCATGTCATTAGAATCATAGAATATCATGGTTGGAAGGGACCTCAGGAGGTCATCTATTCCAACCCCCTGCTCAAAGCAGGATCAATCCCCAATTTTTGCACCAGATCCCTAAATGGCCCTCTCAAGGATTGAACTCACAACCCTGGGTTTAGCAGGCCAATGCTCAAACCACTGAGCTATCCCTCCCCTCCATTAGGAAGTGTGTGAAAAAATTAAGGTAGTCATATAATTCTTTTTGAATGCTTAACAATGCTTTATACACCTTCTGTGTATTAAGCCTCTATCGTCTTTGTTAGGGCCTGGCCCCAATCATACAGCATGTATGCAGGCAAAATTTCCACTGATTACAGGATCAGGCAGTCTGGAAGCAGAGGACTTGTTACAGCAAAGCAGCAGCTTAACAACTACTGGGAACACCTACTGAGGTTTAGTGCCTTTGCACAGCTGCCCTTTTAGTCTCCTATCGTGGCAATCTCCTCTGACCCAGCGGTTAAGCAGCATTTAACTTCCAATCAGATTTCCCAAAGGGAAGGTTCAGGAGCTGCTGGGGAGCAGGCTGTGGTGTATGACTGCTCCACAGCTGCATCTCCTGCCTCTGGTTTTGCCCATTAAACCAGGTGGAGCCCAAGCCCTTTGGGAGGGGCTTCCATGGGGTTTGAGGCCTGATCCACAACACAATGACGTCAGTGGGAATCTTTTCCAAGGGGCTTTAGATCAGCCCCCTTAGAGAACAGGAGCATCATCCCATGGATGTTGGCTTCTTCAGAACTGTCTCCTCTCCATGCTTGGAAATAGAGGGGAAAATATGGCCCTTAATGACTGTTGAAAATAAATAATTAGGAATAACTCAGCATGTAGGCTAACGTGTTTTGGTTATGGTGTGTTTTGTATGTGCTAAATGTTTCTACTCTCCTGTGACCTGCCATCTTTGCTGAGTCTCTCTCACTACTTCCTTGTGTAAACACTGGGAATTAGAACAAGGAAATAGGCCTCCAGTTTGAATTCTCTTGCATTCCACAGAAACGGACTACCATGTGAGTTCCTTTTGTGTCTTTTTAGTGATGAAGCCCCGGCGTAGAAAGTGTTCATTTTTATCTTTAGTGCTTCCCTTTATTGCTCGGATTATGCATAGGGTGAGAATTATTAGCCTATAGGTGATGTATAGTGAAGTGATTTAAGTAATTCAAAAAACATGGTTTATGCAAACACTTAACACTGACGTACAGCAGAACCAATGATTTTTGTTTGCATCATTGGGTCCAGAAAAGATCAATCAATCCTTGTCACGGTAATGGGGCCGTAATCATGCTCTTTTGTGGTAACAGTGTTTGAGTACACTTTTTCTTCTCTATAGATCATGTACCAATAAGACAACAGACAAAACTAATAAATGCACACACTCTCACAGGTGATGTTTACTTAAGGAAAAAAAAGTATAACACGCTAGTTTTTCTAAGGACTTGGTTAGAACAGTAAATAACACCTCAAAGACTAGTTAGCATTTATACCAAAGAGGGTTTTTAAAAGATTTAAAAAAAATAAATAAAAAAAAATCTGGTTTTACTCTTCAGAAAAAGTGTTGTCTTCATCCAGTTCATAAATCCGAAGCTGAAGTGAAACTACACTGTTAAACTCTGATGTAACACAGGCAATGCATAACCTCTACAAATCAAAACTTTAACCTACTGCTTTTAAAAGTGAATGCCTAGAGGATGCTTTTGTGTAGCAATTTTTTTTATATTCTATTTAAATGTAGATTTTATTTATTTATTTATTTTTTAGGCCGTTAGTATAGTCGTGCATCTTTTGCAATGAAATGCTAATCAGGACTCTTTTGTAGCACCTTCATTCCTAGATAAAATATTTAGTACTGTTGTATATTGAACCCTGCATTTTTGACTCCTTTTCTATAAGAGTAGTGAGGATTTTTTTAGTTACTATTTGAAGAGCTGAAACTGTGTTTTCCATCACAGATAACCTAACTTTGTTGCATTGCCAGCATTCTGCTAACAGAAAAGTGCGGTACATTGAATTTAGAAAACTGAATGCAATTAATTATCAGTTATTTTCTTTTCTCATCTTTTAAGGTGAAAAAACCTTCAATTTTAACTGTCTGAACTCAGTAAGTTTCTTCACTGAGCCAGATCATGACAACCTTGCAAGTCAGGATTTATATATTCATTGATTTGCTAATTCTGGCCACTGTGGACAGCTTCATAGTTGAGAATTAAATAGGTTCTTTTGTGTTTCTGTTCGGAGAATTCAAGTCCAAATCCTACAAACATTTATATACAGGCTTAATTATGAGGGCATATAAGGGCAATGTGCATTCTATATGCAGTCATTGGCTGATCATTACATCCTTGGGCAAATGAGGCTCTTCAGCTCAGGTCGATAGCTCATCTAGGAGAAGCACAACTCTGAATACAACTCCTGCACCCTTGTTAGCTGCAGTGTTTATGGCATCTGTTGCACCAGTGCAGAATAGCTGCATGGGCGAGAGAGTGGGAAGGGCTCTACACAAAACTTTTTAATTAAATCCATTCATAGTGCAGGCTCTTCAGCTAACTCATTTAAGCTAATCAACTTACTGGAGTCCTGTGGCAATGGGGAAGTGGTGATGGGGACAGGTAGAGGATGCTGCTGGCAGTCCTTTGTCACAAGGCTCCACACAGGCAGCCTTAGGGTGTTGGCTATTCTTCACAGATTGGGGAAGATATGGAGCTCGTATCCTCCTGTGGTGACAGGACAGGTGCTGCTCTCCCCGGTCGGGGGAAAAGGACCTGAAAAGGAACCCTAAACACAGCCTGCCCTTTCTGTACCTGTCAGTTTACTGCTCCTACCTGGTCAGCCAAGTCAGTGATCGAAATAAAATGTAGATCCACTGACTGACTTTGGGGTCATGGAATGTCAGAACCCTTCTTGACAATTACCAAAGAACATCCCTTACAAAACACGGAAGAGGTAAAACATAAACATTGCTGCCCTCAGAGAAACCAGACTCAGTAATGAGTCTCACCTTGAGGAGATGGGAGCAGGCTACACCTACTAGGTTGGCAAGACCAAGGATGAGCTGAGACAGATAGGGTTCGCCATACGGTCTGACATTGCCAGACTTACAGTGCTCTGTATTAACTTGTCCACTATTATCAGCGCTTGTGTGCCGACAGTGACACATACAGACAAGATCAAGGAGGTGTTTTAGGAAGATCTCAGCAAGGTCATCAGAAGCATGCCACTCCAGGACACACTCATTGTTCTTGGAGACTTTAATGCTTGTGTGGGATCAGACTCTGACACATGGAGCAGGGTGCTCATCCATCACGGCATTGGAAGGTTAAACTCCAATGGCCAAATACTTCTCTCCAAGTGTGCCAAGTTCAATCTCACTGTTACCAACACAGTCTTCCAACAGGCCAACAAATATAAGACCACATGGATGCATCCCAGGTCAAAACAGTGGCACATGCTGGACTATGTAATTGTACAGTCTAAAGACATTAAAGATGTGACGTCAGCTCTTTGAGAGGTGCCAAATGCTGGTAAGACCATTGGCTTGTGAAAAGTGTCATGTCACTAAACTTCTCAGCAAAGTGCCTCAGAAGATGCCTCAAACCCCCAAAGAAGATCAATGTGGCTGCCATGAAAGATCCTAGCAAACAATAGTCTACAGTGTCTGTTCCAACTTTAGCTGCAGTCCCAGAGAACTCCACAGACACTGAGGCAACTTGGCAGAATATCAGAGATGTCACATATAATATGGCATTTGAGGTACTTTCCCTCTGTAAGAGGGAAACACCAAAACTGGTTCAGTGAGAAAGACCCTGAGATAGACCAGCTAGTGGAAACTATGCGGATCACACACAAGTCCTACAACTTGGACAAGAAATCAGCAATAAACAATACCATCAGCCCAAACATACACTACAAACCCAGTTAAGACCAATGAAGAACCCCTGGTGGGAGCAGAAGCCTGCGGAATGCAGGAAGTGGCTGACAAGTATGACGTGAAGGCCTTCTGCGGAAGGTCTCCATGCTGTGTGCGGCTCAAAATCGAGTGGTACAGTCCTGTCCTCACAGCAAATGGTAACCGGCTGCTCACAGACAAAGGCAATATTCTCTCTCACTGTGCAGAGCACTTTGATTGTCTATCAGCATGCTATGTCCAAAGAAGCCATTGACTCACTTCCAGAGCATCGTGGAGGAGCTGACTATGGCGCCTTTTTAAGACGAGGTTACTAAGACTATCAAGCAGCTTTCCACGTGCAGGTCCACGTGAAGTGTTTCCACCTGAAGTGTACAAATTGGAGGCACCCACTTGGTCAGGAAACCCACCAATCTTCAAGACTATATGGGAACAGGGTACTGCCCCAGGAGTATAAGAATGCTTTCATGATCCATCTATACAAAAGGAAGGGAAGCATAACTAGCTGTGACAACCATTGTGGAATATCACTGCTGTCTTTAGTGAGGAAGATCCTTGCATGGGTTGTCCTCAACAAGTTAATCTCTCGTCTAGTGGAGTCAGTGTATCCAGAGTCAGAGTGTGGCTTTTGTGCTTTCTGTGGCACCATGGACATTATTTTTCCAGCCTGACAAATACAAGAGAAGGCTCATGAACAGAACAAAAACCTGTACAAGAGGTTTTTTGACCAAGGCCTTTGACTTGGTGGCCTATGGACCTGTGAGGGCCTATGGACACTCTTTCATAAAGTTGGTTGCCCAAAGGAGACTGTACTTATCCAGTTATTTCAGTGACATGATGGCCAAGTTGATGGAGTGTGGTGACTCATCAGGAGCCAGCGGAACTAAACAAAGATGTGTAATGGCTCCAGTCCTCTTTGCCATTGTCTTTTCAGCCACACTCTCTTTTGCATTCCAGGACTTTGACAGAGGCATCCACATCTAGTTCAGATTGGATGGGGATCTATTCAATCTACAGTGACTCGGAGTCTGTATCAAGGTAATTGAACAGCTATTAAGAGAGCTCCTGTTTGCTGACAACTGTGCTCTCATTTCACACACGCTCAATGACATTGAGCTTATTGTGGACCTTTTTGCCTATGACTCAAAATGCTTCAGTTTCCACAATCAGCCTGAAAAAGACAGAGGTCATGTACCAGCGAGCATCAGACTACCAACATCATCAGTACCAGGATCCCATCATCACAATTGACAACATACTCCTCAGCTCAGTCAGGAAATTCTACTACTTGGATAACATACTTTCCAGCAATGCCCTGTTGGATGACGAGATCACTCAGCACCTGGCAAAGGCCAGCTTCGTATTCGGCAGGTTCACCCACAGGCTCTGGAGAGAGTGTGGAGTCTGCCTTAGGAGACCAGCTATGGATGGTGAGAGCTGAAAAATAGTTAACAGAATTGACACACAAAGGTATGTTCAGAGCCAGTTTACAGCAGAAGAGCAAAGGTCATACTGTATGCAGTGAGGCAGCTATTGGCACGAGTAGCATTGTTGAGCTTGTTTTAGCATCCAGTAATATGGTGATGGGTGCTCTAGAAATGCTTAGGTTGTACTATATAGATATGATTTCCTCCTAGTAACTTCGTGAACAGGATCTTTGCAGTCACTAGTCATCACCTAGAGCAAAATCAGTCACAAACCATGTTGGCAAGTATTGAACCAGCTGGGAAGAGGGGAAACTTTTCCCAGTATTATAACTTTAAAGACTTGATTCCTTCCTCATACCACTTCTACATCAATGTAACTCAACTGGGATACTCCTCCTGATCAGTTTAAGTGAGAAAAGAATCAAACCCTAATTGTTTGGATAATAACCATTTATCCGATTCTCCTTATGGCATTGCCTTCCTATAACTTTTATGAGGGTTATCTAAGCTTGAGGTGGAATCCTCAGTATCATCAAATGTTCTCTATTGGCTCCCCCCAGTCCTTCATTTGCTGAGCATGATTTTAAAGAGCAATATTTGAGCAATTAAAGGAGCTCTTACACTAGCTAGTTCCTTTTAAAAATACTTGTTGAATATTGTGCTCTTTTTATAAATATTTAGTTTAAATGAGGCAGAATAATTTAGTATTTAAGACACAGGAGCGGGGATCAGTATGCTTAGGTTCTACTCCTGGCTCTGACTAGCTTGTTGTGTGTCCCTACACAAGTTACTTAGTCTTTCTGAGCCTCAATTTCCCCATCAGTAAAATGAGAATAATAATATGTACCTGCCTTTTTTAAAGCATTTAGCACCCTTATTCTTGTGAAGAGTGTCATGGGACTTCTAATGACCACAAGTAATCAGAGCCTTGGTACTATGACATATCCAAAAAATGGCATCTCCAATTGTGCCCTCTGTCTTGAGCAGGGATAGCCGACTATGCTGACTCACAGAGAAGAGTGCCACCTACTGATTCACTGGTTCCACTTTCTACAGCACCTGGATTTTCTTTGGAGGGCTTCCCATCCAAGCACTTACTTTTCTGAATTTATCCAGGAAAATCAGCGATTTCATGGATTTTCTGCTTTTCTTTTTCTTTTTTCTTTTTCTCTTTGCAGCTTCCAAGTCTCACAAAGTAATTTCCGTTCACAGATTCCTTAGCTGTGTCTCAGGTTGCAGGGAAGGGTAAGGAAGTCTGCAGCTCTGGTGACAGAGGAAGCGGAGCAATGAGACAACTGAACAAACAGATTCCACCTGCCTCCTGCAAGAGGGAGAGTTGTGTTAGGACTTAGACCCTCACCTGCATGTGACATTAGTGGAAACCACCTCAGTAATCATCAGCCTTGCAGGGTATGTCTCCCTGCCAGGCCAGTTTCAACTCCTGCTGCTTTCCCCATCTTTGGTCTTCCCCTCTAGCATCTGTTGTCTCTATGGTAACAGACAGCAAGTGTTGGAGATTGAGTTCTGTGCAGAGAAGGCAGCATAGATCAAACCAGCCTTGCTCAAGGCTGACCTAATATTGAGTAGGGGTTCTCTTTCTCCTAGCACGAAAGGGGAACAGTAGGGTAGCTTACTGTAGGGCAAGAGCAGGAGAGGAGGCCCTGGGAGGAGCAAAATAGAAGGGGCCTGATTCTGTTCTGTATCTCAGGCGGGGCACATCTCAGACCGTGCAGCCAAGGAGGTGAGGGCCTACCAGATTCTGGGCTGCTCTGGGGAGGATAGTTTGGCTCCTGATGTGAGTTAGAGCAGCTCTAACTTATGGCAGGCTTACCCTCCCAGCTCTTTATGGGCTGCTCCAAAGCCCAGGATTTCAGAGGATGGAGTGTACTCCAGGCACCCGGGCCAGCGAAAAGCCCTGTGCTAGGGGCTCTGAAGGGGGTGGTCAGTATAGGGGGCTGCATATGCCAGCCCTTAATGGAGGAATTCCCTGGGAGGGCTACTTCACCTGCATCCCCTTTAAAACCTTTGTACACTGCTGGAGCAAGGGTCTGAATCTGTCACAAAGCATGGTGAAGCTGTAGGGAGGAGGTGCGTGGAGACTGGAAGATGGTAGGCAGGAGTAGGGCAGCTGGTGGACTAAGGAGTGGAAAAAGGGAAGCTGGGAGGGCAGGATAGGGGAAGCTGGGGCTACACAAAGAAGGGAAGGGGAAAGTTTTGAGTCAGGTGTTGAAGGGAGGAGACAGGGCAGAAAGTGAAAACTGGTGAAGGAAGGACAGGTTAAGGGATATATGAGGTACCCAGTGGACCGAGAGCAGATGGGTGGGGAATAGAGAGAGATTTTTGAGTCAGGAAAGTGCATGAGGGAGAGGAAAAAAGTGCGTGGCGGGCGTAGAGGGTTTGTGTGTGTGAGAAAGAGAAAAACAGCAATGGTAAAACACAGGCGAAAAACATAATAGAAGAGAGATGACAATGCTGAGGTTAAATAAAATAGAAAAATAAAATAAAAAATAAAATAAAAAGCTCCAAAATGTTTTAAATATGCTAAAAAAACAAAACAAAACCTTGAGAAAAAACAGACATAAGCCTGAAGAGGAAGAAGAAAAAACAAAAACAAAAAAACTCAGGAGAGGATGGAAATTTAATAAAAAAAAATTGTTGTTTTACATATGAAATATAATAATGACTCCTACTTTGTGGTATTACCATCCCATCAATTCCGGTGATTTTGTTTCCATGTAATTAATGAAGTAATTTAATCCTCTGGAAAAGAGAGATGCTATTTTTACACGCTTTGAAAAGGTGATGTCACATATTTTGGTAAGGATGTTGAGAATTATAAAAATACCCAGTACGTATCTTGTGGCTTGTGAGAGGTGATGAAATCACAGCTGTAGCTGAAGTGCAGGCGTGTACTTATGTAGGAGCCTGCTGCACAAAAAGTGGCCTGTCTTTTTTTTTTTTTTTTTCCATTTTTACAAAAACTCAACAAATCAAACTCTTTTCTACTGTTTAATACATTGGAGTAAGCATCTTCATTCAGGCCAAAGCTGATGTCTCCAGAGGCAGGGTACTTCAGTGACTCTGAGTACCTAGAGTTCATGGGAAGTGAAGTTCTCAGTATCATAGTCCCAGAAATGATGATTGGCAGGACATGTAGTGCTAAACGTGGAAGTGCAGCAGTTATACAGACATTTGAAATCAACAGGCCTTAGCCTTTTTTGCGAGTAAAGGCCCCAATGACATCAACTAGCAAAACCCTGTCAGGATTACAGGAGCTGCAGCTAATTTAGTTTTATGTCATGTTGTGGGGAGGGGAAATAAAGAGGAAAGAGAGGAAAAAGATCCCATGAGATGCTGAATTTTGAACCCGCTATACAAGCAGGGTGAAAAATTGATTGAATGTTAAAATAATGTGGTGGCCTTCCCTCTCCTTTCCTAATGTGTTATATTTTGTTCTATTTCCCTGTTTTATGTTAGGTCACATGATTTGTCCCTTCCTTATTCCTCCTGCATTTCCCAGTGCCTGAACCGGTTCTTCTCAAGACAACCTTCTCATCTGATAATGTTGAAATGTGTTGCATGTGGCAGGATTGCCTTTCTCCATTTTTCTTCTGCCTTCCCTCCTTTTCAGCGTTCTTTCATTTTCTCTTCTATTTTCTCAGGTTATCCTTTTCTCCCCTGCCCCACTTGTTTGTTTTCTTTATTGTCTCTGTGCTCCTTTTCTTACTCTGTTCCTTTCCAAATCCTTTGTTCTCTGTCGCCTTTATTTTTCATTCCTTTCTCCCTCCACCTCATTATTCTCATCCTTTCCTCTTTCCTCTCTCTCTCTCTCCCTGTTTTCCTCTCCTTTCCCCTAGCGCTCTCTCTCTCTCTCATTTTTCTATTTCCTCTCCCTTTGTGTTCCCAGTTCTGGTTTGCACCACTGAACACCTGAACCTGCGGTCTTTATGAAGCCAAGGAGAGTTTTGCCTTCTTAGGACTATGGGATCTGGCTCTCACATCAGATCAACTTGCCCTGATTTACCCTCCTCTTCCTGATTTCTCCCTTACCCACCGCCCATGCCCAGTTCTCCTGACTTTTTTGGTTTCTCTCTCCATTCCTGTTTCCTTTCCCACATGGACATCATCTGTGATTCTCCATTTCCCTGTGTCCTCACAGTATGGGAACTCTTATCTTACTGCTGCCATAACTCTGTATCATTCCTAAAGTGCCTTTATTTGATTGACACTCCATCTCCTGCTAAAATGGAACACTAATTAGAGCTGTGTATGGAGTACTTCCAGACCATAGTGAGGAGAATCAAAACATGGCTTCACACTACTCCAGTTTCATCATCCTAATGGTAATGCTTAATGAATCTGTGTAGGATCAGCTAGACTTAATAATTCACTTATTCCACCTCACAGTGGAGGCCGAGGAATGATATTTTAGATTCCAAGGAGAATCTGGAATGTCCAGTTGACAGAGTGAGTGCTATCAGCATGCAGGATGGGGAGAATGAAATGGTTACACTGGGTGGTGATGTGAAGGAATAGAAGAAAGAATGGAGGAGTACAGTTTGGATCATCTTTTCCTTCAGTCACAGTCCCCAAATACTTCGTGCAGTTGGAGAAGTGAGGGGGGAGGGATAGCTTAGTGGTTTGAGCATTGACCTGCTAAATCCAGGGTTGTGAGTTCTCTCCTTGAGGGGGCCATTTAGGGATCTGGGGCAAAAATTGGGGATTGATCCTGCTTTGAGCACAGGGTTGGACTTGATCAGTAGTTCTCAAAGCCAGTCTGCCATTTGTTCAGGGAAAGCCCCTGGCAGGCCAGACCAGTTTACCTGCCGCATCCGCAGGTTCAGCCCATCGCGGCTCCCACTGACTGCAGTTTGCTGCTCCAGGCCAATGGAGGCTGCGGGAAGTAGCGTGGGCCAAGGGACATGCTATCTGCCCTCAGTTGAAAAATAGATTTATTTAAAAAAAATCTTGCCATTTAACAAGCACCATACTTGTTGATGCATGTCCTCAGGATATGCCAGCATACGCAAGTGCACACACTAAATTTGTTAATCAGAAAGGATAACAGGTTACAGATAGTGGTGCTGCAGTTTGTCGCTGAGCCACTGTGGTGGTGATTACAAGCTGCGTCTACAGCTTCAAATTCAGTTTATAAAAATAATGTGATATTAGGGATTTGATTGTTGCTAGGTTTACTATAAGCAGACTTTATATTTTTTTAAAATATGTTTGCTGGCAGAGTCTGTACTTATATTAAACCGATTCCATTTTCTGTGGATTTTTACTTTTAAATGAGAAAGTTGTTCTTAAATTTAGTGGAGTTTACAGTTTATGGCTTTCACAGCATACTGCTTGTTGGAGACCAAATTCGCTATTGATAATCACAGATTTGATCTAATCAAATTCTATCGTTTTTATTTGTATTATCATAGTGCCTATGAGCTCCAGTAGTCTATTACATGGTGCTGAAGTAGGATATATATATATATGTATATATAATTTTACTGGGATATGTTTGAAATGGCTAAGACACAAGTGAGTTGTGCAGGCCATCACAAATGAGTGCCGATAAACCTTTACCATGTACCATATATTCTGTAAATACCGCATATTTTACAAAATAAAAACAGAAGACCATGCTATTTTAGAAATATGATGGAGAATTTAAAAAAACATCACTAAGAGATATCCTTGTGCTGAACTGCATTTGTCATTCATATCACCTGTACTCCACCCACCAATACATTTCCACTGAGCCTTGTTTAAACAGCCACTAATTTTTAAATCAACTTTACACAAATATTATTCATTCTTTCCCAAAAATATTGAATTATCCCTTCTTCAAAAATTAAACTATTTGGAGGCCCAGGAAGAGCATCACTGGAGCTTTCACTAGTTTTAGGGTCTGATATCTTGCAATCTGTAGAGCCAGAAATTGGGTCTTGACTTTGTCCAGCATTTGCTCATGGTCCTAGAATATGGGCTCCCGGATCTTATCATTATATTTAGAAGAACTGTATTAGATCATTTTAAAGGTGTTTTAAATTTGATTTTTTTTATTGTAATTATCCATTGTCAGATGTTCAAAAGCAATCTAGCCTGCTGCTGTTATTTCACATTCCAGTTAGAAAGTTTAAAACCAGAATGCCAATATCAGCTGGTATATCATTCTGGAAAAAGACTACACTTAAAAAAAAAAAAAAAAGATGAAAAGTGTGGGTTTTATAAAGTGTGGGCTGTATAATGGGTAAAGTCATCAAAAGAATGAATATATTCTAATGTGTGTTTCCCTCTGTCTTATTTGAAGGCAACATCAAGCTTCATAATTTATTAGCTGATTGTAGCAAAAGGAAATGTCCATGCCGTGAAACCTTATGGGATGCAATAATATTTTACCCAGTTGGGCTCTGATCCTGCACCATTAGAATCAGTGGAAATTTTGCTGTTAATTTCAGTGAGTATGGGATCAAAAGCCCATGACCCTGATTCAGCAAGGTACTTAAACATATGACTTCAGTGGGACTACTCCTATGCTTAAAGTTTGGTTTATGCTTTCGTAACTTTCTGCATCGAGGCCTGTGTGTTGGCTATTGCATTTCAGATGCTAGAAATGCTGCTGAGAGAGAATCTCCTGCCTCAGTGTGAGTTTTAGGTCTCTTCTGCTCTACAGCTGTAAGTGAGCCAAGAGACTGGTTACATCATGGCTATCCTGATTATAACGCTCTGAATAGTTATAGTACAGGTGGGCACTTAGTCATTCCATCACTGGATAAAACCTGGGATAAACAATTTTTGGAAAAAAATAGTATACTAGAGAAAAAAAGCTCTAGTATTACTGGACCTCTCTGGCATTCGATACTGTTGATTGCTAAATACCTTACGTCTAACAGGCTGAAAGGGTGAACAAAAATATCCCCTTAGAACAAATCCAGTTATGCTCCGGCTCCGCTCCAGCTCTAGGCAAAAACCTGCAGCTCCACTGCTCCAGAGCTGCTCCACGCTCCAGCTCCGGGCTCTGCTCCAAAGCCCTGTTTAGAAAAACTGGTTGGATAAACACCTCTCAGGATATCTCTACAGTACGAAATTATTTCAAAATTATTCTATTCGAAATTTCGGAAGCTAATTTACACATTTGGTCTTCTGTGTCCCCACTAAAGTGCTTGAATTCGGCGGAGTGCATCCACAGTACCAAGGCTAGCGGAGCGGTGCACTATGGGTAGCTATCCAACAGTTCCCGCAGTCCCCGCCGCCCACTGGAATTGTGGGTTAAGCTCCCAGGGCATGATGGGGCAAAAACATTCTCACGGGTGTTTCTGGGTGTGTGTCGTCAGTCACTCTTCCCACTGTGAAAGCTACGGCAGACAATCGTTGCACGCCTTTTTGGCTTGCAGACACCATGCTGCTTTCACGCCGCTGCTCTCCTGCTACTATGAATCCACCTCTCATTTCCTCTCATCTTACTATGTAATCTCTACTATCTACTCTTTCTCTTCCTCATCGAACGCTTCAGCTGCCAACTCCGAGCAGCACAGCTTCCGCTGCCAACTCTGCTCTCCCACTATTGCTGCCCTTCCAAGCTTCTCCATGTTGTCTGTCCTGGGCTCCCACCTCCGTGAAAGCTACAAAAGACAACCATTTTCCGCCTTTTGCTTGGCTACCGTGAACCGAACAGCACAGCTTCCGCTACCAGTCTTCTCTCCTACATTTCACACCCTTTTTCCAGGATTACCCGTGCAGGCACCGTAGCCATGGAGCCCGATCAGATCTCCGCTGCAGTTTTGATCACTGTAAATACCTCGCGCATTATCCATTAGTATGTTCAGTACCTGCAAAACCGGGCGAGGAAGCGATGACAGCGCGATTACTATACTGATGAGGACATGGACACAGATGTTCCTAGAAGCACGGCATGTGGCGATTGGGAGATCATGTTGGTGTTGTCTCAGGTTCATGCCGTGGAACGCCGATTCTGGGCCTGGGAAACAAGCACAGACTGGTGGGACCACATAGTGTTGCAGGTATGGAATGATTCCCAGTGGCTGAGAAACTTTCGTATGCATAGGGCCACTTTCATGGAACTTTGTGACTAGCTGACCCCTGCCCTGAAGCGCAAAGACACCAAAATGAGAGCAGCCCTCACAGTTGAGAAACGAGTGGCCATAGCCCTGTGGAAGTTTGCAACGCCCGACAGCTACTGGTCAGTTGGGAATCAGTTTGGAGTGGGGAAATTTACTGTGGGGGCTACTGTGCTGCAAGAAGCCAACGCAGTCATTGACCAGCTGCTATCAAGGGTAGTGACTTTGGGAAATGTGCAGACCATTGTGGATGGCTTTAATGCGCTGGGGTTCCCTAACTGCGTCAGGGCGATAGACGGAATGCATATCCCTATCTTGGCCCCAGAACACCGGGGCAGCCAGTACATAAACTGCAAGGGGTACTTTTCCATGGTGCTGCAAGCACTGCTGGATCACAAGGGACATTTCACCGACATCAACGTGGGATGGCCGGGAAAGGTGTATGACGCTCGCATCTTCAGGAACTCTGGTCTGTTTCAAAAGCTGCAGGAAGGAACTTACTTCCCAGACCAGAAAATTACTGTTGGGGATGTTGAAATGCCTATAGTTATCCTCAGGGACCCAGCCTACCCCTTAATGCCATGGCTCATGAAGCTGTACACAGGCACCCTGGACAGTAGTAAGGAGCTGTTCAACCATAGGCTGAGCAAGTGCAGAATGGTGGTAGAATGTGCGTTTGGATATTTGAAAGCACGCTGGCGCAGTTTACTAACTCAGTTAGGTCTCAGCACAACCAATATTCCAATTGTAATTGCTGCTTGTTGTGTGCTCCACAATATCTGTGAGAGTAAGGGGGAGACATTTATGGCGGGGTGGGAGGTTGAGGCAACTCACCTGGCAGCCAGTTTTGCACAGCCAGACAACGGGGTGATTAGAAGAGTGCAGCAGGGCGCGCTGCACATCAGAGAAGCTTTGAAAGCCAGTTTCATGACTGGCCAGGGTACGGTGTGACAGTTGTGTTTGTTTCTCTTAAAGTTACCCACCCCCTATATATATGAAAGGAAATAAAGTCACAATTGTTTAAAAACTGTTCTTTATTATTTGTTGCACAAAACATTGAGAGAAATCAGAAGCTAGATGGGGGAGGGGGAGTATTGGATTAGGGGGGTGGAGGAAGAGGGAAGGAGAAGTCCAGAAACGAAATCAAAATTTAGGATATGCCACCTTTCTGCTGCTTGTACAATCCTCTGGGGTTGACTGTGTGGGTCCCTGTAGCCTCTCCCTCCCCCCCTCATGTTCTTGGGTGTCTGGGTGAGGAGGCTATGGAACTTGGGGAGGAGGGAGGGTGGTTATTCAGGGGCTGCAGCAGCAGTCTGGGGTCTTGTTGCCTTTCCCGCATTAGATCCACCATACAGCGGAGCATGTCAGTTTGCTCCCCCATGAGCTTGACCATAGCATCCTGCCTGCTCTCATTGCGCACGTCCCTCCTCTCTTCGTATTCATGTAATGCTTTATGCGACTCCGCAATTGTTTGCCTCCACGTATTCAACTGGGCCCTGTCAGTGCGGGAGGACTGCATGAGCTCGGCAAACATGTAGTCTCGAGGTCGTTTTTTCTGCCTTCTAATCCGGACCAGCCTCTGGGACTGAGTAGATAGGGGCCGCGTTGAAACATTTTCACCTGCTGTGGGAGGAGAAAAACGGAGGGTAGTATTTTAAAAGATACATTTTAGAAAACAAAGGGGACACTCTTTCTCAGTGAAACAGGCAATTCATAGTACACAGCTCATGTTCTTTCTGTACATGGTCTCATTTTGCCTCTTATACTGAAGTGTCTGCCACTTTCGTGTGAGTAAGCCATCACATGCGGCCAAGCAACAGAATTCAGCTTGCAGGCAGCCATGGTAAGCCCTGGAGGCACGTGGGGTTCTGCTTCTTCCGGATCCATTTCAATGCTTTCAAATGCCGGGCCCCCTTTCCCATAGCAAGCAATGCCTGGTGGGTTTGCCATATAAAAGGAGAGCCTGCAGGCTCCCTGGGATGATCGCTTCACACAACACCCTCCCCCCCCCACACACATACCCATCGTGGGGCTCTGATGAGGCTCTGAGCTAGGATGAGCCCTTTAAACTAAATGTGAACAGCCCAGTGCGGCTGGGTTTCCCCCCACTGCGTGGCTCTGATCAAGCTCTCACTCACCAGAAGTGCCTTCTCCAGGGTCATGGTCTGGTAGCATGCTTTGGGAGTGGGTGGAGGCTGTTGGCTCCAGCATTAAGAATAGTTCCTGGCTGGGGGGAAAACAGATTCCCCACTTGCAGCCTGTGCACTGTCCTCCTCCTCCTCTTCGTCCTCCAAAAACTCATCCTCCTTGCTCCGTGCTACTTCCCCCTTGCAGGTGTCCATGGACAGTGGTGGGGTGGTGGTGGCTTCATCCCCCGTAATTGCATGCAGCTCACGGTTGAAGCGGCATGTATGGGGCTGTGATCCAGAGCGCCCGTTCGCCTCCCTGGCTTTTTGGTACGCTTGCCTGAACTCCTTGATTTTTGTACAACACTGCTCTGTGTCCCTGGAGTAGCCTGTTTCCGTCATGGCCCTGGAGATTTTAGCGTACGTATTTGTGTTTCTTTTTTTGGAATGTAGTTCTGCCATAACAGATTCGTCTTCCCAACATGCAATGAGATCCAGTACCTCCTGTTAGGACCATGCTGGAGCTTGTCTGTGAATCCGAGACTATGTGGTCTCTTGTGATGGTGGACTCTGCATCGTCGCCTGTGTTGGTGGACTGTGCTGATGGTCACCTGTGCTGATGGTGACCAAACAGGAAATTCAAAAGTTCCCGGGACTTTTCCTGCCTACCGGGCTAGTGCTTCGGAGTTCAGAGTGTTGTCCAGAGAGGTCACAAGGGAGCATTCTGGGATAGCTCCGTGAGGCCAATATTGTCGAATTGTGTCCACAGTATCTGTAACCCGGAACTGCGATCTCAATTTTAGCGCTACTTCACTTGCCGAGGTGGAGTACAGAAATCGGATTAAAGAGCCCTTTAAATCGAAAAAACTGGTTTGGTCGTGTGGACGGAATCAGTTTTATTTTGAGGTAACTCGGCTAATTCTGAAATAACCGCGTACTGTAGACCAGGCCTCTGGGGTAGTCTAGGTTTACTTGCTCCTTCCTCAGTACATGGGTCTGGACAGGACTTCTCGAGGTCCTGTCTGGCCGTACATTTCTATATTTCAGTGTTGTATTCAGCTGCTCATCACCAGCGCATTGGAGCACCTTCCACATACATTTAATAGCAAGAGAGAAATCCACACACTTCATAAACATAGATAATAACAATTAAGATAGATAGATGATTAACTAAAGAGGAAAAATCCCTATATTAGTTTTCCCTATGATATATGACTGCAAGAGTAAGCCATGTATGATTTTCATGTCATCATATTGATGTGTTAGTTCTAGGAACTGTAAAGTGAATTTATATAGATAAAAAGCTAAGCCTTACCATGGCATACAAACCAAAATATGGAGATAATTTCTTTCCAAATGAAATGAAAATATGATTGGAAACATCATGCTTTAGTTGTGTGAAGCACTGTTAGAAGCAGGCCAAAGGACTTTGATTCAATATGATATGGAAAATTATAAAATCAAGAACGAAAAAAATCTCACCCTCTTTGCCTCTGTTTCTGAATAGACTTTGGGGTGAATTCTGCTCATAGTTACACTGAGTACCCCATTGGTGTCAGTTGGGTTGTATCAGTGTAGCGAAGAGCACAGCTTGGCCCTTAATGTGCAAAGGGGAGTAAATTATGTTTATAAACAGTATTAATAATCTCTCACTCAAAATTCACTATTTGGTTACTTGTATTTAGGAAACCTCTGAAGCCAGGTAAAGATCTCAGAATCATTTTCATTAATTTGGGATGGTAGATTAATATTTTGATTATTTTTTGTCTTGCAAAGTGCCTGAATATGTTCTTAAACACTTCGATGAAGAAGTTTGTGCAGCTGCTAGTGACTTCCATATCACTAAGACCAGAGGGGACATACAACTTGTATGCCCACCATGAATCTCTGAAGGTGTGTAGATAGAAAGATAGATCCCATTTCCTAGATGGCAGCTGGTTGAGTGGTCAGACAAATTTGGACGGGTAGATATATGAATATTCAGTCATCATTTCATGACACTTCACCAGAACTACTTCAGTGGAGGTCTCTGGACCACTGATGATCTGAGAGTTGGCTGGTCACATAATACTGACTCCTCCTTGTTTCCAGCTGCATTAAAAGACAGCAAAAATACATTTAAATACTTTTCCATGTAAGTAATTGTTGTGGTTGCTATACAGGTATTATACTCTTTTGAATAGGAGAAATGGTGGGTTTTTATTTTTCATTGGTATTACTGTAGCACCTAAGGTTATGAACCAATCTAGATTAAGCTGTGGCCCAGCCTATGAAAAGTGTGAGGAACCTGCTCTTTATCCTTTGAAATAAATTAATTTTTGAGGACATGAGCTCTTGTATTTCATATACATGCATGAACACTGATATTTCTTATACACAAGATCCTTAGCTTGTGTAAATCAGTGTAGCTTCATTGGCTTGGTTCTGGCCTATAAAATGAATGATGGCTAGACTACAAAACTTGCTCAAAACTTTTTGAAGATCTAGCCCAAAATCTTATCTTCATTCTCTCCAGCCAAGGAGGTTAGGAAGTTCTGGAAGCTAAGAGACAACAGCATAGATGTTAAATAAAAAGCTATAACTTTGTCAGATGGAAGATAAATATTTTGGGTGTTTTTAAACATTTGAATTATTCTTTCAAATAGTGCTCTTGCTGCTGCTTCTTAGGATATGCACAACCTGCCTCAAGTGGCACATGACCAGGATTCATCACTGAATTTGGTCTGCTGGTTGGATCATTAGCTTCCTCAGCTTGGGCCGGGTACTGATGGGGAGTGTGATGTGAACACTGACCCATGACCCCCTCAGGGGTGCTGGAACAATTTTTATAGTGAGGGTGCTGAGAACCATTGAACCAAAATGTAAACCCTGTATATAATAGAAACCACTTCAAACCAGGGGGTGCAGCAGCACACAGTTCCAGCACCTATGTGCCCCCCAGAGATCTTGCTGAATTGTGCTGTTTTACCTTGGCACATATGAGTAGCTGTCCTAACCCACTTCTGTTCTTGCAAAAGAAAAGGTTTAATGGTAATACTTTTTGCAGCTGCTTAACAATGCAAGCCTTTAACAGTTTATATGGAAAAGGTATAAAACAAAACATTTGGGTTTTGGATAGAAGAACTCTGACTTGATAAAAATTGAGATAAGTTGAAGAACAGTTTTGTAGACTGCTTTGAATTAATATTGACCCAATATATCAAACTAGTAAGAATCAGGGATCAAATGTACAGGGTCTCATAGAGAGAACACTGGTATTAAATATTGCATTTGGATCAAAGTTATTTTGCTAGATAGTTTAATGAGGGGTGTGGGAATAGACTAATACGAGATTATTTTTCTGTCACAGGAAAGAGGAAGATTTATCATTCCATGGATGCTACTGTATTTGAAGGCAGCATCTAGTGGTTTGAGCAGAGTTCTGGCAGATAGGAATGCCTGAGTTCTAATTCTGGTTCTGCCAATGATAACTTAACCTCTGTGTCTGTTTCCACAACTGTAAAATGTGGAGCTCTGAAGACTGGTTAATGTAGGCGCAGCCCTTTAAAGCTATGAAATGCTCCTCTCGCCACATGAGACTAGCAGTTGCAATTGCCTAATTTACTTGACCTGATTCAAATGAAAAGATGCTTGGAGCATGGTGTTCTTGGTGAGAGGTCTTCAGCTCTGTGATTTTGCTGTGATTCATGAACCAGGGACAGCTTTAAGGTATAATATCACATGACCTATCAAAGTTAGAAACAAATGCTTCATTCCACTGGAAGCTTGCAAGATAGCTACATTTAAATCACATCACTGTCTTGCTCCCTCCCCTCCCCCCCCGTGTGTAATTCCAGTGTGTGTGTGTGTTGGGGGGCGTGGGGGAAGTAGGGTGATGATCAGAAAGATGGGACTGAAGAGACCAATATCATGCAAACTGCCAGGGCTAGAAATGCTTTGGGTTGGTACAAACACTTTCTGTGTCAGCAAACTTTTCCAGATCCTTGGTACAGTGATCAGCAGAAGGAAATTTTGGTTCCTGATTAAAACTCCTTCTTCCAATCCATTTCTCTCCTTTGGCCTGGATCATACAATTGGTGATGAAGCCACTCCAGTTTTGGTTGCTGTTTCTTGCTTGTTGGCACCTTTGTGAATGATGAGAGCTTTTTTTCTTGCTGCCGACTCTGATCCACAAGAATTTCAAATTTTTCCAGTTACCAGTCAGACTTGAAAGAAGCAGCACCTCAAAGTGATGGCCACATGGATATTATTACGCCAAAATTGTTCTTCTTTTACTCTTGAATTTTGTCTTTAAGATTTTTGAGAAATGTTCATCTCTACTAATGAGGGATAGCTGTCATGGACTTTAAAAGAGTCCTCTTTCAATCTCTCTCCCCGCTCCTCCCTCCAGATAAGTTATAACTTTCAACTGAGTTTATAGCCAGTTAGTGATGTGGTTTGTATGATGGGAGCCAACCAAGTATTTTCTTTGCCAGCAGCTTAGGCAAGCACAGAGTTGTCTTCCTGTAACTAAATGGTAACTCGTTGTGTAGGCGGGATCCTGTAACCATCTGTGTGCGACAGGTTCGGCTGGTCCTCCTTCCACCCAGCTCTGTGTGTAGTAAGACATTCCAGAGAGCATTGCCCCATGTCTTCCTGGCATGCTGTCCCCTGCTGAAACACTATGGGATAGCTATCCAGATTTTTCACAGAATGAACTTGTACAAACACAGACCACCTGGGTACAAAGAGTTTACACATGATTGTGTTGGGAGGACACAGCTCAACTGTTTCTGCTGTTACCAGATCAGATAAGCATGTCTAGACCTAATTTTAAATCAATGTACTTATCATGTGGATCTTAAAATTAAGGCCTCTGAATTTCAAGAAGGATAAACAAATGTCTATGATGATAATTCTTGTGGCATGTAGTTACGTGCAAGATTGGTGAGTCAGTGGCCTAGATTCTATGGCTCTCATGGGAGGGAAGTAGCACAATTTGGTGCATACGGTATCAAAAGATGTGCAACATATATGAAAACAAGGGCACTATTGTGTTGCCTCTGTGTGCAGTGGTATTTGGGCAGCCTGTTTGTGGAGGAAGGAGATGTGGCCAGAAGATGGAAGTCTGTGCTTCATGCTCCTACGACCAGTACACAGACAGATAAAGGGCAAGGGAACACTAATGAGACAGCTTAACGTCTGCCATTATTTATGTGCTCCACTTTTACTGGGTGGGGAAATTGGAGGCTGAAGAGAGGGCTGTTGTGATTGGTGTACTAACAGTGACAGAGATGCCAGAATGGGAGGCTTTAATGGGGCAGTGCAGTGTTGGTGCCAAGCTGTGATAACAAAAATTGATGCTGAAAGTAGATAAATCACCACTACCCAAAAGCACATATACCCTCTTCTTGCCACACTCTAGGCAGAGTCTGTTGTATCAAACTATCTGTCAGAGCCATTTGGGATATGTGAGACCTCTGTGTTCTAAACTTATTAGCATGCTATTTGTTGTGTTTTTACTAAGTAGCTGTCTTCCTACTTATTTGTCACTACCTCCCCTGTGAAGTTGCTGTGGTTTAAACTCTGTTGCACATTTAACTTTTGTGTGCATGATTTTGGAGCCTGTTCCTAAAACATTTCTATATTAATTCCTTCATGGATTGTCTTCTCCATCACCATGCTTTCTTTTTCTGTTATTCATTTTTGGCTTTCAGCTATGACAATGTCTGTAACTTGGCAGCCATGTGATAAACTGAGTTCTCCTTTCCCACTTTTTGTGCTAGGCATCATGTTAGTTCCTGCTCTGGATACTCAGCAATCATTATTTTTTCTATCCAAAGGCATTACTGTCTTGATACATGAGTGGTGCTGTTTTTCCCGTACTTGCATAAACTGTCCTCTGAGCCTATATATCCATGGCATGCTCAACAAGTCATATAATCACTCATTTGGGGATGGGGATGGGGGGGAGGGCACATACGAATTTTTAAAGTCAGTTTCTGTACATTTTTTAGTGCACATTTTTCATTTATTTTAGCCTTTTTTTGTGATCAAAGAGAGATTTGAGGCTTGTGACGTTAATATTCATATTGAATTTTTCAAAGCCATTTCAAGACCTTTGTAATCAAATCTGCTGTTGTATTTGAAGCCAGGGAAATTTGAGACCAATAAAATCATTCAGAGCCATTTGTGTAGGGCGGTGGATGGGGGAGGTGGAGGTTGTGTTCATTTTGGAAGTAAAAAGTATGAAGAACCATGAAATTTCATTTGTTATTTCCCAAAGTTGCAACTAATTTTTCTTTCACAAGTGCAGTCCTGCAGTGTGGAGTAGAGTAATTTTGTCATCAAAATAGTATGTTGTTTTAAATCTGGCCCCATATTTTATGTTCTGAATATTGATAGGGACAGGGAGGCAAGTAAGAGCAGTGGGGAGAGAAGAAAGTGAGGAGGAAAAGGAAAGCAGATGCTCTGCTGGCATTAAATAAATGTAAAAGCACCCACACATGCGAAGTACTGAACCCTTGAAATGTTAGTTGTAAATAAAACTGAAAATTGAGTCAGCTCAGGTCAGACTGTAGAGCAAATCATCACAATTGCATGTAAGGTTATTTTACCTTTTGACAGCTTTTAATAACCACTCAATTTATTCAAGTGCTTGGAGAAATAACTCTTCATTTAAACTATGTAAGAGCAAGCCCTGATAAAGAATGTGGAAGTTTTGTAGCGGGTTGGTCCTAAGTGCATCCTTGCTGTGTTTACTAATATAAAGAAAGCTAACTCTGTTTTAAAGAAAAAATAGATTTAAGCCATATGTACAGTGCACAGGAGGGAGCATCTAAAATCTGATTTAAGTAAAGAGTGGCTCTGTCATCTGTGTAGAACTGAAGGGAGAAGTCATTTTGTTAACATCTCCCTCTCTCCAGCTTTGATTTATGTCTGATTTCCCTCTCCAGATTCCTTGCCTGACGTGAGTTTTGAAGATCTGCTATGGTCACTTATCAGATATAGTAAATAACAGTCTTCACCAGGTTTAAGATGAAAGATATTGATAACACAAATTAGAAAACAATCCAAACATTTGAGAACAAATGCCTGAGCGCTATCAGTGAATTTCCAGAGTAACCCTAATCCTAATTCACACACGACACTCACTCACTCATTCACATAATATTTGCTCTAATTCTAACATAGTTGCTGCTCCCAACAGTGTGCTGTTCTGAAGCTGTCTTGAAATCAAATGGCACATGTGAAAGAATCTAGAGGTTTTTCTCCAGCTCACTATTTCTCTCTTCTCTGACATGCAGAATCTCAAGAAATATTAAACACAGAAGGGAAGGGTGGGTATTTTGTATATGACTTTAAAGTGTTACTTATTAAAATCTTATTATTATCATTAAACCTAAACATCACTGCAAAGGATGCTAAGAGTCACCATGGTGCAAGGGGTAGGATGCTGGATTGGGACTCAAAAGGCCTGGTTTCTGTTTCTGGCTCTGCTGCTGCCCTGTTTTGTGAATCTGGGTGTCACATTACTTCTCTGCTTCTTGTTTCCACTCTCACCCTTCATCTGTCTTGTCTATTTAGACTGTAAGCTCTTTGAGGCAGGATCTGTCTCTTACTATGCCTATATATAACATTTGGCACAATGAGCCCCCAATCTTAGTTGAGCATCCCAGGACAACAGCAGTGCAGATATTTCTCAGATGTACTCCACAGTTTGATTTCAGTCTCCCAACAAGACAGTTTTGTGGTATGAAATTCTGTCATCAAAAATAATGCAGCTACTTGGGTTCACTTACAGATGCTACAGCCCAAATTTTTAAAATGCCTTGGCTTTTAGGTGCCTGATTCAAGGACACACCTTGCCTAGTTTTCAGAGGTTCTGAACACCTCAGTGCCCATTAACTTAAACTGGAATTGAGGGTGTTTAATATCTCTGCCTATCAGGCACTTAGATGTCTAAAGTTGGGCATTCAAATCGGAGGAGACTTTTGAAGACGGGTCTATACAGATATTCTATAACACATATCATAGTCTTATAGGTTACAGCATTGTAAATGTTGTAATGAGATTTTCTTACACTTTAAAAAAGTTGCATGGCTGTATTGACTTAGCCTTGGTATCTAGACCTTTGACATCATAGTTACTATGAGATATGGTATCCTTTCTCTCATTACAGTCAAGCTGATTCCTATGATTTTGAATGAAATAGGCAGTCAGTATCATAGCACTCCCTCATGGGGTCTGTACTGCAGTTTGTGTACAGTACCATGTGAGAGAGTACTTTTAATGTTTGAAATCATGTCCTTTGGTTCCTTCTTAATTATTATGGATTTTGCTTGAACTGCCTTTCTACACAGTTTCTTTCATAACTTTGGCCTTCAGTAATAGTTACATGGAGTCCTTCTATAGGTAGTGGTCAAATTATCCAATGATATCTGCTTAATGTAATAAAAACTGATAAAAATAAATGGTGCAAGTTTTTTACTTTAGTTCCTGAGGATCATGTCAAAATAACCAGTGATAGAAGTAACTGCAAGGCCCTGTATGGCTACTTTCGCTCCACTTAGATGGCAAAGCAGTATTTGGTGGAGATAACTTTTAGAAAACACCCTTCATCCCAAAGTTTCCTAAAAATCTTTACAAACTACAATTTTAATCCTGTGAGCTGCAGAGCCCCCTTCAGTTCCTGCTGACTTTACTTTTTGCATTCAATTAAACTGGAGGGGAAGTTTAGAAAGAATGTAATTACCCATGTTGGTGTTTTGTCAGGACGCTGCGATTAACACCTGTACACTTGCAAAAATGCCAGGGGATCTCAGGTCTGATTCTGATCTTATTTATATATGAACATGATCTCTCTATGTCTATCTCTGTCTCTCTCTGTCCGTGTACGGCTGTGGCTGAGAGGGGTAGCACTGCCTCTTTTTAAGGTTGCTCAGCACTTCCCATTGTAAGATACTGTGTTCGATTGCTTATTCCTTTGCCAGACTTATCTGTTTGGGCTGACGTTTTCCATGTCTGGTGCCTGTCTAAGTCTGAATTGATGTGGAAAATTTAAGCCAAAATGGGTCAGCTATTTCCAAGAACTGGGCTAGGGAACATACGTCGTTTTGCCCATGTTAAAAAAATTCTGGGACTTGAAATTTGCTATCCCTGTGAAAATCTGCCCAAATTTGGCATAGTTATAAGCCTCTGAAAAGTGGCAGTTTGCATGGGCACAGCAGAGTTCCTGAATTGAGAGCAGGGAGCCTGTCTCTCCTGTGGTCTCAGTGACCCCCGTGCTGAGCCCAGATAGCTTGGAGGAGGAACCTGCCTAATTCGAATGCAGAGGGGAGAAGAGCCGGATGTGTGAGGGGGATTAAATTGGGACAAGGACCTGGGGGGAAGGGAAACGGGGTGAGGGCTGAGGTGGAGGAAGACTGGAACTGGCTGGGCAAAGAGACTGGAACTGGGAGCTGAGGATGGGGACTGGAGGCTGCGGGAGAAGCTAGGATTGGCTGGACGAGGAGACTGGGACTGAGAACCAGCGGAGTGTGGGGGAAGAGAGACCAATGTGCTGAGGTGCGGGAGTGTGGGGAGAGAATTGGGACTGGCTGGGCAAAGAGACTGGGACAAGGATTGGAGGATACACACTGAGATTGGAAGAGGAGGCTGAGGAGGAAGATTGGGAGTGGGAGCCGGTGGGGAAGGGAAACGTGGATGGGGGCAGAGGGTGTGACTGGAGGCTAGGGTGGAGAAGAGAGGCAGATTGGATGAGGAATCGAGGGTGGGAACTGGGAATGGCTGAGCAGGGAGAATAAGACTGGTAGCTAGGAGGAGACGCAGTAGGGTGGGGAGTCTGGAGGATGAGATTAAGACTTGGTGGGTAAGGAGATTGGTGTTGGTATGAAAAGCCTGACAAGTGGAGACTGGGGACTAGCTAGGTCAGAACAGAACTGGGACAAGGGGTGGGGAAGAGGCAGGACTGTAACAAGGACAGATTGGAGAAGATGGGGCAGAAAGGGGCGGGTCACACTTGAGGGAAACAGGCAGAAGAATCTGTGTCCACTAGAGCATACTCCCCTCCTGGAATGGAACGCAAGATTCTTGAGTCTCATCATCCCTCTGCTGTTACCAAACAGCTCCGAAAAGTATGGAAAAGTATGTCTCATCTCCCTCTAGTGCTGGTCCACACAGAGAATGACAGCGTGCTACAGCTATCTGTTATTCTATTTGCTCAAGTGACAGAGAACTGTGAGGTAGGTCTAATTAAGAATTAAGGCTGCCTGAGTAATTTGACTCCTTTGTGGGTGTGTGTTATGGTACAGTCTTCAGTTACATGATCACACACTGGTTTTTCTACAGGACCCATGCCTCATTCAAGGGACCTGCTCTGGGGATGCATCAGGGTTGTTGTGAAGTGAAAGGAGACATGTCTGTAGGACCTCTGCTTCATTTGTTGCAGAAGTTGGCAGGTGTGCAGTGAATGAGGCATGGGATTGCAGGAAGAGAAAGAAGGGTCTCATGGTTTACGCAGTTGAATTCTGGCCAAGAGAAGTGGATTCTGTCTCTGCCTTTGCCACAGTGCTCCTATGTGACTCTGGGTAAGTCACTTAAACCAAACTTTCAAAGGTGGTCACCAGTTGCATGTTCCCCTTTTTCTGGGTGTCAGATTTGAGACCATGGGGTCTGACTTGCAGAAGTGCTGAGCACTCACAGCTGCAGCTGAAGTACATGGGAGCTGTGTTTTGAACATAAAAAGTACTATATAGTGCTAAATACAGGTCAAATTGGGCATCTAAAATGAGTGGATACTTTTGACCTTAATCTCAATGCTTCAGATCCCGATCTGCACAATGGAGATACTACCTTCTTTTCATGTCACTCTCATTTTCTGAATATAATAAATGTTTGTGAAGCAATCAGATGCTATAGTGATGAGAACCATAGAAAAGCCCATGAGGAAATTAATAATTCTGTCTTTATAGCTGTGTTTGAATAGTGTGCAGTAAATAAGGCCTCAGGCCATATATTGAACAATGAGAAAAAATAAAATATTGAATAGCTGCTCATTAATTGAGCACTATCCATCCTGTGCATTGGATGAGACAGGACTGCTGTGGTCAAAATCATATGTGATCATGTGGTTAAAGAGTATATCATAAAGCATATGTGGAAAGGGGCTGAATTAAGGTTGTAGAGGCAACCTTAACTCTGGCATTTCCTAATTTTTCTGTACTTGACTTTGTAACCTTAATGATATTCTTTGAACATAATTTCTGTGTGTGTTTTATATAAAAAAAACTACACAGATATCTATATCATGTTCGTACATATACAAACACAAACTATATATACACTCAAATAATTTTCAGAAAGAAACTTTGAAAAAAATGTTTTAATAAATTAAGGATCCAATCCTGTAAATACTTAAACACATGGGTAACTGTACACATGCAAGTAGTCTCATTGACTTTCATGAATAAAGTTTCTTATGTATATGTGTTTTCAGGATTCAGCCACAAGTGACTAGGTAGTAGTGCATGTTGGTTTTTTCCCACTTCAAAATAAGTTATATACTCCCATTTAGTCCTACTTACTGACAGTCGATCTACATATCTGTCATCTAATCATTTAAAATCCAGTTCCCATTCCTTTAAAACTTTTGACTCCCTCTCAATAATGAGATAACTGCTTGACATAGAAATTTTATTGGTAAAAAGTGTGATTTGTTCCCAACTTCCTGTGGGCCCACTCTTGCAGTTGTTACTTGTATGTGACTTTAAGTTAATGGTGATTTTGTCTTAAGGACTGTAGGATGAGGCTCTTTGCCAGTAAACTTAGCTAAGTGGTGTAACAAAGGTCTGATAATTAATTGATAACTGCCCACCCTGTTCAAAAATTCTGTGAATTTTTTTATATTTCTTTTTCCTAGAGGAAATTTGTATTTTTTTTAAATTGGAGCCATATTTAACTTGTTTTCAATTTGTGACTGACTGTATGGCCATCCTTGTAAAACACCTGACCCAGTAAAACCTCTAACATCTTTAAAAATCTTCCAAGTCCTCCATTCTGTAAATGTGATGGTACCTGGCAGCTCACATTTTAGTTCAGGTATATGATATGTTGTTGTTTAATCAATTTATTATTCAGCCTTTAGACACTACGGTGAGAGATGCTACACAAAAACATTAGCTGGACCCGTTAGCTATTGTTTAGTATACTCCTGTATCTCCAACCAGTAAGGCCTTTTATCGCTCAAGTATTGGAATGGTATGCAGCAGGGAGCAGAGATCTGCACTGGAGATTTGCGCCAGTTCTAGCCAGCTACCTGTGTAAACCCGCACCCTAGTGGAAACAAGCAAAGCAGCCTAGAACAAGAATAGGCTCCTCCAGTGCAAATTTCAGCTTAGCCTCTTTTACACTAGGGGTTTGTAATGGTGGTTGGAATTGAAGCATTTCCACAATGTGGACAAGGTCTAGTCTTCCGTACTGAGTGGAAAGTATGATACCTCTAGCACAGCCTCTCCCTTACTCTCAAGGGCACTGAGTGAAAAGGGGGTGGGATGTGAGTGGAGAATGGGTATCTCTGTGGAGACATATTGTCTTGCGTGTGATCTTGATCTTGAATAAGGCACCAAGCTGTATGCTCTGTTGTTTAATTCTATCTAACATCTGCACCAATGTTGTGTTTTGCAATGGAAATCTTATTAATTCAGGATCAGGTTCCTTTGCATCCCCTATCTTGCTCTTCACTTTTTACCCTGTGTTTGTACACACAGCACTCTGTGCCTGAATTGTGCAGGATGAAGCCTACGGCTTTGCCTAGACTAAGATTTAAAGGTGTATTGTTCGCTAACGCGTGAGCTAACATATTCTAAAAGTCCAGTGCAGACTTAGTAGACAGTGGACACTTCAACCTTGTGCTAACCTGGTGGATTAAAGTCTATGGGGGAGCCTCGGCTTTAATTCAGCCATTTTAGGGTGTCAAAGTCTACAATAGACTTTTAGAAGGGGCTAGCTAACACGTTCCAAGAATGCATCTTTAAATCCTAGTCTAGACAAATTGTGAATGAGAACCTTCATAGCCAAGTGGGTGATATAAGAAATGTCAGGGAGAGCAGCAGATTGGGAAGTCTGAGAATGTTGACACAAATCTCTAGTGGTCTTCAAGAAAAGAGCATATATAATATTGATTCTTCTGGATTAGGATTGTTCTCTGCAGACTGTGACTATAGTGGATGGTTTCTGATGGATTTATAAATTTTGTTGGGGTGAGAGTGTGGATGTTTGTGTCACCAGGAATCTGTAGATAAAAGATAGTACAATTAGTAGCATTTACCTGCATTATTTCTCCACATACTGCTATGTTCCCCTCCACCTTGCGCTTTAGGCTTCAACAAACTTAATCTCAAAGGAAATTGAGTCAAAAATGCTGAGTTTCAGCTGATTTTATGGCAAAATGGCGAGTTTCACCTTGTTTTGATACACAACCATAAATTATCTCAGGTTCACTTGTAAGTAGGCCCAGTTGGCTCATAAGTTTCACTAACCTCATCAAGGTTCTCCGTGATCATGGGCTAAGTTCTGAATGTGAAACGAAGCCTGAAAGTTTCATGGGTTTTCAGGTTTCATATTGAAAGTTCACGCAATTCTAGTTTTTATTGACCCAATATTTCTGTAGTTCTGGTGTGTAATTCACTAATGTATCAATGGAGGTCTCTAAAGGGATGAGGCTGAGTAAAGCTCTAGCACAGTAGTAATAACAGTCATTTAATTTATAACTTATAAAGCACTCCCCGCATCTCTTGGCAAAGTATTTGGAGTGCTATACAGTAATTTCTGAATAAATTTAAAAAATTGCAATATAATAAAAAATATTGTCCCATATTTAGTGATAGGTAAAACAGAAAAGGGGATTCTCTCTGGAGAGAGGAATTGTTCTCGCTTTGGAGGTAACAGGCTTATAATTTATTTTTAAAAATACAAAGATTTTAGATATTTAGAAGCATGGAAAGAGGAGCTGAATTGGCTGTCCAAGGAGGAATGAATTTCTACGTAAAAGTCAATCTGCCACTTGAGAGTCAACCAGTTGTAGAAAATTATCAGGGTTATGCTGATGTTACGTTTTCACAAACTAGTGAGCAAATGCATCGCCATGTTCAGTTCAGCTACTTCTAAAACTTGCATATACACCACTGATTGGTGCCAGTACGACTGCCAGTCCGAGTCTTTGGTTATTATCAAAAAGCAGTGCATGTACTTTGACGTTAACACCCTTTAATGCCCACATTACAGTTTTGTCTCCATGATTTTTGAAGATAAAGCCCAAAAGAGAAATATCTAGTTCAGTACAGCAAGTGGCGCTAACCTTACTATGATAGAAAGGGTCTTTTAGTCTTAGCGATGGAGTCCAACAGGCAACTCCATTATCCGTTCTATTTCTAATAACATATGCACTCTATGGAGTGTTGAAAAACCTTTCTGTCATGGAAGTACAAAATTTTCTGTTGGGAGTTTCCTCCATTGCAGGTGATTTTTGAAAGATCACCCTTTGTACATCTGTGGTGGTTAGTTACATTTGATGGGACTAATACTATCAAATTTCACTTTCTCTGAAGGTTTGCCTGTCTTATTTCAGTATATGATGCTATGTAGCTGTGATGGTGCACCTGCCCTGCACTGGACTCTAAAGCGTTAATAAGTCCTTGGGAGGCTGTGCAGGAGAGAGCCAATCAGAGAGTGGCTGCGAGGAGCAGCCAATCAGAGCGTGGCTGGCCATTTAAGAAGGGCTGCAAAGCAGCGCAGCTTCAGTCACTCCCTGTAGCTTGAGGGGAGAGGAAGACTGGCTGCCTTGCAGGCTGAGGGCAGCAAGCACCCTGGACAGAGCAGTGCTGCAGGCAGAGATCTGGGAATTTAAAGGCAGCTCCTGGTGGACTGCAGGGATCTGCAGGTTGAGGCCCTCAGGCAAGGGCAAAGAGGGTGCTTGGGCCGTAGGGAAGTGGCTCAGGGAGCTCTACAGATGAGTCAGAGGGGACGGCGCAAGTGGCTGCCATCTACAGGGTCCCTGGGCTGGGACCTGGAGTAGTGGGTGGACCCGGGTTCTCCCCCCGCCCCAATTGCCACTGGGAAAGTGGCAGAACTCTGGACAGCAGTTGTCACTGAGGGAAGTGGCTGGACAGATATTGCAGAGCCCCCAAAACTCATAGCATAGCATGGTTGGAGACCTGTGTCACTGAAGAGGACACTGAGGTCCTGGGAGTGACGTGGGTCCCAAAGCAGAAGTGACAGTGGCAAGGCACCGCCAGAAGAGCTAATCTCCGTGACAGCCAGCAGGAGGTGCTGGAGTGGTGAGTTGGACCCCATCACAGTGGCACAATTGACAAAATTGTCGAGAAGCACAATAAAAGCAACACAAGCTACATGCTTATGTTATGGTTTATCTTTTGCTATTCTTCACCACTTACAACACTTCTAGTAGAACTCGCCCAAACAATGAGATTAGGATAAAAGAATTCTTCTTATCTGAAAGGGCTGGCAGCTTGATGTGAAATATATCTGTATTATAGTACCAAAGGACTAAAGCTTTCCAGTGAAGAGAAAAAAGATGAATTTCCATTAGTGTCAGCCAGGTGTACCTTTTTTTTTAAATCACCTTCAACTTCTACCAATGGCTAGATTTTCAAAGCGGCTTCTATTCGCTTTCAGTATTTGTGCTTCCAAAAAAGAATGTATGTAGTCCGACTGCATCTAGCTATTTGATTTGATCCTGCAAACGTCATCTGCATGCACCATTTTTTGGTTTTATGAGAGAAAATAATAGTATTCCCCAAACTGTAGACACAAAATTTGAGTCAATTTTTGAACACTTAACCTCATATATTTAATAAACTGGGAGAGACGTTGGTACTTTGAGCTTGCTACTACCATTGTTGATGTGATGATCAAAAATTATCATTATGAGAGGTTTTAAAAATAGACATGAGAAGAAAGTGCTGCTGTTAAGAAAACAACCTACAAACTGTTTTCAGATTATTTATTTATTTTGCAGTTTTCCTGCAAGTCTATTAGGAAACTTCAGAGTCAGATTTTAAAGTAGTATCGGTATGAGGCGGAAAAGAGGAGACATGAGAGCGGAGGTCCAGATCCTCAAACTGTTTAGGCATGTAACTCCGTTTAATTTGAATGGGAAACGCAGTGGATCTAATTCACCTCGATTTCAGGAAGACATTTGATACTGTTCCACATGGGGAATTATTAGCTAAATTGGAAAAGATGGGGATCAATATGAAAATTGAAAGGTGGATAAGGAACTGGTTAAAGGGGAGACTACAGCAGGTCACACTGAAAGGTGAACTGTCAGGCTGGAAGGAGGTTACTGGTGGAGTTCCTCGGGGATCGGTTTTGGGACCAATCTTATTTAATCTTTTTATTACTGACCTTGGCACAAAAGGTGGGAATGTGCTAATAAAGTTTGCGGATGACACAAAGCTGGGAGGTATTGCCAATACAGAGAAGGACTGGGATATCGTACAGGAAGATCTGGATGACCTTGTAAACTGGACTAATAGTAATAGGATGAAATGTAATAGCAAAAAGTGCAAGGTCATGCATTTAGGGATTAATAACAAGAATTTTTGTTTATAAACTGGGGACGCATCACTTGGAAGGAACAGAGCAGGAGAAGGACCTCGGAGTATTGGTTGATCACAGGATGACTATGAGCCGCCAATGTGATATGTCCGTGAAAAAAGCTAATGCGGTCTTGGGCTGCATCAGGTGAGGTATTTCCAGTAGAGATAAGAAGGTGTTAGTACCGTTATACAAGGCACTGGTGAGACCTCATCTGGAATACTGTGTGCAGTTCTGGTCTCCCATGTTTAAGAAGGATGAATTCAAACTGGAACAGGTACAGAGAAGGGCTACTAGGGTGATCCGAGGAATGGAAAACCTGTCTTATGAAAGGAGACTCAAAGAGCTTGGCTTGTTTAGCCTAAGAAGGCTGAGGGGAGATATGATTGCTCTCTATAAATATATCAGAGGGATAAATACCAGGAAGGGAGAGGAATTATTTAAGCTCAGTACCAATGTGGACACAAGAACAAATGGATATAAACTGGTCATCAGGAAGTTAAGACTTGAAATTAGACAAAGGTTTCTAACCATCAGAGGAGTGAAGTTCTGGAACAGCCTTCCAAGGGGAGCAGTGGGGGCCAAAGACATATCTGGCTTCAAGACTAAGCTTGATAAATTTATGGAAGGGATGATATGATGGGATAGCCTAATTTTGGCAATTAATTTATCTTCGACTATTAGCGATAGATTTGCCCAATGGCCTGTGATAGGATGTTACATGGAGTGGGATCTGAGTCACTACAGAGAATTCTTTCCTGGGTGTCTGCCTGGTGAGTCTTGCTCACATACTCAGGGTTTAGCTGATCGCCATATCTGGGGTTGGGAAGGAATTTTCCTCTAGGGCAGACTGGCAGAGGCCCTGGAGGTTTTTCTCCTTCCTCTGCAGCGTGGGGCATGGGTCACTTGCTGGAAGATTCTCTGCACCTTGAAGTCTTTAAACCATGATTTGAGGACTTCAATAGCTCAGACATAAGTTAAGAGTTTGTTACAGGAGTGGGTGGGTGAGATTCTGTGGCCTGCGTTGTGCAGGAGGTCAGACTAGATGAGCATAATGGTCCCTTCAGACTCATAGAAATCATAGACTTTAAGGTCAATGATTCTATGAATTAGGCACCTAAATGTCTTTGAGGATTTGGGCTTAATTTTGTGTGAGATTTCTCCATTACATAGTACATAGGCAAGATATTTATGACTGCTCACCACGTGGCTTTGTGCAGTGTAATTTGTTGAGGGCAAGAGCTGCATGAAGGTTAGGTTGATTATTTTCTTTTTCTTTCCTATTGAGGTTGATTTTTGTTACTTATGATTCAGTAATTAAATTCGTATATGATCCACTTCTTCTGTCTTTGACTGTCCTCAGCTGCCATTAAAGACAATGGGAGGTCAGGGTATTCATGATTGTAAAGAATTGAGACCTTGGTGTGCAGGGGTTAGGTGGTATGCAGGATGGCTTTGGAGTAGGCTTACGTGCTCACCCAAATATGGTTTGGTTGTAAATCTGGAGAGAGATTTTTGTTTTTAAAATTTGATGCACTTCTCTGTTCCTACATGTTTATTCCTCACAATAATACCAAGTTCTTACTAATACAAATGTTTTTTATCTTGAGAGTGCTTTACAATAGTAATTTACTCAATCACAGGTCAGTATACTACTAATTGTACAGCTGGGAAAACTGAGGCACTGAGAAATTTAAACTCTGTCTTCTGAGCCCCACAGATCAGACTGCGTGGAAATGAATTGCAGTGTGCACTGGTGTGCTGTGCTGTGCTGTGCTGTAACTTCCCTGTGTGGATGCTGTGGGTGCAAACTGAAAAGGTACCCAGGTTGCATTTCCTTTTTAAACAGGACTAAGTTAATACAAACGAGGTACCTTTTAGTTCATGCTACAGTGTCCACACATGGGAGTTTCAGCGCAGCACGCTAGTGCATGCTCAGTTCACACCTCAACAGTCCAAACTGCATGTAAACAAGCTCTAACTCAGTGGCTTTCAGCCTTTCCATATTACTGTACCCTTTCAGGAGTCTAGTTTGTCTTGTGTACCCCCAAGTTCCACCTCACTTAAAAACTACTTGTTTACAAAATCAGACATAAAAATACAAAAGTGTCAGAGCACACTATTACTGAAACATTGTTTACTTTCTCATTTTTACCATATAATTATAAAATTAATTGATTGGAATACAAATATGTTACTTACATTTCAGTGTATAGTATATAGAGCGGTATAAACAAGTCACTGCATGAAATTTTAGTTTGTACTGATTTCACTAGTGCTTTTTATGTAGCCTGTTGTAAAACTCGGCAAAGATCTAGATGAGTTGATGTACCCCCTGGAAGACCTCTGCGTACCCACAGGGGTATGTGTATCCCTGGTTGAGAACCACTGCTCTAAGTGACTTGCTGAAGGGAACAGAGGAATTTGGAGACGAGATTGGTAGTTAGTCTTTTTCTATGTAAAACTCCATTATGAGTCTACCAAAATAAGTTTTTCCTGTGTAAGAACTATAGGCTCAAACTCATTATGAGAGATTCCTGTGAAATGCTTGTACAGATTGTGTTTTAGTTCTAAAAATTTTCTCTTTCAGTAGGAGGCCCCTTTTTTTCATGAACTTTGTTTCTTTTTGCTTCAGTTCCTCTGAGTCAATGCGGCACTACTGCACTTCATTACTGCACATACCTTATAATTAATAGAAATTAAAAAAAATGCTTGTTAGTTTTAACATTGTCTGGATGGAAAAGTCTGTGACACATTTAGGAATGGTTACAATTCCTTCTAGTGCTTTTTAAGAAGCAAATCCTAGTTTTGTTTTAAAAAACAGGCTACTTAAATTTATTATAATTTGATAACCCTCTTTTGTTTTTGAGAACTTTCTTGTTTGGTATGAAACCTCTTTTATTGGCTACAGCTTCACATTCTTTCTCAGTATGCGGGAGTGGATTATACTCCTGAGCAGCATTCAGTGAAATTTTTGTGTATGCTTGTTTCTAAATAATCCAAGTGAAGTTGCTTTCAAGTGTTTTCCCCCTCACTTTCCATAAAGCATACACTTATTTAACTATTCTTTTTTGTGAAGCTGATTTGTTTAGTTTTACACAAAATAATTAGGGTATTACTTGCAAATCAAAATGCCAAAAAAAAAAAGAAAAATGTGAAATGTTCTTTTGTTCAAGTGTACATTTCTGGAACCACTGAAACATGATTAATAACTTTAAAATTCTGATTTGAACCTACCACAGCAAATAAATTCAGCGTGAAAGCCGGAAGTTTAATAAAATGTTTCTGAAACTTCCTCTGTGAAGTTACAAGTTTCATTCCTGATTATCTGTCTGTTCATCCATCCTCAGACATACATCACATAATGATGATTTGAAATATATGATATCCCTAAAGATGGTTAGCAATTTGGGATTAATTTAATAGAATTAAAGTGTTAAAAAGACAGGCCTAAGGCATTAACAAGATTCTGAAGTGTTGAAAAATATTATAGCGCATTAAGACTAGAGGGGTGAAAGTAGGGATGGGCAGAATTGTCTGAAAAAACTAATTCTCAAAGCACTTTTGCTCATCCCTACACTCCAACTAATAGTGAGCCTTCTTTTGAGCCCTGAAAATATTTGGTTAAGAACCATCTCTATCTCCATGCTATTTTATAGTCCTTCTACTGCACAGTGGTGGGGAGAAGAAAACCGTCCTACTCTCAACTCAGAAAATGTCAGAGTACCATGGATGTGTAGAGGGATGGGGTTGGGAAAAAGGAGGCAGGGCTTAAGGCTGAATGGCCCCCTCTCCCAAAATAAAAGAGGAAGGGGTACTGAGCTAGCCCTTGAAGATCCAGAAGAACTAATGGCCTTTATCTGCCCCTCCAAGACCTTAGTGGTGAATACAGGCTGTTCAGGCTTCTCCTCTGGTGAAAGCATGAGCCCTTCCAACAGCATCAGGCGGAGGGGAGAGTATGAGGGTCACAGAGCTTGTTTATGAAGAGGGGTGATTAGGCAAGGGAGATGGCACATTTCTGGGGATTGGGAGCTCTGAAGCTCTACAAACATAGGTTAACCATCTTAATTATTCAGTTTTTATCTGACCCAAACCTGCTCTGCAAAGCTTTGAAGGTTATTCCTTCTCTGGGTGAGGGGATTGGTGGGACTAGGATTTAAGCAGGCTAAAAATGAGAGCCAGGATAAGTATATACATTATAGCTGTATGTATAACTATCCTTTGAGGCCCCTAAACTTGTACCTTTGGGGAGTCCAACTACGATAGAAGAAACTTGTTCTTTGCATTCCTTCCAAAACCTCCATTTCTCTTTCATTTTTGCCCATCCCTATGCACCAGTCCCTTGGAACCACCTTGGAATACACTTAAATCTGATGATAGAGGGATTTAAGGGCAGATTGGAATTTAAGCCCATATATATGTGCAGCTGTAATATGGCCATATGCATCTCTGTACAATGGGTTAGTGCACCCCCCCGCCCCAGCAGAGAAACCTGTAGGCGAGCGAGCAGAAGGGTATGTGTTGCGGGAGATGATTTTTCAGAGTTTTCAGGAAATTGCTGCTGCTTCTTCAAGTGCTTGCTCATGTCAATTCTTCTCTTAGGTGTGTGCGTGCCCACATACACAGTCATCAGAGACTTTTTGCCTTAGCGGTATCCTTAACGTTGGCTGTGGCATTCTCTTGAAGGCTGCACTCATGCGCTGGTATATCAGGCGCTGGCAGCCCTACACACTCTCAGTTCCTTCTTACCACCCCTGACAGTTGGTTTGAGCACCTCGTCTTGCATTGCAAGAGCGTTAGCGGTTCTTTACAACCCACTGTCCATCTTCTTTGTATATAATTGGTAGGTACTTAGTCAGCAAATTCAAGGAGGCCCTCCCGAAGGACTGAGCCCAGGAGTTTGCTGCTTTAGTGGAAGGAGGCACAGCGGTGGTGAGAGGGGCCCTCCAGATGGTCTGGGACGCTAGGGACTCAGCGACCAGGGTGGTCACCTCTGCGGTGGTCATGAGGCGCAGCTCCTGGTTACAGTCCTCCAGGGTATCCCAGGAGATGAAGGACCTCCCATTTGAGGGGGCAGGGCTCTTCTCCGAGCTCATGGATGCAAGGCTCCATGGCCTTAAAGACTCCCGTGCCACCCTCCACTCCTTGGGCCTTCATACCCCTCAGCAGGTCAGGAAGCCATTCCGTTCTCCGCCTCCTCTGCATCCCCAGTCTAGGTCCTGGGGAGCTCCCTGGCTGAGCACCTACAGGAAAAAGGATAGAGACAAGGTGTGTAAGTGGGGACATCTGTCATCTTAGCGTTCATCTGCTCAGCCTGGGCCTTTCAGGAACCAAGGAGGCCAGAAGCAGGAATTTTGATGGTGCACTCGAGGACGGCACCCCAGTTACATCCCGGGATCCACCCTCCTACTCTTTCCTCCACTGCCTGTGCCCCTTCTGGTCAGACTAGTCACAGCTGACCTCAGACCATTGGGTGATTGGACCTGGGGTGGGGAGCCCACTTGGGTGGTCTCAGCAGACAAAGTCATTGGTCGAGTCACGATTGCTCCCTACACATCAATGTCAGGGAGCTCAGGGCATTTTGTCTGGCCTGCCAAGCCTTCCTACCTCACATAAGAAGCAGGGTGGTTCAGGTCCTGATGGACAATATAGTAGCTATGGTCTGTATCAACAAGCGGAGCCAGATCGTCTGCCCTTTGCCAAGAAGCCCTTAGGCTCTGGGACCTCTGTGTACAACATGCTGCACACCTCCCCGGGGCCAGGGATGCAATATATCGTAGCCGCACACCTCCCCGGGGCCAGGAACGCTTCAGCAGATCTCCTCAGCTGGACCTTCACGTCTTGCCATGAATGGTCACTTCATCTGGAGGTGGCCTGCCTCATCTTCCAGGTGTGAGGGACTCCCTCGGTGGACCTGTTCACATCCCGGCAGAACAGGAAATGCCACGTTTTCTGCTCGATTTGGGGGATCGACAGAGGCTCCCTGTCAGATCCTATTCTGCTCCCATGGTCGGGGGCTCTGATGTATGTCTTCTCTCCGGTGCCGTTAATTCACAGAGTCATCATGAAGATCAAGCAGGACAGGGCAAAGGTGATCCTCATCGCACCGGCTTGGCCGCGCCAGCACTGGTTTAGCATGCTGCTGGACCTCTCTGTGGTTGCTCCATTACAGCTGCTGCTCCGGCTGGAGCTGTTGTCCCAAACCCAAGGCAGGCTTCTGCCTCCAAACCTGGCAGCGCTGCACCTGACGGCTTGGCTGCTGCATGGTTAAATGCGGAAGAACAGGAGTGCTCGACCGGCGTCCAACAGGTTCTGTTGGGCAGCAGAAAGCCTTCCACCAGAGCCACCTACCTGACCAAATGGAAGCGGTTCGCTTGTTGAACCTCAGATAAAGGCATTCAGTCCAAGTGGGCCTCACTGCAGTTAATCCTGGACTACTTTCTGCATCTCAGGCTTCAAGGCCTGTCCCTTTCATCTGTTAAGGTCCACTTGGCTGCTATCTTGGCCTTCCATCCGCCGCTTGAGGGTAGGTTGGTTTTCGCCCAGGACATGACTTCCATGTTCCTCAAGGGTCTTGAGTGCCTTTAGCAGCACGTCAGGGACTCTGTCCCTCTGTGGGACCTGAACCTTGTACTGTCACGGCTCCCGGGACCCCCTTTGAGCCTCTAGCTTCCTGCTCTCTCCTTCTCTTTCCTGGAAGGTCACATTCTTGGTTGCAATAACATCTGCCCTCAGGGTCTCTGAAATTAGGGCTCTTTCCTCAGAACCACCCTATACTGTCTTTTACAGAGACAAGGTCCAGCTGCGGCCACACTTGGCTTTCCTGCCCGAGAGGGTCTCACAGTTTCATACAGGCTAAGATATTTACTTACCTGTCTTTTTTCCAAAGCCGCATAAATTGGAGGAGCATCAGTTGCATTCCCTAGACGTCAGGAGGGTGCTAGCCTTTTACGTTGAAAGGACCAAGCTATTTCGCAAGTCAACACAATTGTTTGTTATGGTGGCCGACAGGATGAAAGGTCGTCCAGTGTCTGCTCAAAGAATTTCTTCTTGGATCACTGCCTCCATTCGCTGCTGCTACGATCAGGCAAAGGTGCACCCTCCAGCGATCATAACCACCCATTTCACCAGGGCACAAGCCTCATCAGCAGCTTTCCTAGCCCAAGTACCTATCTGGGACATCTGTAGTGCGGCCACCTGGTCATTTGTCCACACATTCACATCCCATTATGCACTTACCCTGCAGACCCAGGACGATGCTGGCTTCGGTAGAGCAGTGCTGCAAGCCGCAAGACTGTGAACTCCAAGCCCACTTCTGAGGATACTGTTTGTGAGTCACCTAGAATGGAATGGACATGAGCAAGCAGTTGAAGAAGAAAAAAACGGTTACCTACCTTTTAGTAACTGTTCTTCGAGATGTGTTCCTCATGTCCATTCCATTACCCACCTTCCTGCCTCTCTGTCAGAGTTGCTGGCAAGAAGGAACTGAGAGGGCGTAGGGCCGGCGGCGCCTAATATATCAACGAATGAGCGCGGCACTCAAGGGGGTGCCGTAGCCGACCCTATGGATACTGCTAAAGCAAAAATCTCTGATGACTGTGCACGTGGGCGTGCACACCTAGAATGGAATGGACATGAGCCACACATCTCAAAGAACAACAGTTATGAAATGGTAGGTAACCGTTTTTTCAGGTGGGAGGGGTTTTTATTGGGATGTGTGTGTGTGTGAGAGAGAGAGAGAGACTTGAAGGGTATGGAGTGGGCAGGGTGGGCGGCCTCTGAACCCTTGCACTTGCTGTACCTGTTTGGTGGATAAACAGATGACTTCATGGTCCAGGACCATCAACTTAGCTCCTTCTAAATTCAAGGGGGAGAAAAATAAAGACACAGGACTGTTTGGTTGCCAGCTTCCACTTATTAATAACAGTCATTTTTAGAAGGGCCTAGTTTGCATAATGGCCAGCAATATTTTTAAGGCCAGCAATGTTTTATTTAAAAATCAACTGTTTTGGCTTACAGGGCTTTTAACTGCTCTCCCCCATCCCAAACCTGATATGTTTTAAAATTTGTTTTGTAGTATTATAGTTTTTTTTAAATGGTCAATAGACATTTTATATGATATGTAGAAATACACATTTGTGTGTGTAAGTTTACATTTTATATATACCTCATGCAACCTCATTTGAAGCCATTACGTTTGGGTAGGGTGTAAGCCGGAGTATAGTTTGTGTCTATATAATATAATTAATTAATATACACAACCACACAAGCATATACAACATACAACTGTTAGCACATTTATGCTTATCTGTGGGTATCAGATGATTAAGAAATACATTTAAAAAAAAAAAACCCCTCTCCTGGGAAGTTATTGTAGCTTCTTTGATGTGACTAATTAGCTCACTCAAAGTAAGCAGTGACTAACAGTCTAATAACTGGCTAACAGAAGGAACTTCATAACATTTTCAAATTCTTAATCAGAGGAGCCTTTCAGTGCTTTGCAAGAAGTTGAGAATGATTCTCCTTCCTGAGAAGTAGTTGCCAGTGGTCAGATCATAAAGTATGTAGTCACTTTTCTCCAAGGTATATTTACGAATCTTGGCCTTTGAAGCGTTTAAATATTGGGGGAGAGCAGTAGGCCTGGAAATGTGTTTAAACTGCTAAGTTTGATCCTAGCTCTGTTCAGCAGACTCAAAGCAAACATTTTAGTTTGCTGAGGCTGACTTACAGTAACTTGCTGTCTTTGCAGAGTTTCATAGGGAAGGAGATACTTCTTATAAATAGCGGTAAAAAAACCCAAGCTTTTATTTGTGACTATGTTAACCCTTCTCATTTCTTAAGTAGCGGTACTAAAAAAAATTTAAATGATTATAAAAATATAAATTAAAATTAAATCACACAAATTGAAAGGGAGAAATTGTACAGCTCAGTGTCTGCAAATTTGGCAGTTAACTATGACTGTAGATGTCTACCCCTGCTGTATTTAGTTTTTTCTTCTTTTTTTGCTGGAGCTATGTAGTGATTCTGCAACTGCTATGAGATTCTTTCTCAGCAAGCTAAGCAGTCACTAGAACGTTTCCATATGTCAACAAGCATCTCAGAGATGGTTTGTAGTCTATATACCATTCTTACCCAGCCACCTGAACTTTTCTGATGCTGGGAGTGAGGCTAAATCTCTCTTGCCTTACTTGCATGAGTAGTTCCACAGAACCCCTGGGATTACTTGTGCAAGGAAAGCAAGCAGGGTTTGGGCCTTCTAGTAGAAGGTAAATTTAAAAGCTCATCACCTGCTGATAACTGGGCTTCTGTGTTTCTCTTGCAGCAGTCACAAACAAAGTGACGTCACAAACACCTAAAACGGAGTGCAGGGGCTCTACTCGCTGAATGGCATTAAGTGTCAGAGCAATAACCCACTGTCTGTAATGGGAGAAACACTTAGCTCTGAAGTCAGCAAGGAAGAAAAGTGATTTTCAGCTATTTGGATTTCAATTGTATTTATTTGCTCTTTTAAAGCCTGTGCAGATTTAGATCCCAACCCAGCTCTTTCAGAAGCAGGCTCCTGCTTCTTTGGAGCCCCTGGGTCTGCGAAGTGCTGAGGGCGCTCAACTCCCATTGACTTCAGTGGGTGCTGAGGATGCTCAGCATCTCTCAGGATCAGGCTCTTGCTGTGGCTGGGTAGATTACTCACTTGGGCAGCAGCAGTCAGATTGACTCGTAGGATTGTACAGGAATTCTGTACGCTGCAAGCAGCTTCGGTGACCTGGTCCAAAGCCTGTAGAAGTCAATGGAAAGGCTCAAGCCCCCAGTGTTTAACTTCAGTAATATGCAGGTGTAGTTTCTTTTTCTGCCCCATGAATTCTCTGCACTGGATTAGTGCAAGGCAGCCTGGCCCTGCTCTCTGCCCACACTTTTTCCCTTTTATGTGTGAGAACACAAGCAGCAGGGGAGCCTGTACTCAACAAGATGGTTTCCACAGCTGCGGACTGACTTGCGGTGCCTCTGTGCACCTGCATGGGTCCAGACAGTCTCTTTGCATCCCTTTTCTGTGGCATACGGGGAATATACTGGTTATGATTTGACAGCTTAAACTGGTCTTTTGTAGTTAATCAGGTTTATTTAAGCACTTTTCATTTTAGCAATATGAGCCCAATGCTGCAGTCCTACAAAGAGAAACCCAGTTAAAGCCAATGGGGTTTTGCTTGCAGCAGACTGAAAGCTGGGCTCTAAATTTCCTTCTACATTTAATTTTTCTCCTGGGTAAAAAAAATCTAGCTAGTCACTGACTTCAGCTAAAGAAAGTTCTTCTGTTGTTCAGACAATTTAGAAGAGTTCTAAACTTCCACATGCTATTCCCAGGGCACTCAATGATGTAGCTCAAGAAGAATTTGGGCCTGATCCTGCTGATGTTAATGTGACTTTGGACTCTACCTGGACCTGATTCTGCACCACCGACGTCAGTAGGGGCTTTGACATTGATTTCAAAGAGTGCAGGATCAAGCCCTATACTCCATAAAGTATAGGGGTTGCATTGTTACAGAGTGTTCTGGGCTTGTGCTCAGTTTTGAAACAAAAGATTGAATGCAAATTTGAGCTGTACTGTGTGCACTATTATAATATTAAAATTACCTTCATGGTCATTATAATAGTGATATACTATCTTGTAAAATTTTCATATCACAAAGAAAGGCCCAGTTCTGCAAACTCTTGCTACCTGGCATTATGCTTATGGGACTATTTACAGTAGTAAGCTCTACTACACCTGACAGTGTCGACAAGCTCAAGTCCATAGTTAGTACCTCTCACAGTAACTCTTCTCCAGTTAGTTCAATTTCTTTTATTTCTGCAGAAATTTTTAAAAAGACAACAGAAAGGAACAGGATGTTAAGAAAAGCAGGGGAAAACGGTGTATCCATATTCTAAAGGTCTCAATTAATGTTTGGAAAATGCCACACATATGATAGTGAAAAAAATAACTAAATCGAAAATCCATTACAAACAGGAACATAAAACTGTCTATTTTAAGTTGTTAGTTTAGATAAGGTATATTATTTGTAAGGCACAAAATGTTTGTACAATGTATGTTCAAGCACTGCGAATAAAGTAAGCATAGTTCTTATTATCTATCAGTTTTTGTAGCCTGTGATATGGCTTGATTGTATCTTTTATAACTCATTAAGAATTTTGTAATACATATCTGTGTCATTCTCTCTAAATCACCTCATGTGTGCAATTGTTCAGAATGTAAAAAAATAACACTCTTGGGACCAAGGTGCTGGATTTAAACTTTCCTACATATAGGAAGAAAATTTTTAGTTAATACACGTACTGTGGAATTTATAAAATAAATCAGCCATAATTCTACAGGTGTATTTTTCCAGCAAAATATATTTACCTGTTTTGTTTTTTGCTTGCTTTTTGCTTGAGGGTGGTCAAAAAGTGGTGATCTATGTATGTATGCAAGAAACTTAGGACACCCATATCCTAATGAGGTTGGCAATGGCTCTATTACATCATTCTAAATAGCAAAATACTGGGTCTCAAAAACACAGACCTTTTTAAACACAAGGGAAATGGCTTCTTTATTAGATATATATTCCATTAAGAATCTGATTATTCAATCTTTTTTACACTCCCCCCCTCCACCATTTTGGTTCACAGCAACCAAAAATGCTACTTTTCTGGGAAAAACTGATATTCTGACTACAGTTTTGTAATTTAATGATGGAGAGTTTCCTTAGTAAACCAAATTTAGAGTACTAGAATGCTTATCTTATATCCAGACCTTGAACATAAAAGGCATTTTATACCAGCAATTGTTCATTTAATGAGCAATTGCAGAGTGCAGGACGGTTAAGGGATTGAGCTATATGCACCATTATTGCAAGAAGTATTCCGAAATACCAGAAATAGGACGTAAGCTCTGATCAGGGAGACTGTGAGCACAATTACCTTCTTTTCAAATCCTTCTGTGACACTGCGGGAGGAAAAAGGACTTTGAAACTTGAAAGGAAAGAGCTTGCTTTCAACCTCAAAAGCTAGGAGGAAAGGGCTCTGAAATTTGCTCAGTATTCCCAATTCACCATTAGCCTGTTTCTTCCTTTAGCCTCAAGGCATTCTCCGCTTTTTGAAAAGATGTTAAGAAATTCAGTCACAATAGAGAGCCTAGTTTTGAACATGTTTCACTCGGTCCATTGAGGTCTGGTCTTCAGCCTTTGTGTAGGGTGAATTGAGCTGAGCAGCTAGCTGGTTGGGGAGAGGTGAATGAGCAGTCTCTGTGCAGTCACAAATTCTGGCAAAGAAAAGATTACCCTTTCCTTTATTTTACAATATGCATTCCTGTACAATCCTGCTAGTGGCAATATGCGGAGCAGAGCTTGTGCTTAAGTCAATACGGAGCACTTGGTTTATAGCAACTCTTGTTAAGTTTGTCTTGTAATTGAAGCTGCTGTTGACCTTGCTTGGAGACCATTTGTAAAACCGTTTATTTAGCATAAACTGAAATAATAAACCCTCCTTCTCTTAGGCCGATTGTGATAGGGTGACATTAGTTTGATTTAATGATTAGCCGCCTGACCCCCTCAGCTAGAGAGAGCTGCTTGAATAGAGAGAGTTCACTAGGAAGCACACAGGAAGAATACTAATGAGCTTGTTAAATTTAGCATGGCACCAACCACTTTTAATTCCTCTAATGGGAGAAGCACTGCCTCTGAGAGGGAGGGAGGGAGATAGAAAGAGGGAGGGAGAGAGAGAGGAATGTCCACATACCCGTAGCTCGAGAATTTCGGTCAAGAGAAGAGCTTGGAGAGAGTAAGCCAGGGTCTTTTGGACTGAGTTGTAAGTATGTTGTCTGTTCTCTTACCCAGATGACGTCCTCCTTAATCAGTTGAAAGACAATAATGCTAGTTGCAAGTTGCATATAGAAATATGATTATGAAGGCTAACCTATGCAGTCTTTGCTACAATAATGACTTGTTGTTTAAATGTGGGTATCTCAGAATTTTGTTGAGGGGAGCTTCAGCATCTTAAGCAATGGTTTGAAACTGATTTTATCACTGACTTTAAAACGCTTGAACTAAAAAAGTTTCCACTTGTGTCTGCAGAATGTTAATGAAAACAAACAAACAAAAGTTTAATAGAGACAAGAAGTTCAGTGGACTGACATGTTCATGTTTGTTTCCCTTATTTTTTTTTTTCATTTTTGTTAGGCACACAAAATAAGTAATTAAAAATGTATTTGCTTAGGCATGTAGATCGATTACAAGCTTTTTTGAAAAGATTTGTTAATGAAACAAAGTATTCTTTGATGCTATATTTAAAAAAATGATTATGGCTAAATACCAAGAACAAATATATTTCCCATTAGATGGGAGAATCTTGGATTAATTTGATAGCTCCAGACTGGGTACTTGTTACACGTGTTTGTGGCTGCCAGCTAGTTATCATTCAGTGGGAACACATGAGGAGAAGGAGAAGCTAATACAAATTTATCATTTGGGACTGATTCTTTTTTCTGTAACACCTCAGTAAGTCAAGAGAAACTGTGCTAAAAAGTGGGGGTACAAAACAGGTGTGAGAGGAGAATCGGGCCCTTTGACTTCAAATCATTCATCTCTCTGAAACTTTTTAGTAAATCGGATGTTTCTTTTGGACCTAAAGCAGGCCGTTTTTTAAACATAGGATAGCAGTAACCGTTGTCTTGTGTTTGGCTGTAAGAATCTATTGGCAGATGCTACTAGAGAAGTGAGTTGTTTGCTTACATTTTTGCTATAGATTCCCACTTGTTGCCATGGTGGACGGTATGTTTCTGTCAATAATTTGGCCTGGTGCAGCTTGTCTGCACTTACTCTTAAACTTTATTGAACAATTCAGCTGAAACAGAATGAGATTAGACAGCTTTTGGCTCGCTGAAGTGGTTTTACTGCAGTTATAAGAGCAGGCAGAATTATTGCAAGAAAAGTTTCCCTTCAGTGTATAGAGAATTCTTTCAAATCACTTGGCTATTTGTATTCTGGAGTGCGTGTACTGTCAAGTTTTTCATCTGCTCCCATATCAAAAGCACCTCTGTGGTGCAGAGCATGAAGTAAACTCTTAACAAAATGTTTATCCATTGGATTTCCTTATTATTGCAAAAATGCCATGGTGTTTAGTTAAAAAATATTTCTGGGTGACTATTTAGAGGGGAAGCAGTGTTCAAAAATGATTGACTGGCTAAACAGTAAGCATTATTTTTATGATGAGGAAAAATAATTTGTTGGTGTTGGAAAATATTTTTTCTCTTTTTTCTCCTTTTTCAGAGCTATTTATTAAAATGAAACACATTTTGCTTTAATTTTCAAAGTTACTAAAAGTAGGTTTGAATTCAGTCAGCAATTTTAAAAAAATCATCTCATTTCATACCAGTAATTGGTGCCTTGATTCTTGACACATGCAGGTCTTAAGAGGGACAGAATAAAACTGAATTATTCAAACAGACATGGACTTCTTGTTCTATTCTGGGATGGCAATTTAACAAATGTTAACTTTACACGAAGAGCAAAAGAAATGAAATCCTTATCTGATTTTCAAATTGATTATGTTGCTATACAAATCACTTCATCATAGTATAGTAGCATAGGTTAGCCCTGCTCTAGTTAAGGGTCTGTCAGCATTTCAAATAGAATGTAATCCCCTATTTTTAAGAGTTTGCATCTCATCTGCAAAAGTTCACTCTAAGGTGAAATTTAATATAAAAGGCTTGAGCCAGAGAGAAAATTGGTGGAAAAATTACTTGGACTTTTTAAAAAAGTTTTATACAAGCAGTTTTATAAAACCTAATATAAGTTGTAAACTAAAAACAGCTTCAGTGTAAAAATATGAAAACTTTAAACTCCATTAATCCAGAGGACAGAGTAGTGCTTATGCATATTAACACAAAGGAAAAAAAACAGGCAAAGATTGTCAGCTTTACAATATTTTTGTCCCTGTTTATATTAACTACTTCACCATGGGCCCAATCCCGCAAGTCCTCAGCGCACATATGGGAGACCATGGAGGATCTGGGCCCAATGACTAGCTCCTCTTCGGAAGCTGGTTGATACGATAATTGCAAATGTAAAAATAATCCATACATCTACACAAACTACATTGATGTTTTTCTTTGCTACTTTTGGGGAAAAAATGCGCCCAAAACGCTACATTTAAAATAAAGTTGTAGACTGATAAAAGCGTTTAGATAGTGGCCAGAACTCAGCCTGGTGCAATTAGATATTGCTGTATGCACAGGCCCCCTTTCTGAACTCACTTATAGCAGTGAAAATCAGGGGTAACTTGACTGAAGTCAGTGGAGTCACACTGATGCAGAATTTGTGGGAGATTAGAATTAGGCTTATGCCCTTTCTTATCCCTGTACTGAGTAGGCACAAGAGGGGGAGTTAAAGATGAAGTTTCAGCCAGAACTTTGAATGTTCTGGACTTTGACAGTTAAAGCTGGATTCTTCTTATCATTCTGAACCGTTCTTTTTTTGGTGCATCAATTATAAAATAGTGCCGCATAAGTTTTTTTTCCTTCCTAAATTTGTTTTCGGTTAGTGTTCTTGTTATCTGTTTTTGCACCAGAATTTTTGATGAGCTCCTGAACAGTTTTCTGCAGTTGTTTGTGAACATATTTCTTAATATTTATGTAGGGCAATATTTATCATATTTATAAAGTGGGCCTTCTGGAAACAGGAATCTGGAGACCAAATGTTCTGACTTTGTAGATATAGGTCAGGACTCCAGCCAGTGATGATAGAATTGTTAACCAGCTCTCTTCCCGCCCTTATATAAGCAATGATATATGTCAGAAGGGTACTTACGCTAGATATGTGTGTAGATGATGGAACTTTGAAGTCTTATGTATCACGTGAAAGGTACCTGAAAGCATGTGGCTAACGGTTGAACACCTGTACTGCTTGCGTCTCTTTAAATGTGTGTGTGTGTGTGTGTGTGTGTGTATAATACATATAGGGTGGAGCTTTGTTTGGGAGCCATTGGTGGAGTAGCCAGGGATGGGTCCTTTGCACCCCCTTACATTAAGTTAAAGTCTGTCAGAGGGTGGCTTGGAGACAGACTGGCCAAAGGGCCACGGAATGAGTGATGTCATGGATCCCGTGGGCATAACAACACACCCAGGTAGTGCAGAGTAGGCTGAAACACCCATTTCAACCCATCCCCTGGAGAAGCGAGCGCAAGGCATGTGCTTCAGGCCTAGTCACTGGCCCCAAGTTGGGGATTGGCATTCACCTTCCTAAGTCCTTTGCATGTCAGCCACAGAAAATCAAGTTATTTGGGTTCCATGCAGGGCAGCTGAATTTCACCCATATTGGTCACATACAGATATGTGTAAACTGTAATTTTTATGTATTTGTGAGTGAAAGATGTTCAACTCAGTGCTGTAAAGTGTTAACCTCAAAGTCTGTACATCTCGACACATGTGGGTAATACTATTATAGCAGGTGACTTCACTGCTCCTATCTTGTGCTTGCTTAGTAACTGGAACAGGATAAATGCATTATACTGTCATCTACCTTAATTTTAATGAATAGGGCCTTTTCTATTACTCCAGGCTCTTGTCTTTTAACATTGCATCTTTTTGTGGGTGGAGCGGCACAGTGGCAAATACAAAGCAGCAGTGGGTGGCTAGACTTGATTTAGTCTCAGCTAGCAGGGTTCATCTTCTACTGTTTGTGACAAATTGTTTTTTTCCTCCCAGTCAAGCGGCCAAAAATTCCAGCCTCCTTGTCCCAGAGGCAAGAAAACAGCAAGTTTGTGTCCTTTCGTGTAGGATTAATAGCCCCACTGGTAAATGCATCAGTGAATGGGTGATGATGATCTACTGCTCAACTGCCACTTGGTCTGAGTGGGCTAGTTTTTTCAGCTTGTATCCCAGAACATCTTTCATAACCACACATGCATGTACTGTCACAAACTTACATTGCGGCTTGGAAAGTGGTGAAAAGTGGGGGAAAAGTACTTTTATTTTATTTGCTATAAGTGGTCTAAAAGTGTCTCTCTCTCTCTTTCTCTCTCGTTGTCATTTTTTTCCCCAGAGGATGAAAGTCCTGGACAGACCTATCACAGAGAGAGAAGAAACGCAATCACAATGCAGCCACAAGGTGGGCAAGGCCTCAGTAAAATCAGTGAAGAGCCTTCAACATCTAGTGAGGAAAGGGCCTCATTAATAAAGAAGGAGATCCATGGATCTATATCGCACCTTTCTGAGCCTTCTGTACCTTATCGTGGGACGGTTTTTGCAATGGACCCCAGGAACGGTTACATGGATCCTCATTATCGTGAGTATTTAATGCAAGTTCATTTCAGAAAGCAAGATTGGAAGGATACTGAAGCTGTCATATTTAATTGCATTTTGTATTGGCACTTTTCATCTCTCTCAGGATGAGTCATTTTGCCTGTATATGTCTAAGATAATATAAGAATAGTTACTCTTTTCGTTTATGTAGGAAAATGTTGTGAATAGTTGCATTGTATCCCTAAATTAGCATAGGCCTCTGCAAAAGAGACTTCAGAAGGGCATGTATCATCTGTTGCTAATCTTCATGAACCATCAAACGTTATATTTGCTCCACCTACTTAGCAATACATGAAAAAAAAAGCCTAATTTTAAAAGAGCAGAGAGGAAAAGCAAATAGACTTTAAAACAATTATTTAAAAGCTATTTTAACTACCATTTAAAGAAAGAAGGGAACACATCTTTTGGAAAGAGATTTTTTTGTTTTGTTTTGTCATCTTCTGCCCAGCTACAGTCCCTCCTGCGTTAGTGAAAAAAGTGAATGGTTTCAACTTCTGAAGTCCTGCTCAGGCATTAATAAAAAGTACGAAAGTAACTGACACTTGAACACAGATGTGGAATGGATTTCTCCACAAGCAAAATATGAGGGAGTTAAGCAATTTTTTTCATCTGCTTCTAGTTTTAAAAAAAAGCATTTAGTTGTGTAATAATGAACATCTTGAGGTGTCAAGGCTAGTGCCTTTTGATTATAGATTTATCACCTTGTCAGGATACAGATTTGCCATTTAACCTTCCAGTCTCCAGTTCCAGATGATAGGCTAAAGACCCACAAAGAGGGGCCAGTCTGTGGGGTTTTTTTCCACATAATTCAGAAATTTTAGTGTTTTAAGGCAAAAGGTCATTAGCCAGACCACTGATTAGTGAGGACAGCTGATTAGTGCATGTTTTCTTGCTAAAGAAAGTGCCAGGGATAAAAGCTAATTCTATCCCTTCATTAGTTGGGCTAGCAGCAAAGGGGAATGTTCACTCATCAGGGTGCAGATCAAAGTGTGTCTCTCACAACCTTAAGTCTCACCAACTGCCTTTATTTTAACAGAGTTTGATTGTTAATAAAGATGGAGGCTAGATAAGAAAATGAACACTTATCTTTATAGTTGTTAAGTGAAAAGTTGATGGTGGGGGTTTTCAGCTCTCCTTTAACATGACATTTCAGTTGCTACATTGTCCGCCCCCCCCCCCCCAATATTGTTCAAACCCTTTAAGGAAGTTAGTCACTCATCATTTGAGTGTGCAGAGTATACAGCGTACTGATGACAGACTTGCCTGCAGGAGAACGCAGAACATGCAGAAAGAACTACTACTGTCAAGCAGTAGCCTATAGAAATATTAGTTTGCATGTCGTTGGTGATTTGACTCACACATTATAGCTTCTAACACATGTAAATGCAAAATATATGAATGGAGATACTTCTGGGAATATATGACAATTGTGTGAGTGCACTGTACTTCTGCAGAGCTGAGATGCAGAGAGTTCTGAGATGACTTCAGTGATGACAAATGCTACTTTGACCCCTGACTGGCTGCTGTGTCCCTTCCTAAACCAGTCACAGGTGCTAGTGATACTGTGTGGTGCATACTGGCTTCTCAGCCTACGGCTGAATTGTTGTGAATTGTTGTTGGTTTTTGTTTTTTTCTTGTTACCTTTCCAGTCACCATTGTTTAATGTATCTAATGTGCCCACTCCTTGACCATTAGCACCTGGCTACCATTGTTGTGATGTGGCCTGCCCAGAAGCATTGTTTTGGGAGCAAGGTTCTTAGTAAGTTAATAGAAAACAAAAGATTGCATATAACTAGCATGCACAAAGGAGAGGTTGGGGGATAGTTAGTCCTGCAAAACCGCCTAAAGTATGAAAACATCAGCTGGACAGACCTACCTCACTGCTGCTAAAGGGAATTTCTTTACAGTTTTTTCTTTTTGGTTTGTAAAATCCCTCAAGCAATTAATACTATATAAAATCCCATCACATTTCTGCTTACCTGTAATAGATTTGATACAGGAGGACAACTAAATGAATGAGCATCTGGCTAAATTTATAGCAAAGAAGACAGACAGACTTAATTTTTCATATTAGTTGCATCATTTATATATAAAAGACGTGCTTTTATCAAATCAGTGATTGTATTCAGCTTGACATTTTTAGTAGTCCTTATGAAGAACACTGAATAATGTAATCACATCCCAGTCCCACTGTAGCAACAGGTGAAGAAACAACCAGAAATGCCGTCCACTTTCTTCCGCAGTTTCTTGCCAGCTTTGCTGGGCAGATGGAGAGAATATTGCTTTAATCCAATGTAGCTGGGTATGTAAACATTCCCAGTAATTCCTTAGTTTTCCTGTGGTTGGAAAATACAGACTTTTCAAGATGGCTAATTTGTGCTTCTATATATACCCACTTTGCATTTAAAAGTGTGGGTAGGCTTCCTGTAACACAGGAAAAGGGAAAATAATTTTTTTGAAAGAGGACATCTGTATATTTTTATTGCAGCAAAAAAGAGCTTTTAAGTCAATTGTGTGTGGAATGCATGTCCGCTGCAAGTGCTGCAGTTATTAGAAAGGGCTCAAATACTTTACATTTCCACATGTAAATGTGCGTGTCTTCTATATATGTGGGTTTGAGGGTGTTTTGTTTTTTGTTTTTTTATTTTTTTATGTTTTAATTAAAAGGAGTGATGGTAACTATTACTTCCAATATTTACAACATATGTGTGGAATAAATCCATCACTGAGGGGGTGATTGCTCTCTTACAGAGAGTAACGAGGAGATGAAGGTATGTTTTGAGTGGACTAGATTTTCAAAGAGCAGTGCTCAAACATATTCTGGGGCTGACAGTCCTTTTAATGTACCTCTCTAGAGAACCTCAACCATTTAACATTTGAGAATGAGGGAGTGGCTTCCTGTTTGGGCCAGCGCCATTTGTCTTAGATGTGATAAAGAGAGGGAAAAGATATCCAAGGCAGCACTCGACGATTTTTGTTTTTCATTTTTATCTTTACAGTGGAAGATTTCTTGGAACCACAGTTCTCACATCCATTTAATCTATTGCATAAACCTGCTTTTTCTTTTAAAAAGATTTTAGGGCAGGTGACAAAATCGTCATAGTTTCCTCTCATACGCTATACCTTTTCTGTCCTTACTATGGCCAGGTCTGCCCTACCAACTGACACTGGTATAACTACATTGTTCAGGGGTGAAGAATCCACACCTGAGCGATGCAGTTCTGCCGACCTAACCCATGGTGTAGACCACGTGATGTCACTGGGAGATCTTCTCCCGTTGGCATGGTGGCATGTTCACTAAAGCATTTCAGCGGTGCAGCTGCACCACTGCAGCTTTTCAAGTGTAAACCTGCCCTAAGGAAATCTTTTTTTGGCGTGGTTACAGATCTCCTTGCATTTCTGAAGTTTCATACAACATTGGTTATTTTGAGTCTTGTTAGTGTAAATTCTGTCTGTAGAGGTGGGGTTGGGGTAGGTAATTCCTTTTGTTGTTCTCTCCCCAGTTTTAATTCCCATGCAATTTTATGGCTGTGCTAAGGCCGCCTGTCGTTCCTCATGGAAAAAATGAATCATTCCTATTATAAACACTTTGATTTAAAACATACTGCTGGTATTCTTCCTGGGTATCACAGCTCATCTGAAGGAACTGTTAGTTCCTAATTAGTAAAGCTCAAAGAATTAGCTTATGTAAAAGGCAGGGACACTTCAGTTGGCTTAGATTTAAAGGTCTCTGTGAAAGATGTTCACGAACAGCATAGACAGAATTCTGCTGTCTGTTACAACTCTGCAGCCCCAGTGAAGTGAGTGAGGTTCCAGGAGTACTTGCCCCACTTTTTCTGTAGGAATGTGTTTCTGCTGGTGTTTGAAACTTACATTATTTTCTTGGGGGTGGGGGAATTTTACATTTTAAAGGGTTTACCTTGCAAGATACTGAGTGTCCTCAGTTCCTATTCACTGTGTTGGGTGGGGAGATCAGGCCCTTAATAACTGCACTGGATCATATCTTGTAGTGTCAAGTGACATCTCAGAATCAATTTGCAAAGTGACCAAGAGGCAAAGAGGAGCAGTTCAGGCTTGACCAAAGTAACAACACAATGGCAGCTCATTGGATGCACCTGTTCATATACTGGAAAAAAAATTTCAGCACGCATTTGCCAATTTTTTTATCCTATTTAGCAAATATGAATTTTTATTTAGAAACTCCAGTTTGGGGGCATTAATAAAAAAAACTTTTCTTTCTTTGTTACCTACTCGAGACAGGCAGCTTTCTTTCTGTTATGATACTGACCTATAACTGAGAAGATGATAGTAGCCTCGGTCATTGCTGACTGATCAGTGCGTGGAGGAACCCCCCCACCAAGAACAGAACTCTCTCACTTTCACATGGAATGGAGTTAGCTGCATCTTTTGCAGTGTTCCTGTCATCCTCCTCCAGATCCTGGGGGGGCACTCTCTGGGTCTGTTGTCTGTGCAGAGATAAATGGCAGAAACTAAGTGGGTCCAGAGGAGACCTATATTATCTTTTCTGTTGAGTTCCCCCAGGGGTTCCCAGTGTTTGCAGCAGATACAGAGAATTCCTGTTGCCACAACTCTGGCCTCTGGTGGATTCCCAAGATTGGAGGGTGGCAGGTGGTGTGGCCAGTCTTTGTGGGGCCAAACTTCACCTCTCTCATTGGACATTAGGAGGGGTGTATCTGTGAGGGATCCTTGCAGAGATTTACTCCTTAAGGCCCTCCTGCAGCATTTTCCATGGGAGGGATTGATCCAAGTCAATAATACTGTGCATTTACAACAGTTTCTGAAGTGGTTTCAAATTGACATCATGGAGGGGTTGTTTAAAAAAGTTAAATCCAAGCTTTTAATACATTTCATGAAAGAAAGTGTTTAATACAAAACTGAATGTTAGTTTAGTGCTTAGTAGAGTTGGTGGGAAAATGGTAAAAAGAAAAATAGCAAAAATGTTTTTGTCAAAATTTTGAATTTTGGAAGAATTTCAACCAGCTCTGGTGCTTTGCTGTCATGGTGACATGTGCCTTATAAAAGTTGCAAACAGACAGAGAAATCTGAGTGTTCTCAAAACCAAACCTAGCATCCGTGGCAGCTTTTGTTCAAAATTTTAGATGGGGCAGTGTATCCTCTTTAGCTGCACAACTGCTCAGAAACGAAGTTTATGACGTTTGAAAGTGCTGCTCAGTGTTCAGCCCACTGCTTTTGCTGCTGGGATGTTCAGCACAGTGCAACACTCTCCTTTGAGAAAAGAAAAGGAGTACTTGTGGCACCTTAGAGACTAACCAATTTATTTGAGCATAAGCTTTCGTTAGTCTCTAAGGTGCCACAAGTCCTCCTTTTCTTTTTGCGAATACAGACTAACAGGGCTGTTACTCTGAAACTCTCCTTTGAAGTCCTGCCGCTGTTTTGGAGCCCCTCACTGGAATGTGCTGTAGTCAGTCTGGGGCATCAGAGTGGCTGCCTCTGCCTGGATCCCTGCGCTGATAGATTCACAGCTGGGGATAGCACATAAAAGCAATATAAAATACATTTGTCTTTCGCTCCATTTTTGTTTCCTAAGTTTTTTCAATCAGACTGTGCTGTAGGCACCTCAATGGCAGAAGGGACCTAAGAGATCCAGGGATAGGAATTGAGATAAGGTACGTGTTTTGTTTGTTTTGTTTTTAATTTTTGGCTTAAATAAATTTTTGTTTGTAAATCTTGACCTTGGATTTTATAGGGCTTTTACCAGTAATTTTATTTTTAACTGGAAGTCACAATTACAATGCAGTCTGTAGGACCAGCTTTTCCAAAGTGCTCCGCATGTACGTCTGGGGGCAGATTTTTGGTGAAGTTCTGCTTCCATTTATGCACCTAGATGCAGTGGGCCAAGTCCTTTTTAAAAATAAAGTTTTTAAAAAGAGGTGGGGGGGGGGGAGAGAAAGAAACCCTTCCCGGTTCCATAGACCCTTTCTCCCTCACCCTGAGAATGGAATGCAGTGCTGCTGCTCTCTTTTATGAGTCTCAGGCTATAGATATTAAAATATTTATCCTTTCCAGCGATTTGATTTGACAGGTACATTTTTAGATGCTTTATAGTTTCTGTTTGTTGTGTGTGTTTTGCTTTGCAGGAGACAACGTCCGTGATTTAGAATTTAAGACTTCCTTTTTAAAGGTTTCTGCGCCCCTCGACATGTGGACCTTTGGGTCCCTGTGGGCATCTTGTCACTGCCTCTGTACTCATGTTAGACAGACCCTGGTGGCCCTACATTACAACCGCTATGCCTCCATATTTTCAGCAGCAGAACACCGGATTGGGCACCCTTCACATTCCGTCAAATTCTGAGTTGGCTAGCGGGGTTGATAATGTCAAACAACTCTCCTCTCTAGTTGCTCAGTGTGCTGGTTTTGGGGTGTTTCTAGTCCTCTATACTCTGGAAACAAACCCTAGGTCTCCCCCACGTGGCTATGCTAAATACTATAAAAACACTATAGTGCTTTCTGAAGCAATAATTTTGTCTTTATATTGTGATATTGCACATCACACAAAAAAGGTATGTATATGTAGGAACTTTTCACCTGAAATAGCATAAGTGTCTATGGCAAAGCACAAGCAACTTGGTCTCTGACCATCTTCGTGTTTATACAGCACCTAGCACAATGGAGTCCTAGTCCATGACTGGAACTCCTTGAAGCTACCACAATACAAATAAATAATAACAACAACAGTAATCAAGAGCTGCAGAGGACTAGTTTTCAGACTTGACTGGTAGCTTCACATTTCTCAGGCTACTCTGCAATGCATGAGCTTGCTGAAGAAGGCCACAGTACTGCAGTAGTCTTTCTACACTTGGTCACGTGAGTGGGTGAAAAGATTTCACTGGCTTGTATCAGGATCACTGAAAATTTATCCCAGTATGTTCAGCACAGACTGCAGAAAGCAAACTTTAAAGTTCAGCTTATTTTTAGTCCTGTCAGAGCAGCACCTTTCTGCTTTGTTAAGGTACTTAATGTGTTTTAGAAGTAGGCAGCATGGTTTCTATCTACACAGTTCAACTTTAAAACTGTGATACAGCCCTTTCTCAGCACCATGTTTGACCTCCATTTGGGAGGCTAGACTTGAACATGATTCTGCCTTAAGGCAATGTAAGTGCTTCTGCTAGTAAACCATTTTCAGAATTGCTAGTGGACAAGCCTTCATTTCTTTTGAGTGAGCTCAGTACTTAGGACAAGAGCCTCTTGACCATACTCTATGCTTCCTTTTATTCACACCTAGTTACCCAATTAGCTTTCTGTTAGCCACACCATTGCAATGTCCTTGCTCTTTGAAAGCTTGCTTTGTAGCTTTTAACCCCTTATTAACACACTGCTTGAATCACTTACAACTTGGGTTCTCAAGTTTTTTCATAGGGTGGACCACACTTCAATACAGAGATTAGTGGACTTCTCTCTCTGCATTCACAGTTGCATAGCTTGTGGCAAAGACAGCAATTGCTAACATGGAAAAATAATATTAGAAAAATGTGTATGTGCTTTCAGCTGTATTTTAATTCAGTTTCGCTGCTGGATGTAACGAAGAGGAGCCAACACCATGTGGCCACCAGCAGTGTTCTGTGGTCCACTGTCCATAGTTTAATAACATCTAACTCTTTGTGGGTGGGTGGGTGCTGTTCTCAGAAACTTAAATTTAAAAGGACAGTGATCCCTGTAAAAGTAAATGAGCAAAAGGATATATTATAGAGTTTTTTTTAGGCTTTATATTAATGGGGTTTGGGTGTTTCATGGCTATCTAAAGCACCACCCCAGCTAACAAAATTAAACTGCTTGTGTGTTGCTGTTTTGTACTAAAAGAGACAGGCTGCAAAGAAACCGAACAATCCCCTTTCCTTGATTGTTTCCTCTTCCTTGTTTCAACACTGCCTTTTCCCAAACAGCAGTGGCAGCTTGGTTCAAAACCCAGTGAGGTCAATGGGACAACTTCACACCAGTGAGCTTTGTAGCTCTACCTTCTAATCTCTTATCTTGCTGGTTCCCCGTGTCTAGTCATAACTCGTAATTACAATGCCTAGGGATCCATTTTACTGTTTCTCAATTGGAGGGGAGTGTACCAATATTCCTATATCTCTAGCTCTCTGTAGCAGCTATTCAAGGCAACAGCCAAACGACGCACAACATATTGTGAAATAAATGGCTGAGTATGGTAACAGCTGAGTGTAGCACTTTACCAAGTGTTGAAGTAAATGGTTGATGAGGTAGAAAGTGTTGAAATAAATGCCATTCTAACACTTCATACTTCAAATTGTAAAATATTGCTATGTTTCATCATGTGCTTTTCATCTACCCACCTATGGATACGTGTTTGGAGGCATGAAGTTGCAGCCCTTACTCATCTGAAGTCCTTGTTGGCATGAAATTGGACTACTCCTGTGAGTAAAGGGTGTGGGGTTTTTTTAGGTGTTTTTTTGTTTTGTTTTGTTTTTTATTAAGGCCTGTATTTATGTCTAAACACTTCACTGAGATTGTCAAAGTTTTCATAGGATAGATCTAGGATATAGCGTAGAAGTAGGATTCTTTTTAGCAACTAGAAAGGAGATTTGAGGCTTGGCAGTGGATTTCAAGCATATCCCAGCCTCCAATAGTTGCATCACTCAGCCCTCAGGTTCGTTGGCTTGTGGAATCTTTGCTGTACAGATTGGTCACTTTCACCTTCACTTGGCCTTCTACTTAACTTGGGATCTATAGTGGTGTACTGTTCTGTGATAATCATGGTTTTGCAAATTTTCATCTTTTACTTGCCAGGTCAGCTGTGACCTTTCATCTTGATCTCTAAGCACACAAATTCTAGAAGCTTGTACGCAAATAAACAAAGTTGACTGGAAGAGGCCTTTTGTGAATGAAACCCAAATAGAGTTGTTGCACAGTGTTTTTTGTTGGCTGCCAAGCAAACCTGAAAGAAGTGCTTTTCATTTCTTGTGTGGAGTGGCACAGGGCATGTCATTTGAAAGAAAAGACCATTATTTTCCATCTAAGTCAGCAATGTATGACAAATCACATGTTTAGTACAGTTCCCTCCAGCTTCAAGTGTATTGTAAACTATGGGCTAGATTGTGGCGTAGGCTAAAATGTCCTGGCACGGTGTGGTTGTGGAAGCACGCTGCCTCCGTGGGAGCTCCTGAGGACATTGTGTTTGAGGGCTTGTCTGCTCTCACTACTCATGTACACTGTTTCTGAGGGAGTGCAATCCAATGTGGTCCCTACCACATTCTTTGAAGGGTGCTCTCTGCTGGCCAGTAAAGAGGTTTGTGTGGCTATAGCATTTCTTTCTCCCACTTTGGGGATGCTAGTGCCTCTGTGAGTGCTAGTCTTGCACTGTCCTTGTGCTCCAGAAGAAAAAGAGCTACTATTGTGATGGTTGGTGTAGGAATCGGAAGAATCCTCTCTTCCCCTTTATATTTTTGCATAGTCTAGCCCCTGTGTTCTCATCACCAATTACATGTTAGAACCTCTGTGATGGAGGACGGCTCCAGATAATGCTCTTTTCTCTCAACTTCTTCCTCCTAATGCATTTCTTAATTGGCATGCCCTATATAATGGGTTGTTTAGGGGGTTGTTTATTTGTAGTCTTTGCTGGTCTGTGTGTGCCTAGAACAGAGATTTGATGCTCAGTTCATTGGGTTGATTCATGACATCCTCCTTCACCCCATTTGGATAATTCATTTAATTCTGCCCACCTGCGATTTCTCACATGGTTTGAAGTGGGAGAACATATTCTTCATTTGCAGCTCAAGTCTGTTTGTATAATATTGCTATGAGCTGGTGCTGCTGTGGGGAGGAAAGGAACTTTGCCCTTCCCTCTACTTTCTCCATGGACTGCCCAGTGCTCAGCTCTGGGGACCAGAAGCACCACTTCCCTGTGGGTTGTGAAGCCACCTCCAGAGCCCTGTGGCCTGCTGCTTTCCTTGTCCTATTGCTGATGTTGTGCAGGCAGGAGAAAGGGGGTGAGGAGCTGCTATGGAATTGGGTGCTGGGCAAGAGCAGGGTGGTGGCAACAGCTACAGCAGCAGGAGCTGCTTCTTCCCTCCCTCACTGGTGCTCTTCAGGGTCCTACAGACCCATACATTGTGCTGTGCTCTTAAGCTGTGGGATGCAGCCCAGTGGGCAGCCTCTTAACCCCACTTCCAGGTTTTGCCCCCAACCTGAGACGTTCTAGACTAGTGAGTGCCAGTGGTGGGGTGTGTTTATGACAACATGCCTTATATAGGCCACTGCCCCACTCTCCCCATAGAACAGGCTGAACCCCTAAGACATGGTAGTTTACAGTAGATGATCTAAGCATACATATGCACCATTCATACACAATGGAACATACCCAATTTTCATGCATTTGTGCGTGTGTGGTGTTCATTCTTAACTATTGTGGGTGTAATGTATTTATATTCTATATGTGCACTACATGCATGCATCAGGTAGCAGAGCTCTTATTTTAGCTGAAGTGTCTAGGGCTTTTATTCCTTCAGATGAATTCAACATTATTGTAAGCTGGACACTAATATTATAGGATGTGTACATGCAATGCAGGGTGATTGTATAAATACAGTTTAATAATTTCGTGTAGTCTCTGTGGCTTGTTGCTTCCTTTTTTTTGTTTTTTAATGTGGTTGTTAATGTACTTCTGCATTCTAAAGCTTTTTGTTTTTAAGCTATCTCTGATATGCAGCTTTCATATCTTGGCATCCAGCTATATTGAACCCCATTGTAAAGTCCCTTCGTGTAAAAGCCATCTAGTTATAACTCTCAAAAATAAGAGGCTTGTCTCCCAAGGACAGCTCCATATTGCGGGTGGAGTATAATCCTTAACATTGTTTTTTTTTGCTTTCAAATAGCTGGGGACAGTGAGTCAAGGAGTGAGAACTCCCTTTGTTTCATGTAGTGTGCATTGCAGGGAAAGAATGTAACAGAGCAGAAAATGAAGAAAGACATAAAAGAATCTCAGCTCAAGGAGGTCAGATCCATCACAGGCTTAGCGTTGCCTTCAAAGATGCCTGGGACAGGTGGCAGTTCAAGACAATCAGAGGAGAAGCATCCGCTAGCGCTGAGATAAGGGATTCTTGCAGAATCCTGCTATCTGGTCCCAGTTCGCTTTGATGTAACTCTGCTAGAGAAGACTTCTGGGAGCCAGCTACTGCTTCCCTCAGTGATAGGCTGCTGTTGTTCAGCCTTTTGAGGTCTCATTATAGTGGTCCTTGAGGATTAATCCTCTTTAAGGTTTACATGGGAATGGTTTTGTCTGAAGGCCCAGCCAGAGACCCGGGTACCACCTGTACAAAGCATTATTGCATTCTTTCTTTCTTTTTTTTTTTTTCTGAGTGGTTCATATTTAACAGTATTTGACAGAAAGCTAAAACCAAACATCTAGCCTTTTTTGGCTTCCCTCTTTGGCTGTTACTGAGTTTTTGTTGAGCACAGCTTGAGCAGTTCTTTGCAGACACTGAACCATTAGCAGTAAATTGTCAGTTTCCGGTTACTCTATTTAGCCTGCTGGTTTTGGCAGTTTTTCTTTTCTTTCCTTCCTTGCCTTTCCTACCCTCCCCCCTTTTCCCTTTTTTAAAGGAGGGAAGCTATGGTGCTGTTTGTCTGCAATATTACAGTTTGTCCCACTGATGCCTTATAAGTATGCCTGCAGTAGAGGATTGTACTTCGTACTATTTTGCTCAGGATTGAAAGCATCCAACACCGAAAGGCCACAAGTAACATTTATGTTGATTTTGTATAAAAAAGAGCCTATTTGCGGTTTCAGGTGCTTGCACGCTATTATGAAAAACTTTTATGTTTTTCTTTAAGGAATAAGGTCCTGCTGCTGCTCCTGCTCCCAATGATAACAACAAACTGTCAGTGGTAATTATGGATGCAGAATCTGGCCCTGTATTTTGCTATGTGAAAGGAAAGCTCTATTTTCATGTCTTGTTGACATATTTTCTTGGTGATGCTTGTACATTATTACATGACAAAATGTGGATTTTTTCAAGGATGGGAAAAGGACTGTAAACTTGATTCTGAAAAAAGTATTGTGTCCCCAACAGTTGGGGGGAAAAACAACAACGTTTACTGTTGTGCATTGTTTCCCTGATTAAACAAAGCATTGCAAAATCATTTTGATATGTTATGGCTTTAAGGTGGTGGTTGGGGTAAAAATAATGGGAAAATTATATGATATTGGATAAAGGAAAATAATAAGTTGATGATTTTGACACAGAAAATCATATTAAACTTATTGTTTTGGGGATACTGATTGGCTCCAGGGATTCAGATCTAGCCTAGTTTAGTAATGACTGATAGTCTTTAAGATCAGACAGCTGTTTCCTCTGTGACCTACGTTAAAGAACTTGGTGATCTCAATTCAGTTCATTGTTGGTAAGTGGTCACATGATTAAAAAGAACTGTATCACCAGCTGACAATTTGAGGAACAGGCCCAGAACTGAATGGTCATGCCATCTCCGGTACCCTCTAATCCAGAGAGGTACTCCCACCGAAGAAGTTTGAGCAGGATAAAGTAAGGAGGGTTGCATTGCTGTTGCCTGTGCCTGTTCGGTAGCTAAATAGTGACTTCAGCTTTTAGAGGTGTCAACTGATCACTCAAGTACAAGTACAAGCGCTGTACTTCAGTTTGTTTGGAAGTTATCATCAAACTTCTGTTCTACAGTTTTGTAGCTTAATAGTGTTCTCTCTTAATATAGGAATGTTTAAATTTGCATTGAATGTATGTGTATATATAGCATGATAACTTTATATGTTTACATAAGCCTTATAGGGAGCCTTGCTTACGCTGCCTGTAGGGGCCTAACACTTTCCATTATTAACATACCTGGCTATAACTGTCATCCATTCCTGAATTTCCCAAATCGTGATAACAATTTAAAAGCAATACGTATATTTACATTTTACTGTATTTGTGAATATTAATAAGCTCTGTCCATACAAATTACATAATTGTTTCCCTGCTAACTAATTCCAAGTGGGAGGAGCAGAAGGAGACTAAGAAAAGGAGAGAAAAGCCACATAAAATAAGTTTAAGAAACAAAATATGTCATGGTGTGAGGTGTTATAGAATCATTCAAGAACTCCTGCCCTCCTAAGTAATGCAGTCATCTAAAATTCTTGGCAATCTAAGCTTTTATATATTAAAAAATACACACACCACCTATTTGATTTATACTCACAAACACATATATATTAGGGTTGTCAAGCGAATAAAAAAATTAATTGCGATGAATCACGTGATTCAGAAAAGTAAACACCGTTAATTGTGTAGTTAATCACAGTGTTAATAGAATACCATTTATTTAAATATTTTTGGATGTTTTCTACATTTTCAAATATATTGATTTCAGTTACAACACAGGATGCAAAGGTACAATGCTCACCTTATATTTATTTTTTATTACAAATATTTGCACTGTAAAAAACAAAAGAAATAGTATTTTTCAGTTCACCTAATACAAATACTGTAGGGCAATCTCTTTATCATGAAAGTTGAACTTACAAATGTAGAAATATGTACAAAAAGACCTGCATTCAAAAATAAAACAGTCAATTTTTAGCATCTACAAGTCCACTCAGTCCTATTTCTTGTTCAGCCAAGTTTGTTTACATTTGCAGGAGATAATGCTGCCCACTTTTTGTTCACAATGTCATCTGAAAGTGAGAACAGGCATTTGCATGGTACTGCTGTAGCCGGCATCACAAGATATTTATGTGCCAGATGCGCTAAAGATTCATTATGTCCATTCATGCTTCAACCACCATTCCAGAGGACATGCAGCCATGCTGATGACGGGTTCTGCTCAATAACAATCCAAAGCAGTGTGGACCGACACATGTTCATTTTCATCATCTGGGTCAGATGCCACCAGCAGAAGGTTGATTTTCTTTTTTGGTGTTTCGGGTTCTGTAGTTTCCGCATCGGAGTGTTGCTCTTTTAAGACTTCTGAAAGTATGCTCCACACCTCGTCCCTCTCAGATTCTTAAACCTTGGGTCAAGTGCTTTAGAAATCTCACATTGGTACCTTCTTTGCATTTTGTCAAATCTGTAGTGAAAGTGTTCTTAAAATGAACAACGTGTGCTGAGTCATCATGCGAGACTACTATAACTTGAAATATATGGCAGAATATGGGTAAAACAGAGCCAGAGACATACAATTCTCCTCCAAGGAGTTCAGTCTAAAATTTAATTAACACCTTATTTATTTAGTGAGCGTCATAAGCATTGACATATGTCCCCTGGAATGGTGGCCAAAGCAAGAAAGGACATGCGAATGTTTAGCATATCTGGCATGTAAATACCTTGCAATGCTGACTACAGAAGAGCCGTTCAAATGCCTATTCTTACTTTCTGATGGCATTGTAAATAAGAAGTGGGCAGCATTATCTCCCATACATATAAACAAACTTGATTGTCTTAGTGATTGGCTGAACAAGAAGTAGGACTGAGTGGACTTCTAGGCTCTAAAGGTTTACATTGTTTTGTTTTTGAGTGCAGTTATGTAACCAAAAAACCTACATTTGTAAGTTACGCTTTCATGATAAAGATATTTCACTACAGCACTTGTATGAGGTGAATTGAAAAATACTATTTCTTTTGTTTATCATTTTTACAGTGCAAATATTTGTAATGAAAAAAATACAAAGTGAGCACTGGACACTTTGTATTCTGTGTTGTAATTGAAATCAATATATTTGAAAATGTAGAAAAACATCCAAAAATATTTAATAAATTTCAGTTGGTATTCTATTGTTTAACAGCACAATTAAAACGGCGATTAATCACGATTAATTTTTTAATTGAGATCAATTTTTTTGCGTTAATCATGTGAGTTAACTGCGATTAATCAACAGCCCTATAAAGGATGCATGCTGGAGTTGGGGAGGGAGAGTGGCCAGTGCTCCCAATGTTAGCATAAATTACTATTCTGTATTCATAGACCCGAGTTTTTAAATGAGGATAATTGTTTCTTTTAGTTATTTTCCAAATAATAAAAGTGCCTTGTAATCGGTGAGAGCAGCCAACCTGAAAAAAAATAAGACTGTAAAGTTCAGCCATTCTTCATCAAGAGAAGAAAACAGTGTCTTAAAATGAGATACTTGTATTTTCCCCACCTTTCCATAACCCTAACATAGCTGACAGTTTTTGTTCAAACTGAGAACAAATGTGAAAAACTTCACTGTCCTCCACCCCCAAAGTGAAATTTGCAGGTTATCAGCTAAAAATAGGATTTTAAAATGAAAATCTTGAAATCTATTTATGGCAGGTGCTTCTTGGTACTTGTTCTAATATATTACATACATTGAGAGTTTTTGCAGCTTTGGTGTCTTCATGCCTCTTGGTAGTTCTGAGGGCAATAAATATTATATATTTGCAGCAGTCACTTGTTACTCTTTTTTTCCTCTGGAAGGAATGAAAACTGAATTGAAACTGATCTCAGATTAGTCAGTGTGAAACTGATTAGGAGTCAGTAATTGGAAGCATCACAGTATCAGTGTCTAAATGATAAAAGGATATTTTCCGTAGCAGTAACTCTCCTCATTCTTAAAAGGTACCATGCATGCAACCACCCAGCCTATGATTTTCTGCTGTGTGATATAGAATTTTATTCTGCACTGAGCAAAGCAATTTTTAAAGTCCAATCCTGCAGTATTTTGCACTCAGAATGTATGTAAAATGTAATGAGATGTGTAAGAACTGTAGGATTTAGCCCTAATTTTATTGGTTCAGTGAAATCAACCTGTTTGTTACAGAGTAGAGCACTTGGCACAAATACTAACGACATTAACCAAGGGTTTGATTAAAATGAAGCTGGATCCAGATATACCAAAATGCCTTTCCACAAAAAACTTGAAGGCTCTTCACAGAAAGACCCTTCCTCTTTCTTTGAACTATTCTTCTTATCCAAACCTCCAAACCTTTCCCCCACTTTTTCCCTGGGATGTCTCCCCCAGCCTCTTTTCTGTGTTTTCTAGACCTCTTTCACCTACAACCCTTCCTTCTGCTGACTCTCCATACACTTTCTACTCTCTCCCATCAAGAACCTCCAGACGTTCAGCCTTGCAGAGATAACCACTATCCATGCAAGACTCCCTGTCTCTCCTCAGTTCATGCTGTGGAACCTCATTTTACAAAGCATCTCTTGAGCAACCAGAGTAGAGGAACCTCCTGGAAACAGAACCAAGCTGTCCAGGAGCTAGCAGGAACCTGTGTGGCAGAGAGGAATCAAAAAATGATTCATGCAGATATCAAAGGATGTGCAGGTTCAACGGGAGTTGGATCAAACTCTGTGTAGGCTGAAGCATTGACTGATTGCTGCATAGGAAGAACATAAAGGTCCTTCCTGTGTGACAGCTTACAGACATCCACTTTAGCTCAAGTGGTAGAGGCCTGTGTTTTTGAAGCTGTGGCATTAGTGTTCTAATCCTGGCTCTGCAGGTGGCTGTGGTTTATTATGGGGAGGTGATGGTCGCTTCTTAGTTAAGGTTACAGTCCCATTATAAGACTGATTTAGACTCACTTGTAGTGCAAAAAGAGAAATCCTCCTCCTTTCAGAGTTTTAGGGTTAAGTCTCATTAACATGCGCTAAAAATATTAATTCAGTTAAGGACTTTTTGAAATGAAAAGACTTTAAAATGGTTCCTTTATAACATTTTTGCAAAGTCTCTGTTTTCATTGTGTCCCTGAATTTACTCAGCAAAAGCCACGACATTTGGAGGGGGAAAAAAAGTAGATTTGACATTGGCTCATGCAAGAGGCAGTTTGCAAGAGCGAGAATAGTAAAGTATTTAAGGATTTGCCATTATATGAACATAGGCATGATGCTCTGTCAGTGAAGACAATGGAGAAAAAATGTGATGGAGAATATTTTCAGCATTGACTTCTGAACTGACCTGGCCTATTTTTCAAAAATGAAGCAAAACACCAGGATTATAACCACCAGATTAGAAAAAAAGACTCCTCCCCATCTACTCCGTAACAGTTGTTGTAGGAATGTGGACACGTCCAATTTCCATTTGAGGTAACTGAGGACCAGAGAGCTTGTGACTTGTTCATAGGAAGTTTGTGGCAGAGCTGTGAATAAAATCATTATCTAATGAACTAGACTCATGGTTTACTCATTAATCCATAAGGCCTTTCATGAAATCTGCTTTAAATCTCTGTTCTTAGATATAAATGCCCCTCCTGGCATTTTTGTCCAGACACTAACTGCAAAACATTATTATTACCCAGATCTTTTCAGATGAATTTACTAAGGAACAGAGAGGATAGCGAATTGGTTGATAATCACTAATAGTAGGATAGGCATTGGCTATGGAACCAAAAGAGTCCCAATGGCAGATTTTCTTAAAAGCAGACAGAAAACTAGACTCCTAGACCCTGATTATGCCTCAAAATAAGTTTGCTGTTTTTCAAATTACTGAGTACATAGCAGCTTCCATTGAAATCAATAGAAGCTGCTTGGTGCTCAGCATTTTTGAAAATCAGACCACTTATTTTGAAGCCTAAATCAAGTTTTAGATCAGCGGGACTTGTACTCCAAGCCCTTAGTCAATTAGGGACTTTTGAAAATCCCTTCCTAGGAGCCTAATTTTTGGCTCCTATTTTTGAAAATCCTGGCCCTAGTTTTGAGACTTGAAAATTAATTTGTTGTCATTTTCTTTTCCTTTTTTTAAAGCAACTTTTGCCAGCATTCACTTTGAAGGCAGGCATGTGTGGCTAATTTAGCTACATAATGAAAGTGCAAGAGTTGTCAGGTCTGCAGTGAATGAGGCAGATCTCCACAGGAGCGATTATCAACTTGGCCAGCTAAGCTCACTCCTTTTAGTTTAATAATATGGTGGCCCATTCATTGAAAATTTAAATAATGACAACCCTGATTCATGAAGACACTTAAGCACCTGCTTAAAAGCGGTCCTAAAAGTGTTTAAGCTCCATTTGACTTCAGTCGGATTTAACCTATGCTTGAAGTTAAGCACTTGCTCCACTGTTGCCCTGAACAGGGATGCTTTTATGAATCATGGTAAGAAACTTCAGGTACCTGCACAAAGAAAGAAAAAATGAAACACGTGCTGAGGTAAAAACTCATGGGAAATTCCAGAAAGAAAAACATTCATCTCAGTGACAGCTAAGGTTTCTAAGTGACAAAGAGTGAGGTTACCTGTCTTGTGACTTACACAATCTGAGCTCTTATAAACAAGAACACTAATAGTTAAGAAGATCATAAATCTTACATTATCCAGATAATAAATAAGCACATTATTTATATCAGTTATAAACTCTTATCAAGTATTGAACTCCATCTATGACATTTTAAGTGCTTTTTTACACACCATAAGTACTTGACAAAAAAATTCTACTGTCAGTTAATAAATATATCAACTGGTAACATTTCCTCTTTAAAAGATTATGATAAAATGAATAAAAATAATTTAAAAAACAAAACAAAAAGCCCAACAATTCAGGGGTCAGAGTTAAGGTTTTGTTTTGTGATGAAAGATGCATTCCTTTATATGTAATGAGAATAATGTGTGTGTGTGTGTTATATGGACAGAGTAAGATTTATTGTGTCCATAACTATTAATTAATTTCCTTTTAAATTGCTTGGGTTTTGCAAATGATATGTTACATAAATAAACTTCTGGCACTTAACAACCATAACAGACTTCTGAAACAAATCTTACTTTTGGAATAAACAGTTTGGACTAATATCCAATTTAATAAACTCTTCCAGTTCCTCCCCAGCTGTCACCAAACCCAGAATTCTCCCATTCCACTCCACATCTTTAACTACCCCTCCTCACCAGCAAAAACTTTGGAGAACAATTGTCTTGCAGGATGACTCAAAGGTCAGTCAATTTGGGCTTTTGCAAACTATTGGGAAAAGTGAATTCCACAATCAGGGATCCCTTCCTGAAAACCACTGCCTACACTTGGCTCATGGTTAAACCAGGGCACTGCTAACTCATGTGCCTGTCAATCTCAAATACCATGGTATTACAAAGGGAAAAAAGGTGGTCGCTAAGATAAGTAGCACAGAACCATTTTAAGGCCGTATCAGTTCAAGCGCACACTTTAAATTGCAACAGTAATTGAACTGGAAGCCTGTGCCTACAGAGCTCATGCCTATAGTGTGTGGGTATTTGTTCAGTATCTGGGTATCTGTGCATATAGCTAGATACAGGATAAGTAATTAAAAGTCTGCATATCTTATTGGGTTTTTTCCCCTCAAAAAATCTGATTGTTGATGGAAACAATGCTGAGGGATTTTTATTCATGATGACCAGGTCAGGTGTGTGTCTTGTAATTTGTATCTATTCATCTGCTATATCTGCTATACTGTATTTAATCTCAGCAGTGGAATTTGTATATGTTACAGCAACAGCAAACACTAGGCACTGAGCAACATTCAAAATTTTTTCTCCTCCTTTCTCTTGTACTTTTGCTCTTATAGAATAAAGAACAAACAGAACCAAACCTTTATGACCCTGCATGAGGATTCTGGGAAAGGAATCATAAACAGTACCTTGCTGATGTGTTTTAATAAATACTAGTTTACTGCATCCCACAACAGAGAGCAAATACATGCAATTACTTGCAAATTTCTTCAGTGTTTGTACTTATAAATCTCTGCCTAAATCTTCCCAGCTGGGAGTTAGGCTAGTCTTTTTGCTGTGGAAGCAGGCCTTTGTTCTCATGTTCAGCTTCAGCTCAGTCTGGAGTAATTCAGAAACGTATTAGATAGATTGCTGCTCCCAAAAGGCATAATGAAATAACCTTCACTCCCAGCCTTAGGGAAATAAGCACACAATCAGGGTTTGGGCAGATTTCTCGATTAAACAAAGAACTAACTGTGCACAAATTGCTCCATAACAATTTGTAAAGAGTCCACTTTATAAATTTCTTGCAGATGCAAAGCTGATATTTTTTAATCAGAGTGGCAGGGCTGTTAAAGTCAAAATGTCTTCAACATTTTCCCTTTGCTCAATAATTAGAATAAAAAATATTTAGATTTAAAATTGAATTGGTAACCATTCTGGGGTGTTTTTTGTTTCATTTTTTGAAAATCAGTGAAATGTGATGTCAACCGCAAACTAAAATCCCCATTTAATATATATAATTAACTCGTCCAGCTGGAATAGATATAGGATAACTTTGTGCTGTCAATTTTTATTCTGGTAAATTTCATATTGGATACAACAAAGGAATGAAAAGTTATTGTGCTTAATGTTGTTGTGACTTAAGGTGTTCTCTGGTCAAATTATTCAATAAATCAAAATCAGGCTCTTGTTGTAACCACTAAACATTGTTTAGAATAGGATATTTAGGAGACGTTTAGTAGCTTTCCATTGATTGAACAAGACACTCATGTCAGGCAAAAAGCATGCATATTTTGATGAATTGCAGTATTTGGTTGCAAGTCTAGGGACCTGGTAAACTGTGTTTCATATTTTACTTGTCTTTGTTTGTTTTTAACTTGAAAGCTTACATTGCATGGAAAAATACCACTCTAAATATTAATACTGAAGCCTAACTTCTTATCTGTAACCCATACTTTAATGCTATGAACCCCCCCTGCATTTAAGAACACATACATATTTGTGTACATTAGCTTGGAATAGATTACCTCATTCTACAGCTAATTAGAGAGTTCTCTATTCTGTGCTAACCTAAACAAACAGAGATATTGCTATATTTCATTGAGAATGGCTGCGAATTTCAGACTCTACTTTCTATGAAATGAAGTTACAGTTCTCTGGTCTGGTCCCCATCTGATTCATCAGTGTAGATCAAAAATAACTAAATTGAAGTCAGTGGAATTATGGTGGTGCAAGAGAGGGAAGAATCCATTCCTTTCTGTTCCCCACATCAGATTCTGAAGTGTAGTTTACTTTCAACAGACACTGTGTTTTTTTGTTGTGTTGTGTTTGTGTTTTTTTGCTGTTTCTACCAATAAAAGTGTTCAATTAGTGATTTAAAATTTTTTCTCAAACAAATAGAACCTGCTTACTGTGAACGTAGATACAGTAAAACAGTGGCCACCCTGCAGTTCATATTATAGTGATTCTTCACCTATAGGCAATTAATTCTGTGTGTGGGTAAAAAAAGACATGACTAGAATAACAGGGTTCTACCAAGCAGCATAGTATGCATATAACTGCATCTACACATAGGGATTGTACCACTTTAATCAGGTTGGTTTCTAATCTGATATAGTTAAAATGGTACAAAACCACTGTGTATACCAGCCCTAAGAAATAGAAAGGTGAAAATACAACACATTCAGGGCCTGCTCCTATAAGGTGCTGAGCACTCTCAACTGAACTCAGTACCACACAGGAAGTTATCTGTATGTCACGCAATTGACATCATGGTATTAAACAAAACAAATACCTTCATATTTTGGCTCTCTGGGTCCAATATTTTACCTTTCATAGGTCACTGGTAGATTCTCATCTGGTGTAAATCGGCATAGCTCAATTGATGCCAATCCCATTAAAATGAAAAACAGCAAGTAGCATTCGCCATGCTGCGAAAGTCCAGATTTGTTAGGAACAGATGTATAATCCCCAGTGTTGTCTATCCCTTAGTAGTGTGCAACCCTAGGGCTTGATCTTATTCCCACTGAAATCAGTGGGGGAATGGGAGCAAAATTTGACTCCTACTTGTGCTAAGGTTAGTTGTGGTTTGTCTGTGTGAGAAATGAGAAAATAAAAGGAAATATATAAATACTTATACGGAAAGATGAACAGACTATTTCTGTGTAAGTGTGTATATGTGCGTGTGCGCACCCACGTGGATCATGTTTACTTCATGCATGTGAGTCTACTCAATTCATCTTGCATTTAAAATAATGGAATATTTCAAGTGATTTTTTGGGAAACGAGGATAGTAGAGCTATGTTGTTAGAGTAACAAAATGGTAACTGGCATCTTGAGTTAAAGGGAAAAAAAAACCACTGAATTTACTGGGAAACTCATCTTATCCCTTACGCTGTTTCATGTTTGACAGGATCTTCTGACAGCTTTTACCCATCAAGCAGATATGAAACACTGTTCAAATGTCTTCTATTCTGATAACTGAGCCCAGTGTTAGGAAATGAACTTTACAGTTACAGTGGACATTTAATTAACTACAGTACTGTCGTTCCAACAGAGACAGTAACAACTGCTTGAGGTACTGTACATTTGTGCTAGAGAATCTGCAGTGGCATGTTGAACAGGAAGGCTCCAACTCGGTTTTCTTTTAAAGTTGCATTTAAATGTATACTAGATACGCATTCATCACTTTAATCTAAACTCTACTGTAAATTAACATGTATAGCCTCTGAGATCATACACTCTCACAGAAGTACTCTAATGAAACTTGGCAGCTTTTACCCAATAACATCATTTGTTCCATTCACCAGCAAAAGCAGACCTGAAACAAGTCAAAACTGTTTTCAGTAATGACTTCCATTTTTTTTGAGTCTTAAATGTCTCCTGTCCTGTCCGTATTTCATGTTAAGTCAAAAGCACTACAAGCCTGCATATGTATCAAAGGAAAGCTCACTTGTATAAGATCCTGAGATGTCTGTCATTTACCAATTAGGATATGAGTGACTTGTCAGTAAGTCAGCTTTCGTCTCAAAACTGTTACATTAGGTGCTTGATGATCACAGTTGTTGGAACAAGTAAAATTGCCTGTCAAGTGAATGATTTTGTCATAAAGTTCTTTGCGTACCAGTTGGTACCAATATAAGGCTGAGATGAAAACCTTATTCTAAAGTATGAAATAGTGTAAAATATTGAAATATAACGCTTTTACTTGTTTCAAACCTTTTCTTGACTTGGTCAAAATCACGTGTTTTATCATAGCAGCACCATGGGGGTTGAGTTCGTGAACTTTTCTGTTATGACAACTTATTTTCAGAGGGAAAGGAGATGTTTAATCCAAGAACAATTTGATGTTCTTGGATTAAACTTGACATACAAGGTTTGTCCCTGAAGAAGTTATTTTTATCTTATTTGAAAAAAAAAAAGTTGGCCATTTTAAGGTGTAACAATGAAAATAAAAAAGGAAGTGGCTGTTTTTAGATAGTTTTGTGTGACCTAAATAGAAAAGAAAAAAAATAGCTACTCCTCTCCTCTCTTTCTGAACCTGCATACCTCCACAGCCTCCTCTCCTGCTATCTATTCTCTACCCTCTGTGTTCTGCAATACACCCATTCCATTTCTCACGCTTCTGTATTCCAGTGTGGCTGTTTCCTCCTCCTCTTCCTTGCTTTCTGGATGCCAGAAAGGCATTGAGACCACAGGAGAAACTGTGAGCCTACTCTCAGTTCCGGGACCTGACACCACAGTAGCCTCTGGTGACTATCTGTTGGTACAACATGTTCTGTAGACATTTTAAGTGTTTGCTGCTGTTTAATACAAAAAATATAAAATGACCAACACTCTTCCTCATGCTTTACATCTCCAAAGCACTTTACAAACATGAACTAAGTAGGGTAAAAGTTGCCCTAGCATAAAGGGCATACTCAAGGTCTTCTGTGTCCATTCTGTGAGGGGCTGAGCTAGAGGTGGGTCCAGGTGGAGTATCTCTCTGCCCAGATTGATCTCTACGCTTTCTGCGTGCCACAGAGGTGGTCTCAAATAAGGTGGCTTATCAAGGGGGTTGTGGATTAGCATAGGCTGAGTGTCCTTAGGACCCAGGATGTATGAGACCCACTGGCTCAGAAATCCCTTGGTGACGTTTCCAGTCAATGGGCTAGAACAGTGGTCCCCAACCTTTCTGTGGCCAAGAGCACATTCTTGCCTTCAGAAGAGTGTGGCGGCATTTCGGTGGCGATGCTTCTCCGGTAGCTGCACTCCTTGGCGGTATTTCGGCAGCCGCTTCTCCACTGGAAGCGCTCATTGGCGGCATGTGAAAGCGCTCCACTCCTCTTCGTTCCTTGGCGCCGGCCCTAACCACGGGCGCAGATAAATGACCCAGTGGGCACCATGGTGCCCCCGGGCACCGCACTGGGGACCACTGGGCTAGAATAACAGTTGTGGAGGGTCTGCAGTCCAGTCCTGCCAGTCCATGCAGTCAGGATTTGAGGGTACATTTCACCCTTAGTACTTACCTAAAAGAAGATTGTTCTCCTTTTCTAGTTTCATTTTCTTTTACAGCTCTGTGCACAACTGAAGGTATGGGTCAGAAATTTCAAAAATGGGTGCCCAAAGTTAGATACAAGTGCTCAGTGCCCAGTAGCTGCCATTGGAAGCAATGGCTGGGTAATCAGCACACTTAACAATTGGGGTGAAATCCTGACCCCAGTGATGTCAATGGCAAAACTCTTATTGACTTCAGTGTAGCCAGGATTTAGGTGCCAGAATAAGGATTTAGGAGCTTAATTTTAGACACTTTCAAAATCTTGGTCATAATGTACTCTGCTTTGTCTTAGATTCAGCTGCTAGCTTAAGTTCTATAAAGTACTGTAAATAGTTTTACTTGTTTTGTTTTGCAACTAACTTTAAAATTGTAATAATCTGTTTGCATGTTACATTATCATTTCATTTTAGAATATCTGCATCACAGTATTTACTTACTTTGTAATTTAGAAACATTTGTAATTAAAAGCTAGAATTAAAACAATGAAAGACAAGGACAAGATCATGCAGCTGGGTAAAAATCAACAGCAACAATGCAAAAACCTCAGCATATTAGAGCATGTATCTGATCCTTCTATTTAGTTTATCCTTCTTTTTCATCATCAGATGCTTCTCTTTCTCTGCTCCCCAACCCATTTTGGAAGAAATACATACATTTCCAGGTGTTTTAGAATAACTGTGCAATTTACACATCTTTGATTTTAGTGAAGTTGTCTAGTATACCTTTTGTAATACCACTTGTTGCACAATTATACTGCTGGAGAAGATGCAAGCTCTGTAAAAATCAGAATGAGAATTGAAGAAAGTTAAGGTACATTAAAGGCCTTTCTGCTCCTAAATTTTCTCACTTAAAGGGCTTGCATTTTTTATGAGCAGACCACGTAGTATAGTAAAATGGTGTACGTTCAGCACACTACAAAACAATACTTTCATTGGAAAGAAAAATCTGGCTGTTAGAAAATACCCATATTACGAGGGAAATGAATCAAATTATGACAGTAGTTGTGTGTGTTTGAAACCTGACCGAGTAACCTATCACTGCAAAGCATTTTCCTATCTCAATGTTGTCTCCCCGCCCTCTGCAACTCTGAGGAAGTGGATGCTACACACCAACTCATTCACAAAAATCCTGGCAGGGGGCCAGCTTCCCTCTCTGTCTTCCTCTGCGAGTCAAGCTCCAGTCTCTCTTCCCTGCTTCTCTTTCTCCCGCCTTAATGCCCCATGCGGTTTTTGCCTGCCAGATTTGTACCTGCATCAGCAACAAATGGAGATCTAAAACACTCTACTTTCTTTCTTTGACTCTTTCATTTGCTGCATACTGTTCTTCCGTAGCTGCTTTAGTTTGTATTAGCTTTGATTCTGCTATTTGGATGTTTGCTCTTACTTCCAAAGTGTTCATGTGCACACCAGTGGGCTGTTGGTTTTTGACCTGTTATGTTACTTTATTTCCTGATTTTTTTTCCTTAAAGCTATCTTACTGTTCTTGATCACTGCCTGTCATTTCAAAGAGACATGTGGCTACATGCTGCTGCCAGCAGTGAAAAAGTACAGAAGACATCACAGACTTCCGAATGCCCGTCATTTGCCAATACTTCTTCCCCAGCTGGTTTGGCACTATACCTGTTATGGCTGCGGCGACTGCTGCTGTAGCTATAGAAGCATGGCAGGATTTAGATGCATACTTCATCATAGACCTGTGCCAATGCCTGTGGGTTTGAGTCTGAAGTTGTAAGCTGGAAAATAGTGTACACTGAATGGCTCCAACAGTGATTCCCACCTGCTGTGAGAATGTGGATTTGGGTAGTGTCCAAGCTCTGAATTTTTCCACGTCGGGGTAGCACTGTATTAAGAGGCACCAGATACTGAATAGAAAACGTTGCCTGCAAAAATCTTCCTAGCAGATACCTGGCTGTTTTTTGTCAATTAGAAGGAAACTCTGTGGCAATTGTACAACTCTCTTGTTCAGACTCTCAAGTTACAATGAGATATGTTACTGTTGGTCAGATTTTCAGAAAGACCTCAGCCCATTGGGTGCTGAGCTCTTTTGGAAATCTGGCTGTATATGTCTGTATATGCAGCGCCTCGCACAATGGGACCCTTGTCTTGTTGAGGCCTCTAGGCACTAATGCAATATAAATGTTAAATGATTACTGCAAAAATGGAGAACTAAAAATGTGCTCTCAATTACACTCATGTAAAAAAAGTTATCTCTATTGATTTAGTGGAGCTACTCTAGATTTACGCTGACGTAAATGAAAGCATAATTTGGCCCTGGTAGAAATGCTTTGAATAAACACCCCTCCAAGCACAACTCCCCAAACAAGCAACGATCGCAATCTCCAATTCCTTCCTCCCTGCCAAAAAAGGAATCCTAAATCCTAGTCATTGGGTGAAAAATCTGGCATCTGTTTTAAGATCTGCTGGTTTTATGTAGGTAGCATTAGTTAATTCTTTGTTGAAGCTGACCTTCTCACTATGTGTGGAAACTAGTACAAATTGGGAGCCATGCGAGTACATTTAATGCAGATGTTCCTTATCCCACTATTTTAAAATTCCTTGTTACAAACCACCAACCAGTTCAAAAAAGGGGAACAAGCCGTTTGCTTCTGGAGCAAAATGCTACAATTAACAAAGAACTTAATTCCAGATTGTTAATAGAGGCCAATTCACTCCCCCCCCCCTCAACTGCCCCCACTATTTGCACCTCTCTTAGGCAGCTTCCACTGCAATTGTCAGGGCTTTGTTTCCTATTAGAGTCAACTCCTGAAAAAGGGACCCTTCCCTGGGTGCTCTGAAATTTTCAGAAAGGAAAATCAAAGTCAAATTTGTAATCAGAGACAAAAAGGAATGAAAGCCAAATACAATGTGTCAAAAGCAGCTTTTCATCTTGAAAACTGCTTTCCCACCTGACCAAAAAATCCAAAATAACAAACTACCTGACATAGGCTGAGTATGATAGTCCAAATCCCTTTCCTTTAATACCTCACGCTCAGATCCTCAAAGAGATTTAGGTGCCTAACTACCATTGAGGATTTGGGCCTTACAGCACAGTTTTCATTGGGAGCCTTGTGTCATGCCCTGTGCCTTATCCAGTGTTCAGAAGTTTGTTCTAACCTCCAGTGTTTCCGGTTTACTGCTCCCTCACTCCTGGCCCCAACACATATCTTTCAGAGGAGAGGGGAGGACATCTAAAGATTTACATGCCATGTCTGCTCAGAAGGGAGCTTACTGCTTGGGAGTTGTTGTAAATAGCTTCTCAGACAGCTATCAGAGCAAGCTAGCCTCCTGCGAAGGAGAGTTTCACAGACAGCAGCTATTCCCATTGAGCCTTCTCCTGCTAGATGCTGAGTACCCTACTCCCCCTGAAGTCAAAGGGGAAGTTTCACAGAAGATGTTCATCACCTCGCAATTCTGAGTAATTTGTTTGTATTTGTGTCAATTGTTTTTTTCCCAAAATCGTCACTATGGTATCCATACTAGACTCTCTAACTATAGAGCTATTCATCATATGATGGTCACAGTTTCCATTTTCCATCTACTTCAAAAGTCACAGGGTTTTCAACAAGTTCTTGACTTACAACTGAAAACGTTGGATGTACACATGACTGTTTGCATGGTTATTGCACTGTGTACGCACAAGGAAGGGCAAGCCCATCATTACTTTTTCTTGATCTTCAGTGCAAGGCGGCTTGTGCCATAGTTATTGTAAACATCAGTGTTCTGCTGCCATCCCATTTTGACTAATGAGAATATGTCACTAAGAGAAATCCAAGAGCACATGTTATTGTTAACTCTGTGTGTTCACATTCTACTATCAAGAAGCACATTGCTGAACTCAAATGTGATTGAAAGTCTCTTGATGATGACCTTGGGTTTGGGCATCCAGTGAGAGGTCATTGTTACCAAAGAAATGTCACTCCAAGTTAAACCTTTAGAGTTGCAGAATAGACTATCAGGAGTGATTCATATTAGTGCTTAACTGGATATTTGTGTTTGTTCAGTGGGCATTTTTCATGTTTATCCTTCTTCAAAGTGAATTCACAGGAATTTTACATACTTTTATTTTTACTTAATTACATTGACTTTTGTTGTTGCCACAAACCAGATGGACAGACTGACGCTAATGTAAGAAGTTGAAAGAGAGAAAGAAGTAAAAGAAATAAGGCTCATTGAGCAAGAATCTTGACTAGTGGTTAGAACAGGGAAGAAACATTACTCTGAAGTTCAAATCCTGGCTCTGTCACTGACTGGCTATGTGACTTTGGTCAAAGTCTCACTGCACCCAGGATTGTCTTCTTTGGGAGGCCCAGTGAGATGGTTGCTTTGCTCTCCTTATTCCAAAATTTAACTGATTAATTTTAAATAGAAAGGGGATCTGCTGCAGAAGTAGATTCCAGCTACTGCTGAAGTATGTAGACACCTGTTGTGGTTATGTTATTAATTATTGCTCGATTATTCGTTATATTACTAATCTTAACACAAAATCCCTCCCCATTCAAATCCCTCCCCAGATTCCTCCCTACTTCTTGCACCATACGTACAAGGAAGGAGTTTCACTTATTACAGATTGCTGGGTCAGCAGGGAGAAAGTCATTATATCCACTTCTGAGTTTTTTAGTGCATCCTGTCTTCAAGAATCTAAACTCTTTGGGCAGGACACTGTCTTAATTTTTGTGTATTGTACAGAGCTGAGCTCATCAGTAGTGAACAAATAATCTTTATGGTGCCATTCGAAAATGTTTTAAAGTTACACTTGTCCAATTAAACTGCATCTCTGGGTGCTGATAGATCGCTGACTGCATCCACTTTTGGGGGGAATGGCGGGGGGGGGGGAGGGTGTCATTCTTGTGAAGTTTAGCTTTCTCTTTTCATTTTTTCCTCCAACTTTTAAACTGTAGAATTTAGAATATTTTTTAAAATATAAATGCTCCTAATGGCCATCCCATTAATTTGCCCCCACACAGAGATCTTCCTTTTCTGTGAAGGAAATGCAGTAAATATAGGAACGTCAATTCATTAAATTTCACCAGCTCTAAGTTGTGTCATTTTTTTCCTTTTCCATTCTTTCCAGTTTAATTAACCCTTTTCTTTCCTCTTACCTCCGGCTCATTCTATCTCATTTGTATTTCTCATTTGTTAGTTTTCTTTTTTCTTTTCTTCTTTTTAGTGCCTTTTTAAAAACTTCTTTGGAAAGGAGGATCTTCTTTCCCCTCAATTCTCCATTTCGTATTCACCTCCCCTGCTATCAATTATCTATTCATTGTGTTCCTTCCCAGAGTACATTGTCTCTTCCTCCTTGTTCCCCTGTGGTTGATCTCTCTATCCTTTTACTCCTTCCATTCTCATTCACCCCTTTGGTTCCCCTTTATTTCATTTTCTCTTACTGATCCTACTCCACCTCATTCATCCCTCACCCCCAGTGTCTCCCTAACCCAGTGATGGGAAACCTGCGGACCATCAGGGTAATCCACTGGCAGCCCGTGAGACAGTTTGTTTACACTGACTGTCTGCAGGCATGTCTGCCTGCAGCTCCCAGTGGCTGCGGTTCGCCATTCCCAGCCAATGGTAGCTGCAGGAAGTGACGGCCAGCATGTCCCTGTGGCCCACGCCGCTTCCCGCAGCTCCCATTGGCTGGGAATGCTGAACAGCAGCCACTGAGAACTGTGGACGGCAGTGCCTGCAGATGGTCAGTGTAAACAACCTGTTTTGTGGCCTGCCAGCGGATTACCCTGGTGAGCCGCAGGTTGTCCACCACTACCCTAACCCCTCTCTCTGTTTTACACTAGAAAATGAGATTGACCTAGCTTCGTCACTCAGGAGCATGAAAAATCCACAACTCCAGAGTGACGTAGTTAACCCGACCTGAGTTGTTGGGTAGACAACACTAGGTTAATAGAAGAATTCTTCCTAGCTATGGCCTCCTGTTGCTGTAGTGTGTGTACACTGATACAGGTGTGCCACTGTAGCATTTTAAGTGTAGAAATAACTCAAGACCCCACCTCTACATTCTTTACCCTACTAAGGTAGACCTTATCTCTCCTCTTCTTCCATCATCTGCCACCCACTTGGTGCCTCTTCTCTCCTTTTCCCCTTCATTGATGTTCCATCCTCTTTTCCCCTGCCCAAAATGCTACAATTCACCTCTCTACCACTGAGGTTGTGGTGGAGGCTGGGCCTCCCACTATTTCTAAGTCCCCTCTATTTACTCTTTTCTGCTGCTTCCACAGCTGTTGTGGATGGGAGGATGCTGGATTTTCTTATTTTCTGTTTCCTCCTCCCATGTGTCAGCTCCCTGCTGCTGAGCATCCTTTTTCACTGAGCTGCCTTTGCTTGGGTCAAGAAGATGATGCTCTAGAAGCTCAGAGAAGGAGCTGGCCCAGATGCAGGCAGCTGGCTGGTACCTGTGGGGAGAACTTATAGTATCCTTATCCCCTGCAGTGGCAGGTTCCATTCTACCAACCCACCAAAACCATGCATCCTTTGCGGGGCAGATGATAGAAGATAAAGGCTGAGTGATTTATCATGGAGAAATAAAGCCCAATTCTACCATCATATAGATATGCTTAACTCCCTTTGATTTTCATAGGTGTATCTGAGGGTGGAATCTGGCCTTATCAGTGCAAAGTAGTGTTATCATTAATAGTCGAAATAAAGATGCGGGTGGGGGAGGAAGGAATAGAAAATGTTAGTTGTCTGAGAGTCTGGAAGCTTCTTTGGGCCTGGTCCTCCACTGCCTTGTACTTTATGTAGTCATTTACACCAAGGACACTTTAAAGATAAGAATTAAGCAGATTTAAGCTCATAGCTGAATATTCAGGCGAACTAAAGGCTGCAATAGAGGAATAGCTGGGGTATTATAAAGAAAAGTTCTACAGAAGTCGTCTGTTTCAAGTTGGAGGTGGGGGAATGGCATAATAAAAAATAAATTGGTTTTCCCTTTTGAATTAGAAATGCCTCAGGCCATAAGCATCTTGAAAGAAATTAATTTATTTTTCTTTTACCTTTCTGAACAGATCAACCAGAATTGTTTGAAAAATAATATTGTTAGTAAGTAACCCCTGAGAGTCGCAGGGTTTGGCATTCCCTTCATTAGTATTACTACGGCAACCCCAAGGTGTTACATTGGACGTCCCCAATTCCTGGCACCAAAGGGTTAATTTTATTAGCTTTCAGAGAAATATGTTTAGAAGATATTTTAGCTACAAAAACCCAGCTTGTGTTACCAGGTAATAGTGCATTTTCTATTTACCCTTGGTCTGATGGCCACTCAAACTGCTGAGTTAGTCTTTGTTATTGAAAGGCTCTAACCTCTCTCTCCAGTTAAAGCTGCAACTCGTTTTTCCATTTTAAGCCTGATAGCAACATCCTCAAAAAGAACCTTTCCATTTCATATCCTGCGATATATAAACCTCATAGGCCTAGATCATCAATGTGTTAAAAAACCTCAAAGTTTAATATGATGGGAAATATCATACTTTGTATTGGTTTCAGAGTAACAGCCGTGTTAGTCTGTATTCGCAAAAAGAAAAGGAGTACTTGTGGCACCTTAGAGACTAACCAATTTATTTGAGCATGAGCTTTCGTGAGCTACAGCTCACTTCATCGGTATGCATCCGATGTTTGTCACCAAGTATAAAAGTTTGTCACCAAGTATAAAACCAATGATCTATGGTGCATAATTTTGATACTCCATCAAAAAGTTGTACAAATAGTGAGTTTCCCTATTTAAGGTGTTCTCAGCAATGGCCCACAGACCTCCTAAGGATCTTAAAAGAATATCTTGATTGGAAAATTTGCAAAGTAGATATGCTGTACTGCCCACCCTAAGTATTCAAAAATGATGAGATTGGCTTAAAAATTGTGGGTGTTTTTGAATCTTTTGATTTTTTGAATCTTTTTTATTTGCCTGCTGGATTTGGAGCCTTTAAGGGTCACATTTCAACTTTTCTCCATAACCGTAAGAGCTGGAAACTTAAGTATTTTTAAAAAAAGGACCCTGAGATTCTTATATAATTACCCAACATTAGGCGCTGAGACTTCAAAGAAAACAGCAAATATTGCAAGATTTGCAATAAAATTATGAGAGTTGACAACATTGGGGGTGAAATTCTTGCTCCATCGAAATAAATGGTAAAACATCCATTGACTTTAGTGGGGCCAGGACTTTACCTGGGTATGAAAGGAACAAAAAATGGATGAGGGGAGGCAAAGGTTGTTACAAGTGTACAGCTATGGTTGTTTGAGTGCTTTAACTCTTAATTTCCATACTTTCAAATGTTTTTTTTTTTAAATAGTAACCTTAACTCTTCGTTTCCTAGTTTTTGAATGGTTCTTTTTGATAATTGCAACATTCTTTATGTGCAGTTCTTTTTCTAGCAGTTTAACAACTTTGCAACTCATTTAAGCTGTAATGTCTCTCTTGACTACTTTGTTTCCTTTTATGTATGATCAAGTTTAACATTAAATAATGATGTGGATGCGGTAGCCACTCTGTAGCTAAGGATGAGACTCGCTTTCTGTTATAGGGCCAATTTGCCACCACACATCACTGAGGCAATAGTGATTATCCAGTTTAAGGGGTTCAGACTAAACTGTACTTCTATATTGTCATTAATGTTATTGTTTCATAACTGGCCTTTAGCTGGAAATGGACAGTTAGCCATTCTATTTTTGCCTGTACAGCCGCGCTGATAGGCATCAGAAGCTTCCAGCCCTGCAGATAATCTCTTTCTGGGGTTATCATTTACTTACAAATAGATGTGTGAAGTATTTGTGAAAAGGCTTTTGAAGTGAAGTTCCACATGGTTGCTGCTTAGAGCTGAAGACAAGGAAGTGTTTACACAGGGGCAGAGGGTTTCTCTGCCCAGTGTGATTCTTCTCAAGTGCTAGTATTCTATGGCTAAACTGTTTGCCTTTTTAATGAAGTGAACTGTTTGTTTGAAATATGTGGTAGAAGGTATTTAAACGGGGACTAAAGTAAACTTTAGAGCTGTTCAAATAAGCCACGCATATCTGCTTTGTGAAGTGAAGGAAAACGATTTGGCTGTAGCTTACCTCTGGGAAGAGTAGTTAGGGAACTGTTTAAACTGGGCTGAAACGGATGTTGCTGAAACCTCCTATAGGCGTTTTGTAATAACTGCTGCTCATGTAGGGGATTCTTCAGGATGTTGCCATGAAGGGGAGGGGCTGCCAGGTGAATTTTACATGATTATTCAGGTTTAAAAACAGGATTTATTCATTAGCTGTGAAAACTCAGCTACATGTAAATTTGATTAAAACCATCCTAATTAGGACTGAGGAGAGCCATCATATGCTGTGGCCTTTATAACATCATTGGAAACCCAAAGTCCGCTCTTTGAAATAAGATCATGTCAGAATATATGAACATCTGTTTCTGCCTAGCCAGATGGAGGCTAGGAGCATAACTTATACTGCAAAACCTTGTTGTAGAGAGGAGAACAGAATCTGAGGAAGGTAGTAACAAGCAAACTTGGATCTTGTTTTTGGCAAACAGCTAGCTGACAATGGTTGGTACAAGGCATGGAACACATATTGCAATGAAGTTTTTGACCTAACCACAAACACAAGTTTTGAGAGGAAGGAAGGTCTGAGGGGAAAGATGGTCTTGTGGTTATGTCATTGGACTGGGTCTCAGTAGTCTCCAATTCTATTCCTGACTCTGGCACAGTCTTCCCTTGGGTGCATCAGTTAATCTCTGCCTCAATGTGCCATCTGTAAAATGTGGATAATAATGCTTCATTTCTTTCTGCCTTTGTCCTCTCTATTTAAATTAACCTCTTCAGCTCCATCTCTTAGTACGGTATGTTTCTCTACAGATCCTAGTAGAATGGGGCCTTGATCCTAGTTGGGGGCCTTTATACCCTTCTGTAACATAAAATAACATATAATCAATAAATAAGAATGTGTGACTGTGTGCAATTTAGGAGTAGAGGTTTCTAGCTCAAAACGATAAAGGCCACATATTCCCACCTCTTTTTTTTTTGGTTGGAGAAGAAATTCCAAATTTTGTTGAAGCTGTTATACTAGTTTCCCTTGTATCCTTCCTGTGGACACTGGTTAGGAATAAAGTTAGCCGAAACTCTAGATTCCTTAAGCTACGGAAAGATGCATAGAAGCAGGTGTTCAAATCACCAATAGAATGTGGTGCACATCTCTTTAAATGTATGATCTGTTATGTTCAGTGGCATATTTCATGAAAGCAGCATGATGAAATAAGTTGGAAAGCTCAGATACTATAGAGATGGGGGGACCATAAGATCTAGATTGATAGCTGTCAGAGTAACCATAAACTTTGCAGTTAACAGTTAAAATAATACCTCATTTGTGCTTGGTAAGAAGCTGTAAAACAAACAAAAAGTATTTTTATGCTCCCAGTGTACAATAAATGTGCTAGAATTTCACTAGGTTCCAAAAGATCTTCAGTAGCAGTATAAGAACTGACAGTCCCTTTGATGTGATTGACCAGAAAGGGACTGCTGTCATCTCTATCATGACCATTTAAACTTTTGACCTCCAATCTTTGTGTTCAACAGCTTTTTTCCATATTGGTGTTAGCATATCTCTCCAAGTGCCCCTGCATTCAGTGGAGCATCAAACAGTTCGGGGTGGGAAACCTGTTGTTTCATGGCTTGGAAGTTTCTCAGACTTGCCAGGCAATGTGGATGACTACAACTGACTCTCCCTTCTAACCAGCGGAGAAAAATAAATTCCATGTGATGCCACCTGCTTATGTGCCATCAGATTGTGTCTGACCCTTGTACAGAAGTGCGAAAGGGAAGAGAACAAAGAGTCTACCTCTTGTGTCTCCTTGGGCAGGGGGCAGGCAGAATTATTTTTTTTTATTTGTATTGTGGCAATGCCTACAAGCCCCAGTTATGGATCAGGACCCGGATGTGCTAGATGCTGTACAAACACAGAACGAGAAGATGGTTGCTGCAGTCTGCACTCTCACAAGCTCACAGTGTGCTTCTGAGCACAGGGACAGCTCCCTGCTTGGGCCTCCTAGAGCACTATTGACCCACTAGACAGTGGAGGGAAAGGTGAAGTAATTATTGTTGGTTATTATTTGTACTACTGTAGTGCCTAGAGTGAGGGACTGGGAACCTGTTCTGCTAGGTGCTGTATACACATACAACAAAAAGACAGACCCCGCCCCAAAAATCTGTCACATGCTTAAATCTCACACCGTCCCATGTAGAAAAGCTTGTCTAAGTCAGGGACTGGGAGTGGTTGTGTCATTACAAAACCTAAACCTAATTTCCCCAATACTAATTTCCCCCTACTGTTACTCACACCGTCTTGTCAACTGTCTAAAATGGGCCATTCTCATTACCACTTCAAAAGTTATTTTTACTTCCTTGGTATCCTGCTGTCAACTGAATTGTCTCGTTAGACTGACCTCACACTTGGTAAGGCAACTCACACATCTTTTCATGTCTTTATACCTACTCCTGTATTTTCCACTCCATACATCTGATGAAGTGGGTTCTAGCCCATGAAACCTTATGCGCAAATACATTTGTTAGTCTCTAAGGTGCCACAAGGACTCCTCATTGTTTTTGCTGATACAGACTAACACAGCTACCACTCTGAAACCTGAATGCTATTGCTATTCATGTACCTGTTTTTTCAGTTTCTGCATTAGAGTTTGAAGAAGTGTTTTCTTTCCACTGCAGTGAAGAGCTCCTGAGGGTGGCTTTCCTTCACCCCACCTTACTATCCAAGCTTTAGGCGTAACATATCATTGTGCAGTAAAAAACTCACTCCCATTGACCTCAAGTCCGTGAGTCCTGCAGGTATATTTTGGAAAGTTGTCAGGGATGAGAACAGTTTTACTGTCAATAGGTAAGGATTGCCAGAGTTAGCTTCTCTGAGTTGAGATCTTGGGTTTTTTACTCACTGCCTCATTCAGAGAACCATTTTTTTTTGTTATAAAGTAACACACACACACACGTGCACAGAGCCCCATAAATCAGCAGGTACATGGCTGAAATGGCTCTGCAGTTGAAGGGGTGACATTCTCACCTTTGTCGGTAATGTGGCTCCTTGGTCTGCTTTGGGGGAGCTGTAGTGGATGCTTGAAGCAACAGTATTGTAGGCAATACTCCACCATCAGTTCATAAGCAAAAGAAGAATGTTAGGAGGAAGAAGCAGTCAAGGTGACTTCCTGAGATACTTCTCAAACGTTGTGGAGTGAAAAGAACTTGTACAGTAAATGGAAAAGTGGAAGGGAATATAAAAAGAATATAAAGAGGAAATTAAAGATCATAGAGATGGGTAGCAATGGCGCAAAAAGCAAGAATAACCAACAGGTTAAGGAGAATAAGAAAGGCTTTTTATAAAGATATCAAGGTGGAAAGAAACACAATAGCAAAAGCAAGCTCTTTAATCAATTAGGAGAGGGATGAAATCAGTGGAATTACTAAATAAAGAGACAGAACTACTGAGCTGCTTTTAAGACTGACAAAATATAAAGAGGTTGAACAATTAGAAAGTAATGAAGATTTCTTAAATGTAGCTTTTGTTAAGAGCAGATAAGGGAATATTTGGAAAGGGTGCACATATACCAGACGTCAAGACCAGATGAAACTCATTCTAAGATATGAAGGGAATTATCTAGTGAACTTACTGAATCTCTGACAATTATTGTTGAGAAGTCACTGATGACTGGGTGAGACAACAGATGATTTGGAAAAATAAATGTGATACTGAACTTCCAGAGAAAGGAAGGAAATTACTGGAAAGTATTGTCTGGTAATAAATTCAGCTCCTATTAAAATAATGGAAAATGATTAAGAGAAATCATCAATAAAGTCTAAGAATACAGTAGATGTAATGTATTGGGTTTTGGAAAAGCATTTTATGCAGTGTCTCATGAAATCTTATGTGAAAAAATAATTCAAACTGGTTTCCGGTCTGGTGCGGGGAGGTTCGGAAGCTTGCTGTGAATGGGGGTATGAGGGGGAGGGAGGGGAGCTACTGAGACTTGGCAGGGGACCGTGGCTGCCAGCTCCAGACTGAGAAGGGGTGTCCCAGCAGTTCTTATTGCCATTCCTCGCTGGCTGGTGCCCAGTGCCCTGTCCTTCCTCCTCACGCCCCTTGGTATCTGGCACCATGTACCAGTGCAGCCCTGCTCCCGATCCCAGTGGTTGGTGGTGTTCTGCCTGTCCACTGCGCAGGGAGTCTCCACTGGGACCTGAAGTGGGGAGAGCTGTCCCTAACTCTTCATGATGGCCAGCCCAATCTTGTGTGCCACTTCAGCCTCTCCTCGAGCTCCCGCTGTGGTCTCTGCTCCCTGCACTCTCAAAGTGGATTAAAATAAGTCACCCGTATTCCAGTATGAATGTGTCCACACATTAAATTATTCAGGAATAGCTCTTGTGCTTTAAATTCACACCCTACCTTAATCCAAATTAACTTTAAAGCGTAGATAAAGCTCTAATAACAAAAGGTCAATTTCTGCGGCCCTTACTCACATTGAGTAGCACCATAGTCCCCTGGCAAATGTAGAGTAGGTTGCTACTCATTGTAAGTGAGAGTGGAAGAATCTGGCACAAAATGGGAAAATGCAAGTTCATAGGCACATTGGGGGGAAATAACTAGAAATGCAGATATTCAGTGGGAGAGAGAAATGTCAGTAATGCTGAAAAACCTATCAATATGTACAGTGAAATTCCAGTTTAAAATATTATATATAAATCAGTGTGATTTTTTTTAGCCTGCATACACAGGCTTAATGTCCTAGAGCAGAGAGGTGATAACTGTCTCTCTTTCCCAAATTGGAAGGAGTTCAGGGAACAATGAAAAGGAATAAATTGACTGAAGTGTCCAATTTAAAGTGTGCAGATTGTAAGAATGCAATATATCTACATTCTGGGATAGACAAAGAGGGCAAGTGATAGCCATCTGCAAGTGTATGAAGAGTATAAATAACACATAGGGAGAGGAACTCTTTAGGATGGTACAAAGGGAGGTAAAATAATTAGGAGTAATGGGGTTAAGAACAAAATTAGGTTAACTAGCAGGAAAAAATCTTTGACAGTGAGATCCGTCAGATTGTAGAAAAACAATGAGAGTCTGGTGGCACCTTAAAGACTAACATTTATTTGGGCATAAGCTTTCGTGGGTAAAAAACCCCACTTCTTCAGATGCATCAGATGAAGAAGATGTGGGGTTTTTTACCCACGAAAGCTTATGCCCAAATAAATCTATTAGTCTTTAAGGTGCCACCGGATTCCTTGTTGTTTTTGTGGATAGAAACTAACACGGCTACCCCTTTGATACTTGTCAGATTGTGGAATATTCTTCTGTAGAAGCGCAGTTGTTTTTATCTTTAAAAGTAAAAGCTCAATGACCTAATAAGTCTTTTCCATCTCTAATTTCTATCGTTATACAATTTACTTACCAAAGACTCTGAATGTAATTTATATAACTCTTCCAGCCTGTGTTGGCCAATGAAATAAGAGACCTCCACCAGATCATCAGCTGCTGTAAATCGATGTAGACTCATTGACATCTCTGGTGCTACGCTGATTTACATCAGATTAGGATTTGACCTCTGGACTTGCTTTCAAACTTGACTTTGCTACATAGGAGAGAAACACACTAGCAATTTGCATCATATGATTGACTAACTTTTTGTGGCCAGGCTTAATACTTTGTAATCCTTTTAAATGTGTTGAAGTTTATTAGTTGCTCCAAACTGACCTCCATAGGGAGATCCACACTATGTACAAGGACATCTGACATTTTAAAAATGTATTTATAATCTGTATCTTTCCATGAGTACACTGATTTTTGGCTTCCAGACTGTTCTCTTTCCTTGTCTTTGTCTACACTTGCAGCATAGTCACATTTGCAAGCACCATGTTTATACATGCGTCTTTTCAGTGCTAACACAGTCTTCCTGGCCATTGTAGATGGGAATGAACCAGACTATAAACTGTTTGACAAAATTGTTGTTTGGCAGTTCCCTGTCTGCCCTGGGCAGGGAGGCTGTGTTAGCACCCAGCTGCGGAGAACTGTGTGTAAACATTGTGCTGCAGCAGTGTAGTCAGGGCCTTCCTGTATGATTTCACTCTTAATCATCTTCAGTTTGGGTCAGGATTGATTTATTTTTTTAATTCAGTTTTATTTATTTTCTTTTAACACACAGTTTGTAGTTCATCATTCACAGCTGCAGACTCCTATATGTTTGGGTTAACCTGCTTTTAATAACTTTCCGTGCATGTGTTTTCTTTTTGTTTGTTTGTGCCAGATTCTCAGCAGGGAGGTTGAGAATACAGAAGATGTCATCAGGCACATACAGATGGAATCAAAAGACAAGCAGCATTCCAGAGCATCTAGATTAAAGCATTTGACTGGATTGTTGAAAGTTAAATATGGACACTTTTTTTAAAAAAAAATCCTTTTGGGTATGATTTTTAGCTGTGGTAGATGTATTGATGGTAGGGACACAAGAAGTTAGCAGGACAATGGCAGAATAGAAAGCACGTTGCAAGGGAAAAGATAAATTGTTTTTTCACTGAAGAGAGTACATTTGAGGTAACGGAGGCAGGGATTTCTTTTGTCAGTTCCCTGGCAGAGCACAATTTGTCATTTTCTTGTGGAGACCACATTATTAAGTTTGTTAAGAGGCACTGCATGGATCCAGAGGTTACGAAAAAAGATGAGTTGTGGCATACCAAGAGCCAGCTGCATTATAAGAGGTGATGTTCTTTCCAAATAACGTACTTTGTGGCCAAGATGTCTCGTTGGGTTCTCTTCTAGTGTGCTTGGAGTGCAGACACTGACTATATACAACTGTTGTTACATTTAATGGCTTTTTAAACACCAATTTATATAAGAAAGGGAGGCAGTGTCGTCTAGTGGTCACAGCATGACACTGAGATTTGGGACACAATAATTCTATTCCCAACTTTGCCCCCCTGACCTGCTATGTGCCCCTGTGCAACTCTTACCTTTTCAGTGCTTCAGTCTTCCAACATGTAAAATGTACATAATAATGATATGTCCCTACACTGCACTGCTCTACCCATGCAAAACAGCCATAACCAATGGCCAACTAAGATGCTATTATGGCTTTTTTATATTGCCAGTGCAGCACAAAGCAACCTTACTGTACTGATGCATCTGACCTCATACAACTAATAAGTCATGATTCAATCACTGGATTATCATAGGGCCTAATTTGTGTTTGCAAAGTGTTCAGAGATTCTTGGATTAACAGTGTTTTAAATATGTAAATTATTTATTATCATATAAATCAATTATTTTGGATGTGCAGAGTGTTCTGAGCACCGGACAGATGCAATCAAATAGACTTTAAAAAGTTTAGTATTCCAGAAGACAGTCTTGCTGCAGTTTTCCTCTGATAGTAGTGTTGCAGTGATTGGGAAGAATGATAGTGTTCCAGCTGAAATCAATCCAATAGCTGTTTAGCCAATACCTGCAGCAAATCTGGCATATTAAAGATCTTCCAGTGCCAGTTGATTAAATCATTTCCAGCCACTTTTCTTCTTGATCAGAAATAACAGCTCCTCTTCCAAATGTTTGGTGGGATGATGATTATTATTGTGGAACCACTAAAAACGATAAATCATGTTCCCACAAGGTGTTTGGGTTTACAAACACAGAGGAGGTAAATGAATGACAGGTGTGTAAGATGCCCTGGATTCTTATTTCTTTTCCAAGGTGGGAATCTTTTTCATCAGCAACAACAATCAAAAAGTGGAGCAATATTCCACTTTCTGAGGTTTGTGGTGTTTTTAATATAGAGAAATGAGCTCTGAAAACTCAGGTTGAAGCTGGAGATGGAATTGTAATGATTGAAGTACATTAATGAACATAAAATATAAAAGTGTCATGATCAACCTGAAAGTCACTTTTTTTTTCCTGAGTTTTGTACCTACTATAGTTACAAATAAAACCTAATATTACTGTAACTGAAAGAACTTAGTAAATAGAAGAGAAAAAACTCCACCTCTGCTTTTTCAGTTTATTTACTTTGTGCATTTGACAATATTTTGTGTACAGACAGTTTTCTTGGTTCCCGTCTTAGTCAGTCAGTTAGATTCCAATCCTGAAAAGACTTACGCACATCGTTAACTTAATTCACTTTGAGTGGTCCCATTTACAATCAAGGCTGTGGGACTACTCGCAGTTCATGAAGTTAAGCATGAGGATTTGCAGGATTGGGGGTCTTAGTTATAGTTCTCTCTTGATGAGAAGACCCCTTGAAACAAATGGGGAGCAGAAAAACTCATATACACATTTTGAAAGGGAAATTAACGGACCCTCTTGGAAACTAATTTTGTTTAAAAATTAGCCAGTTGAAAAATATGCAGTTACCGGTGCAGCAGAACTTTCCATTCCAAAAAGTACCATGACTGTTACCATAAAACCAGACAACACCATCAAGGGAAGATAAATTGAAGCAAACATATATGAAGAAATAGTAATGTCCTATAGGACTATGCGAATCAAAATATTAGAAAATTCCCATTGGATGATCAGCTATGCACCAAGGGAAATATAGAAATCTGCTGGCAAAACTGTTCACAATGCAGTGTACTGAAAAAGACATCAAGAAATTGCTATATTTTGCATAGTGGTGTTTTTAGTACATTTTGGGTAACAGTGTTTTATATAAGTAAATTATTTATTATCATAGAAGTCAATTATTTTGGATGTGCAGAGTGTTCTGAGCACCTGGTTCCATTGAAGTCAAAAGCAAAACTCTAACTGACTTCAATGAGGCCAGGATTTCACCCCCAATATGTTATAGTTAGGTTAGGCAGAATTGGATTTTTCTTTTTTTTTATAATTTCAATTAATAATATCAATGTTTAATTTTAAGCATTTTACATTTTTTATCTATTTAAATTTTCACAGTTGTACAAAATTATGGGGAAGTCAAACAACTAGGGGTCAGTTAATAATTAGTTAATGACAGTAGACATTGAGATTCAAAAGTTAAAGCATTATAATATGTAATATATGAAATGTCCCAACATCACGCATAAAAATATTCAAAATAAATAGCCTTAAATCAAATTCTAATAATTTCTCAAGCAGCATTTGTCTTAGTTTGTCCGTCTGTAAATTTAGATTAATGATCGAAATATTTTTTGTAAGTTTGTTTGGGTGCAGTGAAATTGACATTTACCGATTTTTAAAAAAAAATCTTATCCTTCCAAGCCTAATTGTATTTTGAGTAAAGTTCTAAACTTGACTTAGTGTTCTCTTGTAGAATTTTGTGAACAGATTTATCTAATGATAAACCACTAAAATGTTACACATACTGAAAACGTGCACTGAATTGCATATTTTGTGTGCCACTATCTCATAATGCAGCTGTGGAGAGTGGAGCTGCACTTAGCCACTTGAGTTGATTCAAACCTTATACCATAACAAATAGTTTCTCAACTCACTAAAAGTTGAAGCCTATCTTTTCAAAAGCCTACAGGGTTTGGCAAGAATCTCACCGTGCTTGAGCAAAATGGGATAGTAAATGGTGTTGTCTGTGTGATCAGCCTTACTACCAAAAATTTAACTTGCCAGATCCAAGTGATTTCTAACTGTAGAAGCCCTGTTCCAAAGATCAAGAAATTGATGGAAAGATTCCCATTGACTTCAGAGTGTGTTGGATCTGGATAATGGTTCTTTCACTTTCTCTTGTTGTACTTTCTGCTACTGACTCAGTATTACATAATACCTCTTGGTCTGCTAGAGTCATGCAACCTTCTGCTGCATCTATTAGCAGATCATTGGTAACTCTTAGATCTCTTTAGATCTTAATTATTATTCTTTCTTTATCAAACATGCAAATTTTGATAATTTTCCCCAGTTTCCTTTATTCATTTCTCTTGTTCTTTCAGCGGAGGCATAGGTTACTGAGCTTTAGGGAACAGTGAAAGTCCCTTCTCCTCTCCTAGGTGTTTACCTGGTGGAGTGTGAGATTGATTATTATTTGTGAGGGTTGGTCCTTTTCACTGTACCCGAAGATGTATTTGTAAGAAGGGAATACACAATTTATACATATAAAAATAAAAAAAACCGACATATTTTCTTGAAAAATCTCAGAGATGACATCTACAAAATTGTGTGGAGCTTAAAGTGTTTACCAGTGCTACATTTCTACTCTTATACAGCTTACTTGCCTGTGCTCTACATTTTTTTTAAAGACCTCCTGATGTTCTCAAGCAGAGGTGGACCTTAAAGATATTTTTGCTTGTGGTATTGGACAGGAAGACAGCTAAGGCCCCTATTCAACAAAACAAGCTGAAATATGTGTAAGTCCATCCATTTCAGCACTTAGCCATATGTTTACATCTCATTGAAGTCAATGGGACTGAATCATGTGCTCAAGGGCTTTGATGAATTGGGCCTAAGGCCCTGATTGGGCAGTTGAATCCATACAGATAGATGCTTATGCCCATATGGAACCCATTGACTTTAGCCGGCCTCTGCACAGATACAAGTCTCTGGCTGCACAGATCTGATTGCAGGATCTGGGCCTGAGTTAATGAAGAACATTTTAAAGCCTTGTCATGGGCTACCCTTGCCTTCATTTCAGCCAAATCTTCCAAGATATAGAATTTTTTTATGAATAATTTCTGAAATACGACATGAAGGGTAAAGTTTGTTAGAAGATGTTGTTGATTCATTATAGTATAATTCCTGATGATAGTTTTGTTTTATGCATTTTAAATAGAAAGCTCATAAATGTCATATTTTTAGAGCAGTGGTTTTTAACCCTTACTGCAGCCTGCAGCCCTTTGGTTCTCAAAATATGTTCTTGCACCCCTTATCAAAAATTGTAGAAGTAGGTCAGTTCTTTAAACCTAGATATATTTTTTGTTTGTATATTACAGTAATCATTAAAAAATGTATAATGTTAATAAATGCGTAAGTTTGATTAAACAAAGTAGTTGTACTTACGTGCCTGTGCTTAATTTGTGTTTTTGATGATTTACTTTCTAAAAAAATCTGGCATGTCTCGCACTCCTAGAAAGGGCATCTCGCACCCCAGGTTAAGAACCACTGTTTTAGAGCAATTGCCAGATCCTTTTATTAAGGGTCTTTGTGGCTACAGGGTTTGTAGGTAGCCAAGACCTCTGCTAGCAACAGCTACAGATCAGTTGTGACCAGATTCTACCACACAGACAAAGAGCAGTACATTCCTGTACACGTAGTCCCATTCATTCCAATGGGACTACTCTTAGAATAACGTACTAGTTAGCATAAATGAATGTGGCAGAATTTGTCCTGTGATGGTCTGGCAGTATCTCTGCTGAAACAATTATTGTGTGAGGTCAGAATGACCAGTAGGAATACAATATGTGTTACAGCTATGCAAACTTTTGACTGTATATTTCAATTTAAATACATGTCAAACAATTACATATTTATAGGGTTTGAAGTGCATTCTAAGTGGAACCTTGGATGATAGGAGCTCTTTCAAATATCTGTTTGATGTGAGCATATTTTCATATAAATATTCAAAGCTGTTCAAAGTAGAACACTTTTGGACCCACAGCATGTAGAATTTACTACTTACCTCTGCATCAAGAAATTATCCGCACATAGTAGATTTTGAATTCCCTCAGTAAAACTGATTCCACTAGTTCTGCACATTATTCTCCCTGTCTCCCATTTAGCATGTTAGTTTGCTGACAGTAGAGTACACAGCACTTAGCAGCTGGTTTGTGGAACCATCAGTCAGGAAATTGTATGATAAATAGGAGGTAGCCAGGTTTAGTGGCACTTTATTCTGCTTCAGCAGTTTTAGCCTGACTTTGGAAAAGTCATCATGAGGTATTTTTCCAAGGGTTGCAACAGGAGATGGCTACAGTGCAGTAACTTATTACACATACGCTTGAGTTATGATGCTCACCAGCTGTATTGCTCATGTGTAAATAATAAACTGTGAGATGGATAATTATGGCAGATGCTAGATATTCAGGTCTGTTCTAGCCATGCGGGGTTGACTTCAACAGTTCTCTGTGCAGTGATGGAATACTTCTCTTTCCAAGACAAAAACCACAAACGAAATGCAGCCAGGACACACAGAGAAACTTAATATTAAAGGACTCAGAAATGTATTCTTTGAGATTTCTGCCTCATTAAATGTCAGTACAAGATGACAGAGGTTAATGAAATGACTGTATAACACAAACACATTAAATCCTACTTTCTTCGTCTGTACAGTTAAGATAGGTCTGGGCTATAGGTAATTTAATATTCAATATTCCAGTCCTGAGACAGAAAATTATAGAAGATCACATTTAACTTTAGGGCTAATCCTGTACATGGCTAAACTGTGTTTAAAGAGGTAAATAGGGGAACTGCGCTCCAGAGTGGAGTTTCAGCCTGGCTCGGCAGGGATGGAAAGTAAGCTGTGCATCTTGCACAGGCTAGTTCACCTTGTGTGAGGTGAGGTATGATGCTATTTGACATGCCTACGGGGATCAGAATCCAGCCCCTTGGGACAAACCTCCCCTGTCCCTTGTTTTCCTCACAGTTACTACTGTGAGAGAGGCAGTGGGGAGAGAGATGTTTGTTGACAGTGGCTAATATGTCTTGGAGGAAAGTAATGTACAGCAGGAGTAGGACCCCTACTCGGCTTACATTATTGCAAATAATAGGCTATGGGGCGGGGAGCACAGCATACAACAGGATCCCACGCTATGTAGACATCTCTCTGTGCTGCTCCTGCTCCTTCAAACATTTCCCCCTGGTTTCAGGCTGTGTTGTGGCTTCTGGGACTGGTGATCGATGCAAAGTGCATTTCATGCTCGGGAAGCAAGTATCTTCTGGTCCCCCCATAACCACATACTCCTGTGGGATGTATAAATTCCTGGGATTGACTGTGAGCCCTGTAGAAGTCAGCAGGGCTCAGCACAGGTGTAGGAGGGGATCAAATTGCAAGAGTGTAGGTATTTATGTCCAGTTAGTAAAGTAGGGCTAGAATTAGGGCTACCATGACTAGGGTTTCCCTGCTCATGTTAGGAAGCCACAATCACTTTTCAAACAGGATCGGGCCCCAAGTCAGTAAGTGGCAGAAATGCACTGTAACTAAGTGCACTGTAGTTGATACTTAACAAATAGCTGGGACGGGGGCTGGACAGGAAATTTCAAATGTTTAAAAATTGTCATGAAAAATTGGAAATATTTCCTCAGAACTTGTGTGAATTCCCCACCTCCCCCCATCCCATTATCTCTTACACTCCTCCTTTTCTACCAACTGCAGCTGGTTGGAGATCTCAAACATTCAAATTTTTGAGAAAAAACAGAGGCAAAATCCAATTCCTCCCCCTTTTTTTGGAACCTCACCTGGCTTGATGCAATTGTTTTCAGAGATAACGTAATCTAAGGTGGGGATTACATTTAGCTGGATACAGAAGGAAGAAAATACACATAGAATCTACCCTAAGAGTCATAGCAAGACTGAAAAAGGTCTCTCTAGCTTGGTTTTCCCGACTGATCATAAATAAGAATTTTCTCTTTTTAGAATCCTTTTTAGTAAAACCATGACATTACATAACATCCATTCTCATCTGGTTTTAGGATCACATAAACATAAAATAATTGGTCTGGATAGGTAGGTTTCACCCCCCAGGAGACAATGGGCTTTTCAGCTGTTATGTTGCTGCTTGAACATTGTCTCCTCCATTCAGAATTGTAATGATGCATTAAATAACGTTCTTTACATTAGACAGTTGCAAAGGTATGAAAATGTTGATAGAGATCTATAGTATATTAAAACTAGAGCATCCAAAATGGCAGAGAGCTTTAACTCGAGAATTATGTGGAAAAATGAGGGCTAGATTGTTCTGACCTGTACGCAACCTGTGTAGTGGTGGGTTGGGGACGAGACTGTGAGGAACTGTCCCCTCTTGTGTAATGGATATAAGGGCTGTCTGGAAGTAATAGGAATTGCAGTGGCAGCTTCAGAGTTGGCCCTCCCAGGAAACAACTTGCCAGAAATAGGGTGGGGAGTAACCAAAGCCATTTCTCCCCTCCTCTTTACATGCCTGCCAGCAGAGGTGACCAGCTGCATGCAAAGAATATGCTGCATCCTTTTCAAGGCTGAGGAAATGAATCCCCACACCCTGAAGCACATAATTCCTGACGCTTCCCTTCGGTGCGCTGCAGCACAGCGTCTCCTCCAATGCAGCCTTTCTCAATCACGTTTTCCTTCTAACTTAATTGTAATTTACTCCAGATTGTACTTTGTATGCCTGCTGTTTTAGTTGTACATTCCACTGTATCTTTTTTACTATAAGCTATTTGTACTCTATTTTTAGGTCTTTCTTTCAATAAAATTTTTATTTGTTTTAATATGAAAAAAAATAGAACCAGGGATGCTTACAAAAGGTTCAGCAATCCTTTTGATCTGACACTTCACATGTGTGCACTGTAATTATTTATTAAAGGCTTTTTCATGTAATTTGCCATTTAAGATAGAAAAAAGAGTATATGAAAATTAATAAATGAATATTCACGCTCATCTATGCAAATTTTATGGGGCAAAGTTTGTTCAGTTACACCGGCATTGTATTGAGAAAGAAGAAGTTGACCGTACAGCATACAAGAGTTGGCACATAATTTGAGATGTGTAATTAATATTAAAAATTAGCTGCATGATATATTCATATTTGGAAACCTTATTTGTTTTTCAGATCCACCTCACCTTTTTCCAGCATTCCACCCTCCTGTGCCAATTGATGCAAGACATCACGAGGGACGTTACCATTATGAACCATCTCCCATTCCTCCACTGCATGTGTAAGTATTATTTTCCAGATTGTTATATTATGGAGCCTACAACAAGAGACAAATATTGGAATCCTTATGGTACTTAAAACTCTGTGCCTGGAAAGCTTTGCAGCTTTCCTTTTCAAGCTGGAGAGCAAGATTTACGTTTGGAATGCGTCGAGTTTATCTGTTCGTGGATTCACTGAAGCAGAACCAGGCTGGTGCCTTAGGAATGCCTGTTATAATAGGTAGCTGGCAAATGTCACCTATATATTTTGCTGATGTTTATTCTGTGTGCTGTCATTCTATAAATACTAAATTAAAAAGCATAGAGCCCTATAAAATACTGCTAAACAAAATGTGTACTTTCTCTGGATTAGGCTTGGGATTCTTCATAGCTAAAATTTCCTGTAACGTCAAAGCTTTTTCCTAGTGACTGCCATGAAGCATAATGAAATTTTGGGGGAATTTTCATAGCCCCTGTTGTGTGTGTGCACAAGCAGTCAGGTGATTGATGGCAATGTCACCCAAACAAAATGGCAAATGTAATAGAGCACATGGTTTACACAAAGATAAAAGAAAAGAATGCCAGTGATAACATGCATTAGAAGAAGAGGGGAGAGGAGGAACCCTGTGGAAATAACCATTATCTTATTCTATATGTAGAGAGGAGTATCAGATTTGCAAAATAAAGCAATGATCTTTAGTTGTAATGTTCAGAAAACTGCCATATACCATAAAAAAATGGAGCCATAAGGAAGGCTTACTCCTGTGCTAAAAGTCTTGATATATACATTTAATTATATCTAATAATCACCTCTCTTGTTGAGAAAATAAAAGAAGAAATGCAAAAGTAATACTTTGAAGAATAATGCTAGTTGTTTAGATGGCAGATTGCATCTCCATGGCTATTAGTTACAGCTGTGTAATTACATATATACAGAAGAAAAATGAAGTTGTTTTAAAACAAGTCCTCCTCTGTGAGCAGAATTAATTGATATTAACAATCCTAACTACATGCCCAAGTACACACGCAATATTTTACCAACAGTTTTTTTGGATTAGTCTCCTATTACTGAATTTTAATTTCAGAGCAAATTTGCCTGGAGGGAAGTAATAAATCTGTGTTGCAGTCTTCCTTAGGCATTAAAGGAAAAGTGGGTATTTACAGAATGAAAGAGAGAGAGCACAGAAACTTGTGATTTATTCCTTAGAGTTTCACTGATACATCAGTAAGTATTTACACCGTAATCAACCATGCAATAAAATACATTAAAATAAAGATTTTGATTTAAACCTACTGTTCAAAAACAGGGACATTTTGAATTAAGGTGAAAGCAACATACAGATTCACCCCTTTCATTCTAGGTTTTGCAATGCATATGAAGCTAGATTCTGATGTAAGCTCTTTAGAGTCCTTCACAGGGTTTCTAAAGTCAGCCTCTGGTTGGAGGCTTAGGGCATGATCCTGCTCTCTTCGAAGTCAAGGGAAATTATGCCCTTGGCTTCAACAAGAGCAAGATTGTCACCGTTATTGTTATTTAATAATACCTGGTATTTAATAGCATCTCTCATTCCAAAGGATACCAAATTGCTCTGCAAACTTATATAATATACTTATACTTATATAATATATACTATATTACTGCAAACTTATATAAACTAATATACAGATTCTGGGCCTGTAGTTTGCCTAGGCAGAGATTTCAAGGATGAGCCCTATTAGGGATCACTTTCCTGTTGCTGAAATGCATTAGTCTCTTGGGTGTATCACAACAGTATTTTACCAGTGCTTAACAACAGAGCAGAGGAAAATTTTAGGTAAGCAGAATGTGGTTACTCAATTTGGAATATGAAGAGGAGTTGGGGTTAAAAACCTATTGTGACAAAAGCGTCACAAATTCTTTAAGAACCATAAATGGTCAATATCTCAGTTTAATGTCTCATCTGAAATACAACAATACACCCTCTTCATACCACGTTGGGTCAGTGGAATCGGAACTGACTCAGAAGGAAGAGTGCCACTTATTGAATAACCAACACCAATACTTCCTGCAGCACATTGGACGTCTCCCACAACTGCATAGCTCATAAGAAACAATAGGATTTTAGCATGAGATCATGGGCTGCAGGCAGTTGTTTGAGATGCATGTCATAGTTTCAGCCTTTAACTTTAAAATTAAAATTTCTTTGTTATTGTTTATTTATTTTTGCATAAACTTAAGCAGATTCTTCCCTTCTGTTTGTTTATGCCATTGCTGAAACAATAGGGTATAACATACCCAGTATGTAATGGACCCAATATGATCAGTGTAATTAAATGTCAATATGTCATTAGGTAATTGTACAAAGGAAACTTTCAGACTATAACAGCTTTTTCGTAGGCATTTTCATAGGTTGTAGAGTTTTCAAAAATTCACAGTACTGTATAAACATGATAGACACCAACAGCTATGTCTCTGGTGTAAATCCATCTTTAGGAACATTGGATTTTGGCTTAGAAAGGATTAATCATTCTTTTGGAGACATTATTTGGATAGTTGTCATGGCATCCTTTTAAAAAAAAACGGATTTAAAGTTATTTCAGTTTCTGGGAGACTGCGGATAGGGCATACAACAGGAGTCAGGAAACCAAGGGTTTGTTCACTTCTCTGCCACTGACTCTCTCTGTGTGAGTCACTCAGCTTCTCTGCTCCATATTTTCCCCATATGTAAAACTGGGGTTAATGATGGTTTCTCAACTTTGCAAAGCTGGTTGAGATCTATACCTAAAGAATGCGGAGTCTTACTATAATTAGGTATCAATAGAACAAATAGAGGAAAAATACAGAACATTTCAAAAAGGTCTTGTGCACATGATGGCATCTGGGCCTAAAATATCTTTTTTGAGGGACAGGCAAAACAAAAAAAAGTCAATATCAGTAAACTTTTAGGGTGTAAAGGATTCTTGCATAGTTCCACCATTAAAGATATGTATATGAGATATTAGGATTTTTTTTTTAATTACTCATGGGCAGAAATCTTGTATCCCAAATTTCACCCTGGAGCAAAATTTTATAACTGAATTATAAACCCCTAAAATAGGGGTTTATGTTCATGGTAGAATTGCTGACAGATTCATATGTATAGTAGGACTAACAGGCACTGCTATAATTATGCTATCGTATCCTATCATTAAAGATTCCATTGAAAGAGGTTTATAAATTGCTCTTCTTCTTAGATAAACCACCCTACATTAAGGCATCAACAATATGGTGCAGAATTAAATTAAAATCTCATAAAATGAAATATGTTCTGTATTAGCTGTTTGACACTTAATTTGCCTCTGAATGAGGAGAGGAAATCACAAATTAACCTGCCTTTGTTTTCCCAACCGTGGCTTATTAGGTGTTAGAACAACTGCAATTACAGCCCAGTAATAACCCCCCAACCCTTATGAATATATACTGAAATGTGTCACTTTGTGTTACTGAAACCTGTTTGTTAGAACTGCTTCAGTTTTCCTAGAATTTCTTCAGTTTGTAGCTTAGCAGGAAGAAGCGTAACACACTTTCCCTCAACAGCAGCACATAAACAGTGTTAGTAGAAACTACATGTGTCTTACTTTTCAAATTCAAAGCATGAATCTAGGTGACTTCTATTAATGCAGTTGTATTATCTTCTGTTGAAGTAACAAGTTAAATTATCTTGTAACTTAAGCACTCGAAAATTAAAACAGACCAAAAGAAAACAGGGATTCTGTGATTTTTCTGTTTGTTTGGCTCTTTCCTCAGTTTATTAACTGGATTTCTACAGTGACAAATCACTCTTTGATTAACTGTGGTTTCTTGCCTTTTTCATTTACTGAAACATCCTTCTATAATTCCACCTTCTCCCGCCAGTCACCAGCCAATTAATGGATGGCCATGTCCTTAATACATTTGAAACCATGCTGGAAACCACAGTTATTTAAATATAATGTGTCACTATCAGCATGCTACCCTGGCCCTTGTGAAAGGGAATTATTTTTTCTGAGAATCAAATTGTAACCATGCAATAAAGTAGCTTTGGTGGTAGTCAGACTGGCTGGCATTGTTTTCAGTGTAACAAACAGACAAACAAACAAAAAAATTGCCAACACTGATCAGGGGAACTATGATAGTCTTGTTGTCAAAGACAAAGTAAGTGTAAAGTAGTGTAATTTTCAGCCGGGGAGCTTTTCACTTCCTGTGCAGGATGAGGGTGTCTTTTATTTTACAAGGAAGCTAGTGTTGTTTAATGGAATTCACTGTGCAGGGTAGAAAATTCCCTGGAGGGCAGGTAGAATTTTAAGGCACTGGAATTGTACACTCTTTCTGTCTTCATATGTAATACGCTACCAGTTTAGACTTCACCTCTTATCCGTGTATAATCTACATAGCCTCCTTACACATCAACCCTGGATTTGGGCCACTGGGTCTGTGTAAGGGAGTGAGTCTAGGTTAGACTGAAGGAATACCTACAATGTTGTAACTTATGTGCTGAGGGGTCAGAGAGGAGTGCCACAAGACAAGCAACCAAAAGGAGGCAAGGTGCAAATTAGTGTCATCATCTTCCAACTCCTCAACACATAAGTGACACCAAAACATAGACTCCCGACCCTTATTCTAAATTACACATTGGGAAGTGGGTGTAAATCTATTAGTATCTGAGTTAACAAAGTCTAAGGCTGCAATCCTGCAAACATGTACACACACGCTTAAATTTGCGCAGGTAAGTAGATTCACTGACTTCTGTGGGACTACTCATGTGCTCCAAGTTAAGCATTTGTGTGAATGTTTACAGGATGGGACCAAGTTCAAATCAGAGAACCTGATTCTCTGGTGCCTTGCATAGTCGTTTACATCTGAACAAAGGGAGCATAAAATGCATGCAAATCAGCATGGTGTCATTTTAAGCCTAATTTTCACAAACACTAATGACTACACTAGACGGAAGGCAGAGGAAAGTTAGGCCCAGATGCTCTAATAGTTCAGAGCAGTTTCTCAGCCTTTTTGATACCAGGGACTGGCCTGCTGCCTTCCTAATCTGTGTTAGGGAGAGCTCAGGGACCGACAGCAGACCACGGACCGGTCATTGAGAAACATTTGAACTTATACAAGTCTTACACATTGTCTGTGAATTTGGTTCATTTAATTCAATGGCAGTTCTACATTTGCGGGGCTTGGAGGATTGGACTCATAATATATTTTCTGTAAAGCAAGAATCTCTTGCCACACGAGGGTGAAAAGAAATCTGGGTTTTCTCTGTCTCTTTCTTTACTACTTTATTTTTTCCTTTATATTTGAGTTCCCAAGCTCCTTTCCCCTCTAGTAATTACAATGTCTAGTGTCTTACCTTTAGACCAGTGCCTTGGCAGGTGGCTTCTCAGCTTGGTGCAGTGTTATTTGACCCTTCCACAGCAGGAATGGAAATCACACCTGTCTAGCCAATGTTGCTAGTGGGACAAGATTTAACTGCTCTGTGGCTTGGAACAGATTTCCTGGGACAGCCAAGAGCCATTGAGGGATGAAGGCTGAGTGGCACATGGGCCTTTGAGGAAAGCGAATGGATGTTGGTATCAGAGACATTCAGAGCCATCCAGGAAAACATTTAGCTGTAAGCAGGCACAATGCTTGTGTTATGTAGGAGGCAGCTAAAGAAGCCTGCTTCTGGAAGTGGGGAGGCACTGTGTCTCGTCATCATCAGAAGCCAGTAACCATGGACAGCTGTTAGAGGGAAACTTGAAGTTGGGCTTGGGGCTGCTGGGAACGAAGGTGTAGGTCAGGTGGTGCCAAGAGAAGGCATAGGAGATGGGAAATGGAAGCTTGGAGCAAGAACATCAGAACGGCCATACTGGGTCCGACCAATGGTCCATCTAGCCCAGTATCCTGTCTTCTGATAATGGCCAGTGCTTGATGTTTCAGAGGGAATGAACAGAACAGAACAATTTTGAGTGATCCATTCCTTGATGTCCAGTCCTAGCTTCTAGCAATCAGTGGCTTAGGGACACCCAGAGCACAGGGTTGTGTCCCTTTCTGTCTTGGCCAATAGCTATTGATGGACCTACCTCCATGAATTTATCAAATTATTTTTTGAATAGTTATACCTTTGGGCTTCACAACATCCCCTGGTAATGAATTCCACAGGTTGACTGTGTTGGGTGAAGAAGAACTCCCTTATGTTTATTTTAAATCTGTTGTCTATTAATTTTTTCAGTTGACCTCTAGTTCTTGTGTTATGTGAAGAGGTAAATAACACTTCCCTATTCACTTTTTCCACAGCAGTCAAGATTTTATAGAGCTCTATTATATCCCCTGCAAGTCGTCTCTTTTCTAAGCCGTACAGTCCCAGTCTTTTAAAACTCTCTTCATATAGGGATTAAGGGATTTTCATATCCTTAATTATTTTCCTTGCCCTTCTCTGAACCTTTTCAAATTCTAAGATATCTTTTTTGAGCTGGGCCAACCAGAGCTGCACACAGTATTCAAAGTGTGATCATACCACGGATTCATATAGTGGCATTGTGATATTTTCTGTTTTATTATTATCTATCCCTTTCCTAATGGTTCCTAATATTCTGTTAGGTTTTTTTGGCTGCCTCTGCACACTGAGCAGATGTTTTGAGAGAACTATCCACAATGACTCCAAGATCTCTTTCTTGAGTGATGACAGCTAATTTAGACCCCATATTTTGTATGTATAGTTGGGATTATGTTTTCCAGTGTACATTACTTTGTATTATCAACATTAAATGTCACCTTCCATTTTGTCATCTAGTCACCAGTTTAGAAAGATCCCTCTGTAACTCTTCACAGTCATCTTTTGACTTAACTATCTTGAGTAATTTTGTGTTATCTGAAAATGTGCCACCTCACTCTTTCCTGCCTTTTCCAGATCATTTATGAATATATTGAACAGCACTGGTCCCAGTACAGATCCTTGTGGGACCCTGCTATTTACCTCTCTCCATTGTGAAAACTGACCAATTATTCCTATCCTTTGTTTCCTATCTTGTAACAAGTTACTGATGCATGAGAAGATCTTTCCTCTTATCCATGACAGCTTACTTTGCTTAAGAACCTTTGGTAAGGGGCCTTGTCAAAGCCTTTCTGAAAGTCCAAGTACAATATATTGACTCCATCACCCTTGTCCACATGTTTGTTGACTCAAAGAATTATAGTAGATTGGTGAGGCATGATTTCCCTTTACAAAAGCCATGTTGACTTTTTCCTGACATATGTATGAGCCTGATAATTTTGTTCTTTATTATAGTTTCAACCAATTTGCCTGGTACTAAAGTTAGGCTCACTAACTGTAATTTCCAGGATCACCTCTGGAGCCTCTTTTTAAAACCAGCTTTACATATCTCCAGTCATCTGGTACAGAGACAGTTAATAGTTCTGCAATTTCATATTTGAGTTCCTTCAAAACTTGGGTCCATCTGATCCTGATCACTTATTCGTGTTTAATTTACCAGTTTGTTCCGAAACCTCCTCTACTGACACCTCCAGTCTTGGAGAGTTCCTCAGATTTGTCACCTAAAAAGAATAGCTCAGTTGTGGAAAGCTCCACCTTATCCTCTGGAATGCAGACCAAAGCAAAGAATTCATATAGCTTCTCCTCAACCGCCTTGTCTTCCTTGAGTGCTTCTTTAGCACCTCAGTCATCCAGCGGTCCCAATGATAGTTTGGAAGGCTTCCTGCTGGTGATGTACTTGCAAAAACTAATAGCAATTTTTTTTTTTTATCTTTAGCTAGTTGCTCTTCAAAAAATCAGTGTTGCGTTAACTACCCCTCAGTCATCTGGTACAGAGGCTGATTTAAGTCATAGGTTAGAAGATAAGGTTAGAAGAAAATGTGGGCTGCCTAGGAGAGAAAGGAAGCAGGAACCAGACAAAGTTTGTTGGATACAAAGGCTAATGTGTACGTACTGCTTGTACATCATTTTGTTGATTAACGGAACAGCAAATCAGTGGTCATTTGATGTCAGTTGCCTGGCAGCTGTGATGTAGAGTAAAAAGGTCTGTGTCCTACACCTGGGGCCTCAGTAGATAGTTTTTCCAGTGCCTGGACTTTTACAAACTGGGGGAGAGGAAGCCTGAATCTAGACTAGAGTTGTGGTCTCCTGCTTCAGTATGCAGTGTTGCATCATTTGGAATAGTGAACAATGTTTTGTTTAGCTAAAGTTACTTGTTTAGTAATATGGACCCTGAAAATTACAGATCATAAATCCTCATTTGCAAACACACCTGCAAAACAGGTTTAAAAGTAGACCATGTCTTTAAAGAGTAGCCGAGAATTTGGAAAAGCAAACTATTCTGTCTATGTATGGTAGCATGTATTTTCTGGAGAAAAGGTTTCTAGCAGTTTTGGCTTCCCATTTTCTTTATTATGAGAGATAGTTGCAGAAGAAAATTATATTATTTTAGTGCCCACATTCATGATAGTGCTCCCCCTGTGCTGAAGTAGGTAACTACTTCTAAATATCGCTATTTAAAACAATTCTGCATACTTAATTCTGTAGTCAGCTTTTAACCCTCTCAAATATATGCCCTGGCTGAACTGGATAACATATATATGGAAACCATTGAAAAAGGACAGTCTTATTTAAAAGTTTGATTATTTTAGGAAACAAATTTTAGATTAAGTGGGGTTTTGAGGCCAAATGCATTCCAATGTAAGTGGGTACAACTGCATTGAAGTCAAATCAGTAGAGTTGTCCGTGATTGAACCAGACTAAATTTGGTTCTCAGTGTTCATTTGCCTATGCTGCTGATTCCTCATCCTTGCTTCTCCTGCTCTCGATCAGGCTTTGTTTGTCACATTATAATCTTCTCCACAGCAGTTGATTGTGATGTCAGAGGATTATGACTTTAGAAGGGAATAAACAACAGGAGCAGGTGAACTTAAAAAAACAAAGGATCGCTGTTCTTCTGCTGCAACCACAATGACTTCAGGGCAGGGGTGAAGGAAAGGGGATATACACCAGGAAAACCAAGAGAATTTGGCTCAAAGTTTCAATACATATGTAGTTTTTAAAAATAGAAATTACCCCACTAAAAAAAATAAATCTTGAAAATAAACATAAAGTGGAAAATTTTTCAGTTTAGATTTTTTTGTTTGTTTTATTTCACCTCCTTAGTCTCCCTTATCTCCCTCCCACTTTTTCTTTTGCTCCCCTTTTCCAGTGGCATTTTCATTTAAAAACAAAAAGGGTTATTTTGAAAAAGTGCCATTTTCCGTCAAAAATGTTTTCAATATTAAAAAATCAACCAGCTGTACTAGAAACTTTCTAGGGCCTGTCTATTGGCCTAATGGAAGACCTAAAATGCCATGTGGGTTTGTTTTTACTTCCTTTCTCCCACATGTTGGGCTGGAAATGCTAATGCTACAGCAATCACCGCCCTTGGAGGGAGGTGGGGTGCATTGAACAGTGACATATTTGCTGTGTAGAGGAGCAGCACTGATGGACTCTGCAGTGACAATGAGTTTGTAGCAGTGCTTTCAGGGAATGTAAAGTGGGGGAAATAAGGGAAAACCCTTCCATATCAGTAAGGAATCATAGGATATGATCTTTCTCTGCAAACCCTCTCTGGATTAAACCCAAGAGTTGCTGGGCATAGACCCTCACTTTGATTCATACATGGAATGGATTTAATAACACAAGATGTCAAAATGAATTTACTTTTACAATAGGAACTCTTTTTATGTTCATCAATATCTCTTATGAAGATGGCAACTTAGAATCTTACCATTGGACATCAGTGTCACTTGGCTGCCTTATCCCAGCAGGGCAGTTAGTTACAATATTTATGTAAATTCTCAGGCTTCACTTGAGGTACAGTGGAAACAAAATAAGTGGCAATTGGAATAGTAGCTCATATATCCTGTACACAATATTGTTCTGCAGAAATGAAGAAATAACTTTGGGTGCTTTCATATGCATGTGTGTGATTTATCTTTGAATAATAGGACAAAGATCTTTGTCTCTGCATAATATAGACTTGAATTTGAGTTACTCCAGGTTTACATGAGTATAATGACATCATTTGGCCAGATTCTGACTATAAAAAGCTGGAAATATGAAAAGAAAGCATAAGTAAGGAAAGTATTCACACAAAAGATAATGGGAAAATTTCCCATCAGTGATTCATTACTTTCATGTAACATATTATAGCTTAAATATATAAATAGATTGGAATAACCACATTGCTATATTTATGCTGTTTGAAATATCTAAAATCTCATTCTGTTATCAGCTGAATGCAGTCTTTAAATATAGTGCACATTCGGAGTCTCTGAGCCCGTGGCTTCTTGGACAAAATTCCTGTGTTCTTTGTGCTGTAGTCAGCAGTATTAGTCAAGTGAGCAGATATTAACTGTGGTATTCACATTCAGTGAACCGGAAGCAAGCCAACTCTATAGAGGCTGCCGTCAAACCTGTTGCAGTGGCCTGTGAGGTACTGGACTGTGACGGACTTTTTTCTTTTTTCTTTCTTTCTCTCTCTTTTTTCAGCACAATGCTTCCACTCGTGTTAAGTCTTGCTTCAAAGAGAACTGAAATTTACAGTCTTAGCATAATTTTTTTAACAATAAAGTTACATTATGAATTGAAAGTTCATCCCCAAATTAAGGTAGTATAAACTGTTGGAAACGAAAGCTATGTGTTTATCATGCAAAACAAAGAACATCTTCCACTACCACATTCTAACACACTCCTACCCTACTTAGAGTAGTCCACCTTCCCTCTCCCCCACCCCCAAAACAAAGACATGTCGTTTCTTGTAGTCTTGGAGCACGAATTGAGTTCAATTCAGAACTTTCCTCAAGGGAGACCAAACAAAAATCTAAGGAAGGGCCTGTCTATTTCTCTCCGTGTGTGTGTGTGTGTGTGTCTTTCTGTCTTTGTAACTACTGAGAGCAGGCTTCTGGAGCCCCTCTTCTCTAAATTTCTCAAGCCTAAGTGTTAACTAGCTATTTGTTGCACATTCTGTGGTCTAAGTGAACCTTCTGTACTATGTCGAAGTAACAATACAAATTTAGGCCTCAATTCTGCCCTTATATGTCCATTGAAGTCCAATAGGTGTTCTACCCATGTACCTGAGGAGAGAACTGGGCTCTGAGTTGTTGCTTGGTGATATTGATTAAAAGATAAAATGGTTTAAAGAAAAATGTTGTGCTGTTTAAGTTTATGTCCTTAGGATACTTTATATGCCAAAAGGAGTTAGCATCTTATTTTGCAAGGTGCTGAGTTCATTCTTCAAGGGGCTGAGCACCCTAAACTTCCTGTTAAAGTCCACAGGAGGTTAAGTTTCTCAACCCCCTGCCAGATGGAGTCCTTAGAGACTTATCCTGCCATGAATTATGACTGCACTTATAATTATTCATGCATGGTATTTCATTGAAGTTAGTGACTTCACTGGGACTCCACAAGGAAATGACTATACACACCACTGAAATTCATTGCAGACCAAGGCCTGAGGATTGTATCCTTCTCAAGTCAGGGACCTCTATTCTATGTTAATTTTTTTTTTAAAAAATAAAGTGATGTGTACACTTGTGACACTGTAGAAAATTATTAGTGATCATTTCAAACTGGGAACGAAGTCTAAATATAGCTGATTTTAATGATTACCATTTGAAATGTGTGCATCATAGAATCTTTCACCTTTACATCACCAGTTCAAATCCAGCCTACCTTACAATGTATGGTTACCATGGCTTTTTGTTGGCCTATATAAATGAATTTGATGGCTGAAATTCAGCCCATATTGTAGAGGCTACCAACACAAATAGCTCTATTTGACAACCTTCTAGACACTTTCAGCGGAGGGGGCATGGACTCAATGGCCCCTGAGAATCAAGTACTCTCTACCTCTGGAGGCAATCCCTTCAGATTCTGATCTGCACACATCATCAAGACAACATGAGGAAGTTTGTACTGCTGATAGCCATCCTGTACTGTGGTACCTGTTCTGTGGAGATTTTGTTTGTATAATGTAGCTTCCAGTTTTAAGAAATGTAACCCATAAAATCCATTTACCTTGTACAAGGACTTGTTATTTATAGATTTTCTCCCCATGCTTGCATACATTTGTGTGCAAGAATCATTCCTAGCTCTGTAGATTTACTTTCCAAAAGGTATATATTACAGGCGTTATCCAAGAACAACCTGTTGTAGCTCCAGCTATGGAGGCACACTGGTTTGGAGTAGCACCAGAATTGTTTCTTCTTCTGGCTATGGCGTTTCAGTTGTCCACATATGTTCAGCACCTAGCCAGAAGTGACTTGCAGTGCTGATTCTGTAGCAACACAATGTTTCCGTGTGCCTGCGAGGTAAAGTCGTAGGAAAAACTGAGAAAGTTCTGAAACAAACATAAGAACTTGGTCTAGAAGCAAAGAGAATGGAGCAATGGCTATTTGTATAAGTGTTTTTTGTTTCAAGTTAACCTTAATATAATTCACCTTTAACATAGGCTGTGTTTGGCACAGTGGTACTAGAAGCATCCTGGTGCTTGTCTCACCTGCTTCTTTGTTTGCCTGAAATCATTGAGTGTTGTTGGAGGATGGAAGATATTAGCCTACAGCTCCCTCAAAAGGCTCTGCTCTTGGAGCAACAAAACCACCTAGCTCTGAAGCAGCTCTGATTCCACAAGGTCACTCCCAGCATTGGATGTGTGGGTGTACAGATGCACCACAATACCCATATACTAGCCTCTGCTATACAAGCAACCTGCTTAAATGGAGGTTTCAGAGTAACAACCGTGTTAGTCTGTATTCGCAAAAAGAAAAGGAGTACTTGTGGCACCTTAGAGACTAACCAATTTATTTGAGCATAAGCCTTCGTGAGCTACAGCTCACTTCATCGGATGCATACAGTATGCATCCGATGAAGTGAGCTGTAGCTCACGAAAGCTTATGCTCAGATAAATTGGTTAGTCTCTAAGGTGCCACAAGTACTCCTTTTCTTTTTGCTTAAATGGAGTGGTTCGTAGAAGCACACCAACCCACCCCTCTCCATCCCCAATGGCTCCTGCTCCCTGAACTTATTTTCTGGAATTGGCCCCTGCTTTGGGGCTTGTTAAGAGAATAGTTTATGTACATATACATAAATATATTTAAAACTGTGTGGCATTTAGTGAGTACTGTCAGAACACTTGGGATCTTCTGATGTTTAACACAGTTGCCAATCCCTGCATTACAGTGAATATTAGTTTTGGGCTGTCCACCAGTGCAGCGATGAAGAGCATCTCTCCAGTAGTGGACTAGCAACCACTATTAATGCTCAGAACTGGCATCACCATTCTTACTAGAACTATGGTCCTTTCAAATTAGAATGTTTGTAAAATGTTTTCTTTGCAACCACAGAATTTCAGTGGCAAATTTAAGATCAACAATATTCACATTTCCATAATTGAATTTGACTTTTGAAATTTAGTGACACTTGTTTTTTAAGCTCTCAAACTCACCTTCTAGCATGTAAATTAGGAATGAAGCAAAAATCCCACAGGGCTGGTGTTTAATATTGTGAATGTGATTTATTTTAGGTGTTATAAATGAAAGGATTTTTTTTTAATTTGAAAAAACCCCAAAAAACGGTACTCAGCATCACAAAGCAGACATTGAAGACCATGTTCATTTAAGGGTAACGTGAGAGCCTTTCCAGGCAGCTAGCCAGAGTAAAGAATGCCTTCTGTGCTACCTTCGTGGAAATAGGTAAGGGAAGAAGAGAAGCGCAAACTTGTTGAACTAGTAAAAATCATGGCATTCTCAAGTATTAAATGCAGCTGGTTTATAAAAATCAACAGTGATATATGGAATGGGGAGGAGGATACTGAATTAAAAGGTTTTAAAAAAGGCCAAGTTCCATGGAGGTTTTGAAAAAGACATCCAAAAACGTGAAATTATTGAGTGGGGGAGAGGTGATTCCCTGTTAGTTTAAAATACTCATTTTTAAAAATATACGTGTGGAATTTTAGAAAATTGGTTTCAAAGTTTGATTCTCCTCTTACAGCTCAGTCCTGCTGTCCCTGTGCAGGGAAATCTTTCAGTACAGACCGCGGCAGTTGTGCTTAGATTAAGGGCCAGATTCTGATACCCTTCCTCCAGCTGAGTAGTCATATTGGTTGATATCAAGAATCTGGTCATCAGACTGCAGGATTGGTTCCAAAATAGCCATGCACTTTTTCCTCAAATCTGTATAGAGACATATACATAGGAGTGGCTGTTCTCACACATGCTGCCACTTCTTTTACACATAAGGCTTCCTGTGATCTATGAACAGCCAAAAGATAAATCAAAAGTAATTATAGTAATTACTCCAACTCTCTTCTTAGTATTGCAATCTCCGGTGGTTATGGGTTCTCCTTCCCCCTCCCCCCATTCTCTTTTGTACACAAAAATTTCAAGGTTGTTTTTTAAATACCTTGAGGCATTTTGTGAGTGTTTTTGAACTGGTTCACCATTCACCAGTGTATTTGCTCATCAGCCTTTGATGAGGTTTTTGTCATATGCACCCACTGAAGTTTCAGTGTACTCAAGCATTAGAAAAGCCACTATTCGAGAGTCTTTGTTTTCTTTGTTGAGCTGTTTATTTTGCTTTCTTCCCACGCGGTTCCCTGGCCTTGCTCTGACAACTGTTTTTCTGCATGAATTACATTCCTCGGGGCCACAAGTCTCCTAATTCTTCCAGTCGATTTGATTTCTGCCTGTGTGATTAGTCTTCAGCTCCAGCTCACAGTTGGTCTTTGCCAAGCAAACTGCTTGCTAAGTGCCTTTAACATGAAGACATAACTACATTTTTTAACCTCATTAGTGTGTAGGGCACTGCTTCATTCCAGTTTAATAACATGGCTACCATTGAGTCATCACTTGCTGTAAAACAGGTTATAAAAAGGTTACTTAGTTGTCTGGTTTTCCCCTTCATATGATCATGCTTTTGCAGGAGAGCAGTTTGGTGTCTTAAGTACATGTCCCGTTTTTATCATGTAAATAGCCCTTTGAAAGAAAACCCATTAACACTGAATAAGGTACATTTTCGTAGTAAGAAACTTCATAACAGTATTTCAAAAAGATCATTACAGGCTATTTGGAAATAGTGAATCTCAGTAATGAGTACTAGTGGAAAATATCTTACAGGATTCTTTCGAATGTTTTGGAGGTAGGGGGAGGGAAAGGACAAACATTTACTTCTCAGTCAAGCTTTCTAGTTATGCCAGTGTAAATCCAAAACCCACTGTAATTTGGATTTACACCACAGCAGCTGAGATCTGAATCTGTCCCAGCTCGCCTTTAACTAAGCATTAGAAGAATGCAATCTGATTGCACTTTGCATGTAAAGTTCCATGGACAAGGTTATATTTTCAAATGTTATAAATACAGGAGAAAAATAAAAGTTTCCCTGAAAAGACAACTGCACCGGAGAACTGGGGAGGAAGGAAGCAAGCACCAGGTTGCATGCCACTTGTGATGGCGCGTTTGTACAGATGCATAGCACAGCCACTCAGAGGGTGAGACTTCATGATTAATGGTGTTTATTCTTGACAGAAGCCTCCTTTATTTATCTGCAATACAGTTTAGCGATTTTATCAGTCACCTGAATGAAAAATATTCAGTCATACCAATATTGCAGTGTAAATTGAGTAGAGTCACTTTTTATTATATCTTTCAGCCTTATCATCTGCACAGTAATTTTCTAGCAGGGGTTTGATATAGAAAGGCTGGATTTAGCTGTACTTGACACAAAGCCTCTTCAATTTCCCATAAAAGTTCAGGCTGCTCTTAGAAATGTGTATATATATATACACAACCCCTCTTATCCAAGCAATTTCAGGATTTGAAAGAATAAAGATAAAATGCACAAACCTGGATGTGAGAAATGTTGTTAATATGAAAACATCTAATAGCTGTGAAGCCACTGGTGAAAGGTTCTTTAGTGTTTACGCTTGTGGTTTAGTGCAGAGCTTTTTGCATGGCTACGTAGTCTGACTTTCTTCTAATCAATCATCATCCAACTCCAATCAGCATACAGGCAGACCCTATCGTTCATCCTGGGTGTAATTTCAGAGTTGAAGACTATAATGGCCACATACAGCACATTAGTCACTGCGATAACAGCCAGTGGCACTCCTGAAGAATTGGGCGGGGGGACGAGGGGAAATAAAATTATTCTTATTCTCATGATGCGTTAGGGAAATAGGAGCCAATGTTAAACAAACGTTTATTCAATTAGCTGGTTTAGCAGCACTAAGTGTGAGAAGGCTGGTGACATTTCTTTGACCTGCTTTTTTGGGAGAAGATGCAGATGGTATTATATATCCACATATTAATGTGATTCTTCTCACAAACATACTAGTTAAACACATCAGGAGGTTTCAACCACTCTCTGTAAACCAGAGGAGAATATAATTTTAATACTGAATAAGAGCAGGTATGCACGAGTGCATTGCAAGAAAACTGTTGCACACCTGAATTTGCCTGAGGAGCATGGTTGGTAATAGTAACACTTAGTTAGTGTGGTGTATATTTAAAAAAAAAAATTAGACCTTTTCTGTAGCATATTGCACTGTGATACAGGGTGAAGGTGCAGTGGCATATGAAGTTTCATAATGTTTTCCACCTCCTCTGGAATGGAGCTGTGTTTTCTCTGATTTTATGTGAAAATGTACTTATAGTGTCAGTATGTTGTAGTGTAGGGACCAAGACCTGCACATCACATATTGTTTGAAGTACTGTTACCCTTGATGCAGTAATGACCACAAACTAACCGAACTGGAACCGGAGTTGGCTGAAGAGCGGGTGGGGAAAAATTCACAAACACTGGGTTAGGCTGGCTTGTGATGCCTGTACTCTCACTGATTCTGTATGAAGTCCCATTGACGTCAATGTCACCAGAGTAAAGTAAGTCAATTTGTACAGTAAGGTAATACTAAATGTGGGTAAGGGTACCATTATCTGGCCCATTATCACTGTTATTTAGTCTTTATAGTACCATAGCATCCAGAAGCTCCTATCAGGATCACAGCTCCATTGTATTAAGTGCTGTACAAATATATACAAAGACATGGTCCCTGCCCTGAAGAGCTCACAATCTGAGAAGACAAATGACATATGAAGGGAAGAAGCGAGAGAGAGAGAGATTTGTTTGTAATATATTTGCAAAAAAGAAAAGTATCATCTCTGTTTTACAGGTAGGGAAACTGAGGCACAGGGAGATGATGTGACACACCCAAGGTCACACAGCAGATCATTGACAGCCAGGAACAGCGCTCATATCTCTGTAGACCTGATCCATTTTCCTATCCACTGAGTCATTCATCCTGACCATTTATGTGTAAACAGTGTATGCCCTGGGCTCATTAACGATGTATACGTACATACATCTGCTGTATGATAACTCTCTTAACTGACATACTATTACTGAATTGTAGGCTCCAGAGTATCTTGTGGCTAATCATACTGTAATCTGATATTAATATTAATCTCTGCACAGATTTAATTGTTTCACTACGCTAGCTACAGTTTCGGCATTCGTTTTGGAGGCAAGGCAGGCACAGTGTTGATTAGTTGTTAGCACAGGGATATGGACATAGGAAATCAAGGTTCTGTTCTCAGTGCCGCTAATAAATTATCATGTTATCTCAAGCAAATCATGACACTTCACGCTGAGATTTTAGATGAAAGGTGTTACAAATGTATAAAGTGCTTTTTTACAATTCATTTTAATTTTTAAGTTTGCTTGGTATTTTGCTTAGTTGGCCTGACTCTCAAAATGCAGTCCTTCAGATCTGAAGCACTGAGTGATGAAAACTAAGAAGTAGCAAAGCTTAATTTAGAGGAATGCATGACTATCCTTTGTTAAATGTGATTGATGAGGATCCAGAAATATGAAAAGTTGTTATTTTTATAAATCTTACCCCATCAGTTAAGTACATGTCTTTGTGTTTATTATTGTTTGCAAATTTAACTAGATGTTTAAAGAGGAAGGAGTGAGAGTTACGGGGTGGTATTTTTAAAAGCACTCAGTATTGGCCTAATTCTAGCTCCATTGAAGTCAATGGGAGTTCTACTGTTGACTCCAGTGGGAGAAGAATTAGGCTCACACTAAGGGCTTGTCTTCACTACGGGGGAGATCGACGCTGCTGCAATCGATGCCGCGGGTGTCAATTTAGTGGGTCTAGTGAAGATGCTAAATGGACGGCAGATCACTCTTTGGTCGACCCCGGAACTCCAGCTCTCCAAGAAGAGTAAGGGCAGTCGACTGGAGAGTGTCTCCCATTGACACAGTGCACTGAAGACACCTGGGTAAGTCAACCTAGGCTACGTCGACTGGAGTAGTGTACTACACATAGCTGGAGTAGTGTAACTTAGGTCGACTTACCCCGGTAGTGAAGACAAGCCCTAAGACTCATATGCTCAAACTCCATTGAGAGTGTAGGTGCCTTAATATCTTTGAGCATTTGGCCCTAAGTGTAGTGCTGTTGACTTTCTCACCCATAATTACTTTACTTTGAAGACAGCGGAAGTTTTGCGATTGAGTAGGCTTGGGCACTGCCATAGCAAAATATAGTCCTTGAGAAACATGGTCAGTTAAAATTGGACCCACACACGTGCACATAAAACCCTCACCAAAGTGCAAAACCTCTTTTTCCTAATCAATGCTGCTGTCTTAAATAATGTATGAATTGTTGTGTAGTACACTCTATTGTCGTGTCCTAAAATAGTTAGATGCAGTGTATGTGTAAGTGTGTGTATGCATGTTGGTAAAGTATTTAGTCTAATCTAATTTTTTTTTCCCTTGGGTTTGTAAAACTGCCATATGGGATTATTTTAGCACTTTCTTCTATGAATTAATAAACAATGTTTTTTCTCGCAAATAGTTTATCTGGTGGATGATATTCATGTGTTTTCTGGGGACATAATTAGTGCCCTGAGCCCAATATTGCAAGTACCTACTACTGAATGTGGGGCATATAACTTTGAGTAGTAACATTGGGATCATTTGGACTACTTAGATTTGTTAGCACTGCGCTCACTAGTAAGTGTTTGCAGGATCAGGCCCCAGGTTTCCAGGGAACAGAAATTCTTGGTATAAAATACTCTTTCATTGTCAATAGGCATAACGTTAATAACTGGTGCCAAGGGGTTAATCGGCTTATATGGATATTGTATTAAGCAAACTTAGTCATTTAACAAGGGATATATGACCAAGCCTATTCATTCAGTCATGCGTCAGAATAGGGCTGCATTTGTCTGAAATAACAAGGACAATTTTTTGTTGTTCAAATTCGAAGATCAAATAGAAATAAAAACTTTATTGCTTTGCTGACAGTCTTCTAAAGATTACTCACAAAAAAATTTCCAAACAAACCCATAGGCATATTTATGTTTTTAATTCTCCAAACAATACGGAACTGAATGGATATCAGAGAAACAGCATGGCATAGATATTAGCTCTTGCATTGAATGACGTACTGGAAAATGATTAAATATCGAGGTTTGAACTTTGACATTTTAGTAATATAACAAGAAATATGAAAAGGCGATAATAAATTAGGCTATGTTATAATATTTCATTCCAGTTGGTTGACAAGCTTTGTTCTCTAAGATAGATTATTGTTCTATCTGAAGCCTTAGCACAGTGTCATGTTTGAGATGCTGTAGTTATAGATTGCTTACTGTTTTCAGTATTACCTTTTGTTTTTCAATGCACTAATAAAAGGGCCATTTTGAAAATTTTGGATAAAACTTGGCATGAAATTTCCAGTCTAGAATCAGATTGTTTCCTCTAAAAATAAGGAAATGCTTAAATTGTCATACAGTTTTTAAAAAGATAAGCAGTACAAAAAATAAAAAACAACCCTAAAGCCCACAGTTTTATATTGATTTCAAAACTGTTTGTTCAGGCACGAATAAAAAAACCCCACCACCTTTAGTTCAGATTTTCTTATGATACAGGTCCTTTATGCTGCTAGGCTCAAATAGCCCCTGGAGAATACTGCCCTGCTAGGGGCGTTCTACGATTGGAGTGAGGCTGGCGGAACAACTGTATCCCAGCTCTGTTCCCAGCATAATGGGTGCAGACAGAGAGGTGTGCAGGGACATCCCTGCACAATTTAGTATAGTCCCAGGACTCAGAATTAGGAAAGCACAAAACTGGCTTAAAGCCACCTCACCTCCCCATTCTCCTGTTCCTGTGACAGCCACAGAAGTTTAACAATACTCAGCCTAAATTTAAGAATAGATTATTGGATGGCACTTGGGGGAGATCCCCTGCTTAGCTCCCATCCCTGGACATGTGGCTGAATGCTAAAACAGCATATGAAGGGGGGGAGAAAGGATCGAGGGCATTAGTGGGTGAAAAAAAACGGCATGTTTTCTGTTTCCTTGTTGAATTCTACAAATATTCTGACTGGCTCGACAGTAGGTTGAGAGAACAGCTAGAATATTTTGTCAAAAATTTTCCTTTTTTTTTTTTTTTTTAATTTCAAACTGGAGAAATTGACTTTGTACGGCTAAGGGAAAGAATGTTCCCCCTCCTTCACATCCTCTGACAGCTGGAGAATAGATTTTGGGAAAGAGAAACACTCCATGTCTGTGTTGCCAACCTAAGGCCTGGTCTACACTTCAAAGTTGGTTGACAAAGCAGTGCCTGCTGAACCCCTGGTTCAGACACAACTAGGTCGATGGAAGAATGCTTCCGTTGACCTCGCAACTATCGCTTGGATGGGAGGTGGGTGATGTTCCTACAGTGCCGGAAAAACCGCTTCCATTGCTGAGGAAGCATCTACATTGTGGCTCTACAGCAGCCTAGCCACAGCCCCGTAGCTGTGCCCGTGTCGCGCCTGTAGAGAGGGCCTAAAGGTTGGAGCCATCTGTGCAGCTGTCGTGCCTCACCCCACTCCACTCTCCATGGAGGGAAAAGACTCGGAAGCGCTCCCCCAAGTCCCCGCTACGTACTGTTAAGCAAGGGGCTACTGCAGAGGTGTGCCCCGTGGGATGCAGGAGGTGCACCTCTGCTCACCCCTGTGCAGTCTCTCCAAATCCTGCCTACCCCTCCACCCCAATTCATAGCAGAACTGCAGTAGTTCCAAGAGACCCTCCGGCCCTATGGAGGAAGGGACGGGATTTCCCGTCTGTCTGCAGCTGATCTGAGAGCGTTTTATTTTTCTTTAATTTTAAAGATGAGCACTTATTTAATGGTAAAATGTGGTTCCTCTGCAGTCTGCTTTCTATCACCCCCCTCTCCTCCAAAAAATATAAGTGACCGCAGAGCTCCTGAGAGGTGCTGGGGAGGCAGCACTCTGAATGGAGTTCTCTTTCCACCCGGGCCACTGAGCACAGGCCGTGGCAGGGCAAGGCTGCATCCATACAGTCCTTGGCCTGTCTGATCAGATTGCCAGGACTAATTTTAGTGATGAGGATACCTGTCCCTTAGAACTGGATGGGGAAAATCAACTCATGTTGCATCGTGTGCTGTCACTGCTCGGGTGGCCGTGACGATCATCATCAACCTCTGCCATAGTCCTGCATGTGAGCTAGAGCAGTGGTTCTCAAACTCATTTCGTTGGGCCTCCCTTCTTAGTGTCCATAGCCATTTACATATGCCCCTCCCCCCAAGTACCTTTACCACCCCCCAGCTCTGAAGGCAGGGCGGAGAGCAGCAGCTGCCGACAGGACACCCGGCTCTGAGGGCAGCCCCGCGCCAGCAGCAGCACAGAAGTCAGGGAGGCAAGGTGAAACTCGACATTTGTCTATCACGTTTCACAGCCGACCTAGCGCCCCATTGACACCCTTACTTCTGGGCTGCTCCTGCTGCCACCCCAGGGCTGACAGCCGGAGCTCCACTGCCTCCAGGTGGGGGAGAGGAGAGCCTGAGCCTGGGTGGCAGGGCTCCAGTTGTCCCCTTTATCCCCACCTTCTGCACCAGCCCCAGGACTGACTGACAGAGCTCTTCATCCCACCCACAAAAAGCACGCAGCTTGCGCCTCCCTTGACACATTCCCACACCTCCCATGGGAGGCCTGCCCCACAGTTTGAGAATAGCTAATCTAGAGGCATAAAGGCTCTCTAACACTGTCAGTCCCCTGACTTACAACCTTCCTATCAATGCTGCAAATAAACTTGGTAACAGTTTCCAATAAAACTGAAACTCTTCGGATAGCCCTGAAGGCAAAGCCACTATTTAGTGTCAATAGAAGAATCATGGCAGCCCCACTGAGATGGTATCAGATACAACAACCTGTGAATAAGGTACCACATCTTGGAATAGGTATAAATAGTTCACACTTCTTGTGCCTGATACAAAAGCCCCATAGCTGTTTCGCCAGTAAAGAGAAAAAACAACTGCAGAAACAAAGTGAGGAAATGTTTCTTCAGTGCTACAAGGAAAGTGCAATAGAATTCCAACACTTATATTTATAATTTTGGTGTATTTTATTGTTTGTAGTTGACTATAAGAGTGTTACCTATATATTTCAGTGTTTGTTTGACGGGTTTCCTGGCTGCTCCCTCTCTATTCAGTTAAAAAACACAGTTTGGTCACATCTTTTAATAGCTCCTACCCATTGTAATGTGCTGGCTTTTAATTTTCCTTCTCTTCCAGAAAGAATTTGGAATGCACTCAGTTTTATTTTTGAAAAGCTAAACAGTAAGTTATTAAAAGATGTCACCAGTCATTGGTCTGATGAGGATTTCTGTGGTTGCAGTTGTGAACAGCAAAGAAAAATGTCACTCCCTCTCCCCTGATAGGTAACTGTCAAATCAAATGTCTTACCTACAGTACAGCACTGGTCATAAAAAGTGAACATTGAACGATGGTGAACATTAAACACTGTGGTATCTGCAGTGCTGTGTATCTTAATGACAAGTTCTAAACAAGTACCGCTATGTACGTTTTTTAAAGAGGTTGATGTCTGTGTTAAATCATCCAGAAAAAGTCATGACAAACAGGAAAGATATGTTTACCGGACCAGTTTCAAACCCCGAGCTCCCCACATGCTGATTGCACCCATCCTGCACAGAAGATGGATCAGCTGCCTGTTTGATACCCTCCTCGCGTCCTGTGCAGAGTTGTCTACAGAGCTGGGATCTGCACAAGGGGAGAGGGCACAGACTTGGTAGGCTGACAGTGGGTGGTTTACAGCCCTGCATTATATGGGTGGGATGGCCTTGACTTGTGTGTGTGTGCACGTGCACAACTTGTCCCCTTTCAGCCCTGAAGACATTGCCTGGAAAAGGGCAATTAGCTGTTCCCTTGAGCACTCCTCTGGTGGGGCAATGGAGGTAAAAGGGCATTCAGAAGGCAAGGCAGGAGGAGGGCCACTGGGTGAAGAGAGCCACTCTGGAGGTTTTATCAGGGTGGTTATGTCTCCAGTAGTTCCCTAGAGACCCTCCAGGTGTTGGGGCTGCCCTACAAATCATCCCTGGAGAGGAGCGACCCTGCTCTCCCACGTTTTCTTATCCCATAGCCTCCACCTGTAGATTTTCCCTTGGGGAGGTGGATGTTATCTGGCTTACAGAGTGATTTAATGAGAATCAGCTGAATATACCATTATGAAAAATAGAAGCAGTAAAACACAGCCCCCTAGTCTCTTTTAGTGAAAGCTGGAAACATTTCTCAGTCTCCAAAGAACTATTCAGTGTATAGTAGGAGTTGTAGATACAGCAACACTGAGGCCCCAATTCAGCAAAGCACTTGCATGTGCTTACCTCCCTTTGAAGTTACTTTAAGCACCTGTTTAACTACTTGCAGAAGAGGGATGGGGTTACTGAGGTGCTTAAAGTTAAGCGAACACTTAAGAGCTTTCCTGGGTCAGGGGCTTAGCTACTATGGTGATGAATGCTACAGGAAAACATATGGATAGATTAGATAGATTGTAACACTGGGTTTATGCAGATTTCCTTCAAAATGTCAGATCTCTGTGGAGATGGGAGAACCAGATGCCTGCTCCCTCTACATGCCTCTTATTATACAGCAGGTAATATAGAAAGAGCTCTACTGTCCCACAGGGCATAGAGATTTTTGCTGAAGTGAGGGCAAGGATGATTATGATACAAAATTTACAAAATGAGGCATGACGTTCCGAGCTCTTATTGCTGAAGAAAGTGATCCTGCTCAGATTGAAATCAACAAAAGTGTTGCAATTGCATTCAGTGGAAGAAGGCTCGGACCCAAAGCAGAATCAGCTACATCAATCCTTTATCTGTCAGGGTATGTGAAGATCTGTCATGTGCTATGCCAATGTCCAGTGGACTGCCACCATTTTTTGTAGTTGGATTGTCACTGAATGATGCCATGAAGATCTCCCAAGTCCATGCTTCTTTATTTTTTGTCCATTATTTACATGGCTCAAAGTGTGCTAAGTGCTTTCTTGACCCATAAAACACAGTTCCTACCCAAAAAATGCTTACAGTCTAAAATTAGACCCAGTATTAGGAAGAAGCAGCTAATAGTAAGGGTGTGAGAAAGGGAAGGACAAAAATTTGCTCTTGTTTGGCTATGTAACATTTGATCTCTTGTTGTTTGGTTTTCGTTGTTTTGTTTTTATAAAAGAGAGGGGAGGAGAGTGAAACAAGGTAGCTGAGGTTATTGGAGGAGGGTGGTAGCATGTTACATTCAGGTGTTGGGGAGAAATCAGAAAACATTAATCTGGAGTTGAAAAGTTTAATATTGAGTCTGATGACACCCCCCCCATGCTGTCCTGTCCATGCTGCTGCTCCTGGCCTGCTGAAGATTAGTGTTTTCCAGGGACCTCAGGCTTTTCATAGCCTTCTCAGAAGCTTGCGGGGCCCTGTGAGGGAGGGCTTTCTGGATGAAGTGTCCTTGTGTGGCTCCCATTTGATCTGGAAGGGGAGAGGTGGGCTGGCTTGTCTGGCTCTTAACCCTGTTCTTGCTGCTGCTTGGCTATTGACCAGATGGAGAATGAATGATTGAAAATAACATAGACTTTCAGCCTGTTGACAAAATCCATTGAACAGTTTACTGTTCAATATGCACCAGATAACACCAAGGCTTTTGCTTTGTGACATTCAATGTGGATTTCTAATAGTTCTTGATTTGTAACCGTAGCCAAAAACCAAGACTGCAGAATGACATTGTGAGGTTCCAAATTCACACTCTCAGTGACTTTCAGATTACCTTTGCTCAATTTAACCCATCCCAGTTCAATATTTTCTACCCTGCTGGGATGGGAAACTCACCCTGTGATGTGATGTCCTGCAGTGTTCTTTCTGCCCTGTACATCATTATCAGTGAAAAAGATTCTGTGACATAAACTTTACATGTCAATTTTTGTCAGTGAACCATGAGGCCAGTTTCTTCTTCCATAAATTATGGGTTTTACTGTGCAAACAGCATTAAAATCTGGTTTTGATCAGTAAAGCAAAGATAACTCAAAAACATACAGAGAAAAGATGCTTTGAGTAATGGTTGCTTTTCTAACTATAACTACACTTTAAACACCTGTAAAGGTTTATTGGTCACTGCTTAGGTATTTGTGGATAATTTGTTTGGGTCCCAATGAAATTATTCCATTGCCAGAGTCTGCTTTTAACACAAAAATGTAGGGGCATAACATAAACATTACAGTGAAGGGACATTTTCAGGTGTGGAAAGCATAAAGGGGTTTACCTTGAAAATAACGAAGGAAGGAAGAAAAAGATGGAGAAATACAAAGAAACAGGAAAAAATCTTTATTCCCCAAATGTTATGACCCTCGTATATTTTCTTTCAGGGAGTCTGGTGTCCAGTTAAGAACTAATAACTCTGATCTTTTCCCATTCATACATTAGTGTTTCTGAGCTGACAGATCAGCAGAATTGACTCTTACCTCAGATTACATTTTGTTGCCTTATAAGTGACAACAACAATCCCCACTGACTGTGGTGTGTATGTTACAAAAATACATTTCTCTTTTTTATTATTTTGTGTAAGCCAGCAGCATCAAAGGAATGAGCTGCCCCAACTGGTCTCACAGCTGCTGCTTCTCTCTGTTCTGTATATACGCTAAATTAATTGAAAAACAGGGACAAAAAGGCATTTAGTTCAGGTCAGCCTGTTAGACTACAGCAAATAAATGACAGGCTTAATCATTGTCTTTCGCGAAAGGACTGGTTGGCGGGGGTGAGCTCTCCAACACTTCCTTATGAATTTTTTTTTCCAGTGCCTTGGAGCATGGATGCTGTGAGAGGCGGTACTCGGCACAGAGCATGGGCATGGTCCTATCAGGGTGTGACATCAAGGGGTGTTTTTAGGACAGGTTATTTGTCCTCATCAACCATGAAGTGGCATTTCAGCCTTAGTTCATTACAGCTTCATAGATATAGCTTAAGAAAAAAATTCTGTTCCTCCTTAATAACAGAGATGTGGTTAATTACTGAATTCTTGTTGTTGGCATTAGGTCAGTTTGTGGCACCATGCTAAAAACAAACATATGGAGAACCTTTGTTCCATTGCTGTCTGGTTTTTGGTATCGTACGTATAAATGAGCTATGTCAAAAATAGTTGTAGAAAAGCCCAACCCTTGTAGTGGTTTACAAACTGTGTATCTTCTGAATTTGTTTATAAATAGAAATGTGCATTTTACAATAAGGATAAATTGGCAAATCAAGGAAATGGGCTCAGGTAGATCTTCTTAAACTTCTTCCAGTAGACTTTTTAGAATTTGTAAATTATTAGGTGTCTCAGCATGCATTCTGTATTATAGCAGAAATTAATATGTGATGTACATATTTAATGCTAGTTAGATTGGTTTTCTTCTGAAATCCAAAGGAAAAAAATTATGGAGTGATGTAACATGGAAACTGAAAACCAACTTACATTAAAAATGGGTCAGAGAAATATTACTAACAATTGATACAGAGAAGAACTCGTTCCCGATTCTTTTCTCTCCAGGCAGTGGAAATTAGTGTAAGTTATTGCATGTTCAATGCAGTTGTTCTTTATAGAATGAATATTACCTTACAGTTATTTTTTCTGTCCACATTTGTAATCTTGACTATATAGATAATCTTTCTTTTTTCTCTCTCTCTCTCTCTCTCTCTTTATTCCAGGCCTTCTGCCTTATCTAGTAGCCCAACATATTCAGATCTTCCGTTCATTAGAATTTCCCCACACAGAAATCCGGCTGCAACATCAGAATCTCCCTTCAGCCCTCCTCACCCTTATATTAACCCTTACATGGACTACATCCGATCACTGCACAGTAGCCCGTCTCTGTCAATGATCTCGGCAGCCCGTGGACTCAGCCCTACAGACGGTGGGTTTAAGACTGGCTTCCTGTTTGCTGTCATTGTGGCAACTTAAGTTATATTAATCTTGTCAACATTTCTCTTTTTTTTCCTTGTTCAAAGCAGCTTCAGCAGATTTGTCAGCCATATTCATTATGTCATAAATGTTTCAATACTTCATCAGCCTATTGCTGATGGTCATTTGCACATTTCACAAATGTTGAAACTTCAGCAAAAAAAAAAGTTCTCATTCAAAATTAAAAATGTAACAATGTTTATGGCTTGTAATATCTTCTGTTTTGTGTGACAGACTGTGGGTATGATTCTGACTTACCTTAAAACAGCATAAATCAGGAATGCCTGCACTGAAATCAAATCACCTTGTATAAATCAGCATATCTCCAGCGAGTTCAAGAGATATATTGTGTTGGAAAGGTCTTTTCCTTTATTAAAATAGCAGTTTTATTATCTTAACAACACACTCACTTGCTAATGAGGGTCATTATAGGTCTATTTAACTTAAATTGAGCTACACCAATTTATACTAGTTGAGGATAAGACGAATGAAATTTCACTTATATGAGATATGTGATTGGTGATCAGAATCAGGTGCAGCATATTTAAATGACTCACATTTAGGCAGCATAAAAGGAAAGTGATGTTCCCTGAGGTCTGAGTACGATGTAGATATTACCTCCCAGTTTATTTGGATGTAAGCTAAATTATAAAGGACCAAGATCTGCAATCTCTACTCAGTCCTTAGTAAAAATTCCCATTGATTTAAATGTGAATTTTGCCTTAGTGAGCAATGAACAGAATCACACATGGGCTGGATTCTGGGAAGTGTTATTTTTAACAGTACATTAGTAGTTTGAAGTTTCAAAATTGCTTTATTGTGCTGAGTGGAGTTATAATGGGCCAAATTAGCAAGTGAGTATGTAGTGAAGATAATTAAACTACTATTTTAATTAAGGAAAAGCTCTTCCCAGTGCTCACACAAATTTACAAAACAGACATATTGCCTTTAGCAGAATTTGAAAAATGAGTAGTGTACTCTGTTCAAATGGATGACTAATTAATCCTCACTTGTAAGAGCCTATACCTTTACACTAACCCATTAGTTATGGGTGCATATTCGTCTTATGAGAATAAATTAAAATGATGTAATGTCAATCAGAGTGTATGTGTGCACATATCCACTGGTGATATCGACAACCTGGTTGTTGTTTAAATCATGGTTAATTCTACACATTTTATTTTAACAAACAGTGTTATATGGTGACCAGCAAAATCATTTAAAAAGAACACTAATGACTATTTGGAAATCCTTATCTTGACACAAATAAGTTCTATACGTTTATTGTCGAATAAATATGATATGACTTTTTTATAGCTTTTGAAACCTCTCTCTCTTTCTCAATCTCTCACATCCCTCCCCCCACAAATATATTTATATTAATATATGTACATGTATATTGGCATACACATGTACATATGCAGAGATATAGACATACATTCACTGTATCTGCAGTAAAATCTGTCTTAAGTGATCTCTCATGAGACTACAAACTGGACTGGTTAGAACAGAATCAATTGTAATGTCTTATGGCAGTGATTGTATTTATTTTTGCAAACTGTGTACAGAATTGAACATATTGTAGGCACAAGAAAACTTAATAAACTTTCCTAATAAATATGGATCAAGTTAGTACTCGGTTTATGTATTTGAGCAGAGTCACCTCTTAAGACCAGAGATTGGCTAATAAAGATAGATTCTTGTATATCTAAAACATTCTACTGCATACTCTGTGTTTATTTATGTATTTGATTTTCAGGCAATGTATAGGTATTTACATAGCACAGGGATAGCCACCATATAAGAGTGTATGCATGCATGTGAGTATTGTGCTATACATACAGCATGTAAACTATGCAGTATAAGTTGATTTATAGGGATACCGCCATGGGCCAAAAAAAAAAGTCCTGAATTCTTAAATAGCCCTAATTATGAAAGTGGAAGCAAAATCCTTGGGAAATAGAAGTGGACAAAGAAAAATTACAAGGAATTCTGTAAGGCTTTATAGCTTTTATTATCATTGCATTTTAGTTGCATTGTAATTACACTTTGATGGCATATATTTATAAAATTGAAAGAGTTAAAGTGGTAATATAACTTACGAAGTAAATTTATGTATATAGGCTTTTTTAAAAAATTGATATAAGAACAATTTAATAACGGCTATCAAATGAGATTCCTACATAATTTCACTTACACTTTAATTCCACCTCAGTTGCTCATGGAAATTAAAAAATCAGCGTACTGCCATCTCTGTTGTCCAGTATGAAGTTTCATAGGTATCCCAATAAAAAACATATTTAATTAAAGCTTGTAAAATATGTTACATAGAATTCATAGTTAGCCAGGTAAGCCAGTCAAGTGTGCAACTCTAAAGCCCTTATTCAGACAGATCTATTCAGATCAGACCCTAATCTCCCTTGTTTGTTGACAGTACCTACCACATTTTGGTCTCTACTGGAATGCAAATAATAAATAATAGTTCAAGTATATACCTGTGTACACACACAATACTAAAGGTATAAGTGGCTTGATTATAAATTCTGTCACACACAGTTTGCATTTGAAGGTATGTAAAATTATGCTGTTTTTTCTAAAAGTCATGATGAAATATCTATTGCCAGTTAAATTGCTTTAGGTCAATTAGATCATTCTTTTTGGGCTCAGTCCACAGTTGCACTGATCCAGGGGCCAAACAGCCCATCGCATAATATAGAGCAGCTTTAGAGTTGCTCTGTTATGCAACTTGTAGACAGTGGCTACAGCAGCTGAGGATCTGGTTGAGTGCTTTGCATACTATGTCATCACCTCACCCGGGAAAACAAATGGTGTGGAGCCAGCTCTGTCGGTTTTGGTCCACCCATGGATTTCCCACAGCACCACAAAGGAACTAGAGGTGGGGTCTAGGACTGAGCCAGTTGTTATGTGTATTGCAGTAGTGCCCACTATGCAGGGGGTGTGATTCTTTTCTGATTTACACAGGTGTAAAGCAGGGGTAAATCCACTGAGGCTACCCTGGTGTAAAAGCTGCTGTAAATGGGAAGAGAATCAGGACAGCAGTCCTTGCCCCAAACAGCTCAAATTCTAAAGGTCCAGTCACAGGGAGAGCTAGACTTAGAATCCCACTTAGTGGGGTAATCCTGCAAATATGGCCAGGAGGAACTTTACATATGTGAGTAGCCACATTGAGCTTTGCTTTTATAAAATACTTACATATTTTAAAAAATAAATTGCACATCCTAACTGAACTCAATTACCCTTCAACCAAGCCATTATTAATTGGCCAATTTCTTGTATTTAAAAAGAGGAAAGATTTCTTAAGGAAACCAAAAATTCTTTCAATTTATGGAACATAGGTAATATAGTTATATGCTCACTATATGCTTTGATAGGTTCTGAAGCATTTCATTTTAAAGCTTGCAGCCAACATTATTGTTAGTTAACCCAGACACTTATGTCAGAAAGCTCAGGAAGTGTTTTAAGTGTGTCTGGAAAGATGATATGGTCGTCTACTACTGTAAAACTTCAAAATCAATGACTCAGTGTAATGAGTGAGGGTTTTTTTTAATTTGTGGTCAAATATTTTTCTTGTCATTTTACAGAAAGTGACAGTGGCAAGGTGTGGATTACATTTATTTTAGAAATCAATTTGTAATTTGAAAACAAGAAGAATTCTTCTCAGCTCACTTCTCTTGTGGTTTCCTTTCCTGCACTGTCTAAAATCCTTTTATTTTTCTTTAATATTTCCTAAAGTTTGATTAAAATAATGTTTATTCTTCATTTATATTGGATCTCACGATATAACAGAGAACACTTTTTATTTTATAACAAGCTGAAATACTCTGTAAATCCTGTTCCTGTAAGAGCTCCCACCCCAACTCTGCCATTTCATTTTTCCTTTTAGAATAAACCTGGTTCCTGTGTTTGTGGTGTTTCATTTAGGACCTGATCCTTCAAACACTAATGCAAATAAGCCACTTTACCCGTGTTAGTAGTCCCATGTGAATAAAATTGTTCAGTGTTTCCAGGATTAGTGCTTAAAGTTGTGTTTCCACTCAGAACATAGCCAATGAAATGGTGGAGGAATGGCGCTGAATAACAAGTATAAATATGAAAATACTCAGTTGCTGTAGAGACCTTAAATCTGAAAATCTCTAAGTACTTTACAGATATTAATGAACCGTGCTGCACAACATTCTTCTGAGCACAGTTAGGGGAAGTATGATTATCTCCACTTTACAAATAGAGCAGCTGAGGACCAGAGAGGTAGAGTGATTTGCCCAAGCTCACCCAGGAAGTCTGTGGCAGAAACAAGAATAATGACTAATCTTCTGCTCAGTCCACAAAACAATCTATTAATAATTGCAGCATCAGAGGGCCACTGAAATGAAATATTACTCCAATGTTACACTTCAGCTCATTGCATGGAGTTTAGTGATGCTTGAAAATTGTATGGAGGAAAAACAGATCATGAATAATTTTTGCAGAAATTGAGTTGTTTTTTATAAGTAAAGGAGGTTATCTGCAGGGGATTGGATGATTCATGAACACAGTAATGGCATATACAGCCTCTCTCCTCTGTGGCACTGAGCCGTACACACCTAAGTAGACCCATTGAGGTCATTGGGACCACTCTCATGAGTTCCATTACTCATGTATATGTAGGATCTGGGGGGGAGGGGGAACCTTACTCATTAACATGAATCCAGCCTTGGCTAAAAATGCCTATAAATTGTTCCTGTCTGACAGCTAATTTGCTTGAAAGAAATTAGTTTGTCCTAGTCCAGTTTTGCATTTCACAAAATATTCCCCCACTGATGACATCCTTTCAGTATTTTCAGCAGGGCGTTCGGAGATGTGAATGATCATGGAACTTGACCTGCTTTGCAAGAGGTGTTTCAGGTTAAGATTGAGACACATTGGCACAGGAGAGAAGCTTTTGCTGCTTGTGGTTAGCTTTTCTTGTGACTAAATAAAACGTATTAGTTTCCAGGCCTGTCAGTCAGTCTGTCACTTTTAAATTCACTTAAAAAAATAAATATAAAAAATGAGGTCACTGTGAATGGTAAGTGTCACTGGTAAATGAATATTTTATGTCTTGCCATTTTCTGAATGATGTCTTTGCAGTATCACTGGTTGACGTATGTTGACTGCACGGGCATATTGCAGATGTTGCGTTGCTTTAAAAAATAAAAAAGCCAGTTTAATAGCCAAAGGGAAGCAGTGGAGTAATAAAATTTTGCCTCTTGTTTTTCTTACGTCATTAATGGTGCTTTTTTATGTTGTGTTCTTAGCTCCACACACTGGAGTCAGTCCAGCTGAATATTACCATCAGATGGCTCTATTGGCAGGTCAGCGGAGCCCATATGCAGACATTATTCCTTCAGCTGCTACTGCAGGAGCTGGTGCCCTTCATATGGAATACCTTCACGCCATGGATAGTAAGTGATCATGCTGAAAAAAGTGAGACAAATAAGGCCCTGATCCTGAAAAGAGAACCCCATGGGTAAATTCCCTATGCTCACATGAAGCCCCACTGTCATCAGTAGAGCTCTGTGCACATGCAGGAGTTTGTGCCCACATGGGTCTCTTTGCAGGATCAGGGCCTAAAAGTAGTTTAAAAAAGAAGTGAGAGGTAGCAAAGTGAATCTGATAATAAACTTTGAAAGCGACAAAGGAAAGAAATGTGATTGCTTCTAAAAATAAAGGGCTGTGGGTAAAACTAACTTTCAAGTGGACTCAGATTCCTAAATTACTAAATGTTTTTGAAAAGGTTACCTTACATTAGCAAACATTGTCGTGTTTATCTTTAATGTCGATATTTTTATTGCTGTTGACACCAGTAGTCGTTGTTCATAAATAAACATTTACGTCCATTTTCCTAACCTTAGTGTCCCCGTTCCCGCAAAAAAACCCAGCAACCAGTCAATGTGAACAACTCTTATTTTATAGCATTTGTCTAAAACATCTTCAGAGAGCAGCAGATATGTTTAAAAATTATGTATCCTGGTACTGATTAAGCTTGGAGATTGTTTCTAGCTCAGGCAATGTGGATGGCCAAATCCCCAAGGATGCTGCCTCAAATTTCTAAGCTATGTACCTCCTTCCACGTGCTGCATCATCTTCAAGACCTTTTATTGTGGCCTCCATTTCTCTCCGCAAAGTTGAGGGAGAGCACTCCATCTGAAGCTGCTCACTGCTATTTTTTAGTCAACCAAATGGAGTTATTGTTGGTTGAGTAACAGTTGTGCAAAGCACTTCACTCAGGAGCTGCTAATGCTGTCTATGAAATCCTCATTCCCCCATCTCCACCATAACTTGAGAAGTAAGAGACTGGGGCTCGGAATAAAACCTTGTTGCTTCCCACGTGGCATACTATTAAAGAATTGGTTTAGCCTGTGACTCTTTTAAATCCTTGCCAGCATGTGGTTTCCTCACGTCTATATCTCATTATTGACCATGTTCCGGGGCTGCTGATCCCAAGGAGTCTGAATAGAATGTGAGAATTATGAGGTTCACCCACAGAAAGCATGAGGACATAAGAAAGTCAGTGTTGCAAGGACATTCATTTAAATATATGTTAAATAAGTGATTGATAAGATATATCATGCAGGAATTGAGTGTGCAAATTAGACGTTTTTATTAGTCGGAAAGAAGGTGAGCACATTTTTTAACAATTCAATTTCAATTACATATTCTATATTCAATTACTGTGCATGGTGCATTACAGTAGTTAAAATATTCCAAACATACTCATTTCCTACTTGGAGGTGCTTATAAAAACCAGAATCTGCTTTGTGGTCATTATTTCTGATAAGCTTCACAGAAGATGGAGTTTTTCAAAGGGTTTTGAAGGGAGAGAGTTGGAGAGAAGGTGTGGGGGGGGGAGATAAAGGGCTATTAATGTGTTTGGCACATATTAATAGCAACTTATTATAACATTCATTTTCTGCTTTTTGGATGGTTCAAGACATGTAAATATAACAATCACACTTGGACACATCCTCAACTCGTGTAACTGTCATAGCTCCACTGAAGTCAATGGAGCGATCCTTATTTACACTAGCTGAGGATCTGGTCCACTGTGTATAATCCCTTGAATCCCAAAGTGCTTGATAAATAATGTGCCCAATCCAAACTGGCATTCTGACCTACTGTAATTTGCCTGTTCAGCACTTACCTACCCTCATGATGGGCATTTTAGGAAAACCTAAAGAGATAGATCAAATTCTGTATCATAGAATCATAGAATCATAGAATCTCAGGGTTGGAAGGGACCTCAGGAGGTCATCTAGTCCAACCCCCTGCTCAAAAGCAGGACCCATACCCAATTAAATCATCCCAGCCAGGGCTTTGTCAAGCCTGACCTTAAAAACGTCTAAGGAAGGAGATTCCACCACCTCCCTAGGCAACGCATTCCAGTGTTTCACCACCCTCCTAGTGAAAAAGTTTTTCCTAATATCCAACCTGAACCTCCCCCACTGCAACTTGAGACCATTACTCCTTGTCCTGTCCTCTTCCACCACTGAGAATAGTCTAGAACCATCCTCTCTGGAACTACCTCTCAGGTAGTTGAAAGCAGCTATCAAATCCCCCTTCATTCTTCTCTTCTGCAGACTAAACAATCCCAGTTCCCTCAGCCTCTCCTCATAACTCATGTGTTCCAGACCCCTAATCATTTTTGTTGCCCTTCGCTGGACTCTCTCCAATTTATCCACATCCTTCTTGTAGTGTGGGGCCCAAAACTGGACACAGTACTCCAGATGAGGCCTCACCAATGTCGAATAGAGGGGGACGATCACGTCCCTCGATCTGCTCGCTATGCCCCTACTTATACATCCCAAAATGCCATTGGCCTTCTTGGCAACAAGGGCACGCTGCTGGCTCATATCCAGCTTCTCGTCCGCTGTCACCCCTAGGTCCTTTTCTGCAGAACTGCTGCCTAGCCATTCGGTCCCTAGTCTGTAGCTGTGCATTGGGTTCTTCCGTCCTAAGTGCAGGACCCTGCACTTATCCTTATTGAACCTCATCAGATTTCTTTTGGCCCAATCCTCCAATTTGTCTAGGTCCCTCTGTATCCTATCCCTGCCCTCCAGTGTATCTACCACTCCTCCCAGTTTAGTATCATCCGCAAATTTGCTGAGAGTGCAATCCACACCATCCTCCAGATCATTTATGAAGATATTGAACAAAACCGGCCCCAGGACCGACCCCTGGGGCACTCCACTTGACACCGGCTGCCAACTAGACATGGAGCCATTGATCACTACCCATTGAGCCCGACAATCTAGCCAACTTTCTACCCACCTTATGGTGCATTCATCCAGCCCATACTTCCTTAACTTACACAAATAACGCTAGAGACATCAAAAGACTTACTTGTGGAGTAACAGCTGGAGGATTGAGCATGCTATAATATGCATAGAAATACAGCCTCAGTATCACAAATAATTACCTCTTTTTACTTAAAGGCAGGGGTGCTGGAACAGTTTGTATATTGGAGGTGCTGAAAGCCATTGAACAAAACTGTAAATCCTGTACATGATGGAAACCTCTTCAAGCCGGGGATGCTGCCGCACCCTAGTTCCAGCACCTGTGCTTAAAGGAAAGGATGTTGATCTTTGATGCATATGCTCTCTGTTCATTCATAAAAAAAGGGTCCTAAACATAATCTCAAACAGGGACAGCTGTCCAGATATTTGATATATGCACTTTAATTTGTTTTGTGTTTTGTTTTAAAGTTGAGATCACACATTTGCAATTCATTATAGCAGCAACTTTTCAATTAGGGATTATTTCAGGACTAAAGTCAAAAAAATTGAAGCAGTATTATGCAAATGGGTTATTTTAAACAGTAAATAGAGAATTAAAATAAGAGCAAATCCTAAGAAGGTCACTTAGCCTCACCTTCTGTATTTGATGAGAATGTGTTTAGTCAGGCAATAGCTTCTTTTATCTAAAGAGAGGATGAAGTTACCCTTTTACTTTGTAAAAACTAATTAAAACTATCTTAACTTGCATGGATATACAGTAAATTAATTGTCATTAAGTAGGCATCTGAATGTCCTATCATTCATCATGCTAAAGAAAACCCCTTTCTTCTTTGTCAGAATTTTAGATTAGAAAAGAGAAACAAAACAATTAGCAGGAAGCCAATATTAAGATGCTTTTTTTTTTTGAATGATCAGAATGCCCATGTTTGCATTATGATGATTTTAAAAGTCCTCTTTCCACCCTGCCCCATCTTGTTAAAAAGAATGAAAAAGAAGTTGATAATTTCCCTCATTATTTGTGACAAAATTCTGAGAAATAGCTGATTAAACCCACCGAAAGATCCCTGCTTACGTATTCTGTACAACAATGGGTCAGAAACAGAGAATGTTCTGAATTTACTATATGGAGAAGGTGACACAGAGACTGTATCTTACTCTGTGTGTGTGTGTGTGTGTGTGTGTGTGTGTGTACAGCAGTGAGCACAATGGTCAAATCTGGAGCCTTTTGACTCTAATGTAATACAAATAATAACTATATGCATTATGCAGAAGATGGACACAGAGCTTTATACAGGGTATGGGGAACACCCTGCCTTCTTCCTGCTTTATGGTGCTGGAGAGCCATTTTTACTGGGGTGGGGGACAGGATGCTTGGCTCTTGTGCAGGGGGTTGAAATGTCCTACATGCTCTGGAGCCTCGCTCTGTGGGAACTTTTTGGTGAACTCCCATTGAATTCAGTGAGAGCAGAGCTAGCTAGGTCTACACTGAGTGCTTTTGACAGTCCCACCCTGTAAGACTTTCTGAGGTGTGACCTTTTGACTGAATGTAGGCTGAGTTTCAAGAAAAGGTGGGACAAGTTTTGGCTAGTAGACCCATTCCTTCCCCTGTGTGTCATCAAGGGATTTATGGGTTTGGAAACCAAGACAAAATTCAGGATGTGTACTTCCATAAAGTAAAACCAAACTTCTACTGATGTCTGTGAACCAAAACCACCAAGTTTCACACAGCTCTAGTTTATTTTCAAAAATTCAAACCTGTCATGTTCACAGCCTTCAAAGAAGACCAGTTCCTTTGGCAGTTTGAAGAAATGTGATTTAAAGGAATAAAATTATACGTCTGAAAATTATTCCCTAATAATTGATGCTAAAAACTTGAATTCAGAAATCGAATTCATGGACCAATTTGCAGCAAGGCATATTCCATTTTGGAAAGTAATGATTGAAATTGATTTCAGCTATTTTAGAAATGAGCTCCACCCTCAGAATAAGTCTTTACTTTTAACACTCACTCTGATTTTTGACTACACATCCCTGTCTCAAAGCTTCACTAGCTGATATTACAATTTCCTTTAGTATAATATCTACTCCACAAGGACTTTAGTATAATATCTACTCCACAAGGATATTCTTAAACAAGTCTGTCTTCTGCTCTGTAGAATGCCACAGCCTACCTTCTATTTTCACCACCCTCCAAAGTTGATGGTTTTTCAGTGCTTGCTCAGAAGGTGAATGGAGTTTTTAGTGAATCACTGGCTCTGCATTTTTGGTCTCCAGGAATCTTACAAAAAATGGAATGTGGTGCTTCATTGGAAGAATACTATGAACAGATAAACATCTCAAATTAATAAACGCTGAAGTGTTTGTGTTTAAAATATATGCCAGAGCAAAGCTGCAAAGTTTATTTTAGCAGTCAGAGATGCTTATAAATTATGATCTATTTCTTTTTATAGTAATATACGAACTCAGAATATTGTTATACTAAACATTTTGCAACATAATGAATGATCATTTCATATTTAAAACCTTTTAGGAATGTAAAACCTAATTCAATGGTGAATGCAAGAAAAACAGTCATTTAATTGGATTTTCCATTTTGAAAGTCACTGTCTCACTTGAAGCCAGTTCTATTCTTCCATTACCAAGTACTGTGGTGCTCTGATTTGGCTGTAACCATCATCTCATGTGACACAGGAATTCTCTGTTTACATATAGAACTGTTACCCCTTAGGAAACTGGCCAAGTCCCAGGTAGATGCAAGTTGGGGTCTGACTGATTTCTAGATCCAGGTGAGACGACTATGGCATGCTGTTCCAAGGAGAAAAGAAAATCTGTGGCTACTGAATGATAAGGCTGAGTCAAGGCTCCCTGTTATAAATCCGCTCTGCTCTGCTCACTCTGCTCTGCCATACCACATCTTTGTCTCTGGCCAGAACACTTATGTGCCTACAACAGAGCCAGGGGACAGGGATGAGCTGGCCCAGAGCGGCTCTGTGCTGAAGAGAAGACTGGCTGCTGATAGCAGTTGGGTGGGACGAGAGAGGTTTAATGAGCATTTGAGGAAAAGAGTCTTTTCAAACCGCCATAGTGTGACTTAGGAATGGGTTGGCTCATTTTAGAGAGGGAAGGGAGAAGGAGGGAGTCATGCATTTGTTGAACGTCTGTGGGGCACCAGGATGAGGATAATCATACTTGGTAGCTCTGTGCAGTTTGTTAAGGATGGGTATGCTTCTCTTCAAACTCCTAGGGGTAGTACAGACATGGGTGATACTTATTTGGTACAAGTGTCCTCTCCTGGGAAATGTGGTATAGAACTGCCAAAAGAGGTTCTAATGCTGAAATGAGACAATGCTCTGATCAGCAAAGAGGCAAAGTGCAACTATGTTTGTAGATCATTTATCAGGCTGTCTAAGCTTTCACTGCAGATGAGAAATGTAATCTAGCAGGGTTCATGTTATAGTATTTTTAATGATCGCTTCATTTTCCAACGAAATCTTTGGAATACATCTCTCATTTGCAGCGGAAAACATAACTAGCTGATATTTGATTTATAAACATAGTTGTGGTTTGCCTTTTTCCCAAACAGCGCATTGTCTCATTTCAGAATCAGAAAGTCAGTCTGTGTCTGGCAAGTCTCTAACAAATTCCCCAGGACACTTACATCAAATAAATGGCAGTCACCTCTATCTATACACATTCAGATCTGGAATTCTGATCAGTCACAATAAATATTTTTAAACTTAAGTCCTAAAAATCAAGTTTAAAATCTTTCCTAAATTATCATTGGTAACATCCTTATGCAGAGGTCAGGCTTCTTATGTTAAAAACAGAACTGTAACATGTAACAATGTCATGCTTATCCAAAGAAAGTGATCTATGCTTCCCTCATCATGAGCATGTCCAGTGTCTTGAGACCAATCCCATTCCTATCAATCTGAGGAAAATAAATGATTGGTGCTTTTATCCATGTGACTACAAGGGGGGGGGAGGGATCAGCTGGTGTAGAACATAGCAAGGATTATAAATAATGACAATAACAATGCTGTGAATAACATACCATTTAGCTGTTCAGTTGTGGTCTAGTGGATTGTGCAAAGAGTCCTGTTTGCCCCACTCATTTGATGTTTCACTGTGGACGACTGAACTTCAGTTATCCACTTGGTCAAATGGAGATAATAATAACAACTCACTTTTAAAGTGCTTTGAGCTAGCTCCTTAGCTAATGCAAATTGGCATAACTCCATTGATTTCAGTGTAGTGGTACCAATTTATATCAGCTGAGAATCTGGCCCATATGAGAGGTATAGAGGAAAACTACTAAATAAATGCAAAATATTAATATGTAGTTATTCTTTTACTATCACATGGATCTTGTATATGCTTAGTAAATGCAACTTCTTATAGCCACTAATCAATGTTTGTACTTTCATGGAGATAAAACATATCAGGCTTTAGAAGTATCAAGGCACTGCACTTCATAAAGTAGCAGATGTACACACAGTACAATAGCATGCTCATAAAAAGAGAGATAAAACAGATTAAGTAAAATAGCTTGAAGTAGCTCGAGGAAAAAAATAAAATCTTCAAGTTTAAGTTTTAAATGATAATTCAGCAGCATGAATATCCAGTGAGAGACTGGAGGAATAAAGATGTGGGAAAAAACCCTGAACCCTGATCCCAAAGGCAACCCTTATTGGCAGTCTTAGTAGAGGTCAAAGAGTGTTCCAAATTAAGCACAGTTTATGAGGGGGAGTATAAGCAGAGATCAGATCACAGAATGATATCAACCGTAAAACAATGGCTTTAATTACAAGATTTTGAATGTTGGCTGAACACACTCAAAAAGGGGCAACCAATACAGATGTCTAAGGAGAAGAGTCAAGCGAGAAAATTGCAAGCAATGAAAATTAAGACAAGTCCTGTGATTCTGTGCCACTTGCGTGTCCGATAGAGTAGCGGTAGGAAGATTAGTTGGAAAACCACAGGAAGAGTTGAGACAGGAAAGAACCACGGCATGCACCATAGTTTTAGCTGCAAAATTTGTTAAGTAATCGTGAATTCTGGAGATGTTTAGTAAGTGGAACCGAGAATTGAAATAATGTGTGAAGAAAACAACACATCATAGTCAAAGAATAAGTCTGGATTGCAAGCATAGAAATGGGTGAAATACAAAGTCAGCTTACCTCAAAATAAAAACTGCAGTAGGAGAAAAGCAAAGTGAGAGAGCCTAAAATGAAAATGTCAGTCTTACTATATTTAACAATAAAATTAGCAAGCTTTTATTTGGACGTATCCATGAAATGTGTAAACAAAGAACATCAGGAAATTTGGGAAAAGAGCAGATCTCTACATCAGCTGTCTATAAACACTAACGAAGGCCCTAAATCAGCTATGTATTTGAGTATTTGCTTAACTTTAAGCACATGGATAGTCCTGTTGGAGTCAATGGACTACTCACGTACTTAAAGTTACACACATGCTTAAGTACCTTGCTGAATTGAGGTTTAGAGCACCAAGTAGTGGGAAGTATAAAGAAAAGATCACAGAAACCTGTAACCTACTCTTTAATTGTTGAGAAGTTACACAGAGCTGCAAGCCATCCAGTTAGAAAAATAGGAATTGAACCAAGAGTTTGTGGCCCTGGACATCAAAATTACATGGCATGCTCCAATATTACCAGTTTATTTGACTGAAATAAGAAGTGCAGGTGGTATTATTTTTAATACAAATAATTGGCTCTAGAACTTTGCTTACAGTGAAATCGAGGATTACATAAATCAATATTAGGATGAAGTTGAAAGTGATATATCTCCCATTAGCACGATAGAATTGTGGTTACAGGTCAGGAGGAGTACCGGCCCAATAGTGGAAGTTTTCAAAGCCGCACAGAGAATTTAGCCATACATGTTCTGTTCATTTTAATGGAAGATGTGGGATCGAATCCCCTGCACTGCTCTGAAAAGCTTAAACTATAGTTTTGAAAAAATGGATTCATCCACCCCCACAAATCTTCTTAGTTACTTGAAAAAATTGAAATAAAAGCCTAATGCTGTGACTGTCGAATTGATGACTTCTGTTGATAGAGCATTTTGTTTTATGGCATTATTTTATTCATCTGTTTTATTTTTGCAGCTAGCATTGGCCAGGAGGAATTCTGATCAGCAAAGGGAAAGCTGCATCTTAATCTTTATTTTGTATTTTAGAAGTTTATTTTTGGCTCTTTGCATTGAAGTAGCAGGGGTTTCAGGGAGCGCCGATGTGAGCCACTGTCTCATCGCTTGGGCTTGAATTAATGATGTGAATGTCTAAGCAGCCATCAGATTCATAAATCACCAGAAATGAGAGGGATAACATATAAAAGTCTTTCCCTTTTGTTTAGCAATTTATCATTTTGCTTGCACATTAATAAACAGAGCTCCCCTGAGGTAAGCCATAGGAAGATAAATTTTTCTTCCTAATTTTCCTCAATTGTAGCCAGTAGATCACAAGTGGAAAGAGTGGGCTTGTCACAGCATGTTGTGACTCTTTATACCCATCGCCAGGAGTCATAAATAAATGGGGTAGAGTACTTTGGTAGATAATTATTTTTGTTTACATAACAGGTGCCAGGTTTCCGAGTCCAAGGCTGTCAACTAGACCAAGCCGAAAGCGTACGCTGTCCATATCGCCCCTGTCTGATCATAGCTTTGACCTTCAGACCATGATACGGACATCTCCAAACTCCTTGGTCACAATTCTCAATAATTCTCGTAGCAGTTCTTCAGCTAGTGGTTCCTATGGCCACTTATCTGCAAGTGCAATAAGGTAAAAACTCTGCAAAGTATTGATTAATTTTTTGTTACAGCATTTTTTGTGTATAATGCTGTATTATCGATCTTACACCATAAATCTGCATGGATGCAGATATACACACGTGTGTTTCTCTTTATATGTATATATATTTCTGTGTGTCTGTACCATCTGTCTTTTTGACTGGAGCAAAATTTATAGCGCCAAATATTTCTTTCTTGCTTGGAAAAGTAACTAATAGAGAACTTTGAGCCATTTTATTATCCACTAGAGGTAACTTTCAATATAAAGGGCAATAATGGTGTATAAATATACACACACAGAGGTTAATATTCAGATATAAAGACATAGGATGGGATTGGCACTTGTGCAACTAAGTCATTTAAATGATTTTGAAAATCCTGCCCATAAACACAACAGACAGCAAAGTGTCCCAGTGGTACTGTGTTCAAAAATGTGAAGCTCAAGTGCTTTCTGATACTATCATTAAACCCTCTAGATCAGGGGTGGCCAACCTGAGCCTGAGAAGGAGCCAGAATTTACCAATGTACATTACCAAAGAGCCACAGGAATACATCAGCAGCCCCCCATCAGCTCCCCCACCCTGCTCCCAGCGCCTCCCACTCTCCCTGCCGATCAGTGCCTCTCCCTCCCTCCCCGCACCTCCCGATCAGCTGTTCCGTGGCGTGCAGGAGGCTCGGGGGGTGGGGGGGGGAGGAGTGAGGGCACGGCAGGCTCAGCGGAGGGGATGGGAAGGGGTGGAGTAGGGGCATGGCCTGTGGCAGAGCCAGGGGTTCAGCAGTGAGCACCCCCCGGCACATTAGAAAGTTGGCACCTGTAGCTCCAGCCCCAGGGTCGGTGCCTATGCAAGGAGCTGCATATTAACTTCTGAAGAGCCGCATGTGGCTCCGGAGCCACAGGTTGGCCACCCCTGCTCTAGATATTTGTCTGATAGCTTTCCTACTGTGTGTATGTAAAAGTAAGGCTCTCTAAGGCTAGATAACTTGCATCTTCCTTTTCACCTAAGAAATATTTCTTATGGTTAGTAGCCCGTTTTCAGATAAAAGGACACCATACCTTAAAATAAGGTAAGCAGCTCCCAACACACATGCAAGAGTATGGCAGACAATGTCTCTATCCAGGCATGACAAGGAACCTCCGTTCTATTCCCTGGGACATTTTCCTTCACTATTTGCCCATGGGACAAAGTAGAGGAGCTATTCACTATAGAACTTGTGAATTCCACTTTGCTGCTTCATTTGCACATGCAACAAATCAGCAAGAGAAGAATGGTGGAACCACGGGATTGAGAGAAGAAGAGTAGAGTGGAGAGGTGGAGAGAATTTGCAGGGGAGGATGAAGGGGGACAAGGAAGCAAACGGGACAGAAGGAGAAAAACAAGAGAGCAAAAGCGGAACAAAATAAAAGGAGATCAAGGAACTAAAAAAAGGTGTCAGTAATGAAGGGGGAAGACAGAACAAAGAAGAAACAAATGCAGAGACCTTAAAGTGTTTGTGACATTACTACATTTTAACAGAAAAAGTTCCTGCAGCATTCCAAAAAAATCTCAAAAGTCTCAGAAAATACTGATTTTGCATTTATGGCACTCGAACAAAGACTTGTTCTGATTCCTTGCTTAAAAGCAGCCTCCACCTTCAATTTGCAGCTGGAGAAAAGAGCAAGTCCCCATAGCAATTTCTTGAGAGTTAAAAGGTCAGTTTTTGGCAACGTGCAAACCTGCTTTTCCAACAAGAAAGACACACTTAAAACTTCAAAAACTGGCGATGGGGCTTTACGTTGCTGGAGAAGATGGGGAGTGCAAGTGGTGTTTAGAAAACATGGCTCTGGCAGACATTTAAAGTGACACTACTGTAAATACTTAGTATAAGCAAAAGTGCTGTTGTTTTTAACACCTCTTTTTAAATAGTCATATTTCAAAGCTCTTCTGTACTTGAATAGCTATATAGTGTTTTACAGGTATGATGTCATAATTCTGAAATACAGCTCTGCAATCCATCTAAGCATAGTTCCAATTTCCAAGTACTGTAGCTGTGAAATATGACTTTTATCAGTAGCTGGCAGTGATTTTTGGCCACATCTGTTAAATATATGTACTGTAGAGGCATACTATTCCCACTGTTAGGAGGGAATGACACTTCCAGTATGAACCAGAAGGTGGGACTGGACAACAGGGAATGAATCACCCAGTAACTTCCCTGTAATGTTCATTCCCTCTGAAGCACCTGGCATTGGCCATTGTCAGAAGACAGGATTTTGGGCTAGATGACCCATTGGTCTGACCCAGTGAGGCCATTCTTAGGTTCTTATGAACCTCCTTCTTCATTGCATATAACTTTGGGGAAGAAATTCTATGGAGAAACTTGGCATAGTTAGTCTCTTCCTTGGGGTAAACTTCTCCGCAAGTTTGAAAATATTTGGTCAAGCTGTTTTTGACATATAGGATCGCAAACACAAGAGGCACTCGCACAAATGCTTATTCATATGAGTAGTTTTTTTCAAGGCAGCTGAGGAATTTGAATAAGTGCTGATCAAAAACTGAGTAAAGTCCTAAGGATTAGGCCCAATAGGTCTATTCATGTGAGTTAGCATTACTGAAGAGAATAATGTTTGCAAGATTGAGCCTATGCACTTTTAAAGTTTTCAGAATGTTGTATTCATATTTTCTCAGCATGTGTAATGGAAAATTTTGCACCATTTAATCATTCTTTCTTTTTTGATAAGACTATAAATGTTCAATGTCAGAAGTGGAAAACATATTGTTACAGCCTTTCCACTGGAATTGAGGAAGAAGAGAGGGAACAGATCTTGAGATCCTTTAAAGGGTTACCCAGCACATTTCAAGAACTTTTTCTGACATTGCATCTTAACTGTGTGTTTAGCACTTTCAAAACCATGTTTTAAACAATAGATAACACCCCTTACCTTTTCCCATGTGAATGTGTCTACAAAATTGTTAAACCTAAATACATAGTGTGACAGGGTCGGGCCAGATGGCTACAGGAGAGTAATAGAAGGCAGATATATTAGCCCCAGGCTAAGTAGGTCCCTTTTCCCTGGGTAAGGTAACAGGGAAGGTTCCAGAACAATCAGGAACCTTCTGGAGACAATTAAGACAGGCTGATTAGACCACCTGCAGCCAATCAAGAAGCTGCTAGAATCAATTAAGGCAGGCTAATCAGGGCACCTGGGTTTTAAAAAGGAGCTCATTTCAGTTTGTGGTGTGCGTGTGAGGAGCTGGGAGCAAGCAGCAGTAGGAGTTGAGAGTGAGAATGCGGACTGTTGGAGGACTGAGGTGTACAAGCATTATCAGACACCAGGAGGAAGGTCCTATGATGAGGCTAAAGAAGGTGTTGGGAGGAGGCCATGGAGAAGTAGCCCAGGGAGTTGTAGCTGTCGCACGGCTGTTCCAGGAGGCACTCTAGACAGCTCCATTCCACAGGGCCCTGGGCTGGAAACCAGAGTAGAGGGCAGGCCCGGGTTCCCCCCAAATCCTCCCCAACTCCTGGTCAGACACAGGAGGAGTTGACCTGGGCTGTGAATTCAGAAAAACGACCAAGCTGAGGGCTGCCATGAAGCTCCAAGGCAAGCAAATCCGCCAATAAGCGCAAGACCCACCAAGGTAGAGCAGGAACTTTGTCACAATAGCAACATGTGTCCAATTTGTGTTGAATAGATTATCTGTAGTCACAGTGTGTTGTATTAAGTACATTTCGTAGTTCAGGATTGCAGTAGTTCAGGAGTCCTGTAGTTGTAGTTCAGAGTTGCAATAAGGGTTTTGTAGTTCAGGGTTGAAGACACGTTATTACTATAAGCAAAGGTGGTGGTGCCACCTTTAGTGAGGGTTGGCCAAAGGTTCTCATGATAAGACCCTGTTGTCAGTTGCTTATAACTTTGCCAAACTTTTCATGCTGGTTGTCTGCATCAGGCTACATTTTTCTGAAAAAGTGTCAGCAAAAATCCAGCCATTTCTAAGAGCTGAGCAGGTCTAGCACCTCCATGCTTTAGAACAAGTACTTGAAATTTGCCTGGGTGGTTGCTCCCATGCCAGGGATGTGCCTTTTGCTGTTCCTGAGACAATCTGACCAAATTTAGCCAAGTTATAAGCCCTTTAAAACTCTCAGTCCATATATGCTCAGCGGAGACTTGTTCGAGTTTAGCTGCTTAATTCTGCAGAGGTTCCATCTGTATTGAGTATGATGCAGCCTAGGGACATAGAGGTTTATCAGGTATTTCCCCTGTAAATGCTTCTGTGGACTGCTGTGGTGCTGGGCATCACTTGTAGCAAGAACCTTGTCTCTCCATTGCTCTCAGTATTCACTCTGCAGGTTCCCAGGCATCTTGGAGAAGGAAGAAGCCTGACTTGAATGCAAGAGGAGAAGAGCCAGACTTGGAGGTGGGGGGCAGTGTTGAAGGGAGCACATTGGGACAAAAAAGTAGTTTGCGCTTTAAAATACCTAAGAAATTACATTTAAAAAATCAACATTAATAGAACATTAAGGTTGCAAAATAAAACACTCAAAATTAGCAAATGCCAGAATTAAGCCTCCCTTTGTGTTTACGATACAAGTCTTTAATTACAGGATCACATGCTGTTTTTTCCACAGGACCCCTGCCTCATTCAGTGCACAGGATAGACCTATTCAGAGGATGAGTCAGGGTTGTGAAGTGAAGGAGACTGTTGTCTGAACGGCCCCTGCCTGATTTGTTACAGAAGCTGGAAGGTGTGCAGTGAATGAGGCAAGGGACTGCAGGAATAGAAATGATGGCTTCATGGTTAAGGCAGTTTAATTCTGCTCTGGATAGTTGGATTCTATCTGTGTCTATGCCACAGAGCTCCTGTGTGATGCTGGGCAGCTCACTTAAAGCAGACTTTTCACAGGTGGCTGTTAACTGTGTGGTCCTCATTTTCCGGGTGCCTGACTTGAGACCCTGGGGCCTGGTTTCCAGAAGTGCTGAGTGACTGTCAGCTTCAGCAGAACTCAGTGGGAGCTGTGCTTCAAACATAGAAACTGCTTGATAATGCTAAGTACTCTGAAATATCAGGCACAAGTGTTTGAAATTGGGCACACAAAATCAGTGGACAGTTTTGACCTTAATCTCTCTGCCTCCATTTTACACATATGAAAGGAAGATAATATCACCCCCTCATCTCATGGGGTTGGGGGGTGGGGAGGTTGTGAACATAATTTAATTAACATTTGTGAACAACTCAGATACTATAGTGATGAGCACCATAGAAAAAAATGATGAGGAAATTAATAATTCTGTGTCCAGTGAACAAGGTGCACTAAATAAAGTTTGGGATCACACTCTGAACAAAATATTGACTAACTGGTCATTAACTGAGCACTATCCACCCTGTGTGTTGAATGAGGTAGGGGTCCTGTGGAAAAAACAGTACGTGTTCATGTTATTAATGACTGTAATACAATGCCTACATATAAGGGGCTGAATGAAAGTTACATAGACAGCCTTAATTCTGTCATTTCCTAACTTTTGAGTGCTTGACTTTGCAGCCTTAACATTCTTTTGACATTGGGGGGGGTGTATGTGCGTCCGCGCATTCATGTATGATGTGAATTAAGATGGCGCCTCAGGGTTCCAATGCAGAACCAGGCCCCATTGCGCTCGACACTGCGCAAACATTTAAAAGTACACATGCTGCCCTGAAGCGCTTACATTGTGGGTTACAACTCGTAGATGAAACAAACTGGGGGGGAAAGGGGAATGGGAGGTTGGGGGTGAAATAACAGTGAAACAAGCCTCATCTTTTTGGTCTGTGTTTGTGCAGTGCCTAGCCCAGTGAAGTCCGTATTATGGGGATACTAGATGCTACTGCAATATGAAAAAGAAATAATATTTTAGCACAATAAGCATAGGTTATGGCTTGGCTTGTCATTGTCAGCTGGCAATGAAATAATCTGTCCTGTCTCCTAGCTGCAAATTTGAAAGAAGATGTTACTATTGCTATTGTTGACAGCTAATGGAGATTCTCCGTTAGCTCACTAGCTAGAACTGCTACTTCGTAAATTTGAAAACACCTGTTTTACATTGCAGCTGGGAAGAAGTATGCATTCTGCATTTGGCACAAAGGAGCCAAATGAAACAACATCCAAATAGGGTAATCCTTTATTTGGCATTTACTCATTTGGTTACCTTCCTCAGTCGTGCAATGCAGTACCCCTACTATATATAAATCGTTTGTCGGGATGCACTTATATGTAGTATCTACTACTTGAACAATGATTAGATGTTGAACTGCTGTAACACTTCTTGCTGAGAGGCAGTGTGTCCTAGTAGGATGGGCTTGGAGGTGGTAGTCACTTCCCATGGCATTAATGTCGCCAACTCTACTCTTTTGCAAAAGGTTATGGGGTATTTAATAAACCTAAGAGGTTAGAACATTGCTTTTTTGGCATCCAGAAATCACTGTTAGCACAGAGCCCATAGCATCCTTAAGGGTCATCAAATAAAATTCATAGGCAGTTTAGGCCTGTTTAACTCATTGCCAAGGGATGTTGTGAAGGCCAAAAGTTAAAAAAAGAATTAGATAAGTTCATGGAGGATAGGTCCATCAGTGGTTATTAGTCAAGATGGTCAGGTATGCAACGCCATATTCTGGGTGACGCTAAACCTCTGCTAGAAGCTAGGTCTGTGTTCCAGGGGATGGATCACTCAAAAAATTGCCCTGTTGTGTTCACTCCCTCTGAAGCATCTGGTACCGGCCACTGTCAGAAGAAAGGATACTGGGCTAGAGGGACCATTGGTCTGATCAAGTATGGCCATTCTTGTGGTACCATTTTTGCCAAGTCATTCTTCAGCATCTGGGCCAAACCCTGCTCTCAGTTGCACTTGCTTCAATCAGGAGTAGCTCCACTGACTATGATGGAGTTACTCTGCATCTAGCAAGTTTAACTGAGGGCAGAATTTGGCCACATAACCCACCTTAAAATTGATTTTTGTGTTTGTTCAGGAGTCCTCTGGGATCTTTTCCAAGGATTGCAAAGAGCTGAGAAAACACAGCAGCTCCTTTTTCCCAGGATCTGCTCCTCTGCCTCTCAGTTGTATATGTGATTGGAGCAGAAAAGTGAAATTAACAAGATCTGGTTAATTATAGCCAGAGTTTGCATGATCTGGTTAATATCACTTTGCTGCTAGGCTGAAGTGAAGCTGAACATCCTTGGAGAAGATTTAAGTAGTGGGGGAAAGGCAAGCTGAACTGTAGCATAAGTTTGAGTAGTAGGAGAAGGGGTTGGGGGGAGGAGGGAGCATGAGCTTTAGCAGTGGAGGGTAGGGCTTGTGCTTCTACAAGGCGCAACTGAATAGATTCCGAATAATTTTCCCTTTGCATTTAAGCTCCTTGTGTAAAGTACTAGAAGAGGGAAACTGACTAGAATTATATATGTGTGTGTATATATATATATAGAGAGAGAGAAACAACTGCTATAGGAAATTGATTAAACTCATAGGATCACATATTAGTTTTCCTTCGGCCGGCACATGGGGAAAGACCTGGATGCTGAAGATCAGTTTCCCTCTACACACATAAAGAGGGGCACAAATCAACTGGAAAGGGGAGACCGAGAGAGAGATGATGCAAATGAGAGTAAAGTGGACTGAAAGTGACGCCATCTCAGAAGATAATCTGTCCTCAGTGAAGTTCCCAAATCCCTCACAGTTACAGGTGGGTGAACATCATGAAGCATGAGATATTATATCCCTTTTAAAATTATTTTAGCATTAAATATTATAACACTGGATATTCATGTTATCCACATAAACATCCAATCTCTCTTTGAATCCTATTAAGTTCTTGGCCTCAACAACATCCTGCAGTGGTGAGATCCACAGGCTATTTATGTAGTGAGTGAAAAAAGTGTTTCCTCCTGTCAGTTTTCAGCCTTAAAATTTTACTGAATATCTCTTTGCTCCTGTGTTATGAGACACCGAGAACAGAGGTTCCCAGTCTACCTTCTCTATGTAATTATTTTATATACTCTTATCTCACTTCCTCTTATTTGTCTCTTTTCTAAAGTAAAGATTATTTTCAATCTCTTTTATGAGAGTTTTCCCAGGCCCTTGATCGTTCTTGGTGGATTTCTCTGAAACCCCTGTGGTTCTACAATATCCGTTTGGAAATGGGGTGACCAGTACTTCACACACAATTCCAGAGAAGGCCCTACTATTGATGGCATTATAATATTATCTATATTCTACGTCTCATTCTTTGTGCATCATCACATCTGACAAAAATATGTTGCTTACTGGAGCTGGTAAAAGGCAGGACAGAATTCTAGAATATGTTTGGAAATGAGCAAGTGGAACACAGTATGTTTGGGGATACTTTACAGGAATCACTTAACGCAGGAGGTTGCACAGATCTTACTGTTTGCATAGGTAGAAAGACACACTCACACACCACGTAAGAGACTTTGTTTACTCGACAAGCTTTAAAGGTGTTTTGCCATATTATTATTCATCTTTATTTTTAGATCTTTACAAGTCAGACATAAAAACTCACTTTGGGCTGAATTTTTTCACACAGTGTAAGGTCTCTGGCTAGTAGTGTGTAATTGTAAATAAAAGGTTTAGTTTAAATCAGTATAGTCATTTTCAAGATCTAGAAGCTCAGAAAAGAAACAGATGTCTCATAGGTCCATGTGTATTTTTGTGCTATTTTAAATAAGACCATAACAGCCACTTGTAGTATTCATTTATGGATTTAAACTCCCTCAATATGCAGAGAAATACTTTGTGGACAGTGGGTCCATTTCGACATTCACTTTCACCCAAGAAACTCCATTAAGCCAACTTCAGACCTGAGACAATTCCAGTGAAAAACACCCTGTTGGGAGTACGTGTACATTACACACTTAAACATGAGGGGCCTTCTTCTCCACTGCTTTGTACCATGTAACCTGAGCAAAGTGGGTGTAAAGCACTACCTGATCAGTCTAGCTGCATTTTATACCCCCTTAGCACAATTATAAATGGCAGTGGAGAATTACAATAGGAACAGAAATCAAATCTTAATGTAATGTTGGAAGTTGAGTCTAATCCTAAGGAGTCTAATCCTAAAGTGGATTTCTATCTGTAGTCTCTTCTTATGAAATCTATATTTTACAGAATAATAAGATTCAGTTAGATTGTTTTGGGGATTATCCATGTTTTGAGTGGAAGGTGGTAGATGTTTTACACACACACAAACAACATGGTCTCTGCCTCTAAATCAAGCAGCATACTAAGGGTGGGAAAAGAAGGATATAAAGTGAGTGTGTTTGTGCACGCATGTGTGTTCATACATACATATCAGATCCCTTTGTAGTTATAGTCTCTGCAGAGCAAATCACTTCAGATTGGCTAATTTGGCAAATGTTATTGGCAGAGTTATAGCCTTGAAACTAGGTAGTAGCGCATAATATAATGTTTTTCCAAGAAAAATATATAATAGTGTAGCTAAGGAATCTAATACAAAGCTTGTTTCATATTCAGAACACAAAATATGAGTGTTAAGGATAAATAACTATTAAAACATGTATTTAGTATCAAATAAGATTTCCTGTATATTTAATACACGTATGCCACCTGTTTTAGGACTAAAAACCTGCTTAGCCATGACTTTAGTTTAAAAGGTGTTTGCTATAAATGTCACTGAACTACAGGTAGAGAACTAAGACAAAATACTAGAAAAATTTTCTGGTGTCTTACAAAGCCTAGTTGCACTTTCTCTAGAATTCCTGGAACAAGAATACCGCATTAAGAGAAACAAATTATGAAGCGTCAGAGTATCCTCTTATGTAAATCAGTGTAGTTCCCTTGACCTCAGTGGAGCTATGTCAATGAGGATGTAGCTATACCATGATAGTCTCCATAGTGTAGACATACCTTTACATTTATCCTGAATGAAGGGCAACTATTATGCATACCAGATTCAACAACGTTTTACCCAACACCCAGCAGAACAATGTAATGGCTGATCATTTAATTTGGGCTAGAGACCTTGAAGAACGCATTGAAATCCTTAGGAGGTTTTGCTGAGAGAAAGAAACATCTGCGCTGAACTTTAAAAAGAAAAAGAAAAAAAAACCTTATAAAAGTTGTCTGTATTAGACACAAGTTGAACGAAGATGGTTTAATTGTTGATTCAGATAAATAAAAGTCATAGTTGGATTGCCCAATCTAGAGAGATCTATGCGGATGAAAAACTATTCGGTAAGGTTAATTCCAAATCAGCCTGTGGTCAATAAAACCTAAAAGGAACTCCAGGGCATTCCCTGGCTTTAGGAAAAGAAGCATAAACAGGCATTTGAGAAGTTAAAAACATTGCTCACCAGTTTTAAATTATTATGATTTAGCTAAGCCATTTGTACAGCCTGTAGATGCATCTTCGGAATGACTAGGTCACTGATTCAGGAAAGCACTGAAGCACATGCTTAAGTCCATCCCTGTTCACAACAGCACTAAAGCATGTGCTTCAGTGCTGTCAGAGGGATGCTTTTCTGAACCATTGCCTCAGTTCATTCCTAAAACAGGAAGAGTATTCAGTTGCAATTGTATCAAGATCCCTTAACAATGTGTAAAAAGATGACACCCAGATTCAAAATGAAGGGGGAAATCTGGGCTCCACTGAAGTTAATGGCAAAGTTTCTGTTGACTCTAATGGAGCCAGGGTTTCACCCAAGATGCTGGCAGCTGTACTTTGTTGGGTCACTGAATCCTGCCTACCTCAGTTTCGTTGCCCTCGGGTCTTTATGCAACAGTAGAGGATAGTGTGACAAAATATGTAGCTTTATCGGCTCCACACCCATCCAGGGTATAATATTGCTAATCATAATGCAATGCAATTTATTATTTTTTAAATCACTAAAACTGCTGGATGGAAGATGTGCAGTACAAATTTAGGCATTCTACAGGAGTAGAACTTAGAGAAGCAGCCACCTTCCCCACAACTGACAAGCTCAGCAGAACATATATATGCACAGACTTATGGCTGTACTGCAAGCTTTTATGTAAATAAGTCCTGCTGAGATGGCTGACCTTGGAGGAGTCAACCAGCTGTCTGTTTTATGAAGGTTTTGGGTGTCCCCCATGATCTTTGTCAAATTGCGGTCCGACTATAAGTATATGTATCTGTCTATCTATATGTACATAAACAACATATATAAAAAAGCAAAGAATTTTCCTGACTTTGAGTCACAGCTGTTTTGTGGTGAAATCCACAGCTGTGTCTAGAAACTGGATAACCTTGTTAATAGGACAGCCACAAAGTAGCCACAAAGTTTGGTTTTGATTATAATGTCTGTTTTTCTTCTTCTTGAAGTCAGTTCCTTAAAACTTGATGTGCTCATGTAATTGTAATGTAGTTCATTGCCCTGTTTTACCTCCAGTGCAGGGTGTTTGAAACTTTGGAGGGGGGGGGGGGGAAGAAAGAAAGAAAGAAAGAAAGAAAGAAGCACATAATATTGAAAAATAAACGTCACTGAGATTTTTTTGTCATTAGATTTGAAATATCATTGCAAGTTAAAGTAGAGTTACTACAGAGTTTTCTAACTCTTCCACCACCACCACCAACAAAGGACAATAGACAAAAGACAAACTACATAGTTTCCCCTTCGTTTTACAGTACAGACATTCACCCTTTTCTTTTCTTTTCTTTTCTTTTCTTTTCTTTTCTTTTCTTTTCTTTTCTTTTCTTTTCTTTTTTCTTTTCACTCTCTCACAGAATTTTAGAAAAATGATATTAAATACGAATTCTACAACCAAAATAGGAATAACACTGCATCGAATGTTACATATTTTCTCTTCTTTACATGCACTTGGAAGAAAGAGATGTATGCTTTATTCATATTTATGTGACTGCTATTTGTTATTGCCAAGATTTTTTCATTAACTAGTGATTTTTTGGTGGCCAGTGTTGATACCCAACTTGAGACACCTTAAAGGACCTTGATTTTGCAAAAGTGCTGAGCACCTGACCTCTGAAAATCTGGTCGATTCAAGGTGTCTCAAGTTGGACACCTAAAAATCAAGGCATCCAAAATCACTTGTCACTTTTGAGTAGTTTTGGATTTCTAGCTCTCAGAAATAACTACTTTTAGGAGACTTTTTTACACCAGTACTTTTAGGTCTGCCACAATTGATAAATTTTAGAATTAAAAGTGATTAAATCTGTGAAAAGATTAAAATGCTCTGCAGATTTAAGTCATATTTTTTAACTTTTCCCTTGATGCATGCAAGTGTTGGCTGACCCAACCGCTCTGTAGGGTCTATAGCAACAGGAGCCTTCTTTGTTCACATGTGAGATTTTTATTTTATATTTTATTGTCTGTATAATCTGTGTTTAGCTACTTATTCAACTTTGGAGAACAGGTACCGTAGCTCTTTGGCTGTAGGTGTTTAACACTCTCAGAGCTGGAAAAACTGGCTCAGATTTAGCGATCCTTTTCATTTTCCAACCGTCCTGTCCCTTTTTTCCTGTTTTAAACAGTCATAAAATAGCAACAACACATTTCTTATACACCAGGCAGCAGTGAGTCATTTTACATGGAATTATACCCAGTACCATTAGTAATGTTAGCATGGAGTAATCCAACACGCCCCATGCACAGGAATTTTAAAAACCATTTTAGAGCACGCTTATAAAAAATGTGTCCATCTTTTTCATTAGATTTTTCCTCAGTTAGCTTGTTGCACAGCATTCTGCTAAAAGACACCAATTGCCTGTGTGTGTATGTGTGTGTACAGTGTAATCCCATCACACATGGTCTATAACAGTGGTGGGCAACCTGCAGCCCATCTAGGTAATCCGCTGGTGGGCCGCGAGACAGTGTTTACATTGACCGTCCGTGGGCATGGCCTCCCAAAGCTCCCAGTGGCCGCTGCACGTCATAGTGGCCTGTGCTGCTTCCTGCCGGGAACGGCGAACCGCGGCCACTGGGAGCTGTAGGCAGCTGTGCCTATAAACTGTCAATGTAAACACTGTCTCGGGGCCCGCCAGCGAATTACCATGATGGGCCACAGGTTGCCCAGCACTGGTCTATAGGGAACCCAAAACACAGCGTGTATACTGTATGCAGGTAATCTGTGATATCAGCATTTGAACACACCAGTTTTTGCTGAATATTCAGGATCCACTAAAATACCTTCAGTTTCCAAGTACTCTAACCAGCTGTTAAAGGCATTCCCCATTTGATAGGGGGAATGGGTCAGTTAACATTTACTAAAACTTCATTGAGGCCTGTTGCATGAGCGGTATCCATACTTCTTCATCCCTATCAGATCAGATTCTATTCTTGCCTTGGTTTCTATTCTCAAGGTGACATTGGGTGCCTCGTTTCTTCCTGAATCATGATGCAATGAAGAACACAGTATCAACATAGATATAAAAGGTTAAGTCACAGCCTGAGTCACTGGGGACGAGAGGGACTCTGCCCCAGAGAGAGCTCACAGAGCCATTCTATCTGAGACAGCCAGATTGTCTTAGAGGGCACTGGGAAAGTACATGCAACAGTGGCCTTGATTATATCTCTGAATGACTGTGAGCTCCTCTACATGCTGCCGTCAGTCTGCTGGCTGAAAGACTAAGCGATGGCCCCATCACTGCCAGTCTACAGTAGGGTGTACAGTGATATAGCTGGTATTAGGTCCTTAGGTAAGGGAGAACCTGGACCTGGGATTGTGGTTGTCCACTGAGCAGAGTGAGAGTTCTTTGCACTCTCTCCTCTCTTGCACAACCCCATAGGACCAGCCACAATCTTGCCCCGGAGTATATTCTTGAGATTTTTTTTTAAAAAAGTTCCCTGTTGCTCCTGACCTAGCTACACTAGGGTTATGCAGCTAGATGTGGTCAATATTTGTACAGTGCTTTGTACGTGCCATGTAAGTGCAAAGTACTGTTGTTATTACCTCAAGCAGGACTTTTAGTCAGTGCAGTGGTGCCCAAACTTTTCCTGTCCCGTCTCCTTCCCCCCCTCAACCAGTAATGGAATCTGTCCACACCAACCCTCCTCCATTACAGCACGGTTGGCTCAGCAGGGGAGCTTGGGCTGGGGGCTGAACTGGAGACGAGGGAGGAGGTGGGCCTAGAGGCAGAGCTTTCCTGGGGGTGGAGAGGGAATGAGGGCAGAGCTGAGCTGGAGCTGTGCTGGGGGCAGACCGTGGCTGGGTGGCACTCCTCCCATCCTCCGCTGAGGCTGGCCAGTGCCCTGCCGCATGGCCCCCTGAACATTCCTCTGCACCCCCTAGGGGGGCACACCCCAGTGGTTTGGGGACCACTACATTAGTGCCTTGTGGATTATTACCAACGGGAATACTTTAAAAACACACACAGTATATTACATGGTGTGGAATTACAACAGAGAGAGGACAAACCTTAGGAAAAATCACAGTAATCTTTAGGAGCTCAGACTAAGAGAAGACATGGCAGACACTAAGCAAGCAGGAAGAATAGGGGAGTGAAAGGGGAGGTGGAGGACAACTCTAGTAATTAAGTGATTTTCTTTTTAGTCAGGTGAGTGAAGGGCTTCTGCATCAACACATGCTACACACGGTCTTCAGTGAGAGAGTTCTTGAGAACAAAAGCACCATAATGAAAAAGTATGAGTTTGGTGTGAGGTCTTTCAACCATGCAAACATTTTGTCTTGGCCCCTGGTAGGGCCAGATGAGATGAACCAGATGATTTGTGGGAGTGTTGTTTTGAAAGGACAACAGGAAAAATCTCAGTAGCCTTGCCTTGCCTTGATCCCCCTGCAACAAGAGAAAGCAATGAGAGGCTGGTTTACTGGATTTGTTAAACTTGCCACATGCTAATTAAGATTCAGGAAATCCATTCCAGATTCTCATTCAGTGTCAGCAGTTTTGTGTATCCCAATTCTTTTGGACTTCACCATTAACTGTATTGTTCAGCAGTCTGAGTGATTTCTCAAGGGCAGCAAAAGAGCTGCTACTCTCTGTTCCCCAAGATCCCTCTCATCCTTTCTGCTTCCGTCCCACCCTTTTCTAAATCATAAAGAGCAGCCAAACCCTCCTGATGACAGCATCTTATGTAAAGGCGACCTTGAGCCCAGCCAGGTCATCTTGTCTAATAAGTGGTCTTCAGAAACAGTTGGAGAGAATTGTTCTGAGGCAGGAGTCTCAGCTAGTTAGGATGTCAACTTCATGGCTCTACAGAGGTTGCCATTTTTGAGTTGTTCCACTGAGATCTACTAGCTAATTGATACCCCTTCTTCCTATGCTGCCTCACTAACTACTTTGCCAAATTTGAGTGGTACTGTGACCCCATGCACTTGGGGGTGGGGGGAATGACCCCATGCAACACCAATTCCACAGATTTGGTCCAGCCTGCCCACCCTCAGAGGGGCTGGGGCAAACCCAAGTGCCACAGCAACCCTGGAGGTGGTGACGCCCTGAGCGGGAAGCTGAGCCCAGCCAGCCCCGTGGGATAGAAGCCAGGAGAGAGTGATTGGTGTCATGTTCTCTCATAAGCACCACCCCTTGATGTATCCCCACCCCACAGCCTGATAACACCACATCTCCCATACTTCCTGTGTGCCCCCTCCAGCTCCTCTCCTATTTACCCTTCCCCACAGCTGTGCAATTCCAGTTTTCTCATGCCAGCCGCACATCCCCAACCCCTTCTGTCCCCAACCACTTCCCCCAGCCCCCCACTTTACCCTCTGCCCCTCATGGGCTGTCTGTCTGGGCTGTTTGTTTTTGGGGCCTTCAGATTTCTGCCCCTTCCCCCAGAGTCCGCTGTCCTTATATCATTCCTCCAGTCTCACACTGAACCCCTACACCCTTCTGCCCTCTGGTTCCTTCCCAGATCTCCCAACTCCTTCCTCACCAAACCCCCAGCCTCCCCAATCCCCACACTTCACCTCCAGGCCTGCGGATTGCACCCCCTCCACCTCTTTCCCATGAGCTGTGGGTATGTGTGTGTGTGTGTTTTTGGGGGGGTCTTGGCTCAACACCCCTCCTCCCAGTTGCTGGTGGGGGGTCCCCAGTTGTTCATATATGGCTGGAGAGTCTGGAATCTTAGCTCTGATACCTCCACTCTCCTGCTGGACTCTTATGGGGGATCAAATATGTGAGTAGAAAACTTTAGTGTTTTATAGTCTTGTAGCTTATGTGAAACAGTTTAACATTTTGAGAATGAAATGTTATGAAGTTCTGAACAGTTGAATCGCCATGTTTGAGGTGTATAATTCAAATTTCAGGGAGAAATTCCACAATAAAAACCTGCACTGGGGCCCATCTTTGTGTTCTTCTGCCACTGGGTGGAATATGTGTTGTCAGGCAGCACATGAAAATCATGATATCTTATTCTCAGTTCTTGCAGTAAGGTACTGAATAAAAGGGAGAAAATACAGAGACAAGGATTCTTCCTCTTTCCAGCCTCACTCCCCTGCTGAGTTTTTTTTAGAGCTTCTTATGCTATTGCTACCTTCCAATATACACCACTTCCTACGAAGATGGGAAAAGAGTCTGTTTTGTCTGCCATGCTGCTAGTTGTCTGTCCAACTTGTAATCTAGCGCACAACTTTGAAATGCCAGGTATATTGCTGTGAAAGAGTTAAGTCAATAAGTCATGCCCTCTATTTGAAGAAAGTGGGGTGAATACAGAGGGCCTTATGGGACAACATGGTGGCCATTGTAAGTCATTTGCATTATTCATGCTGGATATTTTACAGTTGCATGGATGTGGGAATAAAGCCTTCTCTTTGATAACGTGTGCATTACTCAAAGCAGTGCGAAGAAAGAGAACATCTCTGTAGGCTAGGGTTTATCATTTTCATTCATCTTACTGGTGGGTGGCAGCTAGGGCCATCTTTGAATTGTACTTGGGAGAAAAAAGCATATAACACATCTCCTGTTTCCTTTTTAAAGTGCCCATTTCCATCATGAGATCTACTGATGAAAAGCGCCACGTAAGAGCTAGGTGGTATTATTTTTAATATTATTATATTGGGGAGCACCAATATAAAATATAGCAGCACTGTCTGACTGCATGCAACAAACCGTTGGGAGTCCATTAGTTTAAAAAAAGAAAAGCAGTACTTGTGGCACCTTAGAGACTAACCAATTTATTTGAGCATAAGCTTTCGTGAGCTACACCGATGAAGTGAGCTGTAGCTCACAAAAGCTTATGCTCAAATAAATTGGTTAGTCTCTAAGGTGCCACAAGTACTCCTTTTCTTTTTGCGAATACAGACTAACACGGCTGTTACTCTGAAACCTGTCATTAGTTTAAAAGGCATCTTAAAGTTGGAAGTAAGATACAATGTTTGTGTTGTTTTCATGTATGTGAAATGGGGAGTGGAACGTGGTAATCGTTGGCTAAGAGAAGGTCCTTGTTAAGTGCGTGTGCCTCTCTTTGGCGGGATTAAGTCGAGAATATTACAAATGTTATTCGCTGAGCTCCAATAAGTATAAGTGAACAAGTTGCTCAGGAGCACTGAGTGCAAGTAGAGCTCACTAGTGGTGGTCTTGCAGTTTCTTTACTATCCCACAAAGATCCAGATCCAAAGGTCCGACCTTGACATTTCACTGCCAGCATCTCAAGGCACTGATATCACAACAGCCATACTGCCTCATCAAAGGAATCTCTGTTTGGATTGCAGGCTGTCCAAAAGAACTGATTGTAAGAGATCTTTTATGCACCATTCCTTTTAGGGCTAAATTTCACTCTAGGTCGGAGATGACCGTGTGTCAAAGGCAGTAACATATAAGTTTTTAAGAACAGATTTTAGCCATTAATATCTTGTGGATTAAAACGAATATCACTTTTTTTTAGTATGTAGGACCTAACATATAGTGGCCAAAGTTTTCAAACCCAAGTGCCTAAAGTTAGGTTCCTAAATTTATATTTGAACACCTAAGTGGCTGGATTTTCAAATGTGCTGACCACCTGCAGCTCCCATTGAAGTTAATTTTTATTTGAACTGGTGCAGGTGAGAAGAGGATCAAGCCATTTGTGTCTCTACATGTTAAGTAAATATTATAATTTATTCCCAGAACACACCAGGAATAAAATACCAAGCACTTAATTCACATTATTTGAGTATTGTATTTGTTGACCCAGAAGAACTGGGTAGCATCCTTGGGACTGTACCACCTAGATTTTGGACTACGTGTGACTTTGGACCTCCACCTGATTAATCTGTAGTATCTATAGAAACATAAATGCTTAGTAGGGCTACACGACTGCTGTTTCAGACTGGTGTGTGACGTTGTAATTGTATGTTATTTTTAATGAACAGAACAGTGTAGTTACACTTAGTAATGTGTTCACTAAAAGGGAAAAGGGGTGTTAAATCATTGTGTTCTTTGATGAATGGCTTGTACACTGAAGAATAAATTGAACAAACTGGCATAGAGCTCAGTGAACATGAAATCAGCTATTAGAAGAAAGCTTGTGAACAAATTCTGAGCCTGATATGCATCTTTTGATTAATGTCCTATCAATCATCCATAGTGGCTACCTTAGCTAAGTCGTGCTGTAATCATTCATGGTTGCTTACAGGAACACTGGCAGGGACTGTAGGGCTGCAATAACTGAATATTATTACTGATTTCTCCCTAACTCTTGCTGTGAACAATTACTGTTTTCACTACATTTCTGCCTCCCTTTATTAAAAGAATACAATGCAAAATGAAAAGAGAGTTCCTCAAAGACTGGTAAAATTCTCCCAGGGTATTCTTAATGATATTCTGTCCTAAATGGGCAGACTACTGTAATGCGGAGTTCTCACCAGGAATAATAGTAATGTAATCACGTTGAAGCGGTCTCTTTATGGATTGTAGTCAAACAGACAAAATGTATAGTCAGATTAATGAACATAGGCTATCTGTAGAATTATTACTTAAAATGGTTGAAATGATTTGAATTATTTTTTATCTCAATGTTTTCGGTTAATGTGCTTAACAGTAACAGCAATTAAGACCCCAGACTTTAAATTTGCATTAAAACCACCTTTGACATTACAAGAAACCTCGATTCTTGCAAGTTATTATTTTTTTGTACACGCACGTGTCCAAATGTTTTTAATTTGCCAGGATCTTTTAATTGATTCTTTTTAAGAGAGAGAGAAAAATAAAAAATACATTTTTTTTGAATACACTTTTTCTTTTTTTTTTTGGCCAATGTGATTGTAAGCTATTGGCAAATGATTGCAAGACTATCCCATGGACTTGTCAGAGGATTTAGCTTCAAACAATTCATTTCTAAAGCATGGCACAAAAACAATGATTTGGCACTACCTACTAGTAGAGAGGTCTTTAGACTGCTGTGTAATTTCCTCAGAACTCACACTAGTCTGGGAAATACAGCGGGGTAATGAAGTGATGACAGGTATTAGCATGCATAATGGGCTTTAATAGACATTTAGTGTTGTTTAACTAGAAGAGGGAGAAGTGCTTTCCCATTGGAATATTTCTACATTGAAAAACATTGATCACCAATTTCAGAGGGGAAAGGTTAATCCATCAATTTCTGTAACCAAACGGCACTGATGGAAATTCTTTAGGTGACATTCTGGATGAACTGAGCTTTCCATCTTTACAAACAAATGAGTGATATGACAAGCATGTTGTTCAAACCACATTTAACCAATTGATTTTCTCTCCTCTTGTAATAAGATCTGGAGACATATGAACGCGCATAGCATGAAAGGAATTGCTTCATACACGAGAACATACAGAGCTACTTATCAATAAAAGTACTAGCAAACATGTAATCGCCCATTCTTTTTCTTTATATAAAGTTTGTTATTGTAATAAATAGCTGTTATTGAACTGCTTGCCTCTTATTTCCGATTTCCTGAATTTTATTTCAGGCAGCTTTGTGTGTATTGTTGGTAAATGGGAGTCTTTTTAATGGAAGGGTAGAAACATGATATTTTGCTATAATATCATTTTTGCTCTCAGTAATCAATTTAACCCAGATTTGGATTTAATAGCAATGTTTGTCATTTGTTGGGGGAGGGAGAAAGGGGGAGGAGAATGAGAGGGAAAGGGATAGCTTTTTGTCTATGCTACTGTAATAGCTGGAAATGTAAACTACCTGTACAACTCAACACAACAATGGTCCTTATCTCTTTTTTGTTTGTTTTTCCTCCTAAATTCAGTCCTGCTCTGAGTTTCACTTACCCTCCCACACCGGTATCCCTCCAGCAAATGCATCAGCAAATTATAAGTCGTCAGCAAACCCTAGGTTCGGCCTTTGGACACAGCCCTCCACTCATCCATCCTGCCCCAACTTTTCCTACCCAGAGACCTATCCCAGGCATCCCTAGTGTCCTGAACCCTGTCCAGGTCAGCTCTGGTCCTTCCGAGTCCACGCAGGTGAGAGCAAACAAAAGAAACCTTTGCACCTTGTTAATGTAAAAAATAAAACAAATCACATTGTCATGTTAGCAATTAATCACTACAGTCACTGAGAACCTTGGATAACAACTTTCTTGCGGCTATGGCATTTGCAGTCCTTTATTATAAATCACAGGAGTGTATCTGTGATTTCTGATTGGTAGAATGCTTTCTGTCCCTCATAAATATTTCAGTGACTCCTTGTTCCCAACTGTCTCTCCTGAATCAGACAACTTAATCCAGGTGTGGAGTGGGGGAGGAGGGAAAGCATGTAGGAAACCACAGCGTTTTAAAGATAGGAACTGCTCATTCCCAAATCAGGCTAAATATAATGACTATACAGATGTAGGGTGACATTCTACTCTGCTGCACAGCGTAAATCCAGAGAAACTCCACTGATTACTTAAGGTTTTTACTGATTCGTGCAGAGTTTGATTCACTGGACCTGGATTCATCATTGTAGTTGCACTGACACATAACTGGAGTAGTGCAGTAGTGAATCAGGTTGATATTTTGGATTCATTATGGTTTATGTTGTCGTTGTTAATCATTATTTGTTTTTAGCATGGCCTAAGATTGGTTCCTTGTTGTACTGGCTGCTGCAAAACTTGGAGCTAATTCCTGCAACTGGATCTGGACAAATCCCTGCAGAGCCCCCGTTGATTTTAATGGGGCTTCAGGCAGGTTCAGAGATGCACCCAGCAGATCCACTTGCAGGTGCTAGCATTCAGAACAGCCAAGGCCGGCCTTACGGGTGGGCAACATGAGCCTCTTCCCAGGACATTGTGGTCAGAGAGGTGCCGTGGTCAAGAGACAAGGCGTGGGGAGGGCCTGGGATATGAGGCTGCGGAAGGGAGCTTGTGGCAATGGGAGAGATGCAGTGTGAGCCAGGGGCCATTTTCTCTAAGGCCAGCCTTGAGAACAGCCTGAGATACAAGAGGTGAAATGCTGGCCCCAGAAATATCAGTGGAAGTTTTGCTATTGACTACAGTGGAGCCAGGAGTTTCTCCCGAGATTTTTTGGCCTATGGTTTTGTATTAGCTCTCAGATCTTCTCCTAATTCCACCACTATAAGTCTCAGAAAAATGCTGAGATTCTATCTACAGATATAAAATAAAATATATAGCCCTTCTTGTAAGTAAACTTTCCTTCTTCTCATGTTGATTGCAGCTAATGCACAGTGATCTCACATTTCAAAATGGTAATCACCTTTTGAAGTCCTAATTGCGTGGAATATTGACTCCTTATTACCCTTCCCCATCCTGACAAAAGCAACAATGGTTTATAATAATGAATTACACAGAGTGTATTCACTTATATTTTTCCCCCTCTCCATTACACGTTCGAATGATGCAGCTATTCTGCAAGTTAATGCTATGTAATTGAATACAGTATAATGGCAATAGCCAATATAATTAACAATGTAGCATCTCCAAATAAAGTTGTTTAGCCGATGCTGCATATTTCCGTTTGGAGCTCTGTGTATTTATCACACTCTAATTTTGTCTTTTGGGGGAACAATATCTGCAGCAGAATAAACCCACAAGTGAATCTGCAGTGAGCAGCACCGGGGATCCAATGCACAACAAGCGTTCCAAGATAAAACCAGATGAGGACCTCCCCAGTCCAGGTGCAGGAAACATGCAGGTACAGCATGCAGGTTTCATTAATCAGACTTTCATCTCACTGCCAGACAGAAGGCACATCTTATCTGTAGCACGTTTTAAGGCTTTGTGGCCCTTGGCCTAGCATACATGGATGCACACACACACTGCATCAGTCCATAATACCAAGGGATGATTATAGAATCAAATGTGAACAGTTATGACCTGGTTTGTTTTATATTTTTGCTGGGGGAGCGGGTGGGGAGAGACTTGCATCTGTGTATGTCTTTAGAGGAGTTTTCAATCCTCTGTTTGCTGTGGTGTATTTGGTGATAAAAGGTGAAACTGAAGCACTTAGGCCCTGCTTCAGCAGAGTATTTAAGCACATGCTTAAAGTTACGCACATGCTTAAATCTCATTGACTTCAACTGGGCTTTGCATGTGCTTCAGTGTTTTGCAGATTCAGGGCTTCAGCATATGATTCTGATCTCATTTGCTATGCTTTTTCACCAGCATAACTCTCTGACTTTGATAGAGTTACTTCTGATTTACACCAAGGTTGGTGAGATTAGAATCAGGTCCTCAGTCTTTTCACTGAATCCATAAAACCAAAACCAAAGTCCATCTAAATCCTGCTTGGGGGTCTGAAGTAGAAAATAGCATGTCTTCATAATCTGAAACAAATGTTCAGAAAGACTCCTAACATCTGACTCTTAGCCTGAGCAAATAGCAAGCTGGGCAGAATGGGGCTCTGCTAGGAACTGAACCTATACAACCACACACATACACACGTTCTGGGAAAAAACCAAATGCATCCATCAAGTATCCTGAAAATTATCAGTCTAATTTTGGAAGAAGTTTCACATTCCGAGCCTATTACGGGATTCAGAATTGAAGTACATTTTAGATTGATGATCTTGCTTGCAAGTGCAGCCATAGTATTTGTTCCCAATTTTGATACCCTTACTCATACTGAATAATATTTCACTCAGTCATAATCTCACTGAAACAATTGGGACAACCCATTAAATTAATCCAAGTATTAGAAACAGGCCCTTTATGATTTTATTTTAATTTATTTCATTGTGACTTCTAGTTATTTTTATTAAGACGTTTTGACCCTTCACCTCCCTTCTTCCCCTAACCCTCTTCCACCTCTCATTGATATCGAATGCCAGCAGGTTTGAATAATTCGGGACATGATCTGCCTTTTCTCTTTTCCTCTTCTATCAGTTTGTGTAATAAGGCACCACGTGAGGAGGTTCCTGCAGAAATGATCTGCACTGGATATTTCTGGAAAATATATTGTTAAAAGAGGGAACCAGCTCTTAGAGAAATAGCCCATCTCCACTGTTTGGTTTACAAGGCCCACTCAGGGCTTCTGTGTTTTACATGTATGTGGGTAATGAGCTGAATCAAGAATAAATTAATCTAAATTGGGCTTTTCTTACTGTACCTTTCCTTTAATATTGAAGTAATTCATCTTTCTTCCCCCTCTTTATCAGAGTTTCTTCTCACCTCTCTTCACACCTGGATTGTTTTTTGTTATTTTTCCCCCAGGAACAGCCAGAAGGAATGACCCTTGTAAAGGAGGAAGGGGACAAAGATGAAAGCAAGCAGGAGCCCGAAGTGGTCTATGAGACGAACTGCCATTGGGAAGGCTGTTCACGAGAGTTTGACACGCAGGAACAGCTAGTGCATGTAAGTTAATGGTATTCAGGAACTGGGTTTTAAAACTATGTGACCTTTTTCATGGGGGTCAGGTTCTCTGACCCTGTGCTGAGTCAAGTTTCTTAGCTAACAGCGTTGCAAACTGGAGAAGGGTTTATGAGTTTCTGAGAATAAAGAAAACTGTGAGCCAGAGTGCTTGACCTGTTCAGTCAGCTAAAGCTTAGTGTAAAATTCAATAAAGTCTTCAATAGAGAGTGTAATGGCTCTGATCCTGTAAGCCAGCAAACACTATTTTGAGTTAGAGACTTTGATAGTTATTGAGTAATAGTAAGCTGGACATGAATTATTATTAACCTTTACCCAAGTTTGATTTTTTTTCCTAAAGGGATTATAACAATAGAAAGAGGAGAAGGGGAAATTCTTCCCTCCCCCAAAGGATTTACAGTTTATTTTATGTATCAATTTACTGTAGTATGTGCACTGAGGTGGATTACTTGGCTGGATATGTATAAACTGGGTTACTGCAGTCCCTTGAATTAAGGCAAATCTTGTAGCCTTTTTTCATTCCAGGTCAAAGGTTAGTCACACACACACCTCCCACTAACATTTTTTTTTTTGCATTGTTTACAACTGTGCAGTACACTTGGTGAAATATTGCACCATCAAATATAAGAATATCTCTTAGCAAACACACTCTTCCCCTATTGCTAGCCCATGGCAACTCTATTGACTGTACCTCTGTTAAATAATCAAATAGCCAAATAGTAGAACTATTTTAATGATGAACTTCTAAAAAATGATCTCCTGTGCCCTGACTGGGGATAGAGATGCATACCAATGTTATCAGTTGAAGACAACAGAGCATCAAAGCCTCGATGTTTTGTGAAAAAACACCATACACAGGGCTGTATATAATGCATAATTCATTCCTTTATCGGGCCTATAGTATTAAAATAAACCTGTTGATAAATGTACAATTTTCCATGTTTTTTTTATACATTCTAGAGCACTATAGGTCAGACCGTCCGCTGGTGCCCATCTACACTGGCTAACGATATTGCCCAGTGGGACTAAGGCTGCATTAGCAATTTCCCGTCAAGACATATTTAACAGTAACAAATTTGTGATGCAGAAATTATTGCTGTATCACAGATTAGAATATGCCAAGTAGTTCAAAAGTAAATTTATTTCAGTGACATTATATTTTCACATTTTTACACAAGCGTAATGGGATTTTTTTTTTTTTTTTTGGAGACCATGTGAATTATTTTTGAGCAGAGGGGTAATATTTTTTTTTAATGAAGAACAACTATTTCAACAGAAGCCACAAAGACTTTGAATTTAGAAAATTAGGCCCCAATCCTGCGGGACGGGTCGGTTTGTTTTCCTGCAGTGTCCACAGGTTCGGCCGATCGCAGCTCCCACTGGCCACGGTTCTCCGTTCCAGCCAATGGGGGCTGCGGGAAGCATATATTCCTGATATATGCTAATGATTGCAAGATTGAAGTATTAGGATGCTTGGAAAATATTTCTGAATATTCAGAAATGATCCAGTGTTGATGATGAATCATTTCCACCAAAATGTTGGAACTAAAAGAGAAAGGCAGACTAAAAATGCCTTTGGTAGTGAAAAAAGAGGAAAGTTGAAATTGTAGACATACAATCTAATTGAACTCTGCTGTGCATGTTATATAGCTAACATATTATAGTATTAAATGGCACTGCAATGTGAGATTTTAAAAGTGGAGATTGTTACTGACCTGATTTGCAGAGGGACCCATTACATTGGTAAGAGACAGCAGCAAGAATTACATGGAAATAGAATGTTTCTTATATTTGAAAGCAATTAATATGGGACCTCACAGCATTACAAAGAAAAAAGTTCTCTGTGGCAGGGACTGTGTCTTCATATGTGTTTGGACATGCTTAGTACAACAAGACCCCAATTCTGATTGGGGCCTCTCAACACAAATGAAATAATAAGAGCAATAATAGTAAATAATAATGATAACTGCCACTTCAAAGTAGTACAAATCAAACTACAAGAGTCAGCATGATCCAGTGGATAGAGCACTGACCTGGGAGCCTATTCCTGACTCTGCCATTGATCTGCTATCAGATTTTCAAAGGTTTTTCGGCGCCTAATACTTTAGAAAATCTGGCCCTTCACCTCCGTGAGCCTCCTTTTGTCTCTCTTAGATTGTGAGCTCTTTGGAATAGAAACTGGCTCCTACTATGTGTACAGACAGCACGTAGCACAATGGAACCTAGATCTCTGCGGGTTCTAAGCACTTCTGTAACAGATGTAATAAATACTTACAACTGGGAATTTGGCCAACAGCATTTAATAAAAACAGTATATTAATGACAGGAGGAGATTTTCAAAGGTGCAAATTGCATTTATGTGCTTAATTCCCACTGAAGGAGTTAGGTACCTAATTAGCATTTGGACTAGGGCTGTCAATTAACCGCAGTTACCTCACACGATTAACTAAAAAAAATTAATCGCGATTAAAAAAATTAACGATGATTAATCACACATTTAACAATAGAATACCAATTGAAATTTATTAAATATTTGTGAATGTTTTTCTACATTTTCAGTATTGGTTTCAGTTACAACACAGAATACAAAGTGCACAGTGCTCACTTTATATTATTATTTTCATTACAAATATATGCTCTGTAAAAATGATAAACAAAAGAAATAGTATTTTTCAGTTCATCTCATACAAGTACTGAAGTGCAATCTCTTTATCGTGAAAGTGTAACTTACAAATGCAGATTTTTTTTGGTTACATAACTGTATTCAAAAACAAAATCTAAAACTTTAGAGCCTACAAGTCCATTCAGTCCTACTTCTTATTCTGCCAATCGCTAAGACAAAGAAGTTTGTTTACATTGACGGGAGATACTGCTGCCTGCTTCTTATTTACAATGTCACCTGAAAGTGAGAACAGGCATTTGCATGGCACTTTTGTAGCCAGTGTTGCAAGGTATTTACATGCCAGATATGCTAAACATTTGTATGCCCCTTCATACTTCGGCCACCATTCCAGAGGACATGCTTCAATGCTGATGATGCTCGTTAAAAAAATAATGCATCAGTTAAATTTGTGACTGTACTCCTTGGGGGGAGAACTGTATGTCTCCTGCTCTGTTTTACCCGCATTCTGCCATATATTTCATGTTCTAGCAGTCTCGGATGATGACCCAGCACATGTTTGTTTTAAGAACACTTTCACAGCGGATTTGACAAAACGCAAATAAGGTACCGATGTGAGATTTCTAAAAATAGCTATAGCACTTGACCCGAGGTTTAAAAATGTGAAGTACCTTCCAAAATCTGAGAGGGACGAGGTGTGGAGCATGCTTTCAGAAGTCTTAAAAGAGCAACACTCTGATGCAGAAACTACAGAACCCGAACCACCAAAAAAGAAAATCAAACTTCTGCTGGTAGCATCTGACTCAGATGATGAAAATGACCATGCGTCGGTCCGCACTCCTTTGGATAGTTATTGAGCAGAACCCATCATCAGCATGGAAGCATGTCCTCTGTAATGGTGGTTGAAGCATGAAGGGACATATGAATCTTTAGCGCATCTGGCACATAAATATCTTGCAACGGCAGTTACAACAGTGCCATGCGAATGCCTGTTCTCATTTTTAGGTGACGTAAACAAGAAGCGGGCAGGATTATCTCCTGCAAATTGTAACCAACCTTGTTTGTCTGAGTGATTGGCTGACTAAGAAGTAGGACTGAGTGGACTTGTAGGCTCTAAAGTTTTACATTGTTTTATTTTTGAATGCAGGTTTTTTTGTACATAATTCTACATCTGTAAGTTCAACTTTCATGATAAAGAAATTGCACTACAGTACTTGTATGAGGTGAATTGAAAAATAATTTTTTTGTTTTTTTACAGTGCAAATATTTGTGATCAAAAATAAATATAAAGTGAGCACTGTACACTTTGTATTCTGTGTTGTAACTGAAATTAATATATTTGAAAAAGTAATAAACATAAAAAAATATTTAAAATTAATGGTATTCTACTGTTGTTTAACAGTGTGATTAATTGTGATTAATTTTTTAATCGCTTGACAGCCCTAATTTGGACCTTTGAAAATCTCCTCCTATGTCTTTAATATTATATTGCTTTTATTAAAGACTGCTGGTCAAATGCAGATGTTCCCCCTCTGAGGTTCTGACATTGTGTGCAGTGTGTGTCCATGCAAATTAGGGTAAGATAGAATACGTAGTTGTGTAGTGTGAGTATATTAATTCTTATTTAATATTTATCTTGAGGTAGCAGCTGGAGGCCCAATCAGGATTGGGATTCCATTGTATTAGACGCTGTTCAGACCTCTACAAAGAATGTCCTTTTATTGGCATGAGTTTGTAATAGCTGTGTGACTCATGCATGAGTGAGTTATGCAAGTCTTCACAAACAAGTACAAACAAATTGGTTAGTCTCTAAGGTGCCACTAGTACTCCTTTTCTTTTTGCAAATAAAACCTCTGTGTCACACCATTCTACCATGTGCTCCATAAATTTCACATATTTTACAGAAAGGAGAGAGCTTTAACATTTTTAAATTGGAACTGTAAACGTGCCACTGGGGCAGGACTGAATATTGGCTACTCTGCATGAGACCACTGTAGTTTTTGAGGAAACGCCATATTTAAGTAAAAGACAGAGATCTTTCTCTAGCAGATTTGTTTTGTTTTAAGCTGCTGAGAGGTTTGCTATGTTCAAATGAATTCCAGTGCAGAGGGATTAGTGGGCAGAGTGCAGGTGAAGTTGTGTGAAGGGCAGGCTAAATGCAATTTATCACATAGATATCATCACTACTTGTGTGGGAGGAAGATATTTATTTGTATTTATCTGTGTGTGTATCTCCTGATTCTACTCTCTCACTGAAATAGCTCTGTTGACGTCAGTGAATTTGCTCGTGATTTTCGCTGGTGTAATAACAGGAGAATCAAGTCATGTGTGTGTACGTGTGCGTGTGTGTGCACATAGGCGCACGTACTACGTCTACAGAGATTTTAACAGGAAACTTCTCAACTTTAACTATGGCAGAGCTGGTGCTCTGCTACCATATAGATCAGAGGTGGGCAAACTACAGCCCATGGGTCACATCCGGCCTGCGGGACCATGCTGCCCGACCCCTGAGCTCCTGGTCGGGGAGGCTAGCCCCTGGCCCCTCCCCCACTGTCCTCCCTCCCCCTCAGTAATGCCGCCGCACAGGCAACGTGGCTTGCGCCCACCCACCTCCCAAGCTTTCCAATAAGCCTGTCCTGCCGCTCTGAGCGGCAAGGTAAGGGGTCGGGGGCTGGGGGGGGGTTGGATAAGGGGCAGGAGCTCCCAGAGGGGCAGACAGGAAACAGGGAGCGGTTGGATGGGGTGGAGGTTCGGAGAGGGGGTGGTCAGGAGACAGGGAGCGGTAGGGGTTGGATAGTGGGTGGGGTCCTGGGGGGGTGGTTAGGGGCAGGGGGTCCCGGGAGGGGGCGGTCAGGGGACAAGGAGCAGGGGGGGTTGGATGGGTCAGGGGTTCTGAGGGGGGCAGTCAGGGAGCGGGAAGTGAGAGGGGGAGGGTAGGGGGCAGGGCCCAGGCTGTTTCGGGAGTCACAGCCTTCCCTACCAGCCCTCCATACAGTTTCACAACCCCGATCTGACCCTTGGGCCAAAAAGTTTGCTCACCCCTGATATAGATTATATAACATACACACAGACTATGTATGTGTGTATATGTACACACAGCATATATATTACAGGACAATTAAATCTAAATCTTAGGCATACTAATCACTATTTGATACTATTTTTCTTGCACTGCTTGTGTATCCTAATTTCCTCTGCCATTAGTATGAATTGTCGGTACTCAACAAAAGCAGGAGTGGACCCCAAGAGATGGTGTTTTCTTATTGAATTTATAAACAGAACTTTACCTGCTCTGCATAAATAAATAAAAATATACACAAAAGAGGTGTTATGGACCCTCCCCAGAGGATTTGACACTGTAACAATTTCAGTGGTGGTTCATATTTTCAAGTGGTGTGTGCCACTTAGAACTCAGCATGGTTAAATTTTCCCAATACATACACCAAGAGGCAAGGTGTTAAACCATTCAGATGCTGTGCTTTATTTATAGCACCTGTCCATCCTTCCCCCCTCCCCCCAACAGTTAATAGAAAGATTCATGATTCTTCATGGTTGTCTATCTCGTGTCTGACAGTACCGACTGCCCTGCTAAAGCAAGTCACTATCTATAATTGATATCCTTCTATGGAATAGGGTGCCGGTTGCAATTGAAGGGTTTTGCTGAAAGCTCTTAAATCCTGACAAGTTCTGCCCTTGTTCTGGTTCAGTCGCTGAGCTACACTGCTGGAATTCCAGGGTTATTTGAACTTGGTGCAAAAGGGGTGCATGTGTTTCACATTAGCAAATCACAAAGTTGGAGAGTAGTATTAGGGCCTGGGCTATATTCGCCTGCCAGGTACATTGAACTCCTGAAAAGCTTGCTTACTTCCATTACTGTTTTGCACATGTGTGTTACATACTTCCTTCTGTACATCCTTCAAAAAATATCTTATTTATTTTAGCACTTCAGTTTGCTGCTGGGGTCTTTATCATGCAGCTGTTTAATTAATTTCTCTGCCCAGCGAGATATTATAATTGGGCTTAGCTGAGCTCAAGTTTGTTTTAAATATTTGATAAATGTTCTCTAACGCCCAGAAGCTAATAAGATACTGTATATTTTTTTAAATCTGCTTTTTATTGCAGTTTGCCTTCCTCCCACCCCACCCCAGCCCCAAGAAATCCGTGAGACTAGAAAGAACAAAATATTACGAAGGGGTTAGACATTAAAGATAAAAAATTGTTAAAGAAAATTATCCTTAAAGGAAACGAATGAAGTTATTGTTTAAATATTAACACAATGGCAATCAGAAAAATGCAACACTGTTTCTCATCCCTCCCCTGCTTGCTGTGTAGCCTTGATGATAATTATTCTTTTATTTGAAAACACAAATAGTTATACTTGAAGAACTATAGACCTATTTTGGTTAGTGTTTTCCGCTTAATCGTACAGCAGTAAAATCCTCTTATGGTTCTTGTGTTTGATTATACAAGATCAAGAAAGCCCTAAACTCAGACTGACAGCATACATTTTGCATTTTAATTTTCTGAATCCTTCCTATGCATTTGTAGGGCTAGGTTGCCAGATATGCTCCCCCAAGGGTGGAGGGATACCACTGCCCTTGCGCTCCACTGAATGCAAACCTGCTATTGTAACTAGCACTTCTGTGCAGGCAGTGGGAAGGCTACTTGTACTTTATGCACACCTCTTGGCATATACACAAGGGTCAGCCACAGTCTGGCCCTTGATATTTACAAAGACCAATCTACGATCTGCAGCATGGCCTGTACCCAATAGGACTTGCCAGGTATTGGAGCCATTCAGAAGAACCAACATGTGGCATTTCCTTCATTGACTTTCCTCCAGATTCTTCCTTGGAGGCAGAGGGTTGCACCTCACTCTCACAAAAGAAGCAGAGGGTTCAGCCCCCAAAGCCAGGCCATGCTCCCAGATCAGGGCTACCCACCAGGACATCTAGGCCAAGCTTTTCAGGAATAACTAGTGATTTTGGGTGTCACAATCTATGATACCCGATCTGAGGCACCTTAAATAAGGCCTGATTTTTCAGACACTGCTAAGCACTCAGCCACTGAATATCAGCCCCCTTTAGGGTGATGCAAGTTGGGAACCCAAAAATTGAGGCACTGGAAATTACTAGTCACTTTTGAAAATCTTGGCTATTCTGCTTCTGCACTGCCTCCTGGTGCTGCTTCTGTTCCCTTTCGGAATGGCTGTGGTGGGCAGGGATTGGACAGAGCTTCCCTTAGCTACCTACAGTGTTCCAGGGCATGGAAAGGACTCCATTCCCCATGCTGAGACTATGGGCAGGTTACTGGCATGGATAAGAGGTTGCAGGGTCAGGCTGTGACTGAGCATGTGAGACGCACCTGTGTGCACATTCAAGAAAAGGTCCTTGAAAATCTTATGGCCAACGGAACAAACAGACCTGCATGGACCAGGATGGCAGGGTTCCACTGACAACAATTTAGCTGTGCATTGGCATCTTATTTTAAATAGGCAGTTACAAATACAGCCCTTCTCAAATGTGGTTAGTCATCTGCTGTATTCTTTCTTTCTTTTCTTCAGCGCTGACCATGCGTGCGGCACTGTATGTAAAGGCATGGCCCCAGTAATTGAGGGGCTTAATGATCTAAAGGAGCCTCATGACACACGTGTATTTAATGTATTTTTATTTGAAAGGACTGTTTTCAGTGTGTTTTGCTTTTATTTTATTCAGTTATATTGCAGTATCACCTAGCAGCCTCCACTAGGTCAGAAATTCATTGTGCTTGGCAGTGTAAAAACATGACAGCCCTTGCCCTGAATAGCTCACATACGTTTCCTTTCAGTTGAAATGACTGAAGAATAGATTTGACCATTATTTTAATTGTTATTTTCTAGGTGGAGCATTTTATCTATAACTAGCAAAGTTATTTTTCCCTTATTGGGTCCGGACTTTGCTCATTTTCAAAATGTGGACAATTAATCTTTCTCACAGTAGGGTGACCTGAGTGAAATCCAGATCCTGGACTTAATGATGGGCTTGGGGAGGGGCAGAGCTTTTTAGAGGTAAGAGAGAGCGATGGAAAGGTTTTTCAACACCTCCTCTGTGTGTTTTGTAGCTGTCCTCAGAGCTAGGATGATAGTAAGAGGAGGCACATGCATACAGGGTCTTCGGTGAATTTTGAGTTCTTAGATTTTGAATTCCCCTCCTCCCCCGCCCCGAGTTTATTTAAAAAAAAAAAAAAAAGATTATGGGGAAATTATCCCACCCCACCCCTTCTTGCATATGGCACAGGCTGCCAACTGCACAGCTAGAGTGTCCATGTGTGGAGTTGTTGTTTAGAGCACCAACATGCTTTCTAGAGAGTAAAAAGGCACATCTCTGCCCAACACACTTGTGCTCTCTCTCTCTCTGACACACGTTCTCTGTTTAGGCATATAGTAGAATGTTTGGTTGAAAAATATACTAGTAAATTACATCCCAGACCTCTGACCCCTATCAAAAGTAACTGTGTAAGTGCTCTTGGTTTCAAGGCTAAGTAACTCCAGACTCACTTAATGGCTGCTACACAGCTGGTTTCCACGTGCAGCATGCAAAGTCAGTAGCCTTGAGGGCCTGGGACATCCCCCGCCCACCTTCAAAATGTCTCTTTTCTGTGGTCTGCGGGCTGCCCGTGTATTGGATGGTCATACCTTTTGCAACCCAGGGCTGTGTTTAGAGTAAGCCCTGCCGTATTAGCTACATTTCCTTGCTCGCTGGAGGCCTGATCCAAAGCCCAGTGGAATCATGCCAGTGGGTTTTGATTCAGGTTCCCTAAGTGGTCTATTACATAGTGTGTATAAGCTGGCATCCCGATGCAGAGTATGGCCTTCAGTGAACCAGCGAGGAAACGGAAGGTTAGGTTGTTCTGGTTGCTTTTATTTTTTAAATAGAGACAGGGTTGCAAATAAACAAACCACCCTAATCTGCGAGGAATTAAAAGGGGATTTAGAGAGAGGCCATGTAATCATTTCAATTCTAATTGCTCTATAATTAGCACTTCTCTTTCAGCATCAGTAAACCTTGTTGTTAACTTACTACTGCTTTTCGTTTGCACTGCTGGAGCCAGTTAAACTGAAAGGAAAGATGAGCTGCAAGACGCAGTTTAACTAGCACAAGTGGGCACACAGATGGGAAGGACCAGGTATGATAACAAGCAAGGGGATGGGAAGGACCAGGTATGATAACAAGCAAGGCTGTGCTTTTTGAGTGCAAAGACGTACAGGGGGAGTCTTGTGGCAATGAATATTATTTTGCATGTCCGGTGGCTGGTTTGGGTAGCTGTGCAATCACACTGGCAACTTCTTTCTTGTTTTAGTTACATGAGTCAGGTGATTTCCAACATTTATTCCATGTGTGAAATAGCGGTTGAGGCCCAAATCCTGAATATCCTGCCTGAATAAACAGTGTTTAGACAAATGTGTGGAAAAGGCACGGGACAGAGCAATGGACTATTCAGCACTCATGTATTATAGCTGGTGCATAACTGATTGTATCTGCTAGTCCAGAGTGTTAGGAAGAGCACAGTAGGCCCAACTTGCTGCCACCCCCACCATAGGGGACCTGGGCCAGCAGATTTACTCTTGTTGAAATTCACTCCTGTGCAGAAAATTGCTGTAGAGCTTGGTTCTGCCAAGTGCAAGTTCTTCACTGTCTGGCACCCCACATCCTCCAGAAGAAATGCAGTGTTTCTACTGTGCTTTGCCTCCCACATGGCTGCCTACAGGGTAGAAGGCTGGATTTGCTCCACAGTGCACACAAGAAAAGCTAGATTCAAAATCTTTGATATGAGGGCCCCATTTTCCACATTGGCCACCCAAACTGTGCCTGAAAGGTTTGCGTGTGCAGTGATTGCTCCTGGGAATCTATGCGGACCAGGTTATTACATGTGGAAATGCTTGATCATGCATAGAAGTGGCAGTTTTGCATGTGTCAGTGTAGGCTTGTGGGTATGCAGTTACATTTAGCTGATGCATTTTAGACAGTTCTAAGAATTTGACGCTAAAGTTTCAGTTGCTCTATTCCCTTTATTCTATCTTTTTTGCAGAATCTTTTGTTTGTGTAACTTCTTAATAGAAACAAGCAGCGGATCCTTTTACCTGATTGAATACATTCAGTGGTTTTGCTCTGAAGCTTTTATGCTTGTGTGACTTTCCTCAAAGTGCTGGGTATCTAATCTATAAAATGAATGGGTGGTGTTTTTGTCAGGAGTGGGTAGGTTTGGTGGCTTGTACTGTAGGTATGAGGTCTGCAAATACCATTCTTACATGTATCACTGGGTTGAGATGCTGCAGTTCTTAGAGTGAGATAAAGTAGTCAAGCTGAAAATGAAACAAAGCTCTAACTGTATTCCTCCTTGTGTTTAGCAGAGATAAACTTCAGTGGAGTCTCAATGCTGCTCCGTTTGGCTTCTGGCAGCAGCTTTAATTGGTAAAATGCAGATTTTTTTTTTTGATCAAGAGAGGATTATTCTTGTTATCAGTCTGGAGCATCTTATTTCAAGATGAAAAGACTTTGCTGAATTACAGATGCCAACATTTTTACAAAGCACTTTGGCGATTGACATCTCAAAGAGAGAGTATGATTTATTAGCCTATAATGGCTAACACTGAGTGCTGGTCTAGGTCCCACTGATTTGTGAAATTGCTTAATATGAATTGCCTTTTGGTGTAATTCAAGCCCCAGGTTTCTCAAATAAACTTAGTATATAAAGTGTATGTAACATTTTGTATCTGCAAGGGGGAGAGGGGAAAGGATGAGGAACACAAAACAAGAGAAAGAAAGAAAACCTGCTTTTAAATCCATCTTGGTGGTGCTTTTTACAGTAGTTTGGCTGATAAGCTGGCAGGGTAAAGATTAATAACGCGGCTTGTCGCTATCAGTACTTGCTTGTCGATTCTCTGTAACAGGGCTGTCTGTTCAGCATGGAAATTATTGATTAAGTAAAAATTGCTATTATATTGTGAAGTGATCCATAATCACAAACAGTGGTGGACATTCCTCTTTCACATCCCAAGCCATGCATCAAGTTTTCCCTTGCAGTAATTTATTGTGTGCTGACGCTCCCACTCATTAGGCTTATCCTCTCCTACATGTGTCAAGAAAGCACTAAACGAACAGCAGCAGCACGGTGGCAGGTGGGAACATACTAAATTTTCAGGTGGAAGGAGGAGGTTAAACAGCTCAGCTAGTTCCAGCCATTCCTTTCCGTTAGCAGCTTACCCCCAACAGTGCTTTTCTCCAGCTATGGGCCTGATCCAACTTCCACTGAATTTAGTGAGTTTTTTGCCATACGTTTCAATGACAACAGAATCAGGCACCACAAATATCAGGCCTCTAAATGCTCATTATTCCATGTGATTCTATTATGCAGTTGCCACTTACATTAATTACCGTACGTGGCTGAAGTTCACCCAAGCCCGGAAGGAAATAAGATCCCATAGCAGGGTTGGATAGGAATAGGGCAATGCAGACAGCAGTGAAGTCGAATAAAGTCTGCACCCTCCTTTACATCTTGGAGCATGGGAGACAGTGGGTGATTTAAGACATAATCTTCTATGTTGCCTTAGTTGACAGGCTTCCTGAGTTTAGGATTCCTGAGTTAGGGTTGCTTCGGTTAAGGCTTTGTCTTTTTCTCTCATTTTATTTTTTCTTAAATCAGAGAAATTAAATGCAGCAAACGAATGTTAAAATCATCATCATTAACATTATTACTACTAATTCTCTTACTGCATTTCTATAGCTAGTATTGATGCACCATTTGCCAATGATTTTTGCACTTTAAAACATTCCAATTTTGCCATAACTGGATAACAGTACCTCAGTATTTGTACTATTCCTTATACTTCTGTATGCTCAGTTTAAGGAGTACTGCAAATTCTGAGTTTATTTAATTACCTAGGACGATTAGCAAGTTTTTAAGTATGACCACTCTGGTTCAAATTAAGAGAATACTACATTTTTTTTCTAACAGGGAGCATATGCCTTGCACACTTACCCATACCTCTGTACAATAGAACCACTTTCTCTGAATGGATCAGAGCCAGGAGATTACCAGCTAGGAAATTAGTTGCCAAGGGGAGTCCAACCCTTAAGAGTCAGTAAAAAGCCTGAACAAATCACATATTTGGAAGCATTACAAAGCCACAGGCTGGTCACCAAGAATGCCCTTCCATTGGCTCCTGTGGATTTCTTCCTAGGCTAGCACATTCCTGTCAAATTCCAGTGGCCACAACAGGGCATAGGGAAAGGGATGATCATTGAGATAACCCAGACCTACATTAGCTAGGGTTTTATATAATAGTAACTTCACCTGGAAGTGAATTAACAGAAATATATGCTCTTCAGTTCTCTCCTATATACGGCTGGCAACTGTGTTCTGTGCTACCTGACACTTATGAGTAGCCTTCGTAGCCTTAGGCTGAGTGTGTTGCAGTAATCGGGCTTTGAGCTGGCAAGGCAAGGATTACGTTGTAGTCTGTATCTGAGAAGAAGGAATGCAATCTTCTCACCAGCAACAGATGAAACGAAGAATTAGTGGTCTCTGCTTATGTCTGGGAGTCTGGGAGGAAAGGTGAGACCAGCAAGACCCCAAGATTGAACGCCACCTTGACAAACTGAAGACAAATGCTCTCATGGCAGATGCAGTCCCCATCAATTCCTCAAAATGCTTCCCACTCCTAACAAATATCACACCCATACCATCTGGATTGATCCTGAGCCAGTTAGCCTTCATCTCAGTCCCTGTTTCTGCTATACATCGGGAAGCCAGGAAAACACCTCTGTCCAAATTTCCTGGAAAGGAGACCTATCAGGTGAAATCCTGGCCCTATTGAAGTCATTGGCAAAACTCTGATTAAGTTCAATGAGGCCAGGGTTGCATTGTATCTGAGTCTCATCGACATATTAATAACACTGTATTCAGAGTGCTTCAGCGTTCCCCTCGTGGTTCTTCATGCATAGTGAACAAGTCAGGTAACATGCCCGCAGAGCGTTTTGCAGTTTGAGTCATGGAAAGAAAACGTGGAAGGTTGGGCCGTGGCTTGGGGGTGCACCAGGGATGGTGAGAGGGTGCTGAGGGCTGACTGTAGAGCTGGCGGGGACGTTGGTTGGGAGGAATGGCTGGTGCCGGGTCGGAGATGTACCTATAGCCACAAGTCAGTGGATACCGATCTTATAAGGATTATAACCTTTTGTAGCCCTGACCCATATTCTATGACAAGCTCAAAAGAGAAACCTTACAAGCGCTTGAGAGATTAAGTATGAATAGATTGCTAGCCGAAGAAGCCCAGGTCCAAGCGTAATGCTTGATGGGGTCTGTAGAAGAGATATTGCTGCATATGTGTCCAGTTTTGGGCCCCACACTACAAGAAGGATGTGGAAAAATTGGAGAGAATCCAGTGGAGAGCAACAAAAATGATTAGGGGACTGGAACACATGACTTATGAGGAGAGGCTGAGGGAACTGGGATTGTTCCAGACCTCTAATCATTTTTGTTGCCCTCCGCTGGACTCTTTCCAATTTTTCCACATCCTTCTTGTAGTGTGGGGCCCAAATCTGGACACAGTACTCCAGATGAGGCCTCACCAGTGTCGAATAGAGGGGAACGATTACGTTCCTCGTTCTGCTGGCTATGCCCCTACTTATACATCCCAAAATGCCATTGGCCTTCTTGGCAACAAGGGCACACTGTTGACTCATATCCAGCTTCTCGTCCACTGTCACCCCTAGGTCCTTTTCCGCAGAACTGCTGCCTAGCCATTCGGTCCCTAGTCTGTAGCGGTGCATTGGATTCTTCCGTCCTAAGTGCAGGTCCCTGCACTTATCCTTGTTGAACCTCATCAGATTTCTTTTGGCCCAATCCTCCAATTTATCTAGGTCCCTCTGTATCCTATCCCTACTTGCCACTGTATCTACCACTCCTCCTAGTTTAATGTCATCCGCAAATTTGCTGAGAGTGCAAACCACACCATCCTCCAGATCATTTATGAAGATATTGAACAAAACCGGCCCCAGGACCGACCCCTGGGGCACTCCACTTGACACCGGCTGCCAACTAGACATGGAGCCATTGATCACTACCCATTGAACCCGACAATCTAGCTAACTTTCTACCCACCTTATAGTGCATTCATCCAGCCCATACTTCTTTAACTTGCTGACAAGAATACTGTGGGAGATCGTGTCAAAAGCTTTGCTAAAGACAAGAAACAATACATCGACTGCTTTCCCTTCATCCACAGAACCAGTAATCTCATCATAGAAGGTGATTAGATTAGTCAGGCATGACCTTCCTTTGGTGAATCCATGCTGACTGTTCCTGATCACTTTCCTCTCGTGTAAGTGCTTCAGGATTGATTCCTTGAGGACCTGCTCCATGATTTTTCTGAGGACTGAGGTGAGGCTGACTGGCCTGTAGTTCCCAGGATCCTTTTTCTTCCCTTTTTTTAAAGATGGGCACTACATTAGCCTTTTTCCAGTCGTCCGGGACTTCCCCCGATCACCATGAGTTTTCAAAGATAATGGCCAATGGCTCTGCAATCACAGCTGCCAACTCCTTTAGCACTCTTAGATGCAACGCATCCGGCCCCATGGACTTGTGCATGTCCAGCTTTTCTAAATAGTCCCTAACCACTTCTTTCTCCACAGAGGGCTGGCCATCTACTCCCCATGCTGTGTTGCCCAGCGCAGCAGTCTGGGAGCTGACCTTGTTCGTGAAGACAGAGGCAAAAAAAGCATTGAGTACATTAGCTTTTTCCACATCCTCTGTCACTAGGTTGGCTCCCTCATTCAGTAAGGGGCCCACACTTTCCTTGGCTTTCTTCTTGTTGCCAACATACCTGAAGAAACCCTTCTTGTTACTCTTAACATCTCTTGCTAGCTGCAGCTCCAGGTGCGATTTGGCCCTCTTGATTTCATTCCTACATGCCCGAGCAATATTTTTATACTCTTCCCTGGTCATTTGTCCAATCTTCCACTTCTTGTAAGCTTCTTTTTTATGTTTAAGATCCGCAAGGATTTCACTGTTAAGCCAAGCTGGTCGCCTGCCATATTTACTATTCTTTCGACACATCGGGATGGTTTGTCCCTGTAACCTCAATAGGGATTCTTTGAAATACAGCCAGCTCTCCTGGACTCCTTTCCCCCTCATGTTATTCCCCCAGGGGATCCTACCCATCAGTTCCCGAGGGAGTCAAAGTCTGCTTTCCTGAAGTCCAGGGTCCGTATTCTGCTGTTTACCTTTCTTCCCTGTGTCAGGATCCTGAACTTGACCAACTTGTGGTCACTGCCTCCCAGATTCCCATCCACTTTTGCTTCCCCTACTAATTCTTCCCGGTTTGTGAGCAGCAGGTCAAGAAAAGCTCCCCCCTAGTTGGCTCCTCCAGCACTTGCACCAGGACATTGTCCCCTACATTTTCCAAAAACTTCCTGGATTGTCTGTGCACCGCTGTAGTGCTCTCCCAGCAGATATCAGGATGATTAAAGTCACCCATGACAGGGCATGCGATCTAGTAGCTTCTGCGAGTTGCCGGAAGAAAGCCTCGTCCACCTCATCCCCCTGGATCATATTGAATGACAGAACTCTCTTTAAAAAGAAAAATGTTCTTTGATTGATTTATACAGGAAAATCCTGTTGAGGAGCGCCCTCTCTCTTATTCCAGGAGGATCAGTGGTAGCAGTACAGTGATTTGTTACAAACTATAAAAAGCAATGGGAAAGATTCATGGCTTTGCAGAATGTGGTCCAAGCCTGAACTGCTGGACTCAAAGAATTACATATAATTCAGCAAGTACCATATGTATGCTCAGTGTTTACATACACATGTTTAACATACTCTAAATAGCAGATTGCTTTCACTGTCCCTTGCTTTGCTTGCTCTCTATCTTTCCTCTACTGTGTGCATAAGATTTTCAATACAATAGCAGAGCAAAATTTTCTTAGGGCAGCATATACTTTGCTAACCTCTGCATGTAGATAGATGACCCACTGTACTAGTGTGGGTGCTTGGAACTCTTCAAAATCTGATTAAAAATACTACTCTGTAGCTTTGCCTTGTTTCATCATACCACAGCATTTCTTAGATTTATAAATTGGCTCATGGGATTAAGAAGTTTGTCTCTGCTAATATAAAATGATATAAAGCTGCTGGAATATATGGTCACATTTTAACTCAAAGAGCCTGTTGTTCTGAACCTGCTTGAGGTCTCTTTTTCAGAACCTTGCCTTGAACTGCAATGTAATTTTAACAGATTTTTCTTATGAAAGCTGCACAATTTATATAACGCAATTTATTGGTTTTCATGCCTGAAACTTTTTCCCTTCTGCATCTTTACTATTCCGAGTTTATTTCTCGGCTGCGTTGGCTTGATCTGCAATGTGAAAACGCGGAAGTTTTAAGAAAAATATTATTACTTTTAGTTTGGTTTGAAACCAAAGTACAGTAATAGGTACAATAATAGCTGCCTAATCCTCAGCTCAGCCATGAGCTCTGTTCAGAATCTGCTAGTCTTTAATGGGCTGCGTGCTGACGTAAGAGTCCTCCTGAACGGAGCAGCTTGTAGGGTCAGGGTCTAAATGACTTCAGTAGAAAAGATGCCTAGAGTTTATTAAAGGGGAACAATATGGAAAAAGTAGTTAATTCACCTTTAATATATACAGTAGGTCTGATTTCCATTGAAATCACATGAGCTATGGCCGCAGGAAGGAGACCTACAGATTTTTGTCATCTCTCTTGCAGTAGTGAGAGGAAAACATCCAAAGTATTAAGCTGTCCTGCCTAGTAGGTGATAGTATGTTTTTACAAAACCAGGGTGGTATTTTCATCTTCCATAGTATTTTCAAGTAAATGAAATACTCTGTTGACATACTGTATATTATTACTTTACTGTCCCCTGCACTAAGCAGAGTTCTCCAAAGAAGCTAGAAATGGCATATAAACGGTTAAAAAAATGTACACTAAAATCTGCAGCTGTGTTAAGTGCGTGGAGCAGCTGGCATGCCTATTTTTCATGTATGTTTTTGTTAACGGTTATATGAAGCTTTATAGTGGGTTCCTTACTGCAAAGAAAGAATTGAAATATTGTTCATATCTGATACTGCGTATGTGGATTTTTTTTTAGTAGGTTAAAAACATGGGTTTCCTGGAAATGCTACAATGGTGGCACGTTACAACCATTTTATTCCCAATATACAAAGATCATAAAAGATGTGAATCTTGGATTTGAGCCTAAGGTCATACTGTATCTTTCCATATTCAATCACTCATAACATCAACTAAATTATGTATTTGCGGGGCAGCATTCTGAGATGAGCTCACTCATTCTGGTTGGTCAATGTGTGGTTTAATTATACAGTCATTGGAGAATGCAGCCCCGCAGCTTCTCCCCCACCATGCTATGGTCCCAATTCTGCCCCTGCTTCCATGAGAGTTGTGCCTGTGTGACTGAGGCCAGAACTGAGTTCTGTGTGTGGAGTAGAACCTACTTATATGGGAAAATCCTTCCCTACGTGCACTTATACTACAGAACTGTTTCCCTGTGATAGCCCTAAGACTGCGCTGGCTCTCCTGTGCTCCACTCTGTGAGGTGCATTGGCTGGTAGATCCATGTAGAATCCTTGCTTCACCCTCCAGGCACAGCATCACACAAGGTGCCCTCATGGAGTAATTAGAGCATGTGTGTGTGTTTGTGTGTGCACGCACACTTGAGAGGACTGCCCCAAATCCAGCTCACCAACCAGGGTTAGGATACAGGACTCCTTCGGTGGTTATAGCCAGGAATAGTGGCCTCTGCCCATCCACATAACTTGCACTAGGTGTTGGGGCACTGGATCAACCTAAGTCCCTGCCCCTACCGCTCTTCCCAGTGCTAGCCTGTTTGGGCCAGCCTGGAGTCATCCTTCACTGGTAGAGGGTTTAGAGACCACCTCCACATGGTCCCCTTTCTTTTCACTAGTATGTCTAGTGATTCTTGGGTTATGCTCAAGGCATTCTGAATTGATGACTTACCTGTTATTTATTATACGCACTCCATACCAAAGAGAGACCATCCAATGCTCGAGACACCCTGAGACACATCTAATAGACTGAAGAACAGAAGATTGTTAAAATTGACCAAAGGTAAAATTTTCAATAATGCCTAAATGACTTAGGAGCCTAAACCCCATTTTCAAAAGCTATTTAGGCCCTTGGGAGCCTACATCTCATTCCATATCAAAGGAATTTAGCCTTCTAAGTGACTAAGTCATGTCTGAAAATGGGAAAATTTTATGCCAAAGCAGCCGGACTTTTTCCCAACATACCCCCAGTCATGTGGTAACCAAATGGAGCTTCAACACTCTCATCACATCTTCCCACTAGACAGAAAGCCCCACTTTCTGCTCTCGGACAGTGCCCGTTCAAATAGATGGACTTTAGCCTCGTATCCAGAAGATCCCCAAACTAGGCTATGGGGTACGGGGTGGTGGCAGAGCATTCTGTTCAGCTTCACAAAATATGGAAGCTCTGACCCTCTTCTTAGACTCACGCACATACAATCTAAACTTCAGTACAAAAGGGATTGGCATGGCTTAGCTCTCACAGGAGTTTCTAAGTATATTGTAAAATTCTTTCCAGAAATAAAAAGAAAAGAGAGTCTGAACACCTTAAAATGTCAGCTGCCTCTATTAGCCTCCCAGTTAATAATGTAAGAACGTAACACTCTTCCCTGAGAGATGGCACTTCAGTTTTAGATTATGTCATGTGAGGGAACATCAGAGGAGAAACAAAACTGAGAACCCATTAAAGTAGCTTTTATATAGCCGTAAAATGATTAACACCCACACCAGTTGTTGCAGAGATTACGGCAGATGCTCGCTCCGTAAACCTTTGATATTAAGAAGTAAAAACACAGTTTTTGTCCATCGCTTTATGTCTGCCTGGACTTGCACAGGAAATCAAGGAAGAATTGTAAAACACCACCTTTACTGAGCAACATTTTGCTGTTAGCGGACTTGGCATATTCTACATGTGAATGAAGGTATGTCAAATGTAACAAGAACAAGATGTGATCTTATTGGGAAAGAATCCTTATAATATCATGTTACCCCCCTCCCTAAAATCCCAACGCCTATATAAAAACACAGGAACCTCAAATGCAGTCTCAAGGAATCCCTCTTCAGCCTAAACAGCAAAATATGTATGCCTCATCCATGCTGTGTCCTATACATACTGTATAACTACAGTATCAGAGATTAAAAGAAAGGACATGCTGTATTATGAACTACTGTCTTTATTTTTAGGATTAGGTAACTTTTCTCTCTCTCCTTCCCGCCTCTTCCCCCTCCTCCCCCCCCCCCCCCAGCTCTCTTTATATCCTAAGGGCAGATCCTTTCTCTTGGGTCAGGAATGTAATAAGGCAGGTTTTGCTCTCTCCAGGATATTGTGTCTGTCTCACTGTGCTTAAATTGCCACAGAGAGCTCTTCAGAGCAAAATACAGTATTTTCTTTGTACATGGGCCAACGATTGACGTATCCTTGGGGACTTCTCTGTCTTTAGCATTTAAACATACAAGCTGGATATGTTTAACCTATTGATGGGCAACAAAGACAACTGCAGAATTGACTGATAGAGAACAGAAGAAAATGCTTTAAATTTTGGAGCAGAATCGCCCCCACACAGATTAGCAAATAGGGAACATTTTTAACTTACAAAATTGAGAATGCTTTTTGTTATTACAGGAAAGTGAAGAAAAATAATCAGATCTATGTTAACAGCAGAAACACAGGCAAGAAGAAAACAGCCCTGCTGGGATGTGTCTTTTACATTATTATATAACATGTTCCTGTTTAATAACAAGAGTTTGCATGTCGATAACAACACTACTCAAGACCCATTTCTACTGTGGCAACAATTACAAATCCTCCAGTTCACGATGGCTCAGGAGAATGGGCGTTGGGAATAATTGACTCTTAGTTTGTCTATTTAGAATGACCATCCCAAAATGCAAATGTACATTAAAATGCCTTGTATTTGACAGCTTCCTCCTCCCCTATCCAAGCCCTGTGTTCCTTGTTTCTTGTGGGGCCCTGATCAGCATTGTGGCCAATGGACTCCATTGTACTACAGGTGTTAAACAATAATAAAAGGCTGTGGTTGTCTTGTGCCATGGTAGAGGGCATTGAAGAGGGAAGCTGCCCAAGAAGAAGCTTGTGGAGGAATTCTGCCTTTCCGTCACTATGCCTCCGGAAGCATAAAGCAACCACTGAGACCCCCACACCTTGACAGACTGCTGCGTACTTTCCCATATGCACCTGGGATGAGCACTATTGTCTGATGGGATGTGGGGAGCTGTGTCCCTTATCCCTTCCAGTCCTTTTGGAGGGAGAATAGATTTGCATAGTATTTGTGCTTGGGGAGTGGGGGTGGGGCAAGAATTAGAACTATGCTTGCACCTGTGCAGAGGACAATGGGGGCAAACGGGAGGGAAGAAGAAGGCTTCTTTTACCCTCTTTCCTCCCTTGCACACCTTTGCCAGGCTGGGCACAATCTATCTCATAGTGCCTAGCCCAATGCATTTTACAAGCATAGGCACCACTCGAATGCAGCCACCACTGGGGACTGGATGGCAACCAACCAGTCCCCAGCATACTGCACAAGGGGGAAGGGGAACTTCACTGAGGTAAATCAGCTTTACTTAACGCTTGTGTAAAGCTTAGTGGTGTGACTAAAATAATCTTTTTTAATCTCTTTTAGTGCTAGATTAAAATATTGACAGGGCCTCTGTGGTTAAACTGAGACTGGGGCACTAACAGTGCCAGTGTATATTCTTCTCACATGACTGTGGCCACTTTCCTTCTCCCTCCTTCTTTGTTTCTCTTTGTTTAGTGGACTTTGCAGCACACACAGACCCTTCCTGATCTCCAGTGTGTTTCTTTCTACTGCTACTTTCTCCTCTGTTCCCTGTGAGTTCCCTGAGTCTTCCCCCTACTACTTTAACTTCTAACTGTTGCATCATCTCGTTCCCAGCCCTCTCTCTTCAATTCCTGCTTTCCATTGCTTTTCCTATCATCCAGCATTTCCTATTTCTACCTTCTCTCGTCATCTCCTGACCATTCAATTGTTTGAAGGGCATACCTGCTTGCTGTCCCTCCCACTCTCCATGTGCATCTGAATCCCCTTCCATTTAATTCTGTTGGCCTTCTTGATTGGTTATAACTCATCATTATTTCTCATTCCACTTGGGTTTCTAATTTGGATCTTTCTCCTCCCTCCACTCTTCACTGGTTGTTCTCTCCTCAAGGAACTAAGGTGGGAATCAGGAAGACTAACATTAATGACAGAGACTAATAAAACGTTGACATGGGCACCTGACTTTAAATTAACCAGAATTCCAGTTGAGCTGACTCTTTTTGTGTTGTTGTAGAGGGTTAACAGCCATGGGTGGGATTCATCCAAGTACTTAGATGCCTGTCTCCCATTGATTTCAAATGCCTAAATACCTATGTGTACTCTACCCTATGTGAACTTACTGTATAAACATCTATGCTGCTTAGTGTATGTATTACTGTGACATCACTTGCACAGATACCATATGGTGTTCAAGTCTATAGAGTGGTTTAAATGATACCTCCTGGTTTTCACATGCTGATAAGTTTCTGAAAGAGCCACCTTTTTGAATGAAGCTTTATGTAATTATTTGATTTTTTTTAAAATTAAGCGTACTGAGCAAATTGCTCCAGTAATTTTAAAATTCTGAGCACCTGGGAAATGTTTTTCACTCTAAAAAGAAAAAAAATTGCCATACTTTAGAACACCGCTAATCGGAACTTCTGGACAGGCATGTATCTAAGATCAGACTTTTAAATGTATGGCAATAGGCTGTATTTGGCTTTAAGAACTTAAAAGTGGCTTAAAAGCTTATGCCACCATAAGGACTTAAAGCAGCTTATGTGCTTCTTCCATCTTAATGACTAAAAATGGCTTAAGTGCTTATGCCACCTTAAGGACATGGGTCAAATACTTACTCATCTTTATATAGCAGTGAAGGAGATGTTGGCTTCTTGTTGCTGCTTACCTTGGCTGTTCAGGGCCTGACTGCTCCTCAGGCTTTCCAGTGTGATAGAAAAAGGACAGGGAGGATCCACACTTGCTTTCCAGGCAAGTGATGAAGAACTTCTACAATTGGTGGGAGACGGAGACCTCAATTTTAAGGAGTGCAGTGTCCCCTGCAGAACTGCTGCAAGGGTTGGAGAGGAAAGGGAGGGGCTAGATTTTACCGATGGGATCATTTATAAAAATTCTACCCTGGGTGCGGTTGTGGTAGCAAGGGCTGATCCCACATACACACAATTTTTGCCTCCCTCTGTGATTTCCGTTGTGGGGGGATCCCTGTGGTCTGGTAGGCCCATCTCTACATCCTGGCTCCTTTTCAGAGCTGTCTTCCATCTATGTGGTTCGTTCCATCTCTCACCAGTTGTCAGGGAGGAGGCCTGCCATCCTGTAAAGAGATGTTATGGAGGAGCAGCCACTCTGATGTCATCTCCTCGTTGCTTGACTGCCTAATATGGCAGCGGGGAGTAGTGATGAGTCATGGACTCAACCTCTGAGGAGGAAACAAGAATGGGCACTTGCGTAAGTGCTGCATGGTCACATCTCTAGAAGGGCAATGCCCTTTTTGAATCCACTTAGCCATCTAAGGAAGTTACCTACCCTCTCTGTGCCTCAGTTCCCCATCTGTGACACGGGGATACTAATACTTCCTTACCTCACAGGGGTGTTGTGAGGCTAAGCATATTAAAGATTGTGGGCTGCTCAGCTATTTCGGTACTGGTAGCTAGTACCTTAGATAAACAGATTTGATAGCTAGATATCAGTGCAGGGGTTCATATCGCAGATGCCCCTTGTATATTTGATAGTTGAAGCAATTTAATTGCACATGGACTTAAGGCCAAATCTTCATCCCTTGTGCAAAGTAAAGGGGCTTCATCCCTTGTGCAAGTAAAGGGGCTTTACATGGAGCACCTACAGGTTGGGGGCAATTAATTCCTTTACAACCCAGGCACACAGCTATTCTGCTCTATTAATTGGTGACTCCAGTTTGTATTGTTGGCCTCAAATCTGCGTTACAGACGCCCCTTACACTAAGACTTGGAAAGTTGGCTCTGTGCAATTTGTGAACTCTCAACCTGCCCCTCCGTGCAGCTGCAGAGTATACCATGGTTAGAGGCTGTTCCACTGCACCGGCTCACCGTGGCTTACCCTCCGTCTCATGCCGAGTAACCGCAGCAGTTTTGTGTCTTTTCCAGCCTTGTGGACCTGTGCACTTGGCGTAGGAAGATTGCCCGATAAAGTGGCCTAACTGTCTGTACTGCTTTTAAATCCATGCATTTAGTGGGGACTGTTAGCTTTCACTTTTTCTTTCCAAGTGCTGGGGAAAAAATTGGCAAAAGCTTAGTTAGTGCAAAATTTAAGTTACATGGTTTGTTTGTTTTTTTTAAAAAACTTACTGGAAATGCTAATGTTATATTTTCCACAGCACCATTAACTTAGCCACATTGCATGCAAGTAATGCCTTTTATTTCTGGTTTTCTTGTTAAATATATTGCATAAGGTATTCAAGTGTATGAAATAAACTTAGATTTTTCTTCACACTGTTCTGTTTTATCCTCCAAACCATACTTTATTAGCCAATGCATCCTAAATTAGATCTATCTATTCCTTCTCTGTGGTTCCTGAATCATCCTTCCAGTGTCACAGGATAGTCTCTCTTGCTACTCTTTGGCCTTTGTTTATATATGAATGACTAATAGGCACCAAGTAGTCAGTCAGGATATCCCTATGTGCTCCCTTTCTATAGAAAACACACCGAAGGGGGAAATTAAACAAAAAAATCTTTTGGAAGTTCCTACCTCAAATGTAGCCGTGCATTTTCTGCTGTGGTGCAAAGCAGCAAGTGCGGCTTATGAATCCTGCATTGCCTCCACATTTTAGGCTATCTTTTATGCTTTTATTTATTGCCGGTCGGACGTGATCACAGGCTACTTTGGCTTCTAGGGCAACTCCAAATCATGCCTGCGGTCTCTCATCCTTTTGAGCATTCCAGTAGAGAGGATGGGCCAGATTCAGCCGTGATTTTAGTGGAGTTGCAAATTGTTACCCTGCATTGTGTGTTGCCCTATATCTCTCCCTCTGTGTCACAGTATTTTTGCAGAAATGTTATATGCTCAGCATAGCAGCACCCTTTAAACCAAAGAAAATGGGCTAGAACTAATTTAACTCTGTTGATTAACATTCAATTGGCATGAAGGTGAACAGCATTCTATTAATGGGCCTTATTTTTTGAAGGGAGGTTCTATCATGCTTGTGTGAGAGGGACATTGTGTGGAATGCTCTATTCTTAAGAAAGCTTCAGTTTTCAGATGAGAAGCTTTTAATAATATAGAGTCTGTTCCAGCAGAGCCTTATGTGAGTAATCCTTACTATGGGGAGTAGACTTATTGGCTTGCACGAGCCTGTTGGCCTTAGTAAGGATTAATAACATGAGTAAGACTTAAAAGATCGGGCCTATAACAGACAAAAATTAAAAGAACAGTCTTTTCACACCCATAAGACACTAGGACTACTGCATTAAAATTCAATTTCACCAGGAAAAAAAAATCCTTCTGATCTAGTCCCTGGAATGTGACATTTCATGGGTGTAATAAGGTTACAAACAGATTATAAATTGAAACCCCATAAATCCTTATTGTACTGTACCAAAGCTTCTGCTTTGCATAATACTCTTATGCCAGAGCGTAAAGCTAAAAACTATTCATTTGTTCTCATAGTGGTGACCAAGGAATCAAAAACGCCATGCAAAATCCAAAGGTAATTATCAGAGTGAAAGAACCTGAATAGTGAAGTTCACAAACTAATGAACATTTTACGTAGCAGTTGTCTGCAAGATCATTAATTCTATTTGTAGTGTGTTTTTCAATGTGTGAGTCACACACATACATGTATATGTTGCTGAATAATAATTAAAAGCCCAATAAAAATCGATAGACATTTTATTTAATTCTGCCTGTCTCTCTCTATTATCAGTGAGCTGCTTCCAGAGTGAGGTACACTTCAGTCTGAGTAATAGTATCAGAATCTGACACAAAGTGATGAAGGCCATCAATCTTATTGGCTAAGTGTTTTGTTGTGTTCTGCAACTGTGTACGTTTTATTATGGGGGCTTAGCACATTATATTCTCTTTACCCAGTTCATCCATCTCCTCTTCCTCCTCCACCAATGCCCAGCTTCCATTCCAGTGTCTTTACACCTCTCCCTGGCAACTTTCCACCCCTTCCTCCCAGAGAAGCTCATTCAAGAGTAAAATAAATGAAGCAGATTAGTACTTGATTTTATCAGCCAGTTTCTTCTAGGCCTTTCCTGAAAATGGAGGATTTCAATGAGAACAAGGGGCTTTGCAGACCAGCTTAGAGAGGACATTCAATTCATTGAGATAACATGGACGAAAGTAAAGATGACTGTGGGAAGAGTGGAGAGGATTGGAAAGGAGTGATAGGATAAGAGAGACTGGCAGATAAATAGGGAAGAGCAGAGTTATACAATGCTCTGAAGGCAATCACAAGACACTTGATGTTGTGGAGAAGGGGGGAGCCAGTGGAGGGATGTTAAGAGGGGAATGACAGTCAAATCACTAGGAAGGTGGTTTTAGTGGCTGCATTTTGCATGGATTGGTGGGATGGAGTGAATTTTAGGGAGGACAGTGAGAACTGGTTACATTAATGAGGATGGGAGGTTACGAGGGCCTGGGTGAGAATCTTAGTTGTATGGCCGAAGAGGAAAAAGTAAGATTTTATAATTTCTGGGTAGGCAAAACTAACAAGTTTTGCACACTGCCTGACTGTGTAGGTAAAATGATGCTGTTGTAGTTGAAACAAGAAAAAAATTAACTGCCAGTCCCTATTTAAATCAGATGGAATGCAATTTGTGTAACATTTACCAGTTGTTGTTTGTATCCCATGTAGCTTTATCCAGCTCATGCACCATTTTATTTACTGGAAGAGTTGGCCAATAGTTATGAGTTTCGGCCAGTGAGTTTTGTACAGTCACTTTTTTTTCCTTTCAGGAAATAAGAGTGCACATAAACCTCTCTGTACTGTTCTGATTCGGTTTCAAAACACTGACCATCTGTACTTTTTTGGTGCAGGCTCATGTAATATGAATGGACGACAGAGATATGTATTTGAAACATAAACGTTGAAAGATTAAATGTTGTACATTGTCCAGCACATCTGTTTTGTTCAGATGCTGTGTGCACCATCATAACTTTTAAGAAATGGCAATAAAGCTTAGAAAACAGAAAAAGAACGGTCCTCTTTTATAGGAAACCCACATCTGTTTGCCAAGGGGATACTGTATAATTGTGAACATAAGTGATTTTATTTGGTTTTCTGATCGTTTTCAGGACTTTAAAAAGATTAGGGTTATCTTTTTGTGCTCCAGTATGAACTACTGGCTTTGTGTATGTCTGACTCTTCTGTGAGCTACTTATGGAGCAGATACTGATTTCATCTCGGTACTAAGATCAAGTTGAAACTCTGGAAACAGTTTTTATATTTTTACCTTAACAGAAAGAATTGCATTTTCTGAGGCAGGAGGCCACCGAGTGGTAAAGCTGGGAAATGATGACTGTTTAGGAAGCCTGCAAAAACAATTGAGAAACTGTAATGACAAAGTATATGAAGGCTGGGACTTTCAAAGAAAGTTCAGTAGAGTTAGGCAACCAAATCCCATTGAAATTCATTCCATTAGGCCTCTTTGAAACTCCCAGTCTAGGGTGCTTTTTCTTAAAGGTGAGCAAAGAATTTGAACAATTAATCTTTTTCTAAATTTGATTTTATGTTGTGGATCCTGATTCAGGAGCCCATCCACGCACGTAATGAAAACGTAAGCATGTACTTAAATGTGTTACTTTACTGAGTGGAACAGCACAAGTTACCTTTTGGAAAGAGCAAAAGTCATAGAACCAAATTCTGCCTTTGGATACCTCACACATATCCCACTGATCATAATGACAGCTGCACAGGTGTTTTGGAGGGCCCTATATAAGTCTTAGCCTTTGAGACAAGCTATTTAACAAGGGACAAACTATATTACAAAAAGACAAAAGAAGTCTGGGTTGGCATGAACTCCAGTTAGATTAGGGTTTTTTTGGTTTTTTTTTTTTTTATCATTGCAGTGTGTAATGTTTTCCAGGAATACATGAAATAAATACACCCACTTTTAAGAAAATGCTGGAAATATGGAGGGAGTCGGAATCGGTGGTTTGAAATTCAATGAATCAGTTATATTGCCTTTTTTATTTGGAGGACATATTCCCTGAAAAAAAATGTATGAAAAACTTACATTAGCATAAAGTCAATAAGGGCCTGATTTTGCAACCCTTACTCATGTAGAGTAGCATGTAAATGAGACTTCATTGGGGTGAGTAAGTATTACTCAACATGAGTAAGGTAAATTGAGTCCTGAGTAAAATGTCAATAAACCCATGATCAACTTAATATCTTTGTATGCCGTGGGCCTGTTGAGGTCAGTGGAAAGCCTCTCGTCGACTTTAATGGGCTTTGCATGGGGCCTTTAATTTACTTAGATTGTAAACTCTTTGCAGCAGGGTCTGTCTTTTTGTTCTGTGTGTCTTTTTGTTCTGGGGTTCCTGGGCACTATCATAATATGAATATTTAATAAAAAAAAATAATGTCTTAAACAGAAGCCAGAGAGTCATACAGCTTAAGGCCAGAAGGAACCACCAGATCATCCAGGAGTTAAACTGTAATATTGTTTTGTACCTATGTAGCATATAAACAATGATCATATACACGGAGAGAAGAAGGAGTTTGTGTGCCGATGGCTGGATTGTTCCCGGGAGCAGAAGCCGTTCAAAGCCCAGTATATGTTGGTGGTACACATGAGGAGACACACAGGGGAAAAGCCACACAAATGCACTGTGAGTAAATAACTCTGAGTTCCAGGCTATCCCAGGGTGGACAGGATCACTTGGAGAGCACTATAGGACTGATTCTCCACTGCCTTGCCTTTTGCATAGCTGTTTTAGACCTGTTCAGAATGTTTGTGCAAACAGCACCACATCAGCATGGTAACATGATCTCTCCACTTTGTATGGCTGAGACTACAGAAGGTACAAGATAGGGCAGAATTAAACCCGGTTCGTCCACTAAACCATCTGATTAAAATAGCACATTGTTAAATAATGCAGAGGCATTTGCATGTGTGCTTAAAATCACTTTCCCACACTGAGGAGTATCTGGATCCTAGTGCTGACCCAAAAATATTAGTGACTGTGTAATGGATTTTAATGTTAAAACAAACATGAACATATTGTTACCATGCAGGTTTTCTTCTCTTATAATAGCTGTTTTACATGGTGCTGGAAATACTTTATTGTGGAATTGTGCCATATTTAAATGAAAGAAAAGAAACCCTCCATCACATAGGATTTGGAAAGCTTCTAGTCTTTGAGATGTCTGGTTTTTTTTATTGGTTTAATTTTTCTGCAAGTCCAAGTGTGTAGAATAATCCCTATGTGCATGTTGTCTCCAGTTTGAAGGTTGTACAAAGGCCTACTCCAGACTAGAAAACTTGAAAACCCACTTGAGATCTCACACTGGAGAGAAACCATATGTGTGTGAGCATGAGGGCTGCAACAAAGCATTCTCTAATGCCTCCGATCGGGCCAAGCACCAAAACAGGACTCATTCCAATGAGGTAAGCAAGCACGCAGGCAGTGAAAGGGCCCTGGCTGCCCACAGACATACTGCTGTCAAAAGAATGTATTGTGGAATGCAGACACAAAAATCCTCAAGAAACATGAAATAGGTAAGTTAACAACAATAAATCATTTTAACAGCATGGTGATCTAAAGAGGCTCCTTGTCATTTTATCAAGAATCAAAGAGGGGGACTGACTGGGTGATTTTATGGAGACTTTGTGTGGTAACCAGTGAAAGGGCTGTAATCCAGTAATAATTTTCTCGCTCCCTGAAGTGGAGGGGACACTCAGCTCCCAAGGAGAGTTTTAAGCCTCCAATTGTTGTTCTATAGTGACATCTGCTGGCTAGTCAGGAACATCGTCATCTCTGCCAGGAGTTTATTTGGAGTCCGAACCTATACATTGCCGAGCACCCTTGACTACCCACAAAGTGAATGGGAGCTAAGGAGGGTTTAGCATCTTGCTAGAGCTGCAGCAGGATTGGGATTTAGCTTCTTCAGCTGCTGTTGGTAAATATGGAAGAATCTCGAGGGGACATGGCTTGTCCAAACTTCTGAGTTCTTCTCCCTACCCCTCTGTTCCACGTTTCGTTCTCTCTTTCCCTTTCAACTAGATTCTTCCCTAAACCTCATTCTTCCCTTCTCCTCAGTCTGCTCCCCGCTAGGCCTTATAGAGAAATTAGCATCCTGGCTGATTGCATGGCCTGGAACCTGTGGTTCCTCTTCTCTCACAATCTCCCTCCATTTCCAAAACAAGTTCATCTTTCTTTGGTGATTTCCCACCACATCCATCACAGCAAGTCACTAGGGCTGGCATTCTCTTCAAATTTTGCAGTCTCTGTAACATCTGTGGGTCACAGATGACCCAGACAGCATTGCACAGCTCCATATTCAGGATAAACCTGGATGCATGTGTTCTGAAAACTTCTAGACTTGCTGATACATGTTGGTGGATTTTGTAAATTACTACAAAAAGCAAAGGGTAGGAGATTTACCTAAACCTGTCCAATACCTGATCTAAACTTTGGGTTGGTTCATACTTTGTTGGAATCAATTTGTCCATCGATATAAGGCACAAACAAGGTGGGGTTTTGATCTGGATGCTTTGCTCTGCTTTTTAAGCTCTAGGTTTCACATTCAACAGTGAATCACTAAATTTAGTTGTCATAATTGATAGAACATCACTTTCTTGCATTGGTGACCAGGCAACTACAAAAGCGAGCAAACAAATAAACCCCAAATCTTACCAGAAATGTATTTCACAATGAAGTGCACTGATGCTATAGAACCAGACTCTCAGCTGGGTTTAAAGATTGACTTCACTGGATTTAAAGAAGAGCTGATAAATTTATGACCTCGAATAATAGTTATAGTTATGCTGGATCAGAATGATGGTGGTCATCAAATCCCATGCTTAGGCATTTAAACTGATGGCCTGTAGGGGGTGATGTATGAATTCCCCCCTCAGTAATTGGTCCAGTGCATCATAGAAGGATTTTGCTTTTCTCTGAACTTCAAGCATTAGGTACTGGACCACCCGGAGGCAGGATGCAGAATTAGATAAACCAGTGATCTGCTCCAATACGGTAAATCCCATGGAGTCGATCTTCAGCTGGAGCTGAAGCTACATTGTTGTAGCTTTGTTGACTTCAATGGAGCTATGGCAATTTACTCCAGCTGAGGATCTGCCGATGTTCTTCCTTTGTTACATATGTAGCATAATGTGCATTGTGCTCCCTTCAAAACCAAGGAAGAGGAATAGATTTTATTAGGTGTGGTCAATGCTGAGACAGTTTCACAATGTCATCACTTTGTTAATGCATTCACTGTGGAAGGGTATAATTGTTACACTTACTGCGCTCAAAGGAACTCTTAGGAATCCTACAAGGAAACCAAATCTAACCTCAGCCTTTCTTCCCACCTGATCTGGCAGAAACCATATGTTTGCAAGATACCAGGCTGCACAAAGCGCTACACAGACCCCAGTTCTCTCCGGAAACACGTGAAGACTGTGCATGGCCCTGAGGCACACGTTACCAAGAAGCAGCGTGGAGATATTCATCCCAGGCCTCCACCACCAAGAGACCCAGGCAGTCATTCTCAATCCAGATCACCAGGCCAGCAGACTCAGGGTGCAACTGGCGAGCAAAAGGACCTCAGCAACACTACCTCAAAGCGGGAAGAATGCCTCCAAGTGAAAGCTGTCAAGTCAGAAAAACCAATGGTATGCAACATACTGTGCTTCTTTGTTTCTTCCTCTCTATTATCATTATTTGTTAATAAACTCCAGTGCACTACTTGGTTTTTTACAAAATCACGTATTTTAAATGGTTTTAAAAACAGTAACAAACAGCACTTTAAAGTCGCCTGATTTTCAGAAAATGCTAAGCACTGAAAATCTGACTCCTTTAAGGTCTCTCAAGTTCAGCACCCTAAAACTGAGGCACCTAAAATCACTAGTCACTCTTGAAGATGCAGGCCATAGTCTTTAATTATGTGATTGCATATTCTATCTGAAAGCATGAAACATTTTTTCTCTACAATCTTAGGTATACATTTATCTAAGATATTTGATTATGAATCCACAGGTAATACCAAATATATGCGTGCAAGGGGGCAGAGCCAAAGTTGTGTGTTCAAACTGAACTTTCACATTTTCTCGGTGTTTAATTGTGAATTCTTCATTTTGCTTTCATATAGGTTTGTGTGATTAATTTCCTGTAGTATTTTAATCCTTTAATTAAAAAGTCCCCAAGTCTATAAGAAGTAGGCACTGTTTCGCGAGACCAGTTGACACCTACCAACTAATAAACCAGAACACTTGGGCTCAGCATCTCAAAGCTATCAATGGGAATTAGGCATTTAAATACCTTTGAGGATCTGGTCCTTGTAGGCCAGTGTTTGTTAGCATTGCAGGCTAAGTATAGTACACTTTTCCATGCTTCTGTGTATATATACACCCTTAGAATTAAGAAGTCCTTAAGGCAGCATGAGCATCTCCTGCCCAGCCATCCAAATTATGCCAATTTATGCTAGCAGAGGATCTGGCCCAAAGTCTACATTTAACCAGTTACACATGATGCAGGTAAATAATTACTATGTAAACAGTGACCATGATTTTCAGTAATGCTGAGCACTCAAAAATCTACAGAAGTCAGTGGGAGCTTTGGAGATTCCTCACCCTTGAAAATCAGGATAGTATGTGTAAAAGACTAGCCAGTACTACAGAAATACAACATATGTTTATAGTTTAGGGGCCATTGCTGCTTCTTTTGAAGTCAACAGGAAGTTTGTGATTAACTTCAATGGAAGCAGGATCATTTTCTTAAGAACCTGTTCTGCAGGCTCTTAGTACCAAGCATACAGCTTACTGGCAGTCTCTGGGAATGGTGAGTAGTCCTAAGCACTACTCTCTATCACAGGGGTTTGCAGGACCACTGCCTTAATTAATGTTTGTTCAATGCTTTGTAGGTTTAAAGTGACCTATGATGAATGCTAAGCATCATCTTCATGATGAATATATTTGTAAGTCTGTATGTGTGGAGAAAAACGTTAACAGATTTAGATTCCTGATGTATAGTATTGGTGTCTTATTAACTGATACTCTACAGAATTCACTATAAAAGCCAATTGCCTATAGATGCAATATTATGGGCATACTTAAAATGTCTCGATAGTTAAGGTTCCACCAGGATTTTCCTTTAATGGGACCTTTGGAATATTATATGATTTTTAACTTTCCTTCCCTTTACATGTTAACTAATGATGGGGAATTATTTTCTTGGCTTATGGGAGGAGAGATGAATCAATAATAAATGCCAACATCTATTTCCCAGACCTTCATTGTGATCTGCGCAGACTGACTGTTGCACAGAAAAATCAAGGGGCTCCACAAGGATACAGCAGTTTGCTTGTGTAGATTACAGTGCAGGATCATGGTCTTACTGATCGGGCTTGTCTACATGAACAATGAGACTGTGGCAAGCCGGGGTGTGAATCGTCCCCTCACTAGTCTGATGTGGACTAGCTGTCCATGAGCATTCTTCTGGGTGCACATTGACAGTTCATTAATGTGCTTTGGGATAGTCCCATTTCAAAGAGGATTGGGTCAAAGTGCTCTCACAGATTGCTAGTGCATATCAGAGGGATGCATGTGGGCAGCATGTGGGCAGTTACACTGCAGCAGGCTAGTGTGGGGTAGATTCACGCCTACCGCTTCCCATGGTCTAATTGTTTGTGTAGACGAGCTCTGTGGCTCTAGTTTTCAAACCAGATCTTCTTATCTGAAGAACAACATGGCCCCATAGTTATCTGCCCCCACTATTTTGTGTCCATGGTTTATTCCTGCTTTCCCCTCACAATTCATTATCTATTTTTGAAAAGCACAGTTTAAGAGCTAGGTATTTATTATTAATTATTATTATTATTGTTGTTCACTGCAATCACAGGATTGGATCAGCCAAAATGGAGGTGTGGTTTGATAGATGTAAGCCCTCCAAGTTCAGGAGCTATTAAATATTGATACACATTTTTCAAACAAAAAAATGGTTTCATCAAAAGTTGCCTTTTTTCCAAACTGAAAATTTTCACAGATTTTTTTTTATTTTCCATTTTTGAACTAAATAGAAAAACAAGAAATTTTGCTTTTTTTCTGGTTTTTAGTTTATTGCTTATCTGTTTTCCCTGCCCCCTTCCAAAGGCAAAATAGAAAAAATAAAAAGTGGGAGGAAATGGGGAAACAAGATCAAAAGAGTGAGGAACAAAACAGAAAAAAAATGGAAAATAAAAACTGCAATAAAAATGAGTGTGAAAAAATTCAAATAAAGGAAAAGGTGTTGGGGCGGGGGACGAGGGGTTGAGTTTTTTAAACCAGTGGAACAAAAATAATTTTGTAATTTTGAGTAAATGTTTTGGTGTTTTCATTTTTTACTAGATCTATTAAATAATGAAATATTTTCTCTAAGTAACTATGTCTAGTGCACCCTTCTCTCAAGGGGGATAGAACTAGATAAAGAAGTTAACTCATTCTCTGCCATATCTGGATTCACAATATCTTCACGCCCATCCATTGGGGAATAAAAAGCTACTCACATAATCCTAACTCTGCTTAGTAGCTTCAGTACCTACCAGGGTAGGAGTTACTCCATGACTAAGGTTACCACTTCAAACCCTAATTAGGTAATAGTTTTCAGTTAATAATAATCCAAGGGTGCAGTGTAACTCCCAATGTAGTCAAAAGACAGTCATTTGTTGACATAAGTAGTTATTACATTATGCTCTGAGGGCCCAAGCCATTCCTGCCACTTTTACTTAGGTGAGAAGTCCATTGCTGTTAATGAAACTAGTTGAGTAAGAGGCACTAACATGAGTAAAGCTTTGCAGGATTGGGCCTTAAAACAAGTTAGTTTTTTATGAATGGTATTGAATATTTCCCACTGTAAATCAGCTCTACAAATAGGTGATTAAAATGTAATTTAGTTGGCCTTCTTTTCTTGGTTTTCATTGCTATATGAGTTAAGACATGTCCTTTGTTTTTCTACTAATCCAATGTTTCTTCTGTCTAATGCGCTTAAATGTCTTGTTCTAACTTCCTAAGGACAGTGGGTAATAAGGTGAGGGGATTTAAACTTCTCTGGCTTTTTTCATTGCAACATTTTTTCTTTTTTTAGTCTTTTGCTTCTTGTCAAATCATTCTTTTATTTAGTAAGAAGCATTCCATCAGACACATTCCCAAAGATGTGTAATGTACATTTTCCAAAACACTTGGCATGTGAAATAGCTAGATCACATCGGTGAAATAGTTTCAGGTGTATTTGATTGTATATATCATATTTATGTATATACATATCTATAGAGATACGTTCCCATGATCATTTTCTCTACTTCTGACTCATTTTGACCAATTTTTGTGGCTACAAGAACAGGCTTCTGACCATTAGCATTCTTTATTGATTATTATTATTATTTATTAACTCTTGTACAATGGGTACAAGCTCACTGCTCCCAGATAACATTTATTCTTTAGTGCCCTCACCAGATCTGCAGTGACGGAGATTTGGAAGTGCACCACATTCCGAGTGGACTTATAAAATACAATCATTATCATTGACATTAGAAATAATTCAAATTATTATTACACTCAAGTATTCTGGCACAGGCCTATCTCTTTATTCACTTTCTTGTTAGAATTCAAAGACATCACTGATAACTACAAAATTCTAGTGAGCCGTCCTAGACAAGAGTTTGCACAAAGATCAGGTGGTGACTGAAAATGCAAAAGCCTAAAAGTAAAATAATAAAATAGATACGTGTTTATGAGACTGTTCTTGGAAGCAAAATGATTTTGCATGTCATACAGATTTGTGGTTGTAATAGCTAACTGGTGCATCCTATAATGAAGTATTACTCCTAAAGAATCCCTCTCTCTCTCTCGTTCTCTCCCTCTCCACCTCCCCTCCCCCCAATAATTTTCTCATTCTTGTAGGGAAGACGCTCTTGAGTACTTCAAAGACCCTGTATTTTATAGCCACAAGAATACCACTACAATAAAATAAACATTTCGGAACATTTGTCTTACCTGTTCGTTTAAAAGAGAAAATGGAGTTGTGGCAGGTCAATGCCCCTTGTAGATCACCTTGGGCTGTGATCGTGCCACAAGTCTCGGAGATCGCCAAGAAAGTGAAAGTTTTGATTCAGTAGATGACTATCTTCCCAGTGAGGATACATCTATACTGGATCTGAAGGTGTATTTTCCAGCCCAGTTTGATGTACCTGTGCAAGCTCTTATCAAGTTAGCATGCTAAAAATAGCAGTGTGGAAGCTGCAACAGGCTAGCTGCCCCAAGGGCAATTCCACATGAAACATGTGTACACACTTGAGGCGGTTAGCCTGTCCCGGTACACTCAGCACTGCAACGGTGCTTCTATTTTTAGCCTGCTGCCTGAATCAGAGCTAGCACAGGTATATCTACTGGAGCTGGAAATTACACATCCAGCTCCAGTGCAGACATAGTACTGAAAAGGTGTTACACTTGAGTGTGCTGCTGGAGTCTTCCATATGATCTTTTGTTCTTGTCATTAATGCAAAGAGAACTTGTAATGAGCAAATACGTTGTTTTATTCTAACGTCATGTCCATCCAACACCGTTAAAACCAGAGTCTGCCCCCAGCTGAAGCGTGCCGAGCTCTGTCTGCTTTCAGAGTCCTGCACTGCAGTGTGACAGAGGACTTGACTTTAGAACAACAGCATCCATTTTACACATATGGGACATAAAGCTGAGGTCCTTACTACCTGTGGCCAGTCAGAAATCGTGGTCCCAAGGGTGCTGAGATAAAGCTGATATTACGTTATATTTTTACATTGAAATTTGTTCATTTCTCATTATTATATGCCAAAGTTTAAACCCTCAAAGTGCTTGTAGCAGTGCTTCTGTACTTCTTGAATATTATCAAACACTTCAAATTCTTTGCCTGTATACTTTTTTTAAAAAGCCCAATGTTGTTGGGTTGTTGTGTTTTTTTGCAGACCTAGTACTATAAATTGGCCCGGTGTCTTGGTCAAATTCCAGTTTGGGTAATTACTTTCAAATTATCTGAATGTGGTCTTGGTCCATGACTGGGGGGTCCTAGGCACCACAATAATACAAGTAATAGTAATAATAAAATTTATCCTGCAATTGGATACAGGACATATCTGAAACCTGTAAAGTGATTTAATTGATCTGGGATCTTTTCAGATGAATAGAGTAATACAGATGTAATGGATTCTCTGTTAGTAAAATGCTGAGATGAATTTTAACACTGGGGGTGGGGAGGGTGTTCTCAATAGTTTTCAGTGTGGTTAAAAGTCAAGTAGTTGGGTACCAGAAAGCCTTTAATCAAAGATCATTGTCATCTGTTTAAACTTAGCTTTTAGGTTCATTTGTTTTTCTTTGACTCAATATGAAATAATGTCTGTTTACGAGATACATTTGAAATCAATTCATTAGCATTCTTTGCCTAATCCTAATTATCATTCATTTCTTATTTCACTCCAACAGACATCTCAGCCAAGCCCTGGTGGTCAGTCTACATGCAGCAGCGAACAGTCCCCCATCAGCAACTATTCCCACCATGGGATCGAGCTTAATCTGACCAGTGGAGGTAGTGTAGGAGACCTCAGTGTCATTGATGAAACCCCAATCATGGACTCTACCATTTCCACCGCAACCACAGCACTTGGCTTACAGGCCAGGAGGAACATGACAGGGACCAAATGGATGGAGCAAGTCAAATTAGAAAGGTTGAAACAAGTTAATGGAGTGCTTCCAAGACTGAATCCCATTCCACCTTCAAAAGCCCCAACCTTGCCACCTCTCATAGGAAATGGTGAGATATGTATAACTGGATTAATCGTACTTTCATTCTTTAAATTCGTCCTCTTAGGGCTTGATGTTTCAGGACTTACACGGACTGTACAACTCATGAAATTCAGTGGGAGTTCTACTTACCTAGGAGCTGTAAGACACCCCTACATTTTTCAATACAGTATAAATATATTTTCCATTTAAATTAGAAATTGTACTATACTCATAGAAGTTGGTAATCCCACATTTTATATTCCTGGAAGTGAGTATTGCCAGTTCAATTAGTTACTAAAATCTAAAAAGCTTTTTGTAAGAGTATGTTTCCCTAGTCTGTGTCAATCAGCATAGCTCCATTTTAGTCAATGGAACTACATCAATGGATGACAACTGAGAATGTATTGGGGCTCACATTGAAATGATGTTCTTGAATCTGTGAGCCCCTATACAAGAGTGCTATTTAGCCCTACTTGTGATTAGAAAACGATCTTGACTTCCTAGAATCGTATGGGTATTTCCTTGAAATGCCTGTTACTTGTCTCAGACTCTGAGTGTTTTCTATAGTTGGTCCTGATTAATATTCATTTATCTGTGAATTTTACCGCCAGGTATCCAGTCAAGCAGCAGCTGCAGTTTAGGAGGATCCATGACTATTCTACCCAACAGAAATGAAATTTCAAGCATGGACATCACAGTGTTAAATATGCTGAACAGGAGGGACAGCAGCACCAGCACAATCAGTTCCGCCTACTTGAGTAGCCGTAGGTCCTCTGGAATTTCACCTTGCTTTTCCAGTCGGAGATCCAGTGATGCTTCCCAAGCTGAGGGAAGGCCTCAGAACATGAGCGTCGCCGACTCCTATGACCCCATCTCGACTGATGCCTCCAGGCGATCCAGTGAAGTGAGTCAGTGTGATGGCCTGCCAAGCCTACTCAGCCTCACCCCAGCCCAGCAATACAGGCTGAAAGCTAAATATGCAGCAGCTACTGGTGGACCCCCACCAACTCCACTGCCTAACATGGAGAGGATGAGCCTCAAAACAAGGATGGCACTGTTGGGTGATTGCAGGGAGTCTGGAGTATCTCCTCTGCCTCCAGTAAATGCTCCTCGTAGATGTAGTGATGGCGGGGCAAATAGTTATAACAGGAGGCACTTTCTGCCTCATGATGTGCTGGGAAATGGGACAAGGAGAGCCAGTGATCCAGTAAGAATGGTCTCTGACAACCTTTCTCTGCCTAGAGTCCAGCGATTCAACAGTCTTAATAGCTTTAACCCTCCTGTTTTGCCTCCATCTATGGAAAAGCGAAACTTTATTCTTCAGAACTATACCCGCTCTGATGGCGGCCTGTTCCGTAACGTCTACTCCCCATGTCCTCCGAGTATCAGTGAAAATGTCACCATGGAGGCCGCTACAATGGAAGCGGATGGTAGTCTGAATGATGAGGATCTCCTGCCAGACGATGTGGTTCAGTATTTGAATTCCCAGAACCAGGGCATGTATGACCACTTGCCAAACGATGTCCTGGACAATAACAAAGTACATCATGGGTCAGCGATAGGGAACAATAACTTTCACCAGGTCCCTTCACCAAACAGTCAACAGACCAGCTCTGAAGCAAACAAAAGCGATCTGCCAATCCAGTGGAATGAAGTAAGCTCAGGAAGTTCTGACTTGTCTCCTTCAAAAATGAAATGTGGTCCACGCTCGGCAGGCCAGCAAACTCGAGCTTTTGGACTATATAACAATATGATGGTCCAGCAGCAGAACCTGGAGAGAAATGGTATGGCCCTACAAAATGGCTATCAACATCTTGTGGAAAACAACAGCTCTTACAGTTTACATCAGAACATGATTAGCGGCAACACCACCACCAGTAACCCTTTCAACATGCAGGCAAATAAGGCGCAGCCATATGGTGAAAGCAGCACCAGACAACCAATGATTTCTGGGGCAATGGACAGTTCCTATGGCATAGTGATTCAAGGGCAGAAGTTGAGAAACAACAGCATGCTAATAAACAAGAGTCAACAAAACTTTGGCCATCCCATGGTGCCAGGTGAGCAGTCTGTCAGTGTAGCTAATGGGATGCAGAATAGAAATACGATAGAACCGGAATACCCACAAAATCAGCCAATAGGGGAAGGCATTCATTATCAGGGAGTCAATCAAGTCAATCAAATGATAGGGCAGGTTAGTCCTACCTCACAAATCAGCCTTTGTCAAGGGCCACAGAGTTGTCCACCAATGTCTCACAACATTGGAAACCAGCAATCAGGTTTGGTGGTGACAAAGAGTTACCAGCCATGTGCCAACTATGGAGGCAACAGACGGCAAAACATGCTGAGAAACAACCTGGCACAACAGCAAGGATTTATAAGCGATGCAAACCAGACATACAGGGTAAATGGCATTAAGATGGAGATGCAAGGTCAATCACAACAGTTCTGCTCTAATATGCAGAATTACTCTGGTCAGTTATATGACCAACACATGGGCTTTACTCAGCAAGCCATGAAAACAGGTTCTTTCTCTATTTTGGAAGCTAACTGCCTGCTGCAGGGGACTGGTACTGCAAACTCATCTGAGCTTCTTTCCCCAGGGGCTAACCAAGTGACAAGCACAGTTGACAGCATTGACAGCAACAGCCTAGAAGGTGTGCAGATTGATTTTGATGCTATCATAGATGATGGGGACCATGCCAGCCTAATTTCAGGAGCCCTGAGTCCGAGTATCATTCAGAATCTCTCACACAATTCTTCACGCCTCACCACTCCCCGAGCGTCTCTTACATTCCCAGCTATGCCTGTGAGCACAACAAACATGGCTATTGGGGACATGAGTTCTTTGTTGACCTCACTTGCAGAAGAAAGCAAGTTTCTTGCTGTTATGCAATAGACATGGGGAAAAAAACCCTTACGAGATAACAGATAAAAAGTGACTCATTTTTTAGTTGTGTATGTATTTTAGCAATCTCATCTCACCTAAATGGGATGTGTTTCAAGTATATTCCTTTTATGGAATAAGGACTCCGAAAACCCTAAAGTGTTCTAGGGAGAAACTGTCTTCCATTTCAGTTTTGAATCAGTATTGTTAGACCCACTCCTCTCTCTCTTTTTTTTTAAATGTCTGTATACTTTTTTCTTTTTTTATTGTAAACCAATGTAAACGTGTGAAGTGCATGTTTTGTTTTGTTTTTTAAAGGAAGGTCTAATGAAATGACTTTGCAATTTTCTTTTACTCAAAGGAAACACAGTCTTGTATGATTGTTGCCAATGTTTTTATTTATGTAGGCACAAAACAACCAGGCATGATATACAGAGTAGATACAGTGAGTAAAGAGAGCATCTGTGAATGCGTTGCTGTAAGGTGGACAACTGGTCTATGAACAAATCTGCTCATACTGTTCCCTGATCAAGTACCCATAACTGTGTGGCAAAAGATATCTGGGGCTTTAGCAAATAAGAAATGCAAAATCAACAAACTATTTTGTCCCGAATAAGTATGTGTGTATGTACACAAGCCCACATACACAGACCTTGCACTGCAACTGGTGAGCCGAAACTGTACCATTTCTATGACAACCCCCTTTTGGAGGGTTTAAAAAATCCCTTTGTGAACACAATTCACATATTTAGCAGAATTTGGTTTATACTTTTTCCAGACATTATTCGACAAGAGGAGAAGAAAAATAAATGGATGTCTGGTGATTTGGGTATTTTTTATACTCTTCATCAAATACAGCATTAATTTTTGTAATTGCAATAATTACACCTAGTTCTGCACTGTTGAAACTAGGGGAAGTTTTGCCATTTGCTTTAGTGAGTGAAGAAACAGGCTCTAAGGTCCAGATGCTCAAAGGTATTTGGGTGCCTAATTCCCATTGATTTTAATGAGAGTTAGGTGTCTAAATACCATTGAGGCTCTGGGCCTAAGTCCATAAGGTAGCCCAGTGTCGTTTTAATTCAGGTGGAGGTTTTAAAAATCAGCTACTCACTGTCCCCAGAACAATTGCTTTTTCACAGTTATTTAGTAAAAATCTTCACTATTCACTTGCGGCAGAGTACATATTTTTTATTAAACATGTAAACTCATACAGCACACTAACAACTTGAAAAGAACCATGAATCTATGGAAAAAAAAAAAAAGATCTTTACAGTCGCATTGACCCAATGGGCCTGATTGGTTCTTGGCGATCACAAGGGTGTTTAATATGTCCCCAAAGCGCTTTTTTTTTTTTTTTACTTTTAACATTTTAAAATCTAAACTTCCGATTTAAAAAATAGGCAAGGAAAGTGTCAGTAAAGAAATTATATCCTGGTAAGAAGAGTCTTAGCTAAAGCTAAAAACGCAAGAGAAGTCCTTGGCACCAGCTTCCGTCTCATTTTGATTCGCTTCACTGGCCCAAGTTCTGCTTTGTCACACCAGCACAAATCTAAACTAACACCATTGATTTCAGTGGAGTTATGTGAGGTTTACACTGCTGTAACTGAGTACAAAATTTGGCACATTTTGTAATTTAGGGCCTATTCTGCTCCCCCTAGCACAGCAAAGCTCTCATAGATGCAGGAGTGAGTCCTGAACTCTTGAGGGTAAAATTAACCGCTGTGCAGAAGACCTAGACAAGGTCTATCCCCTACATAAGTCTCATTGAAGTCCTATTTTGAATGCTTACTGGGATCTTAAGGTTTATGCCCTCCCTCTGTACACAAGTGAATTGCACCCACAAGTAGTAGATTTGTTGAGGAAGCATGTAGTTAAATGTTAGTCAGCATTGGAGCCCACTTTAAAGTCTAGCATAACATCGGGTGTGAGTTCCACAGACTTAAAGCTTGTGTTATTGTTGTTACTCAGCTGCATTCAGAGTAAAATAAAACCCAGCTGACTTAGATCTCTTGTGAATATGTGTGAACACAAGCTCTGTCAGTCCAGTATAATGGGCCACTCCACTAAAGTCCAAGGAAGAATTTCTAAATCAGTATGCAACGTAACAGGGAGCCAGTGTTGGAATAGTGTATACGCTCATTACAGTGTGTGGTACTATGTTCTAAGTAACTTACATTTGAGATGTTTTGCAAGGGAGAGCCAGAAAACAAGAAATGTAAATTCTCCAGAAAGAATAAGGCCCCTCAGCAGTAGCCCTACAGGCTTCCTAGCTCAGATCCTACCTTCCTTAGCGTTCCTCACAGCTGTAACAAGCATTATAGAGCCGGTGCTGGGCCTAAGCAGACTGAGCAATTGCTTAGGGCCATGAGCAGTTCATGGGGTGGGGGGGGCCTATATTCACTTTTTATCGTAAGAATGAGCCTGTTTTACTGTTGTGGGGAGGGACCCCAAAATATTCCTGCTTAGGGGCTAAAACTGGCTCTGCCTTCCATGGTCCTGGTCATTGGCTCTTCCTCCCTCTGCTAGCTCCCTCTCCCTCTGTTCCATGCTGGTTTCCTTCAAGCCATATTGCCTGCAATCCCCATGCAAACCATCACCCTCGTTGCTTCCCTGCCATTGGTGGGAATCAGTAACAAGGGACGCAGGTTGCACTGGGCTTCGAGGCAATATGGCTAGGGAAGGGAGCCAGCATGTCAAATCGTTTTTCTGTAGTGGATACACAATGTGAGTCAAGACTTGCTCTTCCATGGCTGGAGAACATCCCTCATTCTCAGAAGAATGGCCCTCTCTTTCCTAGTATTAAGCAGCTATAAACTGGCCAGTTCTTTAAGGGTTATCAGCAATCTTCTGTGACACTCAGACACAACAGAATTACACTGCGTACCATTAAATCACAATAGTTACTGCTCCAGGTGTTATCTTTTACTTAGGGGCTTAGAAGGTATCATGGTACCCTAATTAGAGCCCGTCCATCTCCTTGTTTGACACCCCACCTCCCCATAGCATGAGCAATCAGCTGAGACACTGAAACTAACAGTCCACTGGGTTAAAAAGAGGGTGTTGATTACAAAGCATTCTCCATGCTAGACTGCAGTTTCCTCTGGCCCTTTGATGGGCTTCAGGGCACATTGGGCGGCCTGTCTCCTTTCCCTGGGAAGTGAGGAGTAGCTGTTTAGTGCTGCTGGTCATGCTTTATATTTACTGGGGAGGTGGTTCCACTTAGAAGGGGTTGGTAAATCATGAATAGCTGTTAAAACCATGTTGCAGACATGAGTGGTATGTGTTATGGAAGCTCATAAGCGGAAGGTATTACTGCTGGTTACAATAATAATGATGCCTCGCTTGTATATAGCACTTTTCACAGTAGGTCTCAACACACTTTACAAATGATGTCAGTGTCATTATCCCCATTTTACAGAGGGGGGAAACTGAGACACAATGCTGAAGTGCTGAAGTGACTTGGCCAAGGTCATCCAGCAAGCCAGTGGCCAAAGCGGGAAACAGAACCAATGTCTGCCAAGTCCAATGTCCTATCCAATAGGCCATATTGCCATACTCATAAGCAACAAAAAGTGACTGATTATTAAAATATCCATTCATCATTTATAGACTATATATGGAACCTTAATATAAAGTGTGACTAGTGTTGGAGTCAATGGCTTGGGGAAATCTCTTTTGGAGCCAGCCTTTAAAAATTCGTGTTTAATTTTTGGTTATGAGATAATCCACTATTAATTAGCACATTTGACAACAAAGTAACAATGGGTTTCATAGATTTTTCCAGGAGAAGGGCCAATTAGCTAATGTAGTCTGATCTCCTGTATATCACAGGCTATTAATTTTCATCCAGTTACCCCTTGCTTGAGCCCAATAACGTGTGTTTGTGTTTGGCTAAAGCATAGCTGTCAGAAAGCACTGATTTGACAACCTCAAGAGTGGGAGGAGCCACCATTTCTTTTGTTCCACTGGTTAAGAACTCTCCTGTTAAAAAGTTGTGCCTAATTTGTCACCTTTTGGTCTCATTATGCCTTTCTCTGCTAGATTAAAGTATCCAGTAGTTTCTCCCCAAGCAGGTACTTACACACTGTATGCAGGTACTTACATGTCTTCTTTTTAATAAGCTGAATGTATTGAGCTCTTTAAATCTCTCACTGTGAGGCATTTTCTCCAGCCCTCAAATAATATTGTGGCTCTTTTCTGAACCCTCACCAATTTTTCAACCTCCTTTTTAAACCATGGGCACCAGAACTATATACAATAGCTTAGTATTGATCACATCAATGTCAAATACAGGGGGGGAAAAAAGCACACCTCCCCATTCCTACTCCTTTGCTTAAACAACCAAGAATCAGATTAGCCCTTTTTGCCACACCAGTTAGTATTTCAAGGGAAGTTGGCAACCAGACTCTGTGCCCTCACTCCCCAATTACTATAGTGGGGTAAATGTGTTTTTTAATGGCAGCCACTGTCATGCTAAAAATCCGTGTGTGCGTGTCTTCTCTCCAGCCTGACCTTCAATAGAGTTTTTTGGTCCCTTCAGCTTCCACCTTTGTTTGTCCTTAAGAGCACTGCTCTTGTTCGGCATGCATGATTTCCTTTTGCAAAAATGAAAGACCTGCTTGTGCCCTCCTGTGTGTTCAGTTGCATCCATCAGGTACAGTTGGATGTATGACAGGTACTTTTGGAGGTAGCGAAGGAGAAGTCCAGAATGGGTTTGATATCGAGCACTGTGGACTTGGCTATCCCAATAGCAATGTAGAATTATAATCTCCTTCTAGGCAAGCTTCTAAAATGGTACTTGCATTTAAGATTGGCTTTGTTTCTTTCATTTTTAAGACGACATGGGCAGAATAGTAGTTAGCCAGCCCATGTTAGACTATGGCTTGTCCTACTAAACAACAGTGTTTCAATGTATGTGCCTTATTTTGTGTTGATCCTGTAAAAGAGAGGGACCAAGAACTATTGCCAAATTTTAGCTATAAGGCTGTGCTTACCATTCAGCTAATAGCACATACCACTGTTAATAGCGTCTGAAATGTCTTGTAAACCTCTGGTATTCATGTGTTGTTGTTCTTGAATTGATAGAATGTCCTCTATTAAAAATTTACCATTGTCAATCCTGCAGATGTGTAAGATAAAAGTGTTCATTTTTCATTTTTTTTTTAGATTTTTATAAAACTTGTAATCTTTTTTTTTAATGTGTAAATACATTTACCTACAGTAGGAATAGTGTTCGGATGTAATAGGCCTTAGTGGTCTTCATTTGATAAACCTACAGTTATGATCTGATGTTTCCCGAACCTTAGATCGATCTGAAGGGTCTGTAGCACTGTGTACATATAAATTGTACTTCTGCTTTCAGAACCACTTAGCTCTTTTGTAACAAAGAAAAAATGTTTCTTACAATGTCAATAAAAACAAAACCTTTGTACTGAAGTTCTTAGCTTGCAGCTTTTTAAAAATGTCTTTGTGGTGGATGACAGGGAGGGAGCCATGTTTAAATACTTGCCATCTCTCTGCTTTCTGTTGATCTTCTTCCAGGTGTAATTTCTGATCATGTATCAGTTGGCAGGTTCTTCTGATGCATGTTTCCTTTTATGTTGGAATGATGGGCTGGGTTACTCCAAAGCACACTTCATGGCTAAAACTATTTTATCTACATTTTAAAATACTCACACAGGGATAAAATGTAGCATTCTTAATCGCCCTCTTGCACAATACAAGAAAAAGACTAGTTGATGAAATTGAAAATGCAACAAATGTAAAATGGCTAAAAGAAAATGCTTTTTGTGCATAGCACGTAAGCAATCTGTGGAACTCACCACCGCAAGACAGTATCAATAGCAGTCAAATAAGGATTAGCCATTTAGTAACTACATTAGAGAGGATAATAAAAATATTAATTTATGTAATGATAGTTCTTAGACGTCTCAGTCAGATCAAAGTGCTATACAAACATATAGGGCTACATTCTGACACCTTTTTGTTGAGTAGTACTTTATTCCACAAGTAGTCTTATTCAAGGGATAAACCAAGTGTGGGAGTGGAGGTTAGGAAGAGACAGGTTCCGTAAGTGTCAACTATGGATTTTTTTTTTTGCACCCGTCTCTGAAGCACCTGGTACTGACCACTGCATGGATCCATCTTGGCAATTCCTATGGTCTTGGCTGTTTATTTTTAACCCATACAGACATTGCAGAGTTAATTTCACAAATGGAATATAAGTTCTCCAGAAGAGTGGCCATCTCTTTGTTAGCTGTTTGTAATGTCGCCAAGCACAATGGGGCCCTTGTCTCTTGGCACTACGTCAATACCAATAATATATAACAACAACAGATGCTAATATCATCTGCTACTAAACATCTTGGGCCTAATTCTCCACTATCACATTAACGAAGGCTCCAGAATCATTCTTATGCCTGCTTTCTCTTTGAGCCCCTGATTCTTTCATTATTTAGCCACAGTAGAACAGCTTCAACATTGGGCTAGAGAGAGAGAATGATTCTGTAGCCCGGCAGTTAGCGAACTTGAGGACCCAGTCCCCCAGCTCCAAAGATGATTTTTAACTATTAACTAGGGCTGTTGATGAATCGCAGTTAACTCACACAATTAACTCAAAAAATGAATCGTGATTAATTGTTATTTTAATTGCACTGTTAAACAATAGAATTCCAATTGAAATTTATTAAATATTTTTTGATGTTTTTCTACATTTTCAAATATATTGACTTCAATTACAGTGCAAATGTTTGTAATAAAAATAAATATAAATTGAGCTCTGTACATTTTGTATTCTGTGTTGTAATTGAAATCAATATATTTGAAAATGTAGAAAACATCCAAAAATATTTAAATAAATGGTATTCTATTATTGTTTAACAGTGCAGTTAATTTTTTTAATCGCTTGACGGCCCTGCTATTAACCAAAGTGACTTCACCGCTTCAACAGGCGTGACTGATATTTCATAGCCCCATGGGTAAGGCACTCTCACCTGAAAGGTGGAAAATCCCAGTTCAGTACCTTCACTCCCTCAGATGGAGGGGGGACTTGAGCTGGTGAGTACCCTAACTATTGGGCTGAAAGTTATAAGAGACGTTTGACTCCTTCTGTGCCTGCTAAAACCGTGTAGGTGCCTAACACCAAGAGAGAATTTGCAGTTGAGACTCCCAAGTGGAGGGAGGCGCTTCCCTGCAGTCTGGACTTAGGCAGCTATCTCCAAGAGAGAAATGGGCTTAATGCACAACCCTCAGCTCAGCATCTCCCATTGGCTACCTTGGGTGAGGAACCATCTAGCCTGCTGGCTTTTGTGAATCCCATTCTGGGGGCACCTCTCTCACCCCATTCATTGTGCAGGGATCTTGAGATCCTAGTTCAGGCTTTGTTACTTTCTAGGTGCCCAAAAGTTAGGCAGGGTGGCATTCAGCATCACACCTAACTGCCTTTGTACATCCAGGCCACTGCCTCTTTCTGGATATTTTGTGCCAATCCAAATAAGATCTCAGGCAACAGCCATTCCAAAAAGAGAAGCCAACTGTTTTCTACTGTAGTTGATTCCCTCCTCCCACTCTTCCTCCTTGTGTGTCTCATTTGAACTAGTTCAGCAACAGCTGTCAGTGGATATCTGCAAAGCAAAGGGTATGGAGGAGGAGGGGGCTGCTAGTGGCATTTTGACAGGTGTATATGCTGGCGGGACTGCAGCAGCAGGGAGCTATGTGGTATGGGTTCCACAACGTCCAAAATGACCCCCAAGGCAGCTGCATTCCAAGGCTGGTGGGTCTAAAAGCCGCACATTAAGAACTACAGCAGCAATGTCAGGCCTGCACCTCATCCTTTTGGATAAACTTCGGGCTGCTGATGGTCTCTGGAATTCACTTTGCAAAGGATTCAGGCTACTGGCAGCCAGGGAAAGCAGGAAGTAACCATGTTCTAGGAACCCATTTCAAACCCGAGCAAGCACTAAGCCAATTAGTGTCTTAAATGACATACACTGGCACGATTGCTTTTCCCTTCCCTCAGTTAAGTATCTGGCTTTTCTCTAAGCCAGGCATTATGGGACCGAAGAAAGGACCCCAAAACTGTGACCCCCCCTCCCCCATGTAAATAGGCCCATTGCAACCAAGGTGACTACTCACAAAAGCAAGGGCTACACATGCAGATAAGAGTTGCAGGCCTAAAACTGGCAATTGCTACACTGCTCTGCTTCGCTGGCAGTGGAGTCCAACGCCACTGCTGAAGTGTGACTCAGCGAGGTGTTGAAATGAAGGAAGGTGGCCAGACTATTCAGTATCGCTTTACTTGCCAGCTGGCTGAAGAAAAGCATTAACATTTGCCAAGCCTGGGGAATGGTACCACAAAGTAGCCAAGTGAATGGGAAGGAAAGAAGAGAGCTGGCAGGTTTAAATATTAGGCTTCAAGGAAGTTTGGTGCTTTAAAGTCTCAGGGAATGAGAGCGTGTTGTAGTAGTAGAAGTTAGATATAGCTGGCAAAGAAGCTAACAGCAAGGAGAAAAAGAAAAGGATCTTGCCCGGTGTTGTTTTTAACTATTGCCAAAATACTGAGAGTGCTCTGAGCACAGCAGAAAGGAAGTCAGTCATGCTCCCTGTCCTGGAGAACGTATATTTCAAGAGCTTGACTGAGTCTCTAGCAGAGAAAGGGCAATGCAAAGCGGCACTTCCCTGGAAGGAACTGTGAAGGTCACATTGCTCCTGGGTGAGGGAGTAGTCTCCTACATCCCTGCTTCCAGGGATGTAGCAGGCTTTCACCTGCACATCCACATGTCTCCACTGGCTGCTACATGGTGAGATGAAACGTTAGCACCGCCCAGTCTCCGCTTCCTTGTGGGGTAGGGAAGCGTATCAAGCATTCAGAGGCCCAAAGGGACTTAGGCATTGCAAAGCCTAACTACCCCATGGAACCCACAAACTCTGAATTCGGTGCCTAAGAATGGGATCTGCAAAAACTACCAACTGCCTACACTAGCCAATAGCCACCCAACAAGGGGTGCAAGTCCTAAGCCCTACCCCTTGCAAGGAGTTAGGCTGGAGGGTGTTGCATAGCTCTACTTGCGAGAGACAGCTGGGAGCCCCCTCCTGGTAGCTCCTCTGTTTCTTTCAAGAACAGCAGCAGCAGACCCCTACTTCCATACAACATGGCAGCGGGAGAAAGGAAGCCTCCCTTATAACCTTTCCCCCAGGGGTCAAAGAATCCACCCCCGGACTACAGGAGGCGCTGCTGATTAAATTCTCCTTTTTGTTTAATGCGGAGAAGAGATGTGAACTAGATTTTTCCACTTCTCAAGTGAGTGCCCTAACCACCAGCCCACAGTTACTCTCACACTCCTGCTGGCTTAATGTTTATTTAATGCAGAGTGGACAGCTTCAACAAGAGAAGACGAGGGAGCCCCACATCAGGCTAGCCCACAGTCCAGTGGTTAGGGTACTCACCTGAGAAGTGGGGAAACCGTATTCAAAGCCCTTTTTCTCAGGCACAGGGTAGAATTGAACTATGGCCTCCCCCATCCTGTGTGAATTCCTGAACCAGTGGGCAAATGTTATGAGAGAAGCTGCCTCCCTCAGCTGTTGGTTGTGGCATTAGGCATGCTCTGAGAGCGTTTCCCTGAGAAGGCCACATAGGCAATTGTTCCATTTTCACCAGCCTCACCTGATAATCATAGAGTGTGGCAGATTCCATTATAAGAAGTTCACGATACACAACAAAAGCTCTTGGATATGCTGTAGCCCACTGAACCCAGTCGCGTAGCTCTCCCAGTGAATGAGGACATTATAGAACCAATTCAAGTGGCCTGGCATACACAAGCAATGAGTATCCCTGTCCCTAAAAGGGCTGCGAGCCATTACTTTGTGCCCGCAAAAGGCACACACTGCTCATTCACCCATCCTGCCCACAACTGGAAAGCTATAACAACAAAGAATTGAGTACTAGGTATCATCCACTTTGGCTACACTATTGCGTTTCTTTCACCACCTCCTCTTCCCAATCCCTCTTCAGGGACCACGCTCATGAGGAGAGATCCCCTGACAGGAGATTGACTCTAGCCTCAAGTGAGGAGCTAAAGAGCAAGTGCCAGCTCAGCATCAAGGCAAAGGGGGAGAGGGGGGAGGAAAATGGAGGCCCATTGGAGACCTACATCGGCTAGCTATTTTTATTTTCAGATGAAAATTCCACATCGTTACATTGGCAGCAATAGTTCCTTTCTTGGAAGAAGACACAGGGTTCATAGCTCTTGACATGAAAGATCATAGAATCATAGACTATCAGGGTTGGAAGAGACCTCAGGAGGTCATCTAGTCCAACCCCCTGCTCAAAGCAGGACCAACACCAACTAAATCATCCTATCCAGGGCTTTGTCATATGGACATTCACCCATCCCTCAGGTTTCTGGTAGTACAGGAACACTATCAGTTCAGGGTATTCCTGTTTTGTTTGGCAACAGCACCCAGAGTCTTCACAAAGGGCTTTTCAGTGGTGGCAACAAGGAGCTGAAATGGCTACACTGTCTTCCCGTACTTGAATGACTGGTTTCTAACAGGCAGCTCCCATCTGAAAGTTCAGTTGGCAACCTGGTCCTTGCTCAGACTCCGGGTATCCTTGGGAATCTGCATAAATACGGAAAAGCCTATTCTGACTACTACACAGCTCATAGACATTATAGGGGCAACCCTTGACTCAACCTCAGACCTACCTCCCTTTGGTCAGATTCCATGCCATGAACAGTAATGTCACTCACAAATCCCAAACAATAGTTCAGGACGGTCTTTCTTTGCTAGGCCACATAGCCTCATATACTGACATAATGCTGTTCACCAGGCTATATCTCTGATGTCTGCAAGATTGGTACATACACCAGACAGACACAGCATGTACATCGTAGTGACAATCCCCATCAATGTCAGGGCTTCGTTCATGTGGTGGATGAACCCAAAATGTTTGTGTTGGTATCCCTTTCCTGCCTCCATGACATAACGATCATCATGGACACATCCCTCATAGGCTGTGGAGCCCAGATGGGGGATAACATGAACACATTGGGAGGGCAAGATGTATATCAATCTCTTGGAACCAAGAGCAGCATTACAGTAGTTGAAGCATTACAGACATTCTATACCACCTGCATCCTGGCACCTGCCTCCTATTTGAGTCCTGCTCACCAGTTACCCATGTGCGGCATGCCCATAGGGACCAGCACTCAAGGAAGAAATAGAGGTTATATACCTGTAATTGGAGGTTCTTTAAAATATATGGTCCCAATCTGTAGTCCACTACTCTGCTTTGGCTCATGACTGGATTCACAGTAGAGAAGGAACTGGAGAGTTGGTGGGTCCGCACATCTCCTTATACTGTCAAGCATGAGGAAATCCAGGGCACAGATCACCAGACACTAGCAAGATTTTCCAGTCTCAGGTACATGGCACCCATGTGTATCCATGTGTGGAACACAGAAAGGGACCATTCATCTTGAAGTACTTCCATTTCTGATCAGATGACTTCCCTTCCCACCCATCCCCAGGTCCTTCAAATTGACATAAAACCATTTAAATTCAGGAAAATGGGAGGACTCCACCATTCCCCCTCCCTCCACTTTTGGCCTTCAGCTGACCTAAGTCCCCACATAGACAACACTTAGTTACCACCTCTCGGGGAGCTGGATTAACTACAGCGACAGGAGAATCCCTCCTGTCAGCATAGGTAGTGTCCACGCTGAAGTGCTACAGTGGTGCTGCTCCAGCATTTTAAGTGTAGACAAGCCTGATGTTTTGTGTCTCCAGGGAGGTCTGGCAATTCCACTCCCTGTTAATCCACTTGGGTTGTTTTCTGCGGCAATCTGGTTAATGGGGACAAAAGCTTTTTGTAATAAAACTTTCTTCCACTTTTGCCACTCTGACCATATTTCTCTCTCACACACAGACCCAAACCCACAGATTACCCCCCCCACACACACACACCTTGAATCCTTCATCTAGTAGCTTCCTGTCTTTTAGTGAACCCCATTCAAGTGTCTCATCCTCCCCTTAAAGGCCTTTGAATAACGCTGCCCCTATTTCCTCCAACTCTTGCTCCCTATGCTCCTCTCCCGCAATTGCTCCCTTCCTTTGTGCAGACTCTTGGCTTTTCATTTGTCAAACTGCCCTCTGCTTTGGTAAGTGTCTTGCTTCCGATGGACCCAGTGGGCCCCCCCCACCTCAAATCCCCCCATAAACCAATTTCTCCCAGAAATGCTCCTTCCCCTGTTCTCCTCACCAATAATCTCTCTACACCCTCCTTTACCCCAAATCTTATCCCTTATCTGCTCTGTCTTATATTTTAAACCCATCAAGTCAGAGACAGGTACAGCTGAGTCACAATAATTGAGGTGAAGCAAGGAGATTACCCAGCTAATGAGTTACACATGGGCCTTTCAGTTGGATTAGCTTCAGACTCTCTCATCACACTTGCTAATGTCCACTCGTGTAAAGTCGTGTTCAGACTCAGCCTGAGTTCCTTGTGATGTTGAAGCTGTTTATAGTTTAATTAAATTAGAAGAGACAACTTTAAAATATAGATTTGAGTGACATGAAACTAAAAATGATTCTGTACTGCCACCCAGTGGTCAGACAGGTATAATGTAGTGAGCAGTCCATACAGTTATCAAACACGTTCTCTTCTTATTTATATTATTTTATTTTTGGCTTCAAAATCAAATTATCACATAAAACGTTCTACCATAAAACAATGTCACCCACAACCTGTATGTGGCTGAATGGCTAGAGTCAAAAAACAGATAATTAATTAACTGACAGCTTATAAAAGCATTTAGTCAAGTGCTTTTTTAATTTCCAGTTTGGGTCAATATAACACACACAAACCACCCAATAAAACGTTGCCTTGTTCTAATGATACACAAGATTCCCCCCAGATTCCTCTGGTATCTTTCTCCTTATATGTTCAAAACCACATTGTATAAAAAACAAGGTCAAAAATTGTGGGATGAGATTGCTGAGGGGATTGGGCAATAGAGTATAAATAGTACTTTGTAAACCAATAGCACCTTTCATTCAAAGCATCTCAGATTAATGAATTAACCCTCACAAACCTCCTGTGATGCAGGTGAGGGAGCTATATGGATTATTTCATCTATAGCTGCTGCATTTCAGGCGTATAACAGCATGTAGCAGCACCACACAACAGTTGGGAGTAGAGAATGAAGAAAAATATCACTTCGAATTGAAACTGCAGGGGGATGTTAGGAAGGCTGAATTTAAATACCTGAATTAGAATTTCTTCTTCAAGCGACTGCTCATGTGTATTCCACAATAGGCGTGCGTGCTCGCCACATGCACCGGTGCTGGAAGTTTTTCCCCGAGCAGTACTTGTAGGGGGGAGCGCCCCAGCGACCCCTGGACTGGCGCCTGCCTGGCGCGGGTGTAAGGGGAGCTGCGCGCTCCCCCCACCCTCAGTTCCTTCTTGCCGCCAGTGAAGGTGTGTCAGAACTGCTCTGCTCCAGCTTTGCTGAAGCTCGTCCCCAGAACTGTTTGTTCGTTCAGTGTTAGTACCTGTAGTTAGTTAGCTGGTCAGATAGTTTAGTTAGTCAGTGAGCCCGGGCTGGGGCATGCCCCGCACCCTGGGGTTTACGTCGTGCGGCTCTTGTAGGCGTTCTATGCCAAGAAGTGACCCACACGCAGACTGTTTGCGCTGTTTGGGAGAAATCCATATCAGCGAAAGGTGCAAGATTTGCAAGTCGTTTAAGCCTCGGACCAAAAGAGAAAGGGACTTTAGGCTCCGAGCCATCCTGATGGAGTCGGCGCAGACCCCCGACTCCGGCACGCTGCTCAGAACCGGTACCCAGCACCGCGGCGTTGGTACATGGTGACCCTCCGGCTCCATCGACCACTTGGCACCGCTCCCCGTCCACGGGGCACGCCAGGGCCAGAAAGACTCCCTCTTCGCAGCGGCACTGAGGGAAGTCTGGACTGAGGCGAGGCCCATGTCAGGCAGTCCTCGAACCACACCGGGCCCCAGGCCACCGACTCATGTTGAGTAGAGTAGCCTGGCCCCTTCGGAACAGGCCCCTCCGGATGTCCAAATGCCATCCATGCCTGAAGCCCTCCAGGCGGCCCGGGACATTATGTCGGCTCCACGCTCCAGAGGCCAGCCGCTGCTGGAATCTCTGCAGTTGCCTCCAGCCCGATACCGGTCTCAGTCGAGGGAACGTTCCCAACGCTGTTCACCGCCCAGCGACCGCTTGGGGCAGAGTCCGTGTGGATCGCCCTTGATGCCGACCAGACTGTCTGGTTGGGGTCCGTCTGGCCGGGACTCTCGGCACTGCTCGTCCTCAAGGAGCCAATATCAACAGGACCACGACGGGCATTGCCAACGGTCCTCGTCTCGGAGAGGGCACTGCAATCGGTCACAGCATGGTTGTTGTTGCCACTCCCGCTTGGACTCCCGCTCCAAGTCTCCCCCAAGACATTGCAGCCCCAGGTGTCAATTGCCAGTGCCTTGCCATCGTGGGTCCGCTCATCGAGGCCATTCGCGGAGTAGCTGTTACTGTTGTTACCAGTCCTCCACATCAAGATCGCAATGCTGTGGCCATCGTAGATCCCATCACTGCCGCTCCTTCCGGTCCAGTGACAGCAGCAGATCTTACGCCAGCCTGGTCTCCAGCTGTAGCCTTCCCTTGATGGGCCAGGCCAGCCAACCCGAACAGCCGGCCCCGCTGGTGCCACAGCAGGTGCAGTGGCATCGAGCGTCGTGGCCGGCCCAATGGTACCAGTGGGCACTGTGGCCTCCGGCACAGCCCCCCATGGGACCCCACTCGGCGGCCTGAGCTTTGGAAGCACCGTCGGCCTCCCTCTCCAGACCCACAAGAAAGGAGTCGGTGGGATGTACGTCCTCGGCACTGTGCCCGGAGTCCGACCAGGTGGTGGACCCGCCAGTGCCGGACAACACCCTGATCACTGCACAGCCTCCTCGCCCCACCCAGAGGAGGTGATTGCGGACCCACCCCCCTCCGCCCCGCAGGAGGACTTCACGGCCGACCAAGAACTCATAAAGAGGGTGGCAGCAATCTTCCACCTCCAGGCAGAGGAGGTGGAGGAGCCCTCAGACTCCCTGTTTAATGTGTTGTCCCCGTAGGCACTGGGTAGGGTGGCCTTGCCTCTCCATGAAGGGGTGGATAAGATTTCAAATGCTCTGTGGCAAACACCAGCCTCGTTGGCCCCCATCTCTAAGAAGGCAGAACACAAGTACTTTGTACCCACTAAGGGGCATGAGTACTTGTATACTCACCCGGCGCCCAACTCCCTCGTGGTTGAGTCGGTCAACTACAGGGAATGGCAGGGTCAGCCAGCCCCAACCCAAAGAACAAAGACTCTTGGAGACTGGACTCTTTTGGAAGGAAAATGTATTAGTCTTCGAGTGGCAAACCATCAGGCTCTCCTGGGCTGGTACAGGCTGTGGGGCTCCCTGCCCAAGTTTGAGGACTCCTTCCAGGAGCGTGATAGGAAGGAGTTCAAAGTGCTCATGGAGGAAGGGGCAGCAGTCGCTAAGGCGTCCCTGTAGGCAGCCTCGGATGCTGAGGACACGGCCGCACGACCAGTGGCCTCCGTGGTGTCCATGAGATGGCCGTCATGGCTCCTGCTCTCTGGGCTGTCCAGCGATGTGCAGTCTTCCTTGCAGGATCTCCCGTTTGATGGGAAAGCTCTGTTTGTGGGGGAAACTGATACAAGGGTGCATGGTATGAAAGACTCCCGCACGACCCTCCAGACTCTGAGCCTCTATGTCCCGGCTCCGGCAAAACCTAAGTTCAAGCTGCAGCAGATTCCTGCCCAGGCTGCCCTCCCGAAGTATGAGGCCACGCATAAGAAGCAGTGGGACCATAAGAGATGCCCTCAGAGGCAGTCTCGGCCTGTCTCCCAGCCTGGGTCCTCCAAGGGCAAGGAGGCAGGGAAAAAGCGTTTTTGATGGGATGCTCGGGGGCACCCCACCAGTCCTCACCAGGGATCCAATAAAGCTACCCTTCTCCAACCGGTTGTGTGCTTTCCTCCCGGAATGGTCGTGGCTAACTTCGGACTGATGGGTCCTCAACACCATCTCCCGGGGTTATACCCTCCAGTTTACTTCCTCCCTGCCCAAACAGCCCCGCACCCCCGTCCCTCTTGGGGGACCCCTCGCACGAAGCTCTGCTCGAGCAGGAGGTGGGGCGGCTCCTAGGACTAGGAGCGATAGAGGCGGTGCCCAAGGAGTTCATGGGCAAGGGGTATTACTCCCGTTATTACCTTGTCCCAAAGGCCAAAGGGGGGGCGCAGGCCCATCCTGGACCTGCGAGGTCTGAACCAGTACATGGTGAAAATCAAGTTCCTCATGGTTTCCCTGGCCTCCATCATCCCCTCCCTGGATCCCGGGGATGGTACGCTGCCCTCAATCTACAGGACACATACTTCCACATCCACATATTCGAGGGGCACAGGCGCTTCCTCCGTTTTGTGGTGGGACAGAATCATTATCAATTCACAGTCCTCCTGTTTGGTCTGTCCACTGCCCCCAAAGTGTTTACAAAATGCATATCGGTGGTAGCGGCCTACCTCAGATGGCAGGGGCGTCGAGATATTTCCCTATCTGGTCGATTGGCTTGTCAAGGGCACCTCCTGGTTGCAGGTGAGGGATCATGTGGCGCTCCTCCTGTCCACGTGCCCCGCCTTGGGCCTGTTGGTAAACAACACCAAGTCCACATTAGTCCGGTCCAACGCACAGAGTTTATTGGGGCACTCTTGGACATGGTGTCAGCCAGGGCCTCTCTCCCACCAATCAGATTTGAGACCCTTCAAGGTCTCATCGACTTGGTTACAAGGTTCCTGGTGACAACAGCCAGGGTTTGCCTGCACCTCTTGGGTCACATGTTGGCGTGCACATACATGGTCCATCACGCCAGACTCAGGATGAGGCCCCTCCAGCTCTGGTTGGCCTCAAAGTTCTCCCAGGCCACGGACAGGCTGGAAAGGTCCTCACCATGCCAGACACTGTGATCACCTCCTTACGGTGGTGGTCAGCCCCAAACAACATGCTCTAAAGGGTCCCGTTCAGGGACAGCGCCCCGTCATTGGAGCTGGTGTCCAATGCATTGGACCTGGGTTGGAGGGCCCATGTGGGGAACTTTCAGACCCAAGACCTGTGGTTGGCTCAAGACCTGACCCTACATATAAATGTCAAGGAGCTCAGGGTGGTGCGGCTGGCATGCATGGCCTTCTGCTCGCACTTGGAGGGCAAGGTAGTCAGGGTCCTCACAAACAACATGGCCTCGATGTTCTATACCAACAGGCAAGGCAGGGCCTGATCCTCTGCCCTCTGCCACGAAACCCTCAGGCTGTGGGACTTCTGCATAGCCCACAACATTCACCTGAAGACCTTCCACATACCGGGTGCCTGGAACGAGAGGGCGGATTGCTTGAGCAGGGACTTTTCCTTGCAACAAAAGTGGTCCCTCCACCCATGTTCCACCAGCTCTTCCGAAGGTGGGGAACTCCCCGGGTGGACCTATTCACAACTCGGAAGAACTGGCGACGCCCCTGGTTCTGCTCCGGGGGGGTCAGGGGAGGGGTGCTATCTCCGATGCCTTTCTCCTGTCCTGGTCAGGATGGCTTCTCTACGCCTTTCCCCCATTCCCACTAATCAGCAGGGTCCTGGAGAAGATAAAGACGGACAAGGCCCAGGTCCTCCTGATTGCCCTGGCGTGGCCCAGGCAGCATTGGTATGGGACCCACATGGGCCTGGTGGTAGCTCTGCTGCTGTCTCAGTACAGGGGCCGCCTCCTCCATCCCAACCTAGTGGTTCTTCACCTCACGGCGTGGCTGCTCAGTGGTTAGGCAGAGAGGAAAGGACGTGCTCAGAACAGGTTCAGCATGTCCTCCTCAAAAGTAGACAGCCCTTCACTTGCCACGCTTATTTGGCGAAGTGGTCCCGTTTCTCTAGGTGGGCAGTGGACCAGGGTGTCTCCCCTGTGGCCACCCTGATTCAGCTTATCCTTGATTACCTCCTCCACCTGAGGGCCCAAGGCCTGGCACCCATATTGGCCTTCCATCCATCTGTGCAAGGGCACATGGTATTTTCCCATGCTATGACTGGCTGGTTCCTTAAGGGTTTGGATTGTCTTTTTCTGTATTCTGGACCCCCAGTCCCACAGTGGGACCTAAACCTGGTGTTGGCTCGTCTCAAGGGGCCCACATTTGAACCACTGGCCACGTGCTACTGATCTCACCTCTCGTGGAAGGTGGCCTTCCTGGTTGCAATCACGTTGGCCAGGTGAGTCTCGGAGCTCAAGGCCCTAACCTCCGAGCCACCATACACGGTTTTTCATAAGGACAAGGTCCAGCTGCACCCACACCCCGTGTTCCTCCCAAAGGTGGTCTCTGCCTACCACATGGGTCAGGAAATTTTTCTACCGGTCCTCTGCCCCAAGCCTCACGCGTCCAGTGAGGAGCGCAATCTCCACACATTCGATGTGCAGCGGGCTCTGGCTTTCTACCTCGAGCAGACCAAGCCGTTCAGAAAGTCCTCGCAACTGTTCATCATCTCAGCTGAAGCACGCAAGGGGCCAGCCAATTTCCACTCAGCGGCTTTCCAGTTGGATCACTTCGTGCATCTGTTCCTGTTAAGAGCTGGCGGGTGTCCCCCCGCCATCCATTGTGAAGGCACACTCGACTTGGGCACAGGCCTTGTCAGCTGCCTTCGTGGCCCACATCCCCATCCAGGACATTTGTAGGGCTGCCACATGGTCTTCGGTTCACACGTTTACCTTGCACTATGCCATCATCCCCCAAACCAGGGATGACGCCGGGTTCGGCAGGGCTGTCCTCCATCCTGGGAACTTGTGAACTGCTACCCACCTCCAACAGATATGGCTTGGAATCACCTATTGTGGAATACACATGAGCAATCACTTGAAGAAGAAAAGACAGTTACCTTTTCCATAACTGGTGTTCTTCGAGATATGTTGCTCATGTCTATTCCACATCCCACCCTCCTTCCCCTCTGTTAGAGTTGTTTGGCAAGAAGGAACTGATGGTGGGGGAGAGTGTGCAGCTCCCCTTATACCGCGCCAGGCAGGCACCAGTCCAGGGGTCACGGTATACTGATCCCATGCCATACAGATCAGCTCCCCCTCATGGGTACTGCTGGGGGAAAAAAGTCCGGCACCAGTGCACATGGCGAGCACGCACACCTATTGTGGAATAGACATGAGCCAGCACATCTTGAAGAACACCAGTTATGGAAAAGGTAACTGTCTTTTTCTAACACATTAGGTAATTAATACTAATTGCTTATGCAAAGTATCATGGGATCTTGCATTACAAGTGGTCAGTTTTTCATTGCAATCTAAAAGACAGCACAACTGGGGTCAGCACTGAGTCAGAAAGAGAGTGTCATTTGCTGAGGCATCTTGTTGTGCTTTGTAGATTTTCCACTGAAAAAAACCAACAGCCTGAACCTCTACAGCTTGTGAGAGCGGATGGGACCCCAGCACAAGATGGTATGGAGTCTACCATTGCTGTGGTACTAGAATACTGCTGTGGTACCCAGGAGGGTAGAGGTGAAAGTATTGGTAGATGGCACTTATTCATATGAACTAAGTCCAGTCTATTCTCCCTTGGACATTTGTCCATATTATAAGAGCCATGGCTACAAACTAGTTAAAGTTTGATTGGCAATGGAAACTGAACCAAATCTAGCACCTTTCAAGAACAATACATATTCTAAAGGGAGATTCACATTTAAACAAAGCCCTGCATAAACCAGAACTACACAATTCACTGTTACACCAAACTGCCACAAATTCCAACCGAAGAGTTAAAAGAACATGGACTGTAGCCTGATAAAGAAATTAAAACATCCAGGCAAGCCTCCCTTGTGTAGAGGGCTGGCATAAAGCAGTGCCCCATCTCAGTGCCACTTAAGACCTCAAGGAACTGACGATGTGCATAAGCCTTGAGTAGACCCTCTGCCCAGGAGATGAATTGCACCCATAGCAAATAGCTCCACCCTTCAACGCAGCAGCTGGGCCTTACACACAAAAATATTTTTCTTCCAGTGGTGCCCTGGTCCACCATAATACCAGCAATGACTGCCATAAATCATCGTGTTTGCGTCCCCCATTACAGACTGCACAGGCCCAGCGCTCATTCTCATCTTCCCAACCCATTGACTGTAATTAACACTGTTTTTAGTCCCAGTGTATAAAATGCTGGTCAAAAGAAAGAGACAGGCTGGTGGTTACTCACTCCAATGCAAAGGCCAATCATAACCAACTCTTCCGGAAAGTAACACTAGCCCCAGGAAGAGCAGAGCATTGGCTTAGTAGACCAATGGGATATATTTTTCTCATTTTATATATATGTCTCCAACCACCTTTGAGGATCTGAGCCTCAGTGTAAATGGAAGCTGCCTCTATGCATAGTAAGGGAAATTCATTCCAGTTTATTGGATGGGTAAACCACAAAGCCTTTCAGTTCTTGTTTTGGCCGCTAGGAGTCATGGAAGAAGGTGCAATAAGTGACAAAACTGTTAAAAATAGGCACTTGGGGGTCTGACTCCTCTCTCTCTCTCCCCTTGATTTATTTTACCCCTGTTTAACTCCACAGATGGAATGGGAGTTAATTCTTATTTACACTGGTGTGAATGTGAGGAAAATCAGGTCCCTGTTTTTTTCCCCCAAGTCAGAAAGAGATTTCCTGGCAGGAAAACAGGTGTAAAATCAGAACCATGCCAGTCACCCTTTACTTCACACTGTGCTTCCCCTACTGAAATTAAAATGTCATAATTTCACAGGGCATGAAATATCATTTTATATGGATTGTAAAGTCACACAAGCACATTATGAAGAGCAGCAGTGCATACACAGTTTTGTCGAGTTTAACAAAGGAACCTTTATTCAAAATTTTCTGTTACAGAGGAGTACATAGATTTGCTCCGTTCAGCGACTAGAAACTGTTTGCAGATTTTTTCTAGCCATCAGGAAGTTGACAGTTCACTTAGGCTATCAAGTCTTAAAGAGAGACTATTAATATACCTTAATGGCTACCTAGAACACTACATGTGCAGAACTGAAGAGCATGTGTTCTTAAACTAACACTTTAAAAAGGGTTATAGTGAAATAATTATGGATATTTATCAAGCAGCTCTCAAAAGCCATTGATCTCTGTTTTTAGCTTTCACCTGTAGTCCCCTCCAGGGAATTTGCTAGCTTATAATCACCCCTTAGCTAAACCACTGAAAGAAAAATACAATAGACTCTACTTATAGTGTATTCAGAGGGGAAATGCAGCCCTGTGCAGGTGGCCAGCATACGGCATCTGCACCACTTAAGTCAAATTGAAATCTCTTTTGAGGACTTAACTGACGCATGGGATGAATTCCAATCCAATGACTGTCCCAAAGTGTGCCAATGCATTGCGAAGAGCCATCTTTATAGAGATAGGACCAAATCATTGAGTTGGACCCTGTCTTCCAACTGAACACCATAGATGCAATCATTGTTGGGGGTGTGAGAGTACTGTGTTCCTCTTAGACACCCAATTATTTTTCTGAACATCAGTATCCCCATCGTTACAGCAGCAGGACAAAGAAATTACTCATCTTGTGCAGTAAAGTTGGTTTTTCGAGATGTGTCCCCCTATGGGTGCTCCACTATGGGTATGCTTGCGTCCCTGCCAGTACTGGGTTTACTAGGCTCTAGTGGTGCTATCGCACTGGGCCCGCACCCATTCCAACTACGTATATATTTTTTTAAGTGTACACATCGCGACTTGCCATACATTTCAATAGAGAATGTGTGTATGTATTAAGAATTTGGTGCTCCATTTTCAAAAACATACTATGTGAAACGTGTATATATATATTTTAAGTGCCACATAATCGTGTTGTCCTGCTGTTGTAGTTGACATTTTATTTCTGGTAAGACGCATGGCGTCACACTATCAGCGGCATATGCACGCACTGCAGTCTGCAGTGGTGTGGGTGAGTTGCAGAGCAGGAGGCGAACGAACGAACAAGTCCAAAGAAAATAAGGATGACGAAACATTTAAGTGGCACTCAAAAGCCGAGGCATAAAGCAGAAGTTGAAGATCAGAATGCAAAACTGCGTCGCATAAGCAGTTACTTCATTAATAACAGCACAGAGACTCCCGATGAGGATACTAATAGTACTAGTAATGATGATGAGTGTGTAATTGATGATACTAGTAGGGCGGCAGGTCCAGCCTACATTGTTGCTTTTTGAAAATGGGACTTAGGTGCTTTTGAAAATGGTTCCCTTATAGTGCCTTCAAAAGCAGAAAAACATTTTTTACTTTTCTTGTTGAGTTTCAGAAATGAAATCTCATATATGGAGCTGAAAAAAAAATCCACACCACTGAAAGTGTAGGGGCCACTCCTGCCAATTGCATGTGCCACCTCCAGGAATAAAAGGACTGTGTTTGTCATGTGCTGAGGCAAAACAGCAAGATACTCACCAATTGGATGACCCCAAGTACGCACGGCAAGCACTAGGTTGCCACGTTTTTTTCAGTGGTGAGAAAGGAAGAGGAGAGGGAAGGATTTGAATTTCAGTAAAGATGTCTCATCATGTATTTACTTCCCATGAATGCTCCATGCTCTTACTCAAGGGCCACGGTCAAGGGTGCATGTAAGGTCTTCAGCATCCTTAATGGTAAGCCCTGACAGAGGACTTGGCGTATTGCACAATCACAACGTTCTTGCTTCATTAGTTTCCCCTTTTCAGGAGATAACAAAATAATGTAACATAATGGGTAACTCTGGCAATTATTCCACTTCCCCTGTCCCAGCGTCACTGACAGACACACAATGAGAACTGCTGCTTTATATCACTATACTACTCACTGGCGGCCCCACAGCCCAGCGAGGGTGATAGGTACAGAGCTGCACAGAAGGGAGTGACAGTATGTAATGGAGGTGGCTAAAGTGCAAATGAAGTGTTCGTGTAGGATCTGCTCAATGCTGGGTGTCACTTTAAACATAAACACCAACTTTCACTCGAGGCTTCCAAAGCATTTTTAAGACATTGATTTATTCAGCCTCACATCAGCCCTGTGAGATAGATAAGCATCATTAGCCCGACTTTATAGATGGGGAGAAAGAGGTTCAGGGAAGATAAATGACTTGCCAGAGTCACATAGTGTGTCAGTCAGAAATCCAATAATTCCCATAACTATAATGGCCAATGCTGGGAGAGTGCAATCACTATTATGTGCTTGTTGAAAGGTATTGTAGTTTTTGCATCAGTGTGTACCCGTCCTCACCTCTCAGTGACCCCAGAGGAATTCTGCTTCTGTCCACAGCCCCTCTGATATTATACTTCTGGCCCTCTGCCGCCACAATACAAATCTTGCTCTCAAAATCATAATGTGTGGACACATTGAAATTAATGTTCTCTAGCAATGACATTTTAATCCTCTTTCTCTAATTATGGGATGCATCCTGGCAGTACCCTGACCTCAGTTTGGTATTTTGGTTACAGATCAAATCATTTAGTCTGAGCTCATTTGTACCCCAGATGGGGGGTGAGTCCAGCTGCTCGTGGAACATGAGGATTTTTTACTAGCTTCACATCTCTAGTTTTGGGAGCAGGGAGAATTCTTGGGACAAGGCATTGAAATGATCGCTGGAGTAAATGAGCCCAGAGAAAGTTGTACTAATGTACTGCAAAGGCCTGCTTGATCCAGGGCTCGGTGTCTTGTCAAGATTCTCGTCAACAGGACATCAGGTGCACAAAACAAAACAACTGTGTTATATTATTTGTTAAGCATCTGCCTGGAGGGGAAATAAAGAGATATTCACTAGAAAGATCATATAAAGAGTAGATAGCTCTACTAGCTTGGCTACATCATATGAGAAAGCAATTTCTTCCCTTTTCCCCTGACTTCTATCCTTACCCCCGCCGTCTTTCACCCTACTTTCTGCTTACTTCTCAGCTCATTTCCTCCCGAATAGAAACTTTTTGGAGGCTTATTTCCTTTCTCTTGTTTCAGATGTGACATAGCAACAGTACTAACTCAACCAAAGCAAATGTTGGATGGAATTTTACTGTTATGTCTGAATTTCTTTTTTATTATGTTAAGGTCATAGTTATAGATGGGCCCAAACAAATATCCCTCTAAGCTGAACACTCCCATGGTTTGGAGACATTTGGATCACGATTCATACACCACTGTCTCAGCTGACACGTCTTTCTATAACGCACTGAACTGAAACCCAGGATCCAAACTTTGTGAAAGTCCAAGTGTAGATCCGGATCCAAATTGTGTAGTTGAGGCCAGTCTCCAGTTGCGTTGGAACACAGAAATGTGCAAAGACAAACTTTGTTGTAGCATGAAATAGCTTTGTTCCAACTTTCTGTATGGGAAGAACAAAAATGAAGTCATTAAGAGAGAGGACTGGTAAAGCCACTAGCTGCCTTGCTTACTAACAGTAGTGATGGACTGTTTGCCACAGGGATCAAGGTGAACAGCTATGATACATTTCAGAGTAGCAGCCGTGTTAGTCTGTATCCGCAAAAAGAAAAGGAGTACTTGTGGCACCTTAGAGACTAACAAATTTATTTGAGCATAAGCTTTCATGAGCTACAGCTCACTTCATCGGATGCATTCAGTGGAAAATACAGTGGGGAGATTTATATACACAGAGAACATGAAACCAGCAACCACACACCACACAACAGAACCACTAACCCAGGAACCTGTCCTTGCAACAAAGCCCATTGCCAGCTGTGTCCACATATCTATTCAGGGCACACCATCATAGGGCCTAATCACATCAGCCACACTATCAGAGGCTCGTTCACCTGCACATCTACCAATGTGATATATGCCATCATGTGCCAGCAATGCCCCTCTGCCATGTACATTGGCCAAACTGGACAGTCTCTATGTAAAAGAATAAATGGACACAAATCAAAGGTCAAGAATTATAACGATCAAAAACCAGTCGGAGAACACTTCAATCTCTTTGGTCACTCGATTACAGACCTAAAAGTGGCAATTCTTCAACAAAAAATCTTCAAAAACAGACTCCAAGGAGAGACTGCTGAATTGGAATTAATTTGCCAACTGGATACAATTAACTTAGGCTTGAATAAAGACTGGGAGTGGATGGGTCATTACACAAGGTAAAACTATTTCCCCATGTTTATCCCCCCCGCCCCCCCCCCCGTTCCTCAGACATTCTTGTCAACTGCTGGAAATGGCCCACCTCGATTATCACTACAAAAGGTCGTCCCACCCCCCGCTGTCCTGCTGGTAATAGCTCACCTTACTTGATTACTCTCGTTACAGTGTGTATGGTAACACCCATTGTTTCATGTTCTCTGTGTATTTAAATCTCCCCACTATATTTTCCACTGAATGCATTTGATGAAGTGAGCGGTAGCTCACAAAAGCTTATGCTCAAATAAATTTGTTAGTCTCTAAAGTGCCACAAGTACTCCTTTTCTTTTTGCTATGATACAGGCTTTTTTTTTTCCTGGTCCCAATCCATTTATGAAGAATTTAAGATTTCACTTCTTTAAAAAAAAAAAAAAAAGAGTTTTCTGCCTCTTAAATGTGCCCTAGAATTCTGGATCTGAGATTTCAGGTGACCAGGCTGAAACCATCGCTCTGTGGGAAGCTGCATACTGCCCCTGTTCATCTCAACAGACTGCTGAAGCATAGTGATGACTATTTAAATGTCAAGAGTTTAGACAACTTCCCAGCTGATCATTTTAGCTGTTTTGGGATTTGGGCAGAAAAAGCGCTTGAGTAGAGTACCATCACTTTCCCTCAAATTTGACTCCTGGCTAGGAGATACAAACACAGCTCCCCTCCCTATGTGGAAAATCACAGATCGTTCAGTAAGCAAAAGAGGCACAACTATTGTCAATCTGACACTGTGTGAAATGGAGAAACTGTGGAACAACCAGCCCTGAAAACTGCCAACCGGTAGTAGCCCAGACTTGACATGAGAACTCTTCAGAGTTGATACAGCTGCACTGCTGTCACCATATGCTGTGGTTTCTGTGGTTTCCTTGCAACCCTTACAACACCAACATAACAACTCCATGTCACGTATGTAGTAGGGCTGTCGATTAATCGCAGTTAACTCACAAAATTAACTCAAAAAATGAATCACACTGCTAAATAGAATGTCAACTGAAATTTATTAAATATTTGTGAATGTTTTTCTACATTTTCAAATATATTGATTTCAATTACAACACAGAATACAAAGTGTCCAGTGCTCACTTTATATTATTATTTTTGTTTACAAGTATTTGCACTGTAAAAATGATAAACAAAAGAAATAGTATTTTTCAATTCACCTCAGACAAGTACTACAGTGCCGTCTCTTTATCATGAAAATAACGAGGAGTCTGATGGCCCCTTCAAGACTAACAGATTTATTTGGGCATAAGCTTTTGTGAGCTTTCATGGGTAAAAAAACAGTTATTCAGTTGCATGAAATTTTCACTCCATGCATCTGAAGAAGTGTTTTTTTACCCATGAAAGCTTATGCCCAAATAAATCTGTTAGTCTTTAAGGTGCCACCGGACTCCTCATTGTTTTTGTGGATACAGACTAACATGGCTACCCCTCTGATACTTGATATCATGAAAGTGTAATTTACAAACATAGATTTTTTTGATACATAACTGCACTCAAAAACAAAACAATGTAAAACGTTAGAGCTTACGAGCCACTCCCAAATCCCCAAGTCCACTCAGTCCTACTTCTTGTTCAGCCCATCGCTAAGACAAACAAGTTTGTTTACGTTTACAGGAGATAATGCTGCCTGCTTCTTATTTACAATGTCACCTGAAAATGAGAACAGGTATTCACATGGCACTTTTGTAGCTGGCATTGCAAGGTATTTATGTGCCAGATATGCTAAACATTCGTATGCCCCTTCATGCTTTGCCCACCATTCTAGATGACATGCTTCCATGTTGATGATGCTCATTAAAAAATGTGTTAATGAATGTGTTAATTTGTGTGAAAAAATGTGTTAATTTGCAGCTGAACTCCTGTAATATCTTGCGACGCGTGCTACAACAGTGCCATGTGAACGCCTGCTCTCACATTCAGGTGACTTTGTAAACAAAAAGTGGGCAGCGTTATCTCCTGCAAATTGTAACCAAACTTGTTCATCTGAGCGATTGGCTGAACAAGAAGTAGGACTGAGTGGACTTGTAGGCTCTAAAGTTTTACATTGTTTTATTTTTGAATGAAGGGGTTTTTTTTACATAATTCTTCATTTGTAAGTTAAACTTTCATGATAAAGAGATTGCACTATAGTACTTGTATTAGGTGAATTGAAAAATACTATTTCTTTGGTTTTTTGCAGTGCAAATATTTGTAATAAAAAATAAATATAAAGTAAGCACTATGCACTTTGTATTCTCTGTGGCAATTGAAATAAATATATTTGAAAATGTAGAAAACAGACAAAAATATTTAAATAAATGGTATTTTATTATTAACAGCACATCAATGATTAATCACAATTAATTTTTTTAATAACTTGACAGCCCTAGTATGTAGGCAGCACAGGTTATATGTGCCTCAGCACACAGCTTTTCATTTCCTGAGGCAGCTACAGACAGATTACATTTGGGTTTTTTTATACCACTCTACTGGATAGCTCTATCTTGACAGCATTCATTGTGTAACAATTGGACAAATTTATCTGTGGTGTACCTTCAGTTACTTCAGTGGAATTACATTAGGAATGAATTTGGTCCATGTCATGGTGCATCTACCTTTCAAGATTATGAGTGCAATGCATTGGCCATAGTATGTATACATAACCAATAACTAACTCTACCCATTCCTCATGGCTTTAGCACATTATAGCCTATTTACTAGACCATATGTACTCTCAGATCTTCTTCTAGCTCATTTATAGACAGATTGTTCCATACCTTTGGGGAAGCTGTGCAGATACCCACCCCCCAAAAGAAAGAAAGAAAGAAAGAAAGAAATCCAAACTATGAGACCTTCAAAAGAGCCAAAGGTCATCACTCTTCTGCTACCAGGGAACTATGTGCCAATGGTCAAAGAATTCACCCTAAGCTCATGACAAAACATTAAGCAATTTCCCAGCCAGATCTCTCTGCTATGACCACATCTAAACCATAGAATATTAGGAAACATGTAGCACTTTGCATAATGGACTTTGAAAAAGACCACACTGCAGTCAGTAGGCTGCAGAGATGCATCATAAACTTGGTGTGTGTGGCTTACCACCTAGTCTCTGAACTCTCAGTTTATTGAATCAGACGGTGGTGTCATCATAGCACATGCTGTAAAGGCCAATGGGCCACACACACATACCTTTCTTGTGCACATTGCCTAAATCCCACTGATCAATGACTTCCTGCCTGATTACTGGAATGCTGTGGGAAGAGGCACATAAAATTTTCTACACTCATTTAGCTGTCCTGTCAAAGCTTAAAGAAGTTCTGGCCCAGCTTCAGCTGGGAAACATATGAAATATATCAGCTGAAGCTGAATGGAATAGAAGCTGATGGCCAGTCCGGATATTGCTTCTATTTCTATGAGAAGGTTACTTCTGAAGCCAGTACTAAGGATTCATTTAAAAGCCCAGGTGTTCTAGCATTTGGCAGGTATTATATAGTAAAAGGAGCACATTCAGGTTATTCCCTCCCCCCCTTTTCTAAAAATACATTTATTATCTACGTTCCTAACAACGTAATCCCTTGGGGATAATAAGAAATAAGAGAATTTCAAAATGTAATGCACTTTCCATTGTTTTTCCTATTTGGCTTCTTTCTCATTCTTTCATTGCTGATACTGATAATAAACTAGTCCTAGAGCTGTGCAGAGGATGAAAGTTCCATTTGCCCAAGGATTTTGAGATTTTGATATTTGGCTTCATTACAAATTGGAATGAAGACCAAAAATTTCCAAATTCTCAGCAAAGGAAAATTCCAAAACAATTTCATTTCAGGTTGATTGAAAGGTTTCATTTTGACAACATTGAAATGCTTTGTTTTTATTTTCAGCTTTTTAAAATTTTGCATTATATTATGATATATAATAAAATACAAACTAAAACAACTGAAACAAAAAGTCATCTCAAAACAAAACCCCACTAAACGTTTCATTCCATACTTGTCGGAAAACTTCCAGTGGGACTTAGGCACTACTTGCTTTTGAAAATCCCAACAGATGCCTATCTGCACCTTTGGCACCTAAATACCTTTACAATTGATCCCTTACAGTCTAAATAGCGAAGACACACAAAGGGTGGGAGACATTTTTATGATCCCTATTTTAAAGTTGGGGAAACTAAAGCATAGACAAAATTACTGGCTTGCCTAAGGTCAGAGAGGAAGTCTGTGCTCAAAGGGTGGGTGCAAAAATGCATATGGTATTATCATGAACGAATACATAAATTAGGTATTTGTGCCACTGCAATGCCTAGGAAAAACATTCCCATACATAATACCTGATTTGCACACGCAGTTACAGTAATTGAATGCAGAAATATAAGTACCAAACCGTGTATGCCTTTTTACTCACTTGTCTCAAGCATTCATTTTTTGAAAATGTAATAGAAACTTAAAACCATAGAAATCGGAAATAGTAAAGGTCTTCTTTGACGATCCAGTGCATCTAGCTCATGCAAGGGTTAATAGTTTCTGGCACTTTGTCTAGTCAACTTATAAAAGACCTAAGTTGGTGTGGCTTCTACCACTCTCTTGAGACAGCCTAATACATCTCACTGTCAAAAAGCTTATTTTGATAGAGTACATTATTTTCATATTCATTACTCCTTGTTCTTCTCCTAGGCATCGCATTGGACAACTCCTGTCCATCCTTACTGATTTTTCCTTTCAAATATATAAATTATCATATTCACACCCTGAACCTCCCACCCACCCCTTAGTGCTCATTTAGCCAAGCAATACATATTTAGTTATTTAAATGGATCCTTTCAGTTCTCTGGTCTTTAGTCATGACTCCCTTTCAATTCGGCAATGTGGTACCCAAGACATTATTCCATAAGATGTAGCATCTGAGCCATACAGTGATATGATTGCATCAGAGACTGCTTCATGCTTTTGACTGGTCATGTCACGCTTTTGCATTTACAGCCCAATTTGAGATTAGCCATTTTTGCAGGCATGCCACATGGCAACTCCATTCAATATTTGATACATCTGGAGGAAAATAAGCTTGAATTTTTCTAGAATAAGTCTCATTTTTTATATTCTCTCTAAGGTTTTAATCTCTCCAGGACCCTCTTTGTATTATTTATCCATTCATCTGTTATGATGGATAAGGATGAATTACTCACGGACTGAAAGTGGTGGTGGCCTGATAACGTTCACTATAGGCAGAGGACAAGCACCAACCAGTAATATATATATTTGAGGCTTCAAAAGGGCCAATTTCACAAAAATGAGGACAATTATGAGTCAAATAGATTGGAAGGAAAAATGTAGACAGAAAAATGTGAATGAAAATTGGGAGGTCTTTAAGAAAAAAATTAGTGGATGGCCAAAAATTCCACTAGCAAGAAAGAGGACAACATTGGCTAAAAGTCCATTCTGGGTCAGAGGTGAAGTGAAGGCACCAATTGGAAATAAAAAAAGCTATACATCAAAAATGGAAAAAGGGAGAAATTGATAGCAACTGATATAAATTAGAAGTTATGCCATAGAGAAAATTGGTTAAGGCAGCTAAAGACATGAGGGAACAATCTATGGATGGCAGGGCTAAGGACAACAAGAAGGAACTTTTAAAGTATATTAGGCCCCTTCCTAGATGGAAATGATAGATATAGGTAGATAGCAATGCCAAAAAAGGGCAGAAGTGTTCAATACATATTTCTCTTCTGTATTTGAAAAGGAGCAGAATGATGTACTTGAATCATATGAGGTTAATGAAGTACTTTCCAGTCCATTAGTAACTGAAGAAGATGTTAGACAACATCTGCTAAGAATAAACATTTCAAAATCAGCAGGCTCAGATAACTTGCACCCAAAATGCTAAAATAATAGTCTGAGGAAATCTCTGGTCAGCTCATAAATCTTGAAATAGTGGGGAAATTCAAGAATACTGGAAAAGTACGAATATTCCAAAAGGCCAAGTAGCATGAGACAGGCAACTTATAGGTTGGTTTGCCTAACATCAATCCTACACAAAATAATTGAAAAGATTATATGGTATTCAATTGATAAAGAATTAAAGAAAAGGAACATAACTAATGGCAGTCAACATGGTGTGATTGAAAATAGGAGGTCAAACAAACCTAATTTTATTCTTCGAAGAAATTAAAAGTGTGGTTGATAAAGTTAAGTGCATAAATATAATATTCTTAGACTTTTGGAAGACATCTGACTTAATAGTACATGATATTCTGATTTAAAATAGTTCTATGCCGTATCAACAGAGTATATGTTAAATGGCTTAAGAATTGGCTCAAAAAAGTAGATGTCAATGAAGAATCACCATTGAAAGGAGGTTGTTTCCCATGGGATTCAGCAGGGGTCAGTACTAGGCCTGAGACTATTCAACATTTTCATCAATGATCTGGACATAAATATAAAATCACTGCTGATAACATTTTTGTGGATGACACACAGATTGGTGAAGTGGTACAGAATGATAAAGCCAGGAGAGTCTTTCAAAGTATTCTAGATCAATTGGTAACCTGGGCCGTTTCAAGCAAAATGAGTTTTACCACAGTCAAATGTAAAGTGACACATTTAGGGCAAAGGCGTGCAGGCCATACCCGTAGAACAGGGAACTATGAGCTTGAAAGCCGTGACTCTGAAAAGGATTTAGGGGCCATGGCAGACAAGCAACTGAACATGAAAATCCAGTGCCAGGCTGTGACAAAAAGGGCTAATCAATCCTTAGTTGTATAAAACAGGGGAATAGGGTGATTTCACCTCTTTCTATGGCATTGATAGACCAACACAGGAATACTGTGTATAGTCCTGGTGTTCACAATTTAAAGAGGATGTTGAAAAGCTGGAGAGGATACAGAAAAGAAAAGATATAGAAATGATTTGAGGGCTAGAGAAAATGCCTTACAGTGAGAGACTTAAAGAGCTCAATCTGTTCATCTTATCAAAAGAAAGACTGAATGCCTTCATGGGGACAAAATACTGAGTACAAAAGAGGTCTTCAATCTAGAGGAGAAAGGCATAACAAGAACCAATGGGCTGGAAGATGCAGCCAGAAAATTCAAACTGGGCTCAAATTTCCTATCAGTGAGGATGATTCACCATTGGAACAAACAAGAGAAGTGATGGATTCTCCATCTCTTGATGACTTCAAATCAAGACTGGATGCCTTTCTGGAGGATACACTTTAACCAAACACAAGTCATGCTTCGGTCAAACACAGGTTATTTAATTCAGTAGATGGATGGGTGAAATGTAATGGCCTGTGATGAGCAGGTGGTACGTTCTGGCCTTAAACTCTGAATCTATGAAAGAATGCAACTGTGTATGAATCAGCATATTATGAAATAAGTACTCTCCTTAGTTAGGCATTCAGAAACTACTAAAATTGACTTATTTGATTTTGAATAACTAATTCTGAACATCCAGTATTCACTGGAACGCTATCATGAACAGGCTGTGAAAATTCATAGGTCCAAGTCTATTTATGTAGTGTTAGTCGAACACTTATAATCAATAAACAACCTCTTAAAATGCATTATCTGTTGATAGATGGCTCATGACCAGAAGAAAGGACTAAAGTCAATGAATAAAATGTTCACAGTAAATAGTTGAACCAGCTCTACTAGAAATATAATGAGTGAACAAGAACACTTGTCCTGTAATATAGTGCCATACTGAGCAGGATCTAACCACTTTATATATGTTTAAGTGAGAAGGTCCAGAAACCAAATTCTTGCTTTGTTCCTGCTTTATTTTGCTTGGTGAATTGGATGGACTTGTGATTTTGAGGCATTCATTTCCCTCCTATTCCCTCTTTTTCATGGTACTTTGCTGTTCAACACCTGGACAGCAGGCCAAACACCCATATTCCTTAGCTTTTTTTCAAGATTTCCCAGCATCCTTTTTAGTTCACCTCAAATGAAATGTTTTAGTTTATAAAAGCAGCATTTATCAAGTGATTTGTTCAGGACTGCTTGTCAGTGCCAGGTTGTGATTTATCAGTGGAGTTCAGTGAATGTGCCACAAATGTGGGCTTTTCCAGGTACCAGTCACACAGACAAAAGCCTGCAGATGTGGGAGAGAAGCTCATGAAATCCTTGTGTGGCATATGAGCCTCACTCTGGAGAAGCCCAGCAGAGCCTGGTGGTGTATTTGGACCCCACTGGGGGGGAGCCGAGCCCAACTATCCTAGAGAATATGCATAAAAATATTTTGAACTTCTGCACAATTTCAGATACAGCACTATATTTTGTGGGTGGAGCTTGGAAGAGTATAAGAGTACCTTTTTTTTCACCTCCAATCCAGCAACATGGCACATTGCACGTGTATCAGCTTTTTCATACAGCTTAGTTTAATGTTAATGGTGGTGGTCTTTGGAGTGAGGAAGTCACCATTTGAAGATAAGACCTTGTCTACGTGACAAAGTCAAACCAGTTTAACTTAAACCTGTTTCTAAACAGAGTTGCTTTAACGGATGTAAACCCCTGTGTTGGCACATATTTTGGTTTAAGGGCAGCTTATTTGGGGTTAATGAATTCCTAATTGACATAAGCTAAACTAAAAGAACCACTAAAAGAGAGTCCATACACAGGTTTATTCTGGTTTAACTGAAACAGTTTAAAATCATACTTTAAGTTGATTTAAGAGAGAGTAACTCTCTCATGTAGATTGCCCCGAAGTGTTTTTAGTTACACAAACACCAATGAGCCTTACAAACTCACTTTTCGTTTGTCATTTGCATTCTTTCACTCATGGCCATTTTTTGTGCGTGGTAATTTAGCAACAACGGCAACAAAAATTGCTTCCACCGGCTGAGTTGGTGGTTGGCCAATTTTCAGGCCAGAACCAATTTCAGAGCTACTGTAAGTCCCTGAAATACAGAGTTAGAATGAAAAAAAATGTGGAGCCAACCTGAAACTATAGCTGTGTGAATGGCGCCACTCTAATTAAGTTATGAAAAATTGTCCCTCTGGAGAGGCATCTTCTGCATCTCACAAGAAAAAAAGTGGAGAACATGTGAATTTGGCTGCAAGCATCAACTGTTGACAATCTGACTTACAAAGCATCTGTATCCATGCCCTTTGGAAAGAATGATAAAAGTGGTCCTCATGGGAACCACATATTTGTTTAACTCTTTGTTTCTTACTCAACCAGCCAAGGAGAAAATGTTTCATATTATTTTGAATACCATCTCAGATTCTGGCAGGATTACCCGTCAATATTATTGCAACCTCTTCGGTTACAGTACTTCAGAAATAAAGCAGTGAGACTAGCTTTGAAATGCAAAAATTCAGGCAATACAATCACACTATTAAAGGGCCCTCATTAGTCCCTGGTGTTGTGTATTTGGTTGTTGTGGTAATAGCACCTTGTTGTTGCTATGGCAACTGAGTTAGATTATTAGGGGATAGCCCAGCCAGTTTTGGCTGGTTTGGTTAGTTCAGTGTGTGAAAATAAATGGCTGCTTTCATGGCTCACAGCTCTCTGTGTCTCAAGTGATTTCTTCCTAAAACTGCTGCCCCCAGGGATAGAACAAAGTGGCGACGAGGATGGGATCCCTGTGCTGCCCCAGCAACAGAAGGAAGTAGAAGTCAAGATACCGAAAAAAAAGAAAAAAAGAAAAAAAAAAACCTACCAAAATCTTTTAGCTGTTGGAAGGGGGTGAGAACTGGCTTGTTGGCACTGACTGTGAAACCTGAAACTAAACCATGGCTACACTTACAGGGCCACTGGAACCTTTTGAGGAGAGTGTAGTGCAATGGCATGTGTATACTGAGCGTTTTGAGCTTTTTGTTATTGCAAATGACATTACAGAAGAGAAGAAGGTGCCAATATTCTTAACTGTTGTGGAGGCTAAAACCTACTCCCTGCTACGCAGCTTACTACACCCTGTTAAGCCTGAGACCAAATCTCAGTGACATTGTGGAAATCCTGGGGTCCCATTTTTCCCCCAAACCACTGGTAATTGCTGAAAGCTATAGGTTCCACAAAAGAGACCAAAAAGAAGATGAAACAGTTGTACAATTTGTAGCAACTTTAAAAAGGTTAGCAGAACACTGTGAATTTAAGGAGATGTTAAATGATGCCCTGCGTGACCGGTTAGTGTGTGGCCTGCACAGTGAAGCTATATGGAAGCACCTATTGACAGATGCTTAGCTTACCTTACAGAAGGCTGTTGATATTGCGGTCTCCATGGAACTGGCTACAAAGGAGGCACAATACATCGGTGCACCCCCTAGGGTGCATAAAGTGTCACAAGAACCTACCCACAAAACTGTGCAGTCAGGAATGTTACTGCTGCGGTCACCAGGCATCAGAATGCTGGTGTAAGGACCTGGTGTGTTGACACTGTGGCAAGAAGGGACATATTGAGTGTACATGTAAACAAAAGAAAAAGAGGCCTGTGGTCTGGCCGACCAAAAAGGGAAATCTGCATAACCTAGAGCAGACCCAGGATGACCAAGGTGACGCCTCATCACAAGAAGAAGTGCCACTGCACGTTTTGTCTTTGGCAGTGGGCTCACATGAATACGGGGTAACCCCGTTGTTGGGTGGCAAACCTATACGCATGGAACTGGACACCGGTGCGGCCGTCTCGCTGGCCTCCAAGATTGTGTATAAAGAAAAGCTACAGCATCTTCCGCTTAAGGCAACAAAAATTGTTCTGAAGATGGATATGGGAGATGCTGTGCCCAGGTTGGGCACTATTGATGTTAAGGTGAAGCTCAATGAACAGGCTGCTAAACTGCCACTGTTTGTGATGAGAGGTAATTACCCAGCCTTAATGGGTAGGTCTTGGCTTGGGAAGATTCAGCTGAACTGGGAGAAGTGCACCAAATGACTAAAGAAGAAACCAGTCTGATCATTATACTAAGGAAACATGCTGCTGTTTTTGGAGAGGATCTGGGAAGTATGAAGGGAATCACTGTGACATTGAACATTAAACCTAGCAATCAACCAAAATATCTGAAAGCCCGAACTGTGCCATATGCCATCAGGCTGAAAGTTGAAGCAGACCTGGAGTGCCTGGTCACCAGTGGAGTCCTAATACTAGTTACCCATAGTCTATGGGCCACTCCTATCATTCCAATAGTGAAGAAAGATGGCTTCCTCCAGATTTGTGGTGATTTTAAAGTCACTGTCAACCCGGTGTTGTGTGCAGAGCAATGCCCGCTTCCCCACATCGATGACCTCTTCGTGGGCCTGGCTGGGGGACAAAAGTTCAATAAGATTGATCTGAGTCAAGTGTATTTACAGATGCACGTCGATGAGAAGTCCTAAGAGCTGTTGACTAATGTGACTCATAAGGGGCTTTATCGATACTGTCACCTACCCTTCGGAATAATGTCTGCTCCCACCTGTTCCAGAGGGCTATGGACCAGATCTTGTGTGGCTTGCCAGGAGTTCAGTGCTATCTGGACGACATCCTGGAAGGAATGAAGAGGATCACTTAAAGAATTTAGAGGCTACCCTACAAAGACTGGAAGAGTATAGCCTACGAGTCAGCAAAGACAAGTGTGAATTCTTCCAGCCCTCTGTTGAATATTTGGGACACATCATTGGTGGTGCGGGTCTTCATAAGGCCCCTGTGAAAGTTAAGGCTATTGTGGAGGCTCCCTGCCTCAAAATGTTAGCCAGCTGCACTCGTTTCTAGGACTATTGAACTATTATGGAAAGTTCATCTCACAGTTAGCCACACTGCTAAAACCACTTCACAAACTCCTTGGGCAGAACAAGACCTGGAAGTGGACTGAAGCCTGTAATGTTGCATTTAACAAAGCTAAGGATGGATTGCTAAATTCTGAAGTTCTAACGCACTTTGATCCATCCTTACCCCTACCACTGGCCTGCGATGCCTCCCGTTATGGAGTGGGAGCAGTCATGTCACACATTATGCCTTAGGGAGAAGAGAGACCTATTGCTTTTGCTTAACGCACTCTAAGCGAAGCAGAAACTAACTTTGCCCAAATTGACCATGAGGCACTGGGAATCGTTTTTGGAATTCAGAAGTTTCATCAGTACCTGTTTGGGCAGAAGTTTACTCTTCTTACAGACCATTGACCTCTGACGTCAATTTTTGGACCCTACACAGGCATTCCCCCATTAGCTGCTAGTCGTATGCAACGTTGGGCATTGTTACTTTCAGCACACACATATGAAATCAAATATCGGAAATCCACTCTGCACGGCAATGCAGATGGTCTCTCAAGGTTGCCTTTGCCAAGCAAACATCAAGATACTGCCCAAAAGGAAATCTTCTACTTTGAACACGTAGAGAATACACCCATCACTGCTACTCAGATAAAGAAGGCAACTCGTGTTGACCCAGTATTGTCCCAAGTTATGGACCTGGTGGTGCATGGAAAATCTCGATGAACCTCTCCAGTCTCACCCGACCTTGGTACCTACATGTCCAAGAGGACAGAGTTATCGATCCAATCTGGTTGTTTGTTGTGGGGGAGACGTGTCGTTATCCCACCACCACTGAGATCACAGATGTTAGAACAGTTGCATTCTCGTCACTGTGGAATAGTGCGCATGAAGGAAATTGCACAAAGCATTTTTGGTGGCCCGGATTGGACAGTGCTATTGAAGAGAAGGCAAGAGCTTGTATGTCATGCCGGTCCTCAGGACACATCTTCAGTTGAGTTTTCTGACTTCACCTCTTCCAGTGAGACACCGAATCAAGAATCATCTGTTCCTGACTGTTCTCCTCCATTACTACCGGTGGCTGAGATACCCCCTTGCCTGGAACAAGCTGATACCACCTCCTCACCCGTTAGTGCTATGAACCCTGAGCCCGTTGTCAGGCCTGCGCCCAAGGCACTTTCGGGTGCAACAACACCAGAAGTTTGCCGTAATCCACCTAGAGACAGAAGACCTCCTCAATGGCTGGATCTTTAACTAGGTCAAACCCACAGTTATGGGGCAAAATAATTCCCGGGGTTTAGCCGGGAATGGAGGCAGTCTACCCTCCTTCTCTAGTTTAGTGTTTGTTTTATTTAGGGGATGTTCTTATTAAGGGGGGGAGGAATATGTTGTGTATTTGGTTGTCGTGGTAATAGCACCTTGTTGTTGCTATGGAAACTGAATTAGATTATTAGGGGATAGCCCAGCCAGTTTTGGCTAGTTAGGTTAGTTCAGTGTGTGAAAATAAATGGCTGCTTTCATGGCTCACAGCTCTCTGTGTCTCAAGTGATTTCTTCCTAAAACTGCTGCCCCCAAGGATACAACACCTGGCTAACCTTTAAAAAATGTGTTTCTGTCCAATTCTTCCACAAGCTGCCTTTATGGGGATCTTCTTAGGTCTACCAAATCACAAGGTTTGATTGTGTGACTCACATTTCTTTAGCTGCTCTCTCACGGTCGCAAGACATTCTTGTATTTTACACATAGCCACAACTGCTAGGAGGAGGAGGCCTTTTATGAGTGGGATGTTTTTATTTCTTTTTCTTTTTAACCTCAGCAATATTATAATAAGAGGGTTGGTCTTATTAAAAGTGTCACTCATCAATTTAAATTGTGTTGGCTAGGTTTTGGCAAGGGCTGTGTAACATTGTGACCAGCAAGATGAAGTTTGTAGTCACATAAGCTAGGCTAAGCTAAGGGTAATCAGACAGGAATAAGGCCATAAGCTTATTGTCACAGGGATGCAGGCAATATTTTCCCTTGCATGCAGCATAACACTGCTAGCTGGGTGTGCTTCATCTTTCCTTCAGTAATTGGCTAGTCCAAGAGACAGGACACCATGTGTGATGGACCAGTAGATTGATCCCTATCCTTTTCAAGTCTATATTAGTAAAAGCACCTGCAAAGAAACCCTAATCAGAATGCTTGAAGCTAGGTGAAGAGCAAACCAGTCTCTGCCCTAATGAAACAAAATAAGTCCTCATCCACAGCTGAGTTGTCAGGTCTGCTTGTTATCTTCAGAGCTTGGAACTGTTGTCCACCATCTGGATTAACTACCTGCCCACGGGTGAGCTTGGGTCAGACATTGTCTCATCATCATCCAGCACCTTTGCTATAGCAGAAGAAAACTAGATACCTTATCAAAAGAAGAGCTAATAGATCAGCAAGAAGGAAAAAGATGTGTCCGACTGGGCTGTTAATTATCTCATAAGCAGCCTCATCTCATCACCTACACTCAGCCCCCTAAAAGACAAGAGGAGTGCGCTGCAGATGGCTCAGATGTAAGAGGAGATGCACGCAGATGTAACGCATCTGTGGTTGCCATACAGAGCTTCCACAATTGCCAGCTAAACAATGGACTTCCAGAATTCGGAATCAAATTCCAGTCCTCCTGTTCCACTCACCACTTGAACCACAGGAGTATCACTATTAGTGTCAATCAAGAAGAATTGTGTTTTTGTGGGCCAGCCGTTGGAGTGTGATGGAAAAATAAACACATGAGCAGGTCTAACTCTGTGTATCAGGGTGCAGTAGTGCACATGCACAAAAGACAATATATTCCAAGAGCTGTTTGATTTTACATTTGCCACCCAACAGCAGGGAACTCGCCACTGTTCTTGCGACAGAGAGAGCAGCCCATAAATCTCTCTCCTTTTTGTTAGCACTCGAGCCACAACTCTCACTTCCTCTCTATGACTCATTAGCTGATTCACCAGCACTTCCCCTGGAATTCAGTGAAAGACTCACTTCGGGACAGGTATCCCAATACCGAGCACCCAATACTCAGCATCTGCATGTTACATCACCTATCAGTTCTTTAGTCCTTATTACCTCTTTAGCAGGACTAGGCCTTTTGCTTTAGCAGCTTGTTGGGAGGAGGCAGGGGGAGACACAGAGGGACCCTTCTGTGTTTCCCAGTATAATTTTTCACTGCTTTTCCCAGCATGGCAACCAATGCTGACATGTCGTCGTTCTTCAGTACATGCTGCTTAGTTGACCAGTAAGCTAACAACACTGGACACAGCAGCTGGGGTGTTAACAACAAAAACAGCAGCAGAGACACTACGGACGCAAGTGGAGCTTCCTAACTCAGCTTTATTCAATGTTACGGGAGCTGGAACCAGAACAGAAGCAAACATTCCCTGTTGTAATGCTCTCGATGTCTGAGAATGAGCTGTGTTTCACCCGGCATAGCCTTTAATTGTGGGGTCAAGTGAGGCACAGCTTCAATGAGACACGGAACACACATGCACAGATGTGTGACTCATGACGAGAATAAGTGTTTATGGTACCGTGTGCTGGAGGTGAAATAAAACCTTTAGCCAGACAAAATATATAATGTCATTTTATGGGCAACAGTCACACGCACATTCAGTGTGGCATTCTGCCCCCTCTAGTGGTGGCTGGGTGGTTGATGAGCCTGCAACCACCTCAACTAACAAAGACTGATCTTTTAGCTCAGGCAGGAGAGGCTCATACTTGAAGATGTGGACGTTTGAGGTTCAATCTCTGCTGTTGACCACCCACCCAGGGGTGCAACCGTCACATCAAAGCCCACTGCTGGTGAGTCACCAGAGAACCAAAGTGCTGAATCAGACTCCTCCTGAACTTTGGGCATTGAAACTTTGGAATCAGAGCATGGATTTGGGTATGGATCTCATAGCTAACTGCAATGGTTGAAATAAGCTCACACCTGAAACTTCACAGAACTCTGGGACAAACTGTAAATCTGGATACAATTTTTGTGGCTCCTGGTTCACCGTTAGTGGTTGCCAATCAGACAATCTGTTCATAAAAAGAAAGAAAACATACTGTTGCCCCTTCTTCTGACACCATATTACCGCTCTGTTGACCAGCAGGAGATGTTCAGTGCCCTGCAAATTAGTTTCCCAGTGGAAGAGAAATGATCGGGGCAGAGTCTGGATATACTCTCAGTGTAACTTACTTTATTTTCACACATACACTATTCCTGAAATGAGATGGTCAAACTACATGCAGCCCCTTTCTTCCAGGAATCTGTCCAATTCTCCGGGGGCAACTCTGCCTGAAGAATTGATGCTAATCAGAGCCCAAGGCAGAAAGTAAACTCTCTTGCCTCTCACACGGCTTCCTCGCTCTTCCAAAGCTGACTCTACATGCAACCTTGCATGAGCTGAAAATTAACGACACACTATATCTCCACAAGAGACAAGATTTGCTCACACACCAAGGATCAGGACTTAAAAGAAAATGGACTTGTCTATACTACACAGTAGTGTGCACAGCTGTAACTCCCCCATGTGGACACTGCAGGGTGCAAACTAAAAGGGTCCTCATTTCCATTAACATAATCCTCTCCAAACAGGGTCTGATGCACTTTGGGGTGCTCTGCTATTGACACCCCTCCAGTCTGAACTGAGAGGCAGTGTAGACATAGCCTATATAACAGCCCCACCTAATGACATTATAATACTCATTATGAGCCAGATTTCCAGGCAGACCTCAATGTGTCCTGTGCTTTTGTGAACGCAATTTTGTGCTCATAGATTCTTGCATCAGTATTGCATCACCGTGATTACGGGAATAAATATTAGATGTTAAATTCTGTGATTTGTATGCACAGTTAAATGTTAAACTACTAATACTTGTCCCACAATTAATTACAAATGCAACAGTGCATCTGCAATTAATTGAAAAATATCCATGAATATAGAACTGCACCCTCAAAAACAGAAAGCAGCGTTGTCTCTATTTTCTAGAGAGATGGAGATCAATAACATTAATCTCCCTGTCAAGTGACGATGAACAATACCAGCATTTGGGAAACTGGAAATGAAAAATTCTTTCCCAGTGAATAGTGACAATACCATGCCATGAAGAAATAGAGGGAATGCAGAATTGCCATACCATGTGATCTATGATTTGTACATTTGAAAAGAATGAATTAAGTCCTTGTGAGATGTATCATATATCCAGCCTACAGATGTCGGGCTCTTGGTTGCTCCAGTTTTACACTGATACAACTCCACTCAGTTCCATAGAGTTACTCTTCTGTAAAATCAGTATGACAGAGAGGAGAATCAGGCGCTGAATGCCAGAATCAGGATACATTTCACATAAGAACATAAGAATGGCCATACTGGGTCTGACCAAAGATCCATCCATCCCAGTATCCTGTCTGCTGACAGTGGTCAATGCGGGGTGTCCCAGAGGGAGTGAACCTAACAGGTAATGATCAAGTGATCTCTCTTCTGCCATCCATCGCCACCCTCTGACAAACAGAGGCTAGGGACACCATTCCTTACCCATCCTGGCTAATAGCCATTAATGGACTTAACCTCCATGAATTTATCTAGTTCTCTTTTAAACACTTTTATAGTCCTAGCCTTCATAACCTCCTCAGGCAAGGAGTTCCACAGGTTGATCGTGCGCTGTGTGAAGAAGAACTTCCTTTTATTTGTTTTAAACCTGCTGCCCATTAGTTTAATTTGGTGGCCCCTATTTCTTATATTATGGGAACAAGTAAATAACTTTTCCTTATTCACTTTCTCTACACCACTCATGATTTTATATACCTCTCTCATATTCCTCCTTAGTCTCCTCTTTTCCAAGCTGAAAAGTCCTAGTCTGTTTAATTTCTCCTCATATGGGACCCATTCCAATCCTAATAATTTTAGTTGCCCTTCTCCGAACCTTTTCTAATGCCAGTATATCTTTTTTGAGATGAGGAGACCACGTCTGTATGCAGTATTGAAGATGTGGGCTTACCATGGATTTATATAAGGGCAATAAGATATTCTCCGTCTTATTCTCTATCCCTTCTTAAATGATTCCTAACATCCTGTTCGCTTTTTTGACTGCTTCTGCAGTCAAGGCCTTTATTCCTTGTGCTGCCTTGCCAATGTGCCTTAACAGCAGTAGGAATGAGAGGGCAGAGGTGTTTCTACACCCATTCAGTATTTGGCCTCCCTGCAGTATTAAAGGAATGCCAGCATCTGTATGCTGCAATTTATATGTCATCACAAGTCTCAGGCTTTAAAGGGTTTTTTGCTGCACTATTTGGTACCCAGATTTCATTTTCTTTCCGTATTAAATTATTGTCATACAATCCAACCACTTTATACCTACCTAATATAGCATCCTCTCTGCTGAAAGGCTCCATTTCCTGTATTCTAATTACAATAAGTTCCATCACCATAAATATCACCCCTGTTAAGATATTCCCTTTTCTACCACTCTCTGGGCCTTATCCTCCTTACACACCAGTTCTACAATGGTGCTAACTCAATTGACCTCATTGGAGCTTACTGCTCATTTATGCCGGTGTCAGAGAACATCTTGCTCAGTCGGGCTCCTCTGCAGGCTCCTCTGAATATTCAGGATCTGGCTACATTAAGGCCTTGATCCTACAAGTCCTTGTGCAGTGTGTAAGAGTGTTGCATGCAAGCTACTATTTGAGTGGCAAACTACATGTGGCAAGGTTTCCTGGAGCAATGTGTATAGTGGGGGTGCTGAGAGTCACTGAACCAAACTGTAAACCCTGCATTTAAATGGAAGCCACTTCAAGCTTAAGATTTTCAAAAATGGGCAGCAATTTTGAGTGTCTCAGTGTTTGGATGTCTAATCTGAGAAATGCTAAAAAGGCTTGATTTGTAGAAAGTTCTGAGCATCCCCTCTGAAACTCAGGCACGTGTGAGGTGTCACTGGTTGGGCACTTGGTTCCATATTTGTAAATGTATTTAAGTGCCTGAAGAAGCTAGCTAGAATTCTCGTGGGATTTTCAAAAGCACATAGGTACTGATTGATTTGAATGGGAGTTAGGGCTGAGATCCACAAAGTATTTATGTGCCTAGTTCCCACTGAAATCAATGGGAGTTATACATGTAAATAACTTTGAGATCCTGGCTTCCGTGCCTAAGTGATTTTGAAAATCCCAATAGGCTTCTTAGGGTGCCTAAATGCCTTTCAAAATCTGGATCTTCATGTCTCTATAAAATAGATATATTAACAGTACCCGTCTCACAAGGGAATTATGAAGCATAATTAATGTATGCTCAATGCTTAATTCATGCTGATAAAAGATGCTGGGTCAGAACAAATGGTTATGACATTATGATCATTTGATTGGACAATGGACATATTTAGGTGGGTTTTTTAACCCTGCGCAACCTTGTAAAGTGTTTGGGCTGCTGTCAAACAATACTGCATTGTTCCTGCCAGTCAAGTAGGGTCTTTTCAGTGACTAGAAGGATGGGGACAGTAACAGACCTTGCTGGCTGATGGACCACGAGAAGTGCAAGGGGGTTTTATTTGAAAGCCAGGCAATGAATAGCAAGGAGAAGGCAAGTCAGATGTTTTGGCTTCCAGCTGTAAAAAAAATCAGTGAACGTTCTCTGATAAGCCCCTGGATTGAAACAGAGAGGCAAATTCTGCTCCCTGGGAGTTCCACCTGAGTAAGTGAGAGCAGAATTTGGCCCCAGATCTTCACAGGCTTAAAATCTTTGGCACCAAATTCCAGGAAACAGCCATTTGTGGATGATGCATCCCATTTAAGGGAAGAAGGGAGGTATTGTGCAATTAGTAGCTGGAGTTGCTTTATAACTCCAGCTGGTACTGCTCTTATCTGGGTGAACCATCCAATGAAGGACCTGTTCATGTCAGGCTTTTGCACTGTGCCTGATCTTATCTCCATATTAAGCGACTGTAAAGTGAAAGGAACTCCTTTATGAACTCTTCAGACTGAATCAGATTTCACAGGAACTGAGGATTGGAACTGGGTGATATTCTGCTCTGTGACACCTATGCAAATGTGATGGAATAACTTTGTTCAAGTCCATTGAGTTACTTCAGATGAGGGCAGAATTTGGGCCACTTCGCTAGCACAAATTCAGTGCAAGAGCAGATTCCTTTTCATTCTTTCCAAGAAAAAGGCAGTACAAGTACAATCGGTATATAGGGCCTGATTCTCCTCTAACATACATGGCTGGATTTTGCAAAGTGCTAAGCAATCCCTTGTGGCGTTAAGCAGCCTCCACTCAAACCGAAGTCAATTACAGTTGAGGATGCTCAATACTTCATGGGAATACTCAGTGCCTGGTAGCGCTGAACCTAAAAATCTGGATTAATTTATGGAGTTATGTCATTGCAGTGACTCTGGTGTAACCTGTGTAAATGAGAAGAGAATCAAGCCCATAGAAAGAAAAGATACTTTACAATTAAGAGAAAGAGAGTGTTAACTTAGAATGGATTTCCCATTTGCTGATCATTTCAGGTCTGTTTTGCGGTGTTCACCCGGGGCTAACCTTTACTAACATCGGCAAGCACTTATTGCACAAGTAGAGCCACTGGCATCGTGTGAGTAAGGGTTACACACTCTAGCTCATTTACACTGTAACTTTACATGCCCTGCTCCAGAGCTCAGTCCCGTGCTCCAACATAAAAAACACTGCCCGCGTTTCCCCCCTCCCACTAATCCTCTTTGAGCAGTGGGAGATTATACACTCTAGATAAAAAAAGTGCTTGTTTCTTTGACAAATGCAAGACCTGAAGACCACCCTCTGTTCTGGAGAAAAAATTAGTTTATCTCTGAAGAAAAATGCTGTTCCTAAATATTACCCATCATTTGTGGGTGGCCTGAATGAGATTCTCAATTTATCTTATTAAAGGTTACCCTTTGAGGAGCTCGAAAAGGAAATACATTGTTCTTAATTATTCTTATCTCAACAGCTGTATAATTCCTGTTCTTGATTTAAAAAACAATATCCTATGAAGGATTATATTTAAAAGCTAGAGATGGGCTTGAATAGCCATTCCCCCAGCAATGAACTTTGCAGACATTTTGAACTGGATCTAAACTTTAACGTTTATGCTCTTTTCAGATGAAAACTCTTTTATTTTTAGTGAAAAGTAAATAACTATAGTTAGTACATTTAAAGTTCTCTTCCTTTGGACCTTTCCTTTTGTGAAGATACACATCACACTGTTTCTTTAAATTTATAAAATGAAGCCAGACAGGACTGGGCTTGGGAAGAGGCAGAAGGTCTACAGAGAGTAGCACTTTTAAAAAAACTTATTCTGATGAAGTTCCCTGTACAGTATTAGAAGACATGACTGGAGCCCCACAAAAAAAGGAGACAAAACCCGATTTTACATTTTTGTTGAAAAGCACAAAAGGAAAACTTTTGTTGAAAAGCACAAAATGAAAAACACTCAGTTTTGGGGTGTCTGTTTTTTCAACAAAAACCTAAACATTTTGATGAAAGTGGAATTTTTGGTGAAAATTTCAGGTTTAGTCAAAATCCATTTTTCATTGGGAAAAAGTTTGCATGGACATTTTTTCAGTCATCTGTATAAGTGACACCTTCTGTGAGTCTTTACCATTGTCACGTGACACCTTCCCCTTCAAAAGGGGGCTGCATATTATGGGACCAGATTTGAAAAAGAGCTCAGAGGCGGTGTTTTAAGTGCTTGACTTCTGCACTTGAGCCCTGATTTTCCAAAGCACTAGGATCTCCCACTGGGCCACTAAAGGGCAATTGATTTTCAAAAGAGCTCAGCTCCCAGACTGTTGAGTTCTTCTTAAAATCTGGCCATGTATTAGGAGCCTAAATGGGAACTGAGCATTGTTGAAAACTTGGCCCCCCCTTTGTGGGTACTGAACTCTTCAAAATCTTGACCTACACGTCTCATGTAGTGAGGTGTGTGTGTGCGCGTGTCATGGAAAGATTACTAGAAATACAGAGTCTGTGGACACATGGGCCAAGATTAAAAAAAAGAGCCTTAAATTGGACTCTGATATCCACATTTAGGCAGCTACATAAGTAGCATGATCTGTTAGGGGGCTTATTCCTTCACCCACTTCCTTCCTTGGTCCTTCTCGCATGAACAGAGAGCAACAATACCCGAAGGCCAAAGGTGCAAACAATTCGATGTTTATTGGTGTCAACTTCCAGCAAGCATGATTCCAGTTTCCTTCCTTAGTGTCCCCCTTCCCAGCTCTGACACCACAGAGCCTTACACCTGTGTCCCTGTTCCCTTCCCCCCCTTCGCCAAACATGATTCCAGTTTCCCCACGCCCATTCCCTGTTCCCATTTCCCCCTTTAGCAAAACATGATTCCAATTTCCCCACCCCATTCCCATTTCCCCCACCCACACACCCACCCAGACCCACTCACTTCCTGATTGACTGCAGACTATATAGTAAAACTTGAATTCTGTTTACTATAGCTTAACCAATCATTTTCCTGAAATGTAACTAACCAATCCTAACACATTGTAACATGATTATGTAACCAATTATATCCCACCACCTTAATTAGTTTACACCCAGCAAAATTAATTATACAGCAGACAGGAACAATCACAGAACCAGACAGAGATTATACAGACAAACAATGGGTAAATGGGAACTATAATGACAAAACAATACAGAAGTGAGGATTTCACATCCCAGTATTGATAAGTGAGTTCTTGCCAGACAGGATGCTATCAAACTAAGTTTCCTTTTACATTTTCTAGGCACCTCCCTTTCTCTGGAGGCGATAGGCATTATCAGGACAGGATTGTATTCCTAACAGCCCCATAGCACCTTCTTTCAATGTGACTAGTTTGGAATGTGAGGAGGTGACCGGTCGCTTCCCAGCTTATGGCTGCCTCTGCTGCTTAGCCAAAGGCCTTAGCCTAAGCACAGGGCCTCAGACTGTCACAGTAAGAGAAGGCCCTTACACCGGCAGACAGTGATTTTGATTCTTTCTTTTATACTTCCATAACTAGCCAAGTGATAAGAATACACCTAAATTCTTAGAGTACAGGCCTTTACAGACAGGCCTGAATATCTATATCCTAACATGATCCATTGGCTTCAGTGAGAGCTGTTGGGTATTGAATACCTTTTAAAATCAGGCCACCTACTTAGGTAACTAAATATGCATTTAGGAGCCTAATTTTAGGCACCCATTTTTGCAACTCTTGGTCACCTTCCTCTACATCCCGTATATTAATTTAAAGCTCAGTTTTGCAGATGCAGTTTAAGTTAAGCAGCTGCCAAAGTTTGCCGACCATGCTGATTACCTGGTCCTGATCCACCAAGTAGGACTGAACTATTCTGCTCCGTATCCTAGCAGACGTATAGTTTATAGTGATGTTGTTTGACTGGCAAGACGTCTTACTCATGGGTGCCTTGCTTAGCGCACCCTCTGTGCTCATGCTCACTAGCAAGAATTACTCAGTTAGAAACGCTGACCCTGCCACAGCTATGCTTCCCAGAATGAGATGCCTCTTGCAGTGCATTTGAGAGGCTAATGTATTGCTACTGTGACTGGTAAGGCATTTGTAAAGGGAAAGAAGCTGTACCTTATTAGATAGGGCAATGAGGCTGCCGCATCGGACAATCTGGATGCCACATGTCACATCCTGAAAAACATCACAGTGGGTGCTTTATCAGCATGCCTCGACTGCCTGTGCTGTGCTTTCCACATTGCCTGAGACTGTACTGAGCAGGTGGTGAAGAACTACGGAGTTGCAGAGCCACTGAAGACTCAACAATTGCAGAGAGTATGCCCAACAGGGTGCACTGCTGGCTTCACCATTGCCAGATAGCACAAATAGGCTGTAATCCTGAACAAGCCACTAGAGTGGGACACTGTACACATGTTGCCAGAGTGTCCTCTAAGCTTTTGGGGCAGGTACTTTCTCTTCATATTTGTTTTTAAAATACTTAGCACATATGTGGCACCATATAATGACAACAACTACAGCAAAAACAATCATGATAATTTGCTGTTTTAAGCACCCATTAGTGTGCTAGCTGCATAATAATAACTGACAGTCAATAATAGTATAATAGAACAACTAGCAATGAAGTCACTGTAGATCTACAGCCATATCATTGAGATTAGAATCGGGCCCTTAGTGGGGTCAGTCATATGTGATTATTTTGTAAACTGACTTTGTGAAATCCAGTTCATATTAACACACCCACGAAGGTGGCCTGCACAGCTTCTGTCTATCAGAGAAACCACAGTATGCACAACAATGCTCTCAATGAATATCAGTATATTCAATGAATATCAATATAGTTAGTTGCACTTATGTAGAATATCAAGCCCCAGCTAGAGAACAAAATACTGCTAATTTCTCAATAGTGTATATTGTATTGTTCTTCCACCCTGAGGAGCATCATCCCATTTTGAAGCCACAAACAACTATGTTCTTACTTTTCTCTCTCCAAAATAATAAGTGTTACAGTAGTTTGGAATACAAGACTAATGACACCACAGTGAAGCCTTGTTCAATAAATACAGCAATGCCAGCATTCATTTTATGCAAAATGTTATTTCTCTTATGGGTACTCATCCCATGGCATATACCCCTCCAGGGAAGGTAAATGCATTTGCAGTTTCCTAAATCCAATTAATAACCCCTTATCTTTATTTTCTGAGAGTGTCTAAAACTCTGCAGCTATAAGCACAGAGCAAAAACCCAATGTAATCGCGTAAATGAAAGTGTAGAGACGTATTAAGGTTGTGGCATTAAGGCATGTACCAACTCTTTCAAAACAGTGTGGCTGCCTAATGTTCTGACTCCTACCCAGAGGATAGAATTGCCAAGCAGAGTTTGATCACAAGGATATTATTTTTATAAACTTATTTATGATGATTTAATAAGACACCTCCCCCACAACTCAGGGGGACCTGGAAATTAGTTGGCATTTGAATCCATACAGAGGTAGCCATCCCCAGCCTAGTAGCACTCACACACAACAAAAAATAATTTAACTCACCCAGCCAGTAATTTAAAGCAACAAAATATATCTCATCTTACCCAAAACACCACCAGGCACTTTCCATGTGGAAACTGGACTGCTCCCACCAGGAATGCCTTATTGTCCTTAATACCACTGAAGTTTCCATAGACAATCTCTATTACACCAGTTTTTATGCAACATTAATGGATGTGTTGCAACTTACCACACATATGCATCATTTTGAACAGTGGATCATGTAGTTGCTAAGGATATGCCTCAGTTAGGGCTTAGCCCTAAGACATATTTGAGAAATTACAACATGTATTGACTTTAATGGCCATTGTGGGTGCTCAGTAGCTCTCCTAAGCAAGATCTTAATGTACAAAGCTGTAACACTCACATGATGCATAATATGCAAATTTCATCTGTTTTATGCTGTCTGCTTACATGAGAAATGGATTTAGGTTAGGCTGATTCCTAATGTAGCTATTTGATCTCTGCTCCTCACAGCAATTTATGTTTCAGGATTTCATTGGGGGCAGCCTTAGACTAGCCACTTAGGTCCCAGCATCAGTCGGCTAGGCACTAGATTCACCAAAGGCACCTAAATGCCAGAATCAGGCCTCACTGGGCTTCACAAAGCCATGGCTCAGCTGTCCACAAATGCTGTAGGCACCTAAACTTACTTGACACCTACATTATGGCAGTAAAAGTTCCCTAAGTGCCTATGTTTCTGCGTCTGAGCATGCACACTATAGCCCCATGCCAGGTGTCCGGATGCTTAAACCCGGGAAAGATAGGAGTTCTGCCAGACTCACCTGTGTGGCCCAATCCAGTAGGTGTGCCCAGACCTCACCACCTGATGAGGCCCCTATAGGCAAGCTTACACAAAATGCTGGGGGAAGGAGTACTCCCTCAGAACTTTTAGCTCAGTGGTTAGGGTAGTCATCTGCAATGTGAGAGACTAATGGTTCTAGGGCCCACCCCCCATCTGAGAGAGAGAGAGAGAGAAGGGATGTGAACTGGCATATCTCAGGTGAGCGCTCTAAAAACATGAGCTATGGGATATTCTGATGTGGGACTCCCTCAGTCTGTCCTGTTGAAGCTGTTCCCCTTTGGATGAATAATTTCAAAAAGTGATTGGAGAAGGGGAACAGGATTCTGGGTCTCCCATCTCCCAAGAGAGCATGCTAGTCAGTAGGCTACAGAGTTATTCCCACATGTCCTCTCTCTACTTGCCCAATGATACTTTATTTTTCCAAAGGGCAATGGCTTCAACAAGAAGACTAAGGGAGTCCCACCTCATGCTCAGCACTGGGCAGGGCTCCTAGCCCAGATCAGAACAGGCTGATAGCTTTGCTCTAGTTGCCCCCATTGCCCAAGAGCCATTCTAGCAGCCAGGGATCACAGAGTCATAAACACACCCCCTTTCTCCTGATACACCCTTATACATCTCTGGTGCTTGTACTACCAAAGGATTCTCCTGCCCATGGAAAATCCTTCATTGGCTGGATCCATCAAGGTAGTGTTGCATGGGGTGACTGGTATAACACTGCCATAACTGACAAGACGATCGGGCTGATTCTCTGGTCTATACACCTTATTAAAAGCATTTGTATATTCTACAATAATCATCCACAGCTGACACTGACGGTTACTCATGTAGAATACTACAGTATTTTTTTCTAGCAATGTCTGTTTCTATGCTTTTTATATTTTGGCATAAAAAATGCACCCCGTGCCATGTGCAATGGAAGGAACTGTTCCTTTATCATCAATGAAGATAAGAGATTCTCACACGAAGAGCACAAAAATTGTTTTAATTCAAATTCCATATATTTGCTCATGTCATAAGCTGATGTTTTAAAATTTGTGAATCAGGCTTAAATGAAGAACGAGTGGCACTGGCATGCTGTCTAAGCTCCCCACATAGCTCTGCCAATATAATGCGTCTCAGCCATGTACTGTAATAACCCTGCTATTCCACTCCCTGGGAATAGACTTTTGTAATTTTCCCATGATTTAAACCATTTTTGAAATAGTATTTCTATGGCCCCCACCACCATGACACATGAATGCCTCAGAATCATTAAATCATTTAACCTGACCGCACTCCCTGTGATGAAGGGAAGTATTATGATTTAAATTTTACAGATACAAAGATTTAAATGACTGGCCCAAGATGACCCAGACAGTCTGTGGCAAAGTGTGGAATTGAACCTGTGACACCCTGGCACTCCAATATTCACCACTGTCATGTAATTGGAATATGTTTTGTACAAAGTATGCCTTGTGAGGTATCATTCAACTGATCTGCTAAACATTAATATCTCGTTGGATGGTATGTGCTATCGTCATATGTGGAGTTATGAAGTTTGGCTGTGTCTGTGTTACTGAAACATGTGAGGTTGAAAACACCCACAAGCAGCCTTTCAGGTGCAACAGGAAAAAGGCCAAACAATGTTAATGGCTTATTGAGGAAATGCACACAAGCACAAGGACTGCCCCAGGAACTGTGTACAATAGAAACCTCTCAGAGAGAGCACTACACAATGGGAACTGTTTGACCTAGGTCACAGCAAAAGAGCTTTCCAGCAAGTTGGAAGAATATATAAAATGGAGACAATGACATCATAGGGGGACCTCACTCTCCCTACAACACACCTGGAAACACCTGAGGAATAAGGACTGAATGGGGGGAAGTGATGGTCCCAGGCTAATGGGATTTCTAGTCTGTGTATGAAAACCTAGGAAACAAAAGCTGCAAAGCCAAGGCAGCTTGTGCCTTAAAAATCTGTCAGCCTGTTTATCACTCAGGGTGAGAATTTGCTAATTCATCTCCTACCTATCTAGTGTGCTAAGCTAAGTTTGTGGTTTTGTTTATTTACTAGGTAATTTACTTTGATCTGTTTGCTATCATGTATCACCACTTAAAATCTATCCTTTTGTAATTAATAAACTTACTTTATGTCTTAATCCAAACCAGTGTGCATTTGACTAAGGGGTCTGGGAAAAATCTCAGCTTGGTCACCACAAGTGTGCATGGTCCTCTTCACATTGAGGGAGAGGTGGACCAGGTGTTAAACCCATATACTGGCCAGATTTGACCAGCGCAGGATGGTACTGCTCTGGGGTCTTAGGCTTGGAGGCCAGTGGTTAGAGAGCCCACATGTGACTGCAGCTGGGTGTGTCCCTACCAGTGTGAATGCTGGCGAAAGTGCAAGCTTTTTGGCTCTGCAACTCGTCACAGTAGCACAGTGTGAGAAGGAGCCCAGTCTGGTGGGTGAGAGGGTTCAGTGGTACCACAGTTCCAGGTGGCACCCTGTGGGGGAACCCATCACAGAACCCAAATCTTCTGAGTTCTTACCTCTATCAAACATGATTTTGTGATGACCCTAAATATTGGCTAAGATTAGCAACCACCACACTAATATTAAAATCTCATCAGAGTCCAGTCTTCAGAGATGGCAAGCTAAGGTCTTGATATCTGCATCAGAATCTGCTAGAGGCATCCATCTGAAGCTCTATGGACATCAGTAGGACTCCATACAGGTGCAGGGGTGCATGCTAGCAGATCCCAATGCAGAACTGGGGCCATGAGCACTAACCATTGGCTCCACTACTTGCTGTCTTAATTATGGCAACAAGCAAACCCTGAAAAATCTGATGCCTGATTTTGCTTCCACTGAAGTCAACGGTAAATATCTCATTGACTTCCATGGGAGAAGGATCAGACCTCTGATGTGTCCATTTTCAGACCATGAAATGACAGGAGAGTCAGATACCATGTAGCAGATAGCTTGGAAGCATCAACTAAACTCCAGGGCAATGTAGCCTGACAAGATAAATCTAGCAGTTCATTAACTATCCTTCTCCTAGAAGTGTGCACTAAACGTTTCAGTTTCTGATCTTATTTTGGATTCATTAGGCATGGCTCAAAATTGACCACAATTGCCAAGTTTCTGATCCCTTTGAATGATTTGAGTTTGAAAATGTGACTGCCTCATCCACAAATGTTCAGAAGAAAAGCTAAAAATAGAATTAAAAAAAGCCCATCACCATAGTGTGTGTGTGTGTGTGTGTGTGTGTGTGTGTGTATGCCTGAAAAACCAAACCTCCAACTCTGATCTAAACCAGACTGTTTCTCTCTTTCCCCCCTTCCTTTCCCACTCTCTTATTTAAAGAGAACTGGAAAAGAAAAGGCACAATCCTCCGACTCTAATCTGTAGGACAGGACTTAAAGAGGAACCAGTCTGAAATAGAACATGAAAAACCTTCTGAAAAATGACTAGCGGCTTAATGCTGTCACTGTCCCTGTGTTTATTTTTCTTTCTTTGATGTCTGATGTCAAACAGAAAATAATGTCATCTGCTGGAAACTCAAACATGTTTGCATTTTGAGGTAATTAGAATTAATGTTGGAGGGCAAAACTAACACCAAACAATTCCAGCCTTTCCCATGTGAGGAAAACATTCTGTAATGACTTACATTTAATCTGGAAGTTGGCAGGCTGTCAGGAGCTGCCCAGATTCATGTGACAGGGCAATATTTCAAAACCATTTTCTTCAAAAAAAAAAAGTATATGTGGTGAGGTTTATAAAGGATGGTAAGGGCCGAGCGCTACGCCAGTTTTACAGGATGTAACACCATTAAAATCAAAGGAATTGCCATGGTGTAAAATGGAGAGTAACTCAGTGGTGGTTCAGGATGAAGGAGCCAGATTTTCAAGAACTCAGCATCCAAAACTGGGGCCAGATTTTCGGAAGAGCTCGGCTCCCATTTAGGCATCTAACAAAGGGCCAAATTGTCAGAAACGCCTAGTATCTTGCAGCTCCAATTAAGACAGGAGGGGGAACATACTGAGCTCTTTTGAAAAGCTGTCCCATATTTATTTTGGAGCAGACCATGCCACCCCTTACACATAGTGAGTAGTAGCTAACTCTGGGAATAGTCCCATTAAGTAATCCCGCCCTGCATGGCTGTTGCTGGAGAAAGCCTTCTTCCTCAGGGACTCCTTTTAAATGCCATGACCATGAAGCCTGGCTGGACTACAGAAATCCTGAAAAGTTCTATATCTGACATAATTTTCTTCTTGGAAAGAAAAAAAAGGTGGGGGAAGAAGAAAGAGAGAATTACAAGTGACAAATGCTAACCGTGGTGCTTAATGCACTTCTGGAAGATGCTCAGATCCTACAGTGATTAGGGAACTATAAAAACCTGAATAGAACAGAACTGAAATGACCAAGGTCAGGATTTGGACCAGGAGAAATTTGGTTTGGCCTTCACAAAAAAAGACTCAAAGTTTGAGTTTGATCCATTCAGGAATCTTTTTGAGTTAACACAGAATGAAAGACTATAATTTGTCTTCGTAACCAAAATAAATCACAGTTCTTTTCTCTGTATGGATAATTAAAAACAACTAAACTTTGCAAGTTGAAATTTTCCACACAGCTAGTCCTCTTTGAGGAAAAGACTCCTGGCTAAGTTTAACATATTAGAAAATGATGAAGTTATTACTGAGTGAATGAAAATTTCTTTCATGTATGCGCAATACAGAAAAAATCTACTAAGTTTAGAGTTATTGTTGATATATTTAGGAACAGCCTAAATATATAATATGTTTCCTGAAAAAGAAAACTACTTCTTTCACACCAGTTTTACCCCAAGGTATCTCCACTTACATCACTGTAACTGAGAGCAGAATCAGGCCCATATTTTCTTTGCTTCAGTTATCCAAACATGTGTGTAACTCCAGCTCCTCAGTTTGTAAGAGTCCCTGGTTTATGAAAATTGAAACTATTGCAAGTATGTGTAGAAATGTTACATGATGTACCTTGGGACTGCAGTTCCTGCTTTGGGACCTTCATGTAGACTCTCCACCCCCACCCCGGGATTCCCCTGGGGAATCTGCATGTTTTCCATTTCATACACCAAAGGCAATACTTATTCCTGTAGCCATTAAGTTTCCCATTATCTGTCTTCCTCTGACAATGGCATGTGAAATAGAAACTAGACAGATTCATTTCCTTCAGTCAGTCTTCGTCTGGTTTACTGAGGTGAAGCAGCATGACTAAGAATGCAAAGAGGAAGCATGGGAGTAGCTCCATGGTGTCATTTTCACAATGTGATTTTTAATCCGCATTTTGTTGGTCACCAAATGCCTACACAGAACTCCCGGTCCTGCAACAAAAGCAATGATCTCACGTAAACCAATTTACACTCGTGTAACCCAATGGAGTTACTCCTGATTTACAATAATGCAGGGGGAATCATGTTCTTGCCTTTAAAGGTGGTTACTCAGGATGTGAACAGTATTGAAATGAATCACCTGAAAGTAGTATCAGTGCTATCCCAGCAGTGTGTCACAAAGGATCCAATATCAACATGAGATGAGTATTGAAGCAATCATATAGTGCAAGTAAGATTGGTGTTTGACTTCCCACACCTCCAATAACAATCCTTTAGAGCTAATCCAGATTTATATTATTTATCCATATTTATAATACATATATTATCTCATACGGTCATTCTCCTAGATACCTAACTTGTTTTCCCATCTCACTGCAGGGGACTCATGATTCTGCAAGCTCTGACAGTCACATAAACATAATATCAGCTAGATCTCAAGTGGAGTGAACCAACAGCTTTCTGCATAAGTGACAAAATCTGGGACACTCTGGGAATTTTTCTTAATGTCTGCTTGAACCATCCTACAGTGAAGTGAAATCCCAAACTCTGATCATCATCCAGACCCAATGTTTCTTAAATCTACAAAAGTGGAAAGAGAACCTCTTGCTCTTTTTCACCCAAATTGATAACATCTGTCCTACTTATCCACGACAAAAAATTAAAAAAAGTACATACCATCCATTTTAAATTTACATTGGCCTAGAAGACAATTCCAAAGAAAGTACATGGGACTATTCACTCATATTCCTCGTTAATCATAAAACTGGATTAAAAGCTATCTGGCTGCTCTGACTGAACACGTTGAATAGATGAAGCTTGCACTCTCTTCTCTAAAAATGTAAACATAAAGGAATATTCTTGCAAATGGTCAGGCCATACAAGCTACTCCATGTGCTGCCCACAGATCTACTTAGTTCCAGCCCAAGCTTAGGACTGGAGGGAAGTTAAAATTGTATTTATGTGCTTCAATGCTGCTTTTGTCTCCCCCTCCCCAGTCGCCTCTCCCCACTCTTGTCCACTTTCCTCCTCATTTCCATTGACCCTGCCTGTGGTGTGGCTCCCCACCAGTGGTATGATCTTTTTCCTCAGACACTAATTGCCAGCTCTCCTTGCTCTGCAGTGAGCTGAGCACTGATCAGTGTCTGAAGAAGTACTGTCATGTGTCAAGCAGAGCTAAAAGCTCTACTCTGATTAGGGTGACCAGTTGTCCCAATTTTATAGGGACAGTCCAGGTTTTTGGGTCTTTTTTTTACATAGGCTCCTATCATGCCCCACCCCCGTCCCGATTTTTCACACTTGCTGTCTGGTCACCCTAACTCTAATCAGCATTTGGCTCTTCACTCTAGTCAGGCATTTCAGGAAGAGCTGCTGAGTGGAGTGACTGATGGTGGAGAAGAGACAGATAGTATGCAGGGTTCTCACAAAGCAGCAGGCTTAGAGAAGGTAGCATGTGGTAAGGCTCTGATTTCTTGTCTTTTTTTACTCCAAAAATAATATAATATTTCTCCCTATTGGCTCTTCCTCTTTTTAGTCTGTTATCTGGTCCCCTTCACCTTTGATTCTTTTCCTTCTTTTCCCCCATGTGCTCCTTCCCATTGTTTTGCTTCCCCTCCAACCACTTCATTTACTTCAATCTGCACAGCAAGGGTCCTTCGCAGTGAAACTGACCAACTTTCGTGAGTCTCCTTTTGCTCTGCACACACACTCTGCTCTATTCCCCGTACACGCACCAAAAAGAAAGGTATCCAAAGTGCTGTGAAGTCCTTGCTTAACAGCCAGCACAATAGGTACCATGCCTTTGTGTCTTGTAAAAGAACAAGCACATTGGTTATATCAAAAAGAACAGGGAGCATTAATAAGGAAAGAAAAGGAAGGTCTCTCAAATCAACACCCTGAACGTGCTTTGCTATTAAAAATTCTCTCTCACCAGTCAAAAATAATCTGTTGCTCAGTGTGGACATATTGGACTTGACTCTCTTCTCCTTTATCTTGAAGTAAAGTAGTAGTGAGTCCATTAAAATCAATAGAGTTGTATGAATATCAGGTCCATTCCATGTATGGTTGTAATGTTACTGGGGCCACCAGTTCTTAAGCAGAATTCCCGATTGACTCCTGCTTAAAAACTGACATCCCAATAAGCCTCAGTCTTATGCTCTCTTCTAATGAAAACATCCTCAATAAAAAGTAATTTATCTTTAATAAGTTGTTTGAAAATCCAGGTAAATTTGAGGGTGTTCACTGGGTCACCTTCATCTACCACAGTATGTAGTTACTTTATTCAAATATTTCTAACAGGATAGACAGCATAGTTTTTCCCATATAGCACCTTTATGGGTTTTGCCCTTATTAAGCTATAAACTGCAAATGTCATACCAGTCTGTCGTTAATTAGATTCTCAATCACTTTTTCCAGTACTGAGGGTAAGGTTTGCTGGTCTGAAGCAAAGGTCACCGGAATCTTCCTTGGCTCCTTTATTAGATATATTCACCTTCTTAGTGGAATTTCCAATCTTCAGGAATAACTACTAAATTTAAAGCAATAGAATACATTTCTTTGTTGGTATACCAGCTACTTCACACTTAATTTCCCTTGGATGAGTACTTTCTGCCCATGATAATTTACTACACGCGAGAGTGTCAAGTTGCTCCATAACTTCCTCAGAGGCTTCAAGCCCAAACAAGTCTGCAGTCTGAAGCTCTGTAAAGAGCATCTTGGAAAAAGGAATTTCTGAATCACCTTCAACAACAAAGTCTCACCCAAAAATTAATTTAACCTCTTCTGCTACTCCAGCATTCTCCTGAACTACCTCTCACTCTGGAAATTCTAGAACAGCTAGAGACATGCACACTGCTCCTTGCTTCTAACATACAAGGAGATATTCTCATTAACAACCTTGACCTTGTTGGCTCTCTGGACTCCCTATGCCCTACTTGTTCAATTTATTTCCAACTTAGGCTGTGTCGACGCTACGCTACAAACTTGGGTCAATACATGTTAAGTCATGCACAAGCTGACTGTGTTGGTGCTTCACATACTCTCTAGGGGTGCTTGCATAGACTTCACCTGGTATTGCCTGAGTTCCAATCACTTGGGGCAGTATTTCCGTTCTTACAGTCTGGCATTGTTAACCCCAGTAAATCCATGCTCTTCTCCACTTAACCATGCAGGTTTTGCGCTCCCTCTTTATATTCCAATGTCATTCTCATAGGTATACAAATGCTCAGCATTTCTGATAAGGTCTTCTTAAATAGCCTTCAAGCCAATTCTTCGGTCTCAAGTTTTTAGTTTTGTTGTTGTTTTGATTCCACATCAGCTCTTATTTCTCATTTGAATTTCCTCACCTTTACCCTAGGCGAGTCCCTGACTATTAAAATATCAAACTTAACTTTGCAGTGATCGATACTGCCCAGTGGAGCTCATATATTCATGTTCTTGTATAAACTCCTTTATATGTAAGGCTAAGATAAGTTTCCCCTGTACTAAGCACTAAAAGAAGTGGCTTTACATAGGAGTCATTTATGGTATTAATCAAGTTCCTCTCAAAACCATTCCAGATGTGCCGTTCAACCAGTCTATATTGGTTTCATTCAGATCACCACTATTATTACTATACCAACAGATTTTGCAACTTCTTTAATTTCTTTTAACACATGAAGATCTTGAGTCAAGATCTCATACAGTATTAAGGGCATGTTAACTCCAGAGGGTTGCATAACCATCTGTGTAAGGGGCCCTCTAGTGGGTCTCATTGTGTTCTATATTTTAGAAACTGCCAGAAACCAGCTGGAGCAGCAGCATGTAAAAAACTATGCGTTGCGTGTTTGAGAATAGTTAGTAAACAAGGTTATTTCGGACACAACTGCACCCCTGTGGCTTCTTTATGTCATTTTTGTTGTACAGAGTGCAAAAGACAACAGAGGGACTTCGTGGACAGGGAGGGAAGGTGAGGACCTATGGCCACCCCATGGGTAAGGTGGCGCAGAGCTGCTTGGATGAAGATAGATCTCATACAAATGAGATTTCCTATTGTGGTAGTCCAGGCTGTGCCCTTAAGGGCTGCGCTTCCCAGCCAGAGTCTGGGCAGGGGCACTGAGAAATGCCTGCACTGAGAAACATGATGCACTGCCAGTAGGAACCAGACACAGAATAAAGCAGATCTCTTGCAAGCACCTTATGCAATGAGTGATCTATTGACAGAGGAACAGCCAGTGTAGCCATTGCACAGGCACAGGGCCCACTTAGAGGGCCCCGGAAGGCTCAAAAGTTTGTATTATTATTAAGGCTGGAAGTTTATCATGGTGTGAAAAGAAGTCATGGAACCCCTTTGTCCATTTGTCTGTGACTTTTTTTGTGTCCGTGACTCACCCTACAGCAGCAATTCCAGTGGCACCTTTGTCCCCCGGGATTGGGGCTGGCGCCCTGTTCTGGACATTGTAACCTGGCACACAGAGTCATAGTGCGACTCAGTTTTGGCCCACCTAACTCTCCATTATGATGTGGGGACAGGCGGGCCAAACTTCAGTGAATGGCATTGCAACCTGGGGCACTGGGATAGAGTTTGGGTGGGCCAAGCCAGAGCAGTGCTGCGACCCTCTGTGACAGATTGCAACGCCTGGTTCAGGGCACTGGGCCCAGCCCCCGGGACACAGGAGCCACCACTGTTGGGTGAGTGCAGGCGTGCTCAGTCTCCAACACCTTTTCTGAAACACTTTCATTCTGGATTAGGATTGTGGTGCCTGGAGGGAAGGAAGGTGCTTCTGGGATTGGTGCTGTTGCGAGTGGGGGTTCACAATTAAAACCTGCACTGGGGTCCATCTTTCTGTTGCTCTGTCACTGGAGAAACCACTGAACACAATGCAGTACCAGGTGTAAAAAGGAACTAAGAAATACACTTAGTGGAAGAATGGAGCAGTTAAAAGTCCCACTGGACCCAAAACTCTCTGGAAATGTGGAAAACAACTAGAGAAGGTTTAAACAGTGCTTCCCTTTATAACTGCAAGCAGTGGCTGCCAGAAAAAAGGAATACAGTCAGAAGGTCGCCTTATTTCTGACAATAGTTCATTGAGATACACTTGATGTGTTCAATATTTTCAGTTAATTCAGGCAGAGGAGACTAACTATGAAACTGTTTTACACAGATTTGAGGAGTACTGCACTCCACATAAAACTGAAACGTACGAGAGAGAGGTTTTTAAGAAGAGAATACAAGAAGAAGATGAAACCATACACCAGTCTATGGCTGATATAAGGCTGATGAGCCAATCTTGCAATTTTGGAGGGCTATAACTGAGTCCCTGATAAGAGACCAGATTGTGGTGGGGATATGGAACAAAAAGCTCAGAGAGAGTCTAATGGAAGACAAAGAATTAACCCTGGTCCAAGCAATTAGAATTTGCCAGGGAAAGGAAGTCACCAAGTCCAAAATGAAGCTCATGGAGGGTGCACACTCTAGACATGACAGATAATCCAAAATACTACAAGAATTGAGACCTGAGGCAGAAAGGCATGTGAAGCTCAAAGTCAGAGTTCAGGCAAAAGAGCACACGGAGCTGCACATGCTGCGTCAACCAACACAATGCCCAACATATGGGAAAAGACATACGTCCACAAAGCCCCACATATGGAAAAGATGCAAGAAACGCAATGGATTACATCACTTTGCAAGAGTTTGCAAGCACCAATAGCATGAACAACATGGAAAAGGGGGCGATGACAGCACTACTAACTCAGGTGAACTCTTTATAGGAGCCATGGACAATGTTGCAGCAAAAGATGATTGGGCCGTCAATTAAAAGCAAATGGGTCCTTTATTAATTTTGAGTTGGACACTGTTGCACAAGCCAATGTGTTGCCAGAAACAGTGCTATTAGCACTAAAAGAGAAACTGCAGAGATTGGAGGGTAACTGGGTAAAACTCAGGACTTAAAACAGAGAGCTTATCCCCACAAAAGGGACATGTGAACTAAATGTATGGGTAAGTAACAAATTAGAAAAGATACAGTTTGTAATAGTATCAGGATTAAAAGTGTGTCAAGCCCTTGATCTCATCAAGAAGGTGAAGGGAACCAAAACAACTGAGGAAGAGTTTGAGGCCGTCTTCCAGGGAGCAGGAAGCTCTCAACAGGACAGAGCTGAAAGATCCCGAACTGCACCACAATTCATGGCTCCTAGGAACGTTCCCTTTGCCCATAGGCAGAAGCTAAAAGAGGAGTTGGATAGGGTCATTGCATTGGGACTCATAAAGAAAGCAGAATAACCAGCATAGTAGGTACACTCATTGGTTATTGTCAAAAAGGAAGGAGGAACACCTCACTTATGCATAGACCCAAAAGAATTAAATCAATTTGTAAAAAGAGAATATTTTCCACTTCGTACAAGAGGAGATATTTTTGGGGAATTGATCAATACCAAATATTTTTCTACACTTGCTGCTTTCTAAGGGTTCAGGCAGGTGCCCTTAGAAAAACAAAACACACATTCATGCACTTTCAGCCCCTCTTTCACGAGACACTAGACTGCCATTTGGGTTATATTCAGCACCCAAGGTGTTTCACTGGTAAATACAACAAAGTTTTGATGGTATAGAGGTACTAAGGTTTACATTTTAATCTGGGAAAATACAGTAGAAGAGCGTGACCAGAAGCTCCAAGCAAATTTGGAAAGAACCAGAGCTGCTGGGCTAAAGCTAAATAAGCAAATATAAATGTAATGGAAATAGCATACTTATAGGAGAAATTAATACAGCCAGGGGTACAGGTAAATCACAGTTAAGTTAAGGCCATCACCAACATGCCTGTTCCAACAGACAAGGAGGAATACAAAGATTCTTTGGAATGGTCAACTACATAGGGAAATTTGTGATTCATCTAGCTGGCCAAACCAGCAACTCGAAAGTGCTACAGAGCAAAGACGTCCAATAGATGTGGGATGGAAATCTTTTCAAGAGTTTGAGAAAGTGAAGGAGTTAATTAAAGAGGCACCAGTACTGAGGTACTATGACAATAAGCACTAAACTAAGTTGTTCATGGATGCCTACTGGAAGGGTATTGGCACTTATAGCAGTGTGATCAAAACTGGAGCGCATAGGCACTAACAAAAAATGAGCAACAATACACTCAGATGGGGGGGGGAGGGCTTTGACTTTAGTCCCTGGGTGTAAAAAGTGTAATATATTTTTTTAATGTGAGGGCAATGTTAGCTGAAACGGACCATAAACCACCTACTGCTATTGCCAAAGGGGGCCTGGCATTCACTCCACCCCACCCCACCCCACCACACCCCAAGAACACAGAGATTTATTTTTTTCTGCTACAAATGAATGATCTGCAAATTGAGTACAAGCCTGGGAGAGACTTGGTGGTTGCAGATACTTTCTCTAAGGCGTTTGACAGAAGTGCAGTGGAGCAAAGTCCAGAGCTAGATTTTGTACATATCAGTCTGATCAAAAAACCTGTCCAGTCTCAGGTGAAACATGGACTGTGATTTCCAAAGCTACGGCTCATGATGAGACCCTGGAGAAAGTGATTAAGGCTATTAGCACAAAGGGGCCTGGACAGCATCTTCCCAGCCCACATTATTAATTTCAGTAGGAGCTCTCAGTACTAGATGGGATTTTGTTCAAAGGCACCAGAATGGTGATTCTGAAAGTATAACAGAAAAAATGTTAAAAAGAATACAAGAGGGTCATTTAGGGATTGAAAAACTGAAGAGAAGGGCCAGAGACATTTTATACTGGCCCCAAATGAACAGCCACATTGAAGAAGCTGTTAAGGTTTGTCCCATGTGCCAAAAATATAGGCCAAGTGAAGTGAAAGAGCCCATGTTGGTGGTACAGGAAAAATTGTACCCCCCTGCACCAGACTAGGCATATATTTGTTTAAAGTAGCCAGAAAAAACTATGGACAAATAGACTATTATTCTCACCGCCCTGAGATAGCTTTACTAGAAGTTATGACAGCTAAACAGGTGACTGTGCATATCAAATCTATGTTTGCTAGACCAGGTATCTCTGACATGGTGGTGTCTGACAATGGGTCACAGCAGTTTGCAGTAAAGTACAGTTTTAGATATGTAATCACACCCCCAATCCAACTGATTGGTGGAAAACGCTGTCAGCATAATAAAGCACCCATGAAAAAGTCAGAGTCAGACTCGATCCATGTTTAGTACTGTTAAATTCAGAGCAGCATCAATGAAGCATGCGTTGTCATCTGCTGGCATGTTGTCAAACTGAAAAACTGAAAACAAGAGTGCCTGCATTGTCAGAAATGGATGTCAGTCACTGGGGACTTGCAGATGCATTAAGAGACATGTATGACAAAACAAAAAAAAATCAATATGATTTGGAATCCTGGGGGCCGCCACCACTTTGTGAAAAGGACAGTGTGTGTCTCTATGATGGGAAACAATGGTCACACACAGCAGGGGTGTCACAAGAGGTTGTCCTGCAGTCATGTGAGATTGTTACCCCAAGTGGATACATACTATGGAGGAATAGGTGACATCTTTTCCAAATCTCAGAAGGGAAGGACAATGAGTCTGCCAGTTTCTACAAGAGGGGCTTGGACAGGCAATGGCCTCAGTAGGTTGAGTTAAGGGAGTCCTAGAACCAGTGGACTTGCCTCATCTTGACAGCAGTAGGGCTGATGTTCCAGGGGAGACCCATAGGTCCAAGTGACAGTGAAGGACACCTTAAGACTAATAGAACATTGTGGGTACGTTTAGTTATGAGGTTGTTATAAGTATTTGTAATTGTGTGATATATTAATATTGGTTTTTTAAGTCTTCATGTTATTAAGTTTTGGCTTGGAAGGAAAGATGTGGTATTAATTTGGGGGCTGTGTCTTTGAGGGCTGAGCTTCCCAGACAGATAGTCTGGGCGGGGTGTGGTGAAGCTCTTGGTGCTACGCACAGCCAGTTGGAACCAGACTCTGAATAAAGCAGAGCTCTTGAAAGCACCTTAAGCACTGAGTGATCATTGAACACGACACCTCACAATCTGAGCAGTGCTATGAACCCTGCAACTATTTCTCTTCATACGGAGACAGTGGAGTTATTCAAATACAGTACTGTGGTTGAGAAGCGAGAGGGACTAGGTGCCCATCCCATTTTTGTATGCAGGGTGTGTTTGTCACTTTCCCCAAATGGCATGGGGCAGGGGATGGGGGGGTGGTGCATCCTTCAGTTTGAACAACAGGTCTTTGGATTGTGCTGTCAATTCCGTCTCTTCCCTAGATGCCCCACTGGGAATCAAGGAGGTATTTCCTCCTCTGAGGGAGCTTTTAATTTCCTTCTATTTGTGGAGTGATTTCCCTTGATCTAATGTGTATAACAAGCTCCCAGCTTTCCTGTGTATTGCAGTCCGTTTCTCTAGGGTCAATAACGTCCAACCATATAGTATATTGTATTCTAGGTCTGATTCTGGTCTAATGTACACCAGCTTAAACTCACGGACATCAACAGGTGTAAAAGCAGAGGAAGAGAGATTATAACCAGACCAACTGAAATGACAACATATCTCTGAAAAGCACTTCTTGTACCGAGAGTCTTTTCAGTAGTGCACTAATACAAACACCAAACTCAACCAAAGACAAAAGAGAAATTCAGTAATCCAGTCATGGTTTCCCATGCAATGGAAGCATTTTCATAATGATTTACACTTCATCTGGGCACTGGTAATCTGTTATGACTAGCAACTCAAATCCAAGCCATTGATTAATATTTCAAAAATAGTTAAAGCAAAGCAAATAATCACATGAATTATATTATTTTTCAAAATAGGTGATCCTTGGTAATTTGTGGTTTTCACTCCCTGGTGCTAAAATTATGTGGTGCCTTTAAAATTTTCAGGCTTAGGCTGTTTTATGAAGAAGTGGACACTGATCACAGTATGTTGCACTGATTGATAGAAATGAAATATTAGTTTCTGTGGACAAATATACTTGAAGTTCAAGCCTCAGATGCAACTGCCTATAGCCTACAATTTGAATTCTTGACCTAACATACAGGCTAGTTTGCACATCACTCAAAACACAAGTTAACTTTTCCCCTCCTTCTATAGCTGATACAGAAATGACCCTTCTCCTTCCATCACCATCTCCTCTAAAAACATTACATACTTACAACATTTATTTATTTTTGGCTGCAAGGAAAAAAAATTCCTTTTCAAATGTACCCCTCTCTGTGAATTGGATTACGTTGTAATCGTTCTTAATCTGCCTCAGGTCTGTTTGCCTTCTGGGGTGAAATGATGTTTTGGAAGGTCTATATGGCAGAGTGGAGTGGGCGACCACCAGGAGACTATGATATAGTACTTTTCTTTTTAATTTTACAGTCACAGGGGAAAAAAAACCTGTAAACAGAGCTGGCTTTGTACATCTGCACAACACATGGTCACCCAGGTTGCCTCTTGTCATGAGGTAATTGTGTGGAACACTGTGAAACGATCGGTCACACAGGGAAAACAGCAGAAACATTACCCCTGTCCAGGACAATTAAAACTTGACTGACAGACAGGGAACAGTGAGTAACTGGAAAGGCTGAGATGGGGGGTGAGGGGGGAATTAAGACCCACTATGCCCAATACTTTCATTAATGAGCTACTGTAGTTTCCACACTTGTGGGCCACACCAAAACTGAAGCATTGGAAAGCACACGGGACAACAGATCCAACCAACAAAGCCAACTGTAGAGACTAGAACCTATGGATAAAATAGGCCAAAGTACAGTTTAAGCAGCTCCCAGTGCTTTGCAAACTGCAGAGGCAGGACTCTGGCTGTTAAATCTCCTGACTCTCCACCATTCTTGGCTCTGGCTTCAAGAAGCACTGCTCCTCTAGCACTCTGCCTCCTCAGTAAAGTCAGTGGAAAAGCTCCCATTGGCTTCCCTGGGCTTTGGACCAGACGGTGAAACAGGTAGCTGTTATACCTTGTTGCCTGCTGAGTGGTCTGATGTCCTGGGTAGGACACAGGAGCCATTCCAGCTGGGCTGGCAAGAGACAGACATGGCCAGTGAGTCATTTCACTAGCTTCTAACATTTGTATTTGTAAAACAAAATTATTCAAACATTAACTCCTCTTGCCCGCATTAGGCACAATTATGCCTGACATTTCCACGGGTGTATGTGGGAGATGAAGGAGGCATGCAAAGGAAGCGCTCCCTCAGGAAAATATCCTCAGTAGTGCACAACCCTGTAAAGAAGGCAGGGAGGCATTGAGGATATGGCCCCATCTCTTTTACAGCCTGAACATGTACCCCAAAGCTCAGGGGACAATTATGCCTCAGGGACCCTGACCTGTCTTGCGTGGTATGGCTCAGCACAAACCCCTATGCACATATGTACTTAAATGGTCCTTTGAGTAGGCTTTTCTCTTTCTAGCTCAGCCTGCTCCTTTCTCTCCTGTCTGTTTTTTTCCCCTTCTCATTATTTCTAACATTTGATATTGTCCTTCCCTTCTCCAACCCAGACAAACAATCTTCCTCTTCACTTCCCTTTTCTTCCTGAAGGAACTCCATGGTCATTCTTCGCCATTTGTTTCTGTGGCAGACTGTGAATTCATACCATTCTGAAACCCTGACTGCTGACACTCTGACTGTAATGCAGAGAGTAGGACATGACTCAACTCAAATTGAGGGTGACTTGTTGATAAACCGGATGGACTTCAGAGGAAAAAAGAAGTGATTAAAGAAATGGGGGAATGAGGAAAAATGAAAGGAATGGAATATATATATAGCTTGGTTGAAAGATGACTAAGCAGGATATGATAAGTATTACAAGGATGTAAACACCAAAAAGAAAATTAATTTTTAGGGAATGACGAGAGAGTACAAATAGCAGTTTTGGGATGAAAATGAGAAAAGGCTTTTGGAAAATATTTGCTAGTAGTGAGATCTATTATATTGTAGCGTAGGATTACAAGGAAAGTGGTGGAAATCTCATTGCTTGAATTTTTTAAAGTAGACTGGACAAAACCCTTAAGAATACACTGTAGGGAACAATCCTACACTGATAAGAGGATGGAAAAGATTATCTAATAGTAACTCTTTCTGTCTTTATGTTATGACCCTAAACTAAGGTTTACTGAGCTGCCAGCCAGTCATCAGTAAAAGAAATTATATCTATCTGGATCTATATCTCCATCCTTATGGTATGCCACACAGCCCCGTACTGCCTTAGAGCTCTGTCTAGTATATATATACACAATAGACATTTTTGTTTATAGCAGAAATGTCATTCTCAATTCACAGACTACAATTCATGGCCACAACAACATGGCAATCCTCAATTCATCATGTTTTGCTGAGTTACTGAAGGGTTCCCTAAACAATGAGTATCTTAAATGCCTCAGCACTGCACAGTGGAGTGAATTCATTCTGATGTTTTGGCATGAACTCTGAATTTCCTGGTTTGGGAGAGTTTAAATCAGACCTTCAATGCTATTTGTAGATCACCTATTTTTCTATTTCCTTCTTATCCCAATACTACTCCAATTATACAAAGAGCAAAACACAGTCTTTGTAAATAGAAAAGATTATGAAAAATCATAACCAACCATTTTAAAAATATTTAATGCAAAGCGCTTACTTAATGCCATGCTAAAAAAAGTACCATGTGATTAACAGGGAATAGAGTTACAGAAATATTTATCTGTGAAACACTACATTTCTAAAATATGACCTTCCAAATTGCTTATGTGATATAATTAAGACTAGAGCTAGATGAAGAACTGACTTTGCAGTTTGCTGGCAGTTTCAAAAATTTTCAGAATCCAAAAGTTGTGACATTTTTCAGTGAATTGAAAAAAAAATCCATTTGGGGTTGAACAAAACATGTTTTGCTCAACTGGAAACAGATTCTTCCAGGTGGCAATGGCAGAGGCCTCCCTTATAACCTTAATGCCAGTGGTTACGGCACTCACCTGTGATGTGGGAGACTCCAAATCAATGCCAGATAGGGAGAAGGGATTTAAACATGAGTCTCCCATACAGTAGGAGTGTGCCTTAGCCACTTAGCTGTGGGATGTTGAGGGACAAGTCTCTCTAAATAGATCCTGTTGAAGCTGTCCCACTTTGTATGAATAGTTACAGCAACATTCGAGCAGAGACTTGAACTTGGGTCTTCAGTGTCATAGGTGAATGCCCTACACTCACCAGGCAATAGAGTCGTTTATTCTCTTTGCCTGGCCCAATGACTATTCGCTGCCATGATGAATGACTAAGATATTGGAGGGAGAGCAATTCAAAGTCCCCCAAAATTATTTTGACCATGTCAAATTCACAAATAGTTTCAGATTGACTTGAAATTGCATTTTCAATTCATAAATTGTCCATAAAATTTCACCCAGTTCTGATTCAGACATATTATATAAATAAATAAAAGATACACATGAATGGCCACATTTTCAGCTGGTCTCCATCAATGCATCAGCAATTTTTTCAGGCATATCTGTCTGCATATGTCAACTCCTATTGTTTCAATAGGACTTCCTCCTAACCATAAAGAAAGGGAGGTTCTTGCAGTCCCCCTGGACCTGTTCTGGTCCCAGGTTGAGAACACAGGATCTAGCCTGACCTGCATAACATGTCATAGAATTTCATCCACTAATTCCTAGGATAAGGTGGGAGCACAGCTACCAGATTTGCACGTGCTAATGCCAATTTGCACACACAGACAGGGTTTTGTGCATTCAAATACAAGCACCTGAGACATGCTGAATATCAGGGACCTAAACTCACTCAGTGGACTTCCATTGAGTCTGGCAAATTCATACCAGCCTGTTGGTGGTATTGCTGATTTCAACAGTCTTCTGGTCAATGAACCAATTACGTGTTGTCTAGTGGTCAAGCTGGAAGACAGAAAAGTATTGATTCAATACTAGTTAAGCCACTGACTCATGGTGTTACCCACCAAGTAAGTCATTTAGCCTTTCTGTAGTTCAGTTAATCCAGCTGGAAAATTGCAGGGGAAGAGGGGAAAAGCAGGATTCTCACTGAAAACCACAGACTGAATCTGAGCTGAGTTAAAACACAAAAGGCAATATCAGAATGTGAGTCATAATCGGAACCTCCCTGGCCTTTTCCATCCAGAATGTCTGGTAGTATCATCATTATCATAACAGCAAAGCATTTACTTTAAGTCTCGCTTCAGGCTCCATGACCAAAAAGGAAATACTGAACACTTGTGCCAGGCACACTCAGCTCCTGAATAGATTGAAGGACTATCTGAATGGATTTAATAACTTTGGACTTCTCTATGTGGCTTGAATTTAAAGTGCATAAATAACCAAAGTGAAAACTGGAGCAGAGAAGGATTTATAGTACTAATATTTTTCTTTAAATTTCTGATGGGAAAATGGAAAAAGTAGGAGCTTAAAAATACCTTTTTTTCCTTGTGTTATGCTTTCTGTCAAATTTTGCACTATAGAGACCTAAAGAACATTGTTTGGCAAATCACCAAACTAAATACAACTTGGTGTAAGTTCCTAATAATGGAAATAAAGTTGTGGTGAGAAAGTGTCTTGAGCAGTTTTTGTTGACAGAAGGTCCCTGAATCAGCTGCAAAAACAATTTCTTTTTCAGAATGTCTTCCTTATTCTGAAAATATAAATAGCTCTAATTAAAGCCTCTCTTACTATATGGATAGTAAGTAGAGTTTAAAAGGGTTGGTTTTGGCCCATACTACCAAAAAGTTGCAAACCAATATATCTCTGTCTTTATCCATAAGGGAACTTGAAATTCAAAGGGGTTTGGCTTTTTAGGGTTTGGATATGTCTAACGTACCTATATTTAGGTGTGATATCTATAGCGCAACCATGAATTACAATCCCTTTGAATTTTGGAAGGGTTTGGGTTCAAACCTATTTCTAAGGACCAGATTCAGGCATATTTACTCGCGTTGAATAGTACTCCATGAATGGTACCATGAAAGCGAATGGGACCATACACGGGCTAAGGTGTTGCTCAATATAATAGTACTTTTCTATATTTCAGGGGGTTGTCATGATCAATACATTAAAAATTGTGAGGTGCTCAGATACTATGGTGATGAGGGCCAGATAAGTATCTAAGATAGATCGAATGTGAGTAAGGTTGTTAAAATCTGGCCTTATATTATTAAGATTCTGAGTTGGATCCAAAATTGGAATGGAATCAGGTTCTGGTCCTACTTTGGATGCAGCTGAAATCTTGTGAGATAAGTCAGTCTTGTGAGATAAGTCAGTCTTGTGAGATTTTGACTCAAAATGGCAAAATTTCCTGAAAACAGCTGATCAAGGTTGTAACCATTGTAGTGATGCCCTGCCAACAGTTTATCAAGGGGACTGCATAAAAAAACCCCTCTTTAGCTTATCACAAATGAATGTGCATGACCACACAAAGAAATTCACCCCTGTGCAAAGGGACAACATAAGGGCTTATGCAAATTCACCCATGGGCAGGCTCTATATACAGTGCTGCAGTTTGCCCACAGAGAAGAGTGAATAAGGACTCTATTTTCTCATAAGTAAAATTGCTTTCTTGTAAGCACAACAAAGGTGGATGGGGTCAGCGCCCCTTGGCAAAACAAGCACGGGAAGTGCACTTGGTAAGGTTTATACCTTGTCTTGAGGAGAGAGTCTCAGCACCAGTGGTGCAAGTTACCAGTACGCTGCACATAGGTGAGTCATGGAAGGGACACAAAGGGGGCGCACCAGCTCAGGGGGGCACATGACCTCCCCACGTGACCCCCCATGTGACTCCACCCCACCCCCAGCCTGGGCCCTCGCACTCTCCCCATCACCTCCCCATCCCACGGTACCTGGAGGGGGTAGCTTTGTCCTCCTGCTGAGCTGGAGATTTCTGAACCACAGGGCTCTCCGGAACCACAGTGGCAAAAGGAGCAGAATGTGGGGCCACTGAGAGGCCCCACCCTGGCAGCTCCCCCAGCGTGGCTGTACCACCCCCAGCCCTTCCAGGCAGCTCTGTCTCCTCTCTCCTGTCTGGGATCTGTACAGTCCTGCCGGAGGACAGGGCTTGGGGTGGTACCGGTACAGCCCCATGCCAGCAGCTCCTCTGGCGCGGCTGTCCCACCCCCAGCCCTGTCCTCCGGAGGAGCTGTACAGACCCCAGACAGGAGACGCAGCTGCATGTGAAGTGGAATGGTGTCAGAACCTCAGGTGAGGTTCCACAGAGATCTGTTCTGGGTCCAATGTTGTTTAACATCTTTATTAATGACCTGGATGCAGGAATAGAGAGCTTGCTGATCAAATATGTAGATGATTCCAAGCTAAGGGGGGCAAAGGGGGTTTGCCACTTTGAAGAATAGAGCTAAAATTCAGAGGGATCTTGATAAATTGGAGAACTGGGCTATCGACAAGAAAATGAAACTCAAAAAAGACAAATGTAAGGTGCTACACTTAAAGAAGAAGAAAATCAAATGCACAAATACAGAATGGGGGATAACTGGCTTGTCAAGAGCACGGCTGAGAAGGATCTGGGAGTTGTGGTGGATCACAACCTCAGCATGACTCAGCAATGTGATGCTGTTTCAAAAAAACGAAAGGCAATTTTCGGTTGCTTTAACAGAGACATGACATGTAAATCATGGGAGGGGGTTAGTACCGTTCTACTGAGTGCTGGTTAGGCCTCAGCTGGAGTACTCTGTCCAGTTTTGGTCACCAATGTATAGAAAGGGTGTCGAGAAACTGGAAACAATCCAGAAGCAAGTAACAAAGATGATCAAAGGGATGAAATATAAGCCATATGAGCAAAGGCTAAAGGAACTGGGTATGTTTAGTTTGGAAAAGAGGAGATTACGGGAGGACATGATAGCGGTCTTCAAATACTTGAAAAGCTGCCATAAAAAAGATGATGAAAAGTTGGTCTCTTCCCCAGAGGGCAGGGCCAAGAGACAATGGGTTCATACTACAGCATAGCAGATTTAGATTAAATATCAGGAAAAACGTCCTAACTGTAAAAACTGTAGGACAATGGAAGAGACTGCCTAAGGTGGTTGTGGAATCTCCTTCACTGGAGGTTTTCAAAAAGAGGCTGGATAGCCATCTGTCTTGGATGGTTTAGACACAACAAATCCTGCCTCATGATTCTATCCTGCAGGCTCCCATGAATCAACCAAAATCAATTAATTTTGTCAGAAAAATGTCACAATAAGAATGGCAAAATATGGTGTGATCACTTTGAGATTTCAGTGCAATCAAATCTGAATCCAAACATTAGCCTGATTTGGGTTCAGATCTAAACTTAATCAAGGCTCTGGAGTAAACATCAACTCCTTGGTCCTTATATGACTCGGAACAAGAATGCTAGATATGAAATACCTTGAACTTTGGAGATCTTAACTGAATCACTGGATTTGAACCCCTTGAACTTTAAGACAGTTTGGATGTAGATTTGGGGCTTGTCTACATGGTGTATAGTCCACACTCAAGGGTGTAAATTCTAGTGTGCATTAGAATGTTGCACATTAACTGGTCAGTGTGGACACTGCTCTTAGGCACTAAAAGTTCCCTACTGGACACTAATGTAGACCCTTTGCACACCGGACTACATTAACATGCACAAGGAAACTTTTAGTGCATAACAGCAGTGTCCACACTGACCACTTTATGTGCAACATTCTAGTGCACACTAGAATTAGTCCTCTAGTGTGGATTAATGCACTTTGTAGACAAGCCCTTGAATATGAGGTGTGAGCTTCACAGCTGGGCTCCATCACTGATATAACATGATTATATGACTACAGTTTGAAATGTTTTATTTTCAGTCTCTGTAAAGGCTGGGTGTTTTTAAACTTCCTTTTACATTTTTTTTTTCTGTACAGAAAAAAATAATCCAAAATGATTGTGTATCGTCTCTGCACAGGCTACTGTATGAAGGGGAATATTACTTCTTCATTACATGGTTCTCCTTTCACTTGTCTCCCACACCCTACACTCCTGAGACTTGTAAGAGCCATTCTGGTCATAATGAAGTCATCCTTTTGAGTAATGAAGGATTTTTATGATAAAGTACGACTGAAGCATGACCATGCTGCATGAATAATATGAATGATACATCACTACAGTTTTGGCGCACCTTCTATTTCCCCCTAACAGTAATGCCATGAATTTACACTAAGTTAGGATGTTGCAAGTGTTTCATGAAGTAGCAAAAGTAACTAACCCTTGTATATGAGGATTCCAGGCCAGGAATTTTAAAAAGTGATTTCGGTGCCGAAGTTGAGACACCTTAAAAGGGGTTGATTTTTAAGAAGCAGTGAGCGTTGTCTCTGAAAGACTCTGCTGCTGCCCCAGTTTCCCTCCTTCCACAGAAAAATAAAATCACCACCACAGATGAAATATAATTACTCTTCTTCATCTGGTTTAGTAACATAAAACAACAGTTTAACTCAAAGCTAGAAATTCCCAGCCATTTTGTACAGGCTCACCAGTTCATTATATCCTCCCTGGGCTCATTATTTCCTAAAGGTTTTGCTCACTACAGGTGGCTTCACCCAGACATTTTTGCTAGGGAAAGCTTCTTCCCCAGGTCTCCCTGACCTTGGGTCCCCTTTGGAACCTCTGCAGGAGCCTCCCCTCTGTACCCTTGTCCCAGGACATCATGCCATAGCTCTCTAGCTCTCTCTGCTGGGTCCACTCTGAACCTCTCCCGAGCAATCTTCCACCACTGGAGCAGTCTCCCTCTTACAGGAAGACCTCCCCTGGGCTACACACATGATGCCTAGTGACTTGACCCAACCACTGGCCCACCCCCATCACCTGGTAGGCAGATAATTAGGCACTGGTGTGACTGAGCCCCACTCCGCTTAGGGCATCTCTACACTGCAGCTAGGAGCAAGCCTCGTAGCCCAGATACACAGACTTATGCTAGTGGGGCTAGTGTACTAAAAAGAGCAGAGTGGACGTTGGGGAATCAGGCTGGATCTTCGGATGTCAAGCCTAGGGGGTCAGATGGGCTTAAGAGCCTGACCTCCAGCCTGAGCTGCCAAAATCCACACTGTTATTTTTAATAAGCTAGCTTGAGCCCCAGTAGCATGAGTCTGTATACTCGGGCTGTGAGGCCCGCTCCCAGAGGTAGTGTAGATGTACTCTTAAAAGGCAGCCTATTCTGCGACTGGCACAAAAAATCACTCAACCACTTTTGAAACTCTCAGCTCTCAGTTTCTACTGTAGTGACCTCAAATGCAACATATATTATATGGTTCGTTTACATATATAAGAGAAAGCTTTCCTCTAAACACTCTTTGTCCTCCTCTCAAGAATAGAATGGGTCAGGATGAGGGGGAAGGTGAAAGCAGATGGAAGGTAAAAATGAATGGAATCAAGTTTACATCATGGTCTATGTCTTAGACTTAGATCCAGATTCTGAGCTGCTGTAAATCAGTAAAGCTCCACTGAAGTATGCTGATGTACACCAGTGGAGAATCTAGCCCCTAGTATTTGAAGTGCTTGTCTCACACAAATATATTGGTGCATTCAGAAATAGGCTGATCTTCCATATCAAACTAAGGAGTTCAGTTCCTGTACAGATATGCAGGGGATGAAGAGCAGTTTCACAGATGAGAAGACCTAGGTGCTCAAGAAAATAGCATTCAAATAGCATTGCACTTTTAGTCTACCAGTACAAGAATGAAGTGCTGTATTCCACTTGGAAATTGCGGTGGTGAGGTTGCCAGCTACTCTTCAGTTGCATAACACACACATTTCATGCCATGATGGTTCATGAAATATTGGACCTTAAACCTGTCACTAGTCCTGAACATAGCCTGTGTTGCAGCACACCGTCTAATTTTTTTTCAATAACGACAGCTTACAGGTTTGGAATGTTAGAAGTAGTCTCACATGTGGCATGATAAATCACAGGACTAAGCAATCCATTATGGAGCCAAGAATTGAGCTACATTTCTTTGCACCTCTGACAGCCTCACCTATGCTTTGTTCTTTAATTTGTTACTGCCGGGACAACTGCTAACGTTCCAAACCTCTGAGCATTTTCCAACATGCCGCCATTTTAAAATACAAACTGAAAAGTTGCCACAGGAATGTTTCCTTCTTTCCTCCCAAATTTGGAACAGTTCTTTCCCTTCCCCAGAATTACACTGGTCCGTGCTGCACATCACTGAGGGTCCATGGGATCAGTTAGGGAGACCTGTGATAAAATTCAGTTAGCAGGAACCTTTGTTTGCCTTACTTGCACTTTTCCCATTAATCCATCTCCCCAAGACTCATCCTAACAAGCTAAATCTCTGAGCAACTTCAATCAGCCTTTGTCTTTTAACAACATATATAAATATATTTCCCCCTCATTTGTACTCTTTATCAATATGAAATTACCCTCCCCTAAAAAAAATCCTAAACCAAACCTATAGCGTCACCAAAGACTCAGGATAGGACATATTCAATTCTGAACCAGTGACAGATTTCAGGTCCAGTATCTCAAGACCCTGAAGGGCTAGAAGTAAGAGTAATGGAAAGGGGAGATTCCTAGCTTCCCACACATTTGTGTCTAGCCTTAAAAGGTCCCAGAACACCAGACTGGAAAGTTGTGGCACTTTTATTCATAGAAAAGCTTATTCATCTTATGAGGTGTTTTTTAAAATGACTTTATTTATTCTTTGAAGGTTTTTTCCCCCTCAAGGATGGGTACTTATGGCAAGATAGCCTGCTGTAGCTTTTCAGAGAAAAGGATAACAGAAAAATTTGCAATAATGTTTTTTTTAAACATTTATAAAACAACTGTACATGTGGCATATATAAAATATGCGATCGTATGAGGGAATATAAAAGCTACTCTTAGTACTCATTTGGGTTTGCCACTCACAGGGATAAAGCAGTCATCCCAAGCTCATGCCAATAAAAGCTTTATAGCACAATACTGCTTATTCCTTATTTACAGGATAGCTTCTCCCTTCCACTCAGACCAAACAAAGTGAAACCAAAATCCATCAGCAAATTACATTAACCTCTGAATGGCATTTTGCCTTAATCCATGGCTTTTAATTTTCCACATCCCGTCCTTACACAAATCTTCCACTTCTACAGACCGTTCATTGTTTACACGATAAACATTTTCTCCACATTCCCCCACTGGACTTGTATTGCACAAGCACAAGGGCTGCAGCAGATCCCACTTCCTTACTGGCCCCTTGAAACCTCCTTGATGACAGCATTTGGTGACCACAACAGGCAATGAGTACTAATATTGCAGTACAGAGGATTTCCCCCCGTCAATGAGGCATGATGCTCAGTTTCTCCATCTGTTCTTCTCATTCCTGGAAACCTGCTGAAAAAAAAAAAAGCCATCCTGGAGGTATGAAATATCGGCGCCAGAGGCAGCATCCTTTCCTCTAAAGAAGTGGCTGAAGAGGATAGGGCCCCAATCCTAAACTGGGCTGCAGCTGCTCCTTTTTTTGGACTGGTGGAGCAAAGTGGCCTTAAAGCTTTTGTAACAGATGACTGGAAGCTCACTGCAGTGTGGTAGATTCCTGTGGAGGCATCGAGCCAACACAATGGCTCCCACACTACCTCCTTCCTGGCTGGAAAAGGGGGTATGGTCAGAGTTTCCTTGTGCCACAGCAATCCTTGGCTCCCTTAGTAGCCTTTTGTAGACATTGTCAGCTGGTGAAAGCTTCAGGCTGCTCTAACTTACATTGGCCATTGGCCTGACACACAGCCTCTTTTTCTGAACTGCACTGTGCCTTTCTTGGCACAGCAAAGAATCAGGACTCAGGTTGAGCAATTTTTCTCATTTGACCTGGGATGTCTCCCACTGAGAGGTATTTCTTGCTTTGTAAAACATTTGAGTCAGCAGCCTCAGGAATCAGACATTCAACCTAACTGAGGTAGGATACAGCACTTTAGTGATTCAGTTTGGTGTGGAAAAATAATTACCAGCAAGTCAGCTTTACGCTGGAGTATTATTAGACTTCGGCCAGCAAGCACTCTCCCTAGCCCATCTTGCCTGCCCAGCCCAGGCTGCATTAACCTCATCAGCTTTATTATGGGTCTTCAACCAATGTGTTTCTGGCAACAATTGAAAATGAGCAAGGAAATCCTACCTGTATCTTAAATTTTGTTAGCATGATTCCAATGCTGAAATAAAGTGTTTATCTAAAAGAGAGTGAGCTTTATACTTTATTCAGAGTTTACCAAATTAATTTGAACATTCTTCACAATTAACGAACTAATCTCAGATTCAGGGATATCATCTTGCACAACCTGGCCCGATACCTTTCTATATGATCATAAGCCTTTTGTTACTGGGCTCAATCTATGGGATCCTGTGTGCTTGCGAGCCAGCTGGATCTGTACAACATGACAGGAAATCAAGGGACACAGGCTTAGCAAAGGAATTTCTTAATCACAGAAACTTTACTCTTAAAAGGGCTTGAGTTACAGATCTCTGAAAAATAACAAAAGTCCTGAGACACCCGGTCCCCTAGTCTGATCTTACCCCTTCTGTGAGTCCAAGGTTTGTTGGCATTTTAGGTTGGGCAGAGTCACTCCTGCGCTTCTTCTCTCTTGAATGCCCTGCTTACATCTGGTGACGATCAGCCACCTGCACAAGGCAGTGCCCCCTCATAAATAGAGTCTCTATCTGCTTGCTGTGCACTCCACTGGAAAACTCCAGCCCCCTCCTGTTCTTGTCCCATCTGTGACACGCTGTGTAGAAAAAAACATTGTTCTATGGGGATGGGTTGGTAGCTGAAAGACAATCAGAGTCTATGGCCTTTGATTGACAGCTCAGTAATAATCCTTTAATGAGATGTCAAGGACGTTCCTCCCAGGCAGGGCTCTATCTGCACTGCAATACAATTAGCTGCAACAGGCCAGTCTAGACTCATGTTCAGCACTACTACAAGTATGTGTTAAGACACTGTTTAGCACATAATACAAGATGAAATTGCTAATACACAAAAGGGAGTTCACAGTTTTCTATAGAGGTCTGTAGCACTCCCACTCTGTCAACTACCTATATTGAAATGCATGCCTCAGAGCATGTAAGACTACTTGCAAGATAATTAAAAACTCTTATTTTTTTAAGGGCATTACTGCATAAATTCGACATGAATTAGCAATCTGAACAGTGCAATTGTGTCAGTGCAATTTTGGGAATTTCATATTTGGGGAGTGCATGTAATGACATCATGTCACAAGGCAAGAAGGTATTGTAGATAGGGGTCGATTGTGCAAGGTGTGGAGCAATCTGGCCACAAGGCAGCAAGGCACTTAAGCATGTGCATAACTTTGAGCATGTGAGTAGTCCCATGGGGTGAAATCCTGAGCCTATTGAAGTTAATGGGACTTTTGACATTGGTTATTACTCGAGCCAGGATTTTGCCCAGGCACTTTAATTGGATTTAATTTAATTTATGGGCTTAAAGTGAAGAACATACTTATGTGTTTTGCTGGATCAAGGACCAGAATGGATAGCACTTTGCAGGGTTATGTCCAAAGTCCCTTTCCTCATGGCTTTGGTGTGAAAGCATCTGGATTATTATATTCATTTCTGGACACCTCATTTTCATTTAGTAAATTGAAGGAAGTTTAGAGAAGAGCAATGAAAATGAGCTGGAGGCTAGAGGAATGATTAAAGAGGAAACGACACACATAATGTAAAATTATTTGTCCTTTCTCAAAATTCAGAAAATTCTTAAGAGAAATAGGTACATTTGCAAAACTCAGAATCAATTCACAAATGATTTGTTAACCCCTAGAACACACTTCCTCACAGTCAAGTCACTTGCCTTCTCTTTGTGTTAGTTTCCTCATCTACATCATACCTAAATGGCATATACATGCATTTTGTTATTAAGAAAAATTAGTGATGGCTAGATTGTGGCAGCCTTCATGGAACTCAGAGGGAGGAGTTTGGAAGAAGCACCAGGAGGTCAGTCTGTGTGCACATACCTTAAATGCTAGCTGCAGTTGCAGCATCTCTGTAGATATTCTCTTAATAAAGAGCCAGTTTAATTTTAGAAATATGGAGTCATCTCGCGTCATTACCCAGCACATGGTACGCAAAACATGGAGGGTAACAGAAATCCTAACCCTGTGCTTAGTTCACTGGACAAGGTTGATTTTGTGGTGCTTTTTCTCTTCACTCCATGCTGAAGATCTGCAATCATCTTTGAAATGTTACATTATTTCTTGCCACAATTTGCATGCTAAAGTTACCTTCTGAGTTTTTGTGCTTACCCACTCATGCCATGTAATAAATACATTTAATAGTAAAGCACGATAAAAACTCTGTTATATTAGCAATGTAATATGTTGTCATAGCTGGCATTCCCAAAAGTATTAACACTATCATTAAAAAATCATGCTGGAAGTGGACTGTACCACATTTCTACTTAAAAGTAATTCAATAAAATGTGAAATGGGTAGTTGCAGGTGGGAACTGCTTTTCCAAGCCATTGGAAATTCCTAAATGGATTTCAGAAATTACTTGCATTTTCTATTCTATATCCTTCTATTCTATATAGGTTTTTATACCAACCTCGTCACCACAGTTTCTGAGCACCTTCCAATCGTGCATTAAGTAATGGGGCAAACATCTGTCATGGCTGATTCATTCTCTGTCATCCACTCCTAGGGGGACAACTGTTTGCACACTGTCATGGTTTGTTGCTGTTGTTGTTTGAATGTATATACAAGGATGGATTTAGGAGGCAGTATTTGAATGTGGATCCTGATTACGCTTAGGCAAGCATTTGCGTTCAAGGCCAAATTAAAGTTTAGACCCAAGAATTTGACTCTTCCCTCACCCTCCAAGCTTAATTGGGTCCCTGTGTTGGTTTATCTCTGCTGATATAAATCAAGAAGGATTACAGAGGTCTATTTCCCCTATGCTTAGGGCAGTGACTTTTTCATTGTTTCTGAGGTGGTGAGAAATAAATGTAACCGAAGAAAAAACTAAGGACTACACTGTGAAATAATGCAGAAGCTGTATGCTGGCTACCAAAGCAAGTATGCAGGAGTGGCCTGAAGCCCAAGCCATATAGACTATTATGGGGGATCTCATAATTTGGAAAAGCTATACAGACTTACAGCTCATTAGAGCACCAATCTCTCTACTTTGGTAATAGAGCCAGCGGGAGATGCAACTCACTGACTAATCTCCACCATCCCGGAAGGCCAACTCAACTCAGTGCCCAATCTCAACTCCAACAGATTATAGTCTACAAAACCAGATGGATTTACTTGTGTGCAAAATAACAGTGCTAAAAATGAAGAATGGTAAACTTGAATTATTTCTTTGCAGGTAGAAGTCTATCAGAAAAAAAAAATAGAAGCAGCCTGAACCTATGTTTTTCTCTTGATCAATTGCTACTCATATTTACCAACTTCCAAAATGCCTTGTAAATTTCAGTTATTAACACACGAACCACAGTTGGATAGGATAAAAAAAGGGAAATCAAGACAAATGAGGAGAGGAGATGTGTGGGGGAGCTTAGATCAAGGATGTTTATTATGTTATAATTAATATTATGGCTACACACACTTCTAAAGTGCCCATCACTAAATCATTTTGATAGAATCATATAATATCGGAGTTGGAAGGGACCTCAGGAGGTCATCCAACCCCTTGCTCAAAGCAGGACCAACACCAACTAAATCATGCCAGCTAGGGCTTTATCAAGCCTGACCTAAAAAACCTCTAAGGAAGAAGATTCCACCACCTCCCTAGGTAACGCATTCCAGTGCTTCACCACCTTCCTAGTGAAAAAGTTTTTCCTAATATCCAACCTAAACCTTCCTCACTGCAACTTGAGACCATTACTCCTTGTTCTGTCATCTGCCACCACTGAGAACAACCTAGGTCCATCCTCTTTGGAACCTCCTTTCAGGTAGTTGAATGTAGCTATCAAATCCCCCCTCATTCTTCTCTTCTGCAGACTAAACAATCCCAGTTCCCTCAGCCTCTCCTCACAAGTCATGTGTTCCAGGACCCTAATAATTTTTCTTGCCCTCTGCTGGAAGTTTTCCAATTTTTCCACATCCTTCTTGTAGTGTGGGGCCCAAAACTGGACACAGTACTCCAGATGAGGCCTCACCAATGTCGAATAGAGGGGAACGATCACATCCCTCGATCTGCTGGCAATGCCCCTACTTATACAGCCCAAAATGCTGTTAGCCTTCTTGGCAACAAGGGCATACTGTTGACGCATATCCAGCTTCTCATCCACTGTAACCCATAGGTCCTTTTCGGCAGAACTGCTGCCTAGCCATTTGCTCCCTAGTCCGTAGCGGTGCATGGGATTCTTCCGTCCTAAGGGCAGGACTCTGCACTTGTCCTTGTTGAATCTCATCAGATTTCTTTTGGCCCAATCCTCTAATTTGTCTAGGTCCCGCTGTATCCTATCCCTACCCTCCAGTGTATCTAACACTCCTCCCAGTTTAGTGTCATCTGCAAACTTGCTGAGGGTGCAGTCCACGCCATCCTCCAGATCATTAATGAAGATACTGAACAAAACCGGCCCCAGGACCGACCCTTGGGTCACTCCGCTTGATACCGGCTGTCAACTAGACATGGAGCCATTGATCACTACCTGTTGAGCCCAACGATCTAGCCAGCTTTCTGTCCACCTTATAGTCCATTCATCCAGCCCATACTTCTTTAACTTGCTGGCAACAATACTGTGGGAGACCATATCAAAAGCTTTGCTAAAGTCAAGGAATAACACATCCACTGCTTTCCCCTCATCCACAGTTATCTCGTCACAGAAGGCAATTAGATTAGTCAGGCATGACTTGCCCTTGGTGAATCCATGCTGACTGTTCCTGATCACTTTCCTCTCCCCTAAGTGCTTCAGAATTGATTCCTTGAGGACCTGCTCCATGATTTTTCCAGGGACTGAGGTGAGACCGACTGGCCTGTAGTTCCCCAGATCCTCCTCCTTCCCTTTTTTAAAGATGGGCACTACATTAGCCTTTTTCCAGTCATCTGGGACCTCCTCCTATCACCTTGAGTTTTCAAAGATAATGGCCAATGGCTCTGCAATCACATCCGCCAACTCCTTTAGCACTGTCGGATGCAGCACATCCGGCCCCAGGGACTTGTGCTCATCCAGCTTTTCTAAATAGTCCCGAACCACTTCTTTCTCCACAGAGGGCTGGTCACCTCCTCCCCATGCTGTGCTGCCCAGTGCAGTAGTCTGGGAGCTGACCTTGTTCGTGAAGACAGAAGCAAAAAAAGCATTGAGTACATTAGTTTTTTCCACATCCTCTGTCACTAAGTTGCCTCCCTCATTCAGTAAGGGGCCCACACTTTCCTTGACTTTCTTATTGTTGCTAACATACCTGAAGAAACCCGTCTTGTTACTCTTAACATCTCTTGCTAGCTGCAACTCCAAGTGTGATTTGGCCTTCCTAATTTCACTCCTGCATGCCTGAGCAATATTTTTATACTCCTCCCTGGTCATTTGTCCAATCTTCCACTTCTTGTAAACTTCTTTTTTGTGTTTAAGATCAGCAAGGATTTCACTGTTAAACCAAGCTGGTCACCTGCCATATTTACTATTCTTTCTACACATCGGGATGGTTTGCTCCTGTAACCTCAATAAAGATTCTTTAAAATACAGCCAGATCTCCTGGACTCCTTTCCCCCTCATGTTATTCTCCCAGGGGATCCTGCCCACCAGTTCCCTGAGGGAGTCAAAGTCTACTTTTCTGAAGTCCAGGGTCTGTATCCTGCTGCTCTCCTTTCTTCCTTGTGTCAGGATCCTGAACTCGACTATCTCATGGTCATTGCCTCCCAGGTTCCCATCCACTTTTGCCTCCCCTATTAATTCTTCCCGGTTTGTGAGCAGCAGGTCAAGAAGAGCTCTCCCCCTAGTTGGTTCCTCCAGCACTTGCACCAGGAAATTGTCCCCTACTCTTTCCAAAAATATCTTTAAACCATACGTATATGTTTATCTAATACATATGATGTATCCTATTTGTATAGGAAATGGAATGGAATCTAGACTAGGATCCTATTTATCCTACTCTAATTTACAAGTGATCCAATCTATGTTTTTATTTGGATATGTGTTGCAACAACAAATATTTGATCCTTACTTTTTGGAAGATAAATCATAAACTGGATTTCATACAGTCCTCAAAATTTGTAGTATTTGGCCAAAATTCTCAGCATCTAAAATCTGGGCATCTAAAATTAGACTTTGGAATCCATATTTAGATACTAAAAAAGACATGGCATGGTTTTCAGAAAGACTAAGTACCTATATAACCCATTGAAGTCAGTGAGACTGACTGAGTGCTCAGAATCTTTGGAAAGCAGGTCACTTTTATTTAAGAGCCTAAGTATGGACCTAGGAGAAGCCTAGCTTTATACACTCAACTTCGAAACTTTTGAGGTTAAAGAAAAAAAAAACACCAACCTCCCACCCATACTGATTCTTGGCATCAGCCCCCTTTTGTTCTTTTGCCATTGAAAAGCTCATTTAGCTTTGAGGGGCCCGTTATGCATTGTGAAATATTACCACAAGAATAACGCTGGGAGTGCTACAATACGTTTCCTTTTGGGTTTTGTACAAATAAATCAACCATATATCATAAAACACAACCTGTAATAACAATCACCAATATTTATCAAATTTCCGACTAGTTTGAAAACCTGCTCAAATACTTTGTACCACCCACAAAAACATGTGTAATAAACCGCATAGCAACAAAAATCATATAGCACATAATTACTGGCATTATCATCTACTCCCTTTTTTTAAAGAGAAGTTTGTTGGTTTAGGAGAAAAAAGGAACTTTGCAGTGGCACTTCCTAAGCTCATTTTTCTGGTGATTTTTAAAGGAAAAAATGCCATACATAGCTAAAAATGGAATGGGATTTTTTTAAATAGATCATACGGTCTAATTTTAAATGAGTCATTGCTAATTAGTAGGATACATTTTACAGGGGATTTACAGAAATATGGACCTAATCCTGTTCCCACTGAAGTCAATAGAGAAACACCCATTGACTTTAATAGGACCAGGATTCAACCCTACATAAGTATGGGAGCCAAGGATGGAAAAACGTAGAGAAGTGTTAGTTGTTGAACAGATGTGTAAGAACCCTCCCAATTCCAATTTCCACAAAATTCGGCACATTTTATTTTTCTCCTGGTTTTCACATAGACCACAAGGTGTAAATTCGTAAATGGTTTGAACATACAAACACTACATCCTATGTTTGTGTTTGCACTGTGGTAAACTCCTGCCTTCATATCTGTGGTGAACTCAGGGTCATTGCCTGTGAGCTCATGTGAGTGTGCAGGAGATTGGTGTATCTAGGTGTGGGCCTAGTAGACACTGTGTGGGTGTTCTGTTGTACATAGGATTTGGACACATCACTCCCATTCAAATTCACAGGAGCTGTATTTCTAGATTACTTGACTGGCTTTGAAAATTGGAAGCCTGTGTTCTAACCCTGTCTCTATGACAGAGTGACCGGAGATGCTCAATACTTCTGAAAAACTAGGCCCTTAATTTCTTGTGCCTGTTTCCCCTTCTGCAGAACTGAGACAATTATACCACACAGAGATATCATGAGGCTAAATCCATTCTTGTTTGTAAGGTGCTCAAGTACTATGGTTTTGGGTGCAACAGAAAAGACTAGACACGGATAGCATTGGAACGCAATATAAAATATATATGTACAGTCTACAGGTGAATACACAGAGCTACAGGAACACTGTGCCATCCAAGAGGGAGTTCCCACAGACATTGTGCATGGGGCAAGCACAATGCCGCTGGCAGTGCGAGGAAAATGCAACCCCTGCTGCCATCAACCTTTGAAGCCTGTTATGCCCATGGATTCCTTTGATTTAGGGGAAAGAGAGAAGATCAGGTTTCATGGGAAAAAAAAGTTTCTCCGTTTTCCTTACAAAATTGCCCTGAGCATGTAAACAGAAATAAACTCATTATAGTTGAAAAGAGTAGGCAGCTGAGTTCACTTCTGCAGCAAAAACAATGAGGAGTCCAGTGGCACCTTAAAGACTAACAGATTTCTTTGCAGCAGGTCTTCTGCAGCAGGAGACTGGAGGAATCTAAATAGTCCCCTCCTCCTCCTTCCCCAGGGCAGACATACACCTATAAAATGGGTTAAGTGTGAATTAAGTTTGGGATGTATCCAAAGAATCATCTCGCTAGGCCGTCTCAAGGTCTTGTATATAATGGTGTGACAACAGTGGACAAGAATTGGTTGTATTTGGAAGGATGGCAAAAAATTGTTTTGTAGGGAAGGGTCTAGTATGTACACTTTCCAGAAACACACACCAGGCCAATTCATGCTCCCGTGGGGAAGAGAGGAGCCCTCCGCATGGATGTCCCTGCCCTACTGTGGTATCCTGAGAGCTGGAAGGATCACAGAACATCTGCTTTTAAAAGGATAAATGCACTGCCCATTCTGAGGGAGGCACACCCTCTACTTTCCCCCAAACAAAAGGATTGACATGTGGAATCTTGCACTTTTCTCACCTGTTCTTATATGTGGGTTTTTCTCCAAGTGGGTAAGACTTCATCTTTAAAAAATAATTATTGGTAAAAAGTTCAATTGTTGAAACATTTATACCTCCAGTGATGAAAGACTGTCGTTTATCTTTTAAAGTCCTAGGTGAAAATTTCAAAACACATTTTTGTGCACTGCACACAGGCAGTCACAAGATTAAGTAAAAGCAAATCACAAAGCAAGAAAGGAAAGAGCTCTGCCAACAGCAGCAGCTGAATTAAAAAGTTACATCCCCCCACCAGGAACTTTTCCCACCATTAACATGTGTACAAAGCATTTGTGGATGATATCCAAGCACTGCACACTAACAGTAACAGGATTAAATAGGAATAACTCCAGAATAAATTAGCAGCACTGATAATTTCCCAGACCTTCCAGCCCTGCCCTCAAACAAGTATCTCATCCCATACATTACAAGGAGTAAATGATAGTATACAAAGAAATCAATAAGCGTTAAGCTCATCAGCAAAGTTACACATATCTGCAGGGTTGTTTCCCCCATTGCTGTTAATGATGAATAACATTAAAACAGGATGCTATTCAGAGGCCATCCCAGGCTCTTATATGAACAGAACTCCAAGTCTGGTCCAGGAAGGAAGAATCTTTCCCACGGCTGTTAATATTAACATGTACATCAGAGCTTTGGTAGACAAAAGACAAGTTCACTAAACCCGAGTAGATGTAAAATGAACTCAAGCCAAAAATGTCAAACCTGGATGCCTAGATAGTAAATGCATTTTTAGACACCTAAGAAAAATGTGGAAACAGGCTCAGCACCTGCAGTTCCCAGTGACTAAATCAGTGGATTTAGCAGCCTAGCTTTGGGCACCAAATTTTGAAATTTGTGACTTTAGTGTGTGGAATCTAATAAGAAATTCTGCAAGCAAGAATGCCAGCAGATAAGCCGCCCTTTTCCACAGAAGTGTCCCACAGATGTTACGGAGACTAAAGCAATTTTGCATGATAGATGATATGTTCAATATATACAATTAAAGTAATGGCAAACAAAATGAGAAATGGGGTTATGCCCACCCACACTTATGAAGTGGATTTTTCCATATAAAGGAGCAGCTGAATGCAACTGTCCTTCAGCTACATAAGAACAACATAACGTGTGTGCAAGAGAATCCTGGCATGTTAATTAGCAATGTAGCTGTCTGTTGAAAATTGATGCTTCTCATGGCTTCTCTCACTGTGGCTCCCCTCTGAATAACAAAAGGAAAGTCAAAAGAAAGTCTGCAGGAACACAAATAGGCATTGTTTACGAGATGGTTGTTACATGTGGTGCACACAACAGATTTTGATACATTAATGTTCAAAGAGACCTGTGACATTATCTCATTTCTCCCTAGCCTTCTACTCCTGCTATTGTCTAGGCACTCACTCAGGCAGCAGTTTTGTGATAGCAGGTGCTTGTTCATTTTAACAACGTTTAACATCCCCATGTTCCCTTTGGACAGGCATGTTGGCCTGTTGGTCACTAAAGCATCTGCTGAGCTTGATACCTATTCAGAATACCTATTGGTTGGAAGGCAGTTTAGATAGCACAGCGGTATCATTACAAGTACAGCTTGCAAATCCTACAGAAGTGGTCACATGTTTGAAGACACAGTAAAGGTGTCTTAAAGATAAATTTTCATCATCAGTGTAGCTTTTGCCTTAGAAGAATTTTCAAGCTCTTGGACACCGAGTCCAAAGTCCTCCAAGCAACCCCAGATAGTCTTTGCACCATATCCACGACCATCGTCCACATGCCATCTCCTGGTGCTACTATTGATACCGCCAATAATTTCCCTCAGAGGTGATGTGTGGTGTCAACCAGGCTAGATCCACCCAGCCATTATGTTAATCAACTTCTAATTCCACTGATTAAGATCAAATTCTCTGCTGGCAAACACGTAACGCCACTGGCTTTTAAATCATGGATTGAAGCATGTAGATAGAGCAAACTTGTCTTCTACCTGAGCATCACTGTTATGATGGTTAAGCTGCTGTAGGGTCTGCTGCATGCTAATGATAGTACCACCTTGTCATCACCTGCCTGATCACATAGATGGATCATGTAGAAAGTATTTTCTGCAAGTAGGCAGATGAGTTATATTACTTTATTGAACTAATTCCTGTTGGTCAAGCTTTTGAGCTTCAGACCCAAAGCAGAACTCCAGAGATTGTCTCTTTCAAACAGAAGCTGCTGGATAGAAAGTAACCAGCCCTAGTTAGCCACTGCCCCTGACTCCATGTAAGTCCAACTACAGCTCTTTAACAATGCTGCATCTTGTTCTTTTGCGCATGTGATGCTACTGTTGCTCCTCCTGAGCCCGACGCTCTTCCTATTATGGAGAATGTTTGATGGCCCAACAGACACATGAAATGAGGCTATTATACAAAAAGTAAAACAGTTCTCACCAAGGACAGAGAGAATTCTAGTAGACTGTATGACAAGCCTAGGGGAGTCTGTAGGCCTTTCTCCAGAAATAATCATCTATAAGTGTCAGTTTGATGGCTCCAGAGAACTCAGAAGTCTGTGAAACAAATAAATGTCACCTTGTAAATATAGTATTTTTTCCTCCTATAATGACTTCCATCTGAGCATCCTGTATTACTGTCAGAGCAATATGCTATAATATTGGTATATATTATTATTTTATAATCAACGCTCATTTGTTAGTTCATATTTTTGCAGCTTTGCTAAAGAAATCAACAAATCAACATGAATTTATTCCTAAATATGTAAATTCTATGATCTAAAATAAGACCTCAAAAAATACAAAGAAGTTACAAAAAATAAAATAAAGCAGGAATGTTAATGAAGGCAATAAATACATGAAATGTGCAAAGTTAACATTTAGGGTTCGGTTCTCCTCTCACTTATACTAGTGCAAAATAGAATCAAGACTGTAACGTTCTAAGTTTACCAGGAAATAATAATGAACATAGAGTAGTCGCAATACACAGCAATAAAACCCTAATAATAGTGCTGTACTCTCCCCTAATTCTATTCTGGAAGAAGATTTTGTTAACAATATTAAAACTAAAAGTGGAGCTGGTTAAATACCAATCAAGCCTCTTTATGACAACCAGTGTGACAGTTCAACCAAAATAAATTCTTCATTGTGAAATGTAAATTATTTGTACATTTAAATTAACCATTAATCAGTTAAAAATAATCTTAATTAATGATATGCATAATCAATTCTTTTCTGACACATGAGTGTGCATGTACCTGAACACATGTAAAATATATATTGATTATCAGCCCATTCACACTTACTACAAAAATTAAGAGCAGTTTTCTATTGTTTTTAATCACACGGTGTTACCACAGGTAATTTGTTAGTTAGCATTAATGTTTTAGTTAACTATGTCCTTAACTAACCAAAGAATTAGAAACAACCTTAAATATCTATCTGAACATTGTAACTCTTAAATCATTGACTCAAGTCACTGTTTCAATATGTGAGATGCTAAAAATGTCATGCCACATTACAAGTCCTACATTATTTAAATGATTGCAGATCTTGCGGGGCCTTATAAATATATATGCTTTCCCTTTGCTAATATTTTTGCACTGCATGTCGGAAATGGCATACTTATTAACAGTGGTGATCTATGTTCATCTACAGTAGTTTAGAGAGCTTAATGTCTTAATATTCTTAACAACCACTTAATTCCAAGCACAGAGAGTGGAACTTGTTAGTAATATGCATCAAGTTGAGCGGCTGGGAGTAATGTTCAAGTAATTTATGCCTTAATCTTACCACTGGCTCCACTGCACCCATGAAAGAGTTTCACTGAGTTCAGTGGGAGTCGAAGTCTGTCCCTACAGATGTGACTGCAAGATCAAGACCTTATGCTCTTATTGTTCAGGTACACTCCAAGAAGATTGCATTAATTGTATTAAATAACCAGGCACAGAGGTCTCCTGATTCACAGCCTGTGCTTTGTCATATGACCATTCTTGCCCTATCTTTTCTGAAACTGGAAGACCACATCTGACAAAATATTTAATAATCATATTAAAACATTTCCCACTGACTGGGGGAATTACAGAAGTAGTGCGTAGGTTGTGTAGGCCTCTGTCCAGAAATAATAAACATTAGGTTTCAGTTTTATCATGCAAAAGAGCTCCAATAGCAGAGAAACAAATTAATTTATCCTTATAAGACTGGAAGATAGTTGTGCCAGGCCAAATATAACGTGATAATTACTAGGGATAAGCAAACCCTGTGGAGCTGGAAGCTTTGCAGGAAGCTCAAACTTTTAAAAATGTTTTGGCATTTCACAAAATAAGCTAGAGCTTGTGAAACCCTAGACTCAAAAAAAAAAAAAAAAGAAGAAGAAGAAGAAGAGAGAGCTGGAAAACCTATAACTCACTCCTCTCTGGTCCTACTACACTGCCCCTGTTGGAAGATGAGTGGTTTTGATGAAGATCCTAGGGGAAGAGGTGTGAAGACATTTGTGTTGCTCCCCAGAACTGCCAGCGCACATGACACTCATGCATACTATGTGGAGTGTTGTTGTAGCTGTGCTGGTCCTAGGATATTAGAAGGACAAGGTGGGGGATAAAATATCTTTTATTGTTGGTGAGAGAATCAAGCTTTCGAGCTTCCACGGAGTTCTTCTTCTCCTGCCTGGACCAATGGAAATTGGTCCAGTAAAAGATATGACCTCCTCCACCTTCTCACTCATGCATACTGCCTGGCCTTCACCCATTCACCCAGCCCAGACTGAACGTGTCATCCATTCAGCGGGGCTGCAGGAACAGCTTGCCGTTGTGCAGTGTTGCCAACTCATGCAATTTTATTGCATGTTTCGTGATCCTTGACACTTTACTCAAAACCTCAGCTGCTAGACCCAGCATGTTATCTGGGAATCTCAGCTTTAATTTGTTTTAAAAAGTAAGTTGCTAGCCCTCATGGTTGCAGAGAAGAGCTGACCCGACTCATGATTTTGGAATGCTTTAGGTTGGCTACAGTGATTGTGGCTCCAGCCACCACAGGCTGCTGTGCCACCTACAAAGCAGCCTGTTGGACCTGAGCAGGGAAAGAGTAATGGGAGAGCAGGCAAACAGCGGTGAAAGTTGCAGTAGCAGCAAATAGAGGCAGTGGGGACAGAAGGTAGCTTCCTGCTAAGTTACGCAGCTACCTCCTTGGATACCTTAGCAATACAGCTTCTCTAGGCAACCCCTCCCCCCAATTTCTCCCGCCACCTCCACTCACCCAGCCCCACTCCAATAGTCCCCAGCCATGACCACAAACCCAGCTGTCCTGGCTCCATGGGCTACTCTGACCACTGCTTAGGGCAGAGTGGGATGACAAATTGATAACTATGGTCATTTACCATTTTTTGCAAATATGCAAATGTTATGAGCTAAATTGCATCATTGCAAATAATGTGCATAAAATTCCACAGATGGAGCTGCACAAAATAGGTAGCTATGTCTCCCTCCCTCCAAGACCACTTTTCTTTAATTATATCCTGGGGAGGAACAAGTGGCTACCTCCTATCAGCTCTTGAAGGTAGAGGCTGATGCTTCCTCCATTAGCTATTGAAACAGGAGGAATAGAAAGGATATCTAGTCCTGTCTCCCTCTTGAACCAGTACCAGAAAGGTTCTCCTAGAACAGGCAGCCTGCCACCAATCCGCAAATCCAGTAGTGGCAGGGATGCAGAAACATCCTTCCAGACCTGCTGCACTGACAGAGATGCCCTAGACTGCACTTAACTCGGGGTTAACTCTACCATAGCCCTGCCCAGACTTGGGTCATTTTGGCATAGCCTTCTAGGCAGTCCAGTGAGTTTTAGAGACATCTTTTCCCTAGAGACCATAAAAGAATTGTGGACAAGGACTGGGTGAATATTTTTCACTGCTGGATGGATGAAGGTGTTAAGTCCAATCCAAAAAGCCCCTTCTGAGTTTGGAATGGCATCAGTGATTCCTGCTGGTAGATCCCTCATAGGGAGGAGTTGTGACTGCCCCCAGGAGAGAGAGTGAGCACTGGTCATCACCTCTCGCCTACAGAGATGACTAAAGGCAAGAGTTTGGGAGCTCAGGGTCTGTTGTAAGGGACAGATAGAGAAGGAGATAGAAAATTCTTCTTCCCTCTGAGGATAGGACAGGAGGGCTGTTCCCTTCTGTGGGGATCAGGAGATGGTGTGTTCAGTGCTAAATGGTGAGATCCCAGGTGACATGTTCCTTTCTTCTCCTTCCCCCAGCTCAGTCAGGAGGAATTGGTCTGTCAGGCCACAAATAAGGTCCTCATGCACTTTTAACATCCAGTCTCAATAGCAGCCCAGAACTGGCATTTTGCCCACTCTAAATAAAAAAACAATTTCAATAAGTTTGGTCTTCTGTTCCTAATTATGAACCCACAATGTGAGAATGGGTTTGAAATGAAGCATAATATATTCACCCCTTCCCAATAATACTAGAGCACTTCTGACTGACTGGAGGAATGTACGCCTTTGCCCAGGAGTCATACACTATAGGCCTCAGTCTACACAACAAAACAATTCTGGTACCACTAAAATAAGTAGAACACCCGTTCTAAAACTGGGAAACACATCACACCAACTACACAATTAAAATAAGGCATTTCTCAAAGGAACTGTAAAGAGTAATCAACATACTTGGACACTGTCTGACAGAGTAGACAGATATAAGGGTCCCAATTAGTATTCCACTTGCACCGGTGTAAATCAGGAGTAACACCACTCATGTAAATGGAGTTACATCGGTATATGTGAGATCAGAATCAGGGTCAGGAATAAATAATTCCCCTTTTTTTCCAGCTGGATCATAGAGGTCAACTAAATTGCAGCCTCTCACTGAGAAACTAGCTGAAAATGGCTTCTCCCGAGCTGGGTTAACCATGGAAACAGTGTTGTGGGCCTAGCAACAAAAAGGCACATCCCTGGAATTTGTAAACAAAATTACTTTCCCTGGGTTCTTTATTTCAACCTGCTCAAAAAGGCAGCAAAATGTATCAGCAATTTTACAGATCATTTCAGACACTTTTTGTCGGTAAAGCAACCCTCATGGAACTTGGAGGGAGGAACATGAATTATGGGTGGGAAGAGTTTGGAGGAGGCATCAAGATGGAAGTCAATCTGTGTGTACATGGCTTGAATGCTAGCTGCAGTTGTAGCATCTCTCTAAACAGCTTTCCTAATAGAGTCAGTTTAGTTTTACAACCATGGAGTCTTTTCATGTTTTTTCCCAGCACATGGTACACGAAACAGGTGGTGTCTGGGGGGTCCACAGACTACATCTAAGGGGTCTGCAAAAGGTGGTTGTTACCATAGAAAAATGGTCTGCGGAACCCTGGATGTCTGCAGACTATGTCAAATATTTCCATGTGATTTTTTTGTAGGCATCCACAAATGAAAATAGGTTAAAAACCACTGGTTTACACCATCATTATTAAGCAAAGAATTACAGATTTTAAAAGTGGGCTAAGTTTTCTTCACCTCCCATGTGAAGCCATCAGAACAGCCTAGCTCCATTGTAACCTCTCCCATCTTGTGGGAAAGGCACTATTTAAATATCCCCCCATTATGCCTTGCTAGAAGCAAATGACAACTGGTATGTCTACCAGTGTGGACTGCATTTCCCAGGCTGCCCTTCTCTCTCAGTTCTCAGAGGAAGACTGGCTTGAACCACCAAGAGCCAGCCTGTTGCCTTGCTGCTGGGGAGAGAAGACAGTCCTCCAGCCTATCCTACTTGTGGCCTAAAGCTGGGGTCAACAGCACACATATGATTATAAAACCCAAACTGCTTCCCTGAGACCATGTCCTCCCTTTTAGTGGTAATGTCACCTTTCCTATGGGGATCTGTATAAGGCAAACCTGAAACACGGTGGTAATGGCTCCCCTCAATACCCTCAAAGAGCACATATACACAACTATCCCTGAAATTAACATATTGGATCAGATCATTAGTGTATCTACTTTGCATCACGTTTCTCACATGTCCCTAAAAATAAGGCACACAGATGACCATGTCTTCATAAACTAATCAGTTTCTGCTTGGCTTATGCCATAAATCATGACGGCTCATATTCTTCTCAAATGTAAATCCTATCTAACATAACACTGGATGGTCTCATACTCTATATTACACACAAAAAATAGGTTGGAAGAACATTATTAAAGTTGCAAAGTCATGCACTCAGAAGTTCGGAAATGCCAGAATTAAGGCTGCCTGTGCACGTCTTTTGATTATTTGATTCTTGCACTCTAAACTCAGTCTTTTAACATATTTTTTTGCGCATAACTTCCTTTGTGTTTAAAAAACCAGACTGGCAAAACAGAAATTAAAACATGTGGCATTATATTGACTCCCACATGTGTCACCTGCACTGTTGGAACCTTTAGATCCACCTAACAAGTCCCCTGTCACTTGAGCTAATGGGGTAACTGATAGCAATAGCAGGTTGTCATCCTCTGTGTGGACCGGCACTAAATTGGAAGGGGAAATTTCATGAGTTGGTTTCACAGCTGTTTGCTGACTGCAGAGGAAGAGAGACACAGGAATCTTAGGTTCCATTATAGGCTCTGGAAGGAAGTATTCTCTAGCGGGCTGACTCTTCTGCCTATGTCATACAAGTGTGATCCCTTCTGCCCTATCCCCTCAACCTATCCTTCTCCCTGTTTCTTCCCCACTGACTCCTTGTCCCAATCCCATTTTCCTCACCTAGCCAATCCCAAGCTCCATTCCTCTCAGCCCAGTCTCAGTCTTTCCCCACTCCCAGTCCTAGTCTCCTTGTCCAGCTGTTCCCATTTCCCTCCACCATTCCCAGATCTTTGGCCCCAGTCTTCTTGGCTAGCCAGTCCCAGTTCCCCCTTTCTGGGTCCTCATCTGATCAGACTCTCTCTCCTGCCTCTGGCATCCACTAGCCACCACCCTCCCCACTCGTGTTCTCTGTTCCAATCTCTCCCACTCCCAATCTCTCACCCTGGCTCCTTTCCAATCTCTCCCCCCCCCACACCTCCACCTTCCGCTCCTTGTCCCAGTCTCTTTGCCCAGACAGATCCAGTTCCCAACCCCTACACCATGGCTCCCCTTCAGAGCTTGCTCCCCTTTCCCCCACCCCACTCATCCTCAGTCCCATTCTTCTTGCACAGTCAGTCTCAATCCCCCCTCCCCATTTCTGATCCAATCTCAGTTTCTTCCTTCAGCCTACTTGTTCCCAGTACACTCCATTTTCCCTCCCTGCCCTAAGTGACCCATCACCGTGAAATCAACTTGAAATACACCAAAAACAGCAACTTAGACAAGTTCAAAATATACAAATATCAGGTATCCAGAGAGAGAGAGAGAAACATGAATAATCAGTATTTTCTAGGCACTAAGAAGCCACAGCTGGTTCATGGATATAGTTTGAACTGAAATAGGGCTGGTTCTTTGGATAATTTTGTGTTTTAAATTGAACAAGTCTCCTAGCACTAGTTTTGAACAAATATCCTGTAATATTTTATTTTTATATAAAATTACTTGGAATTTCTACAAAGTGTGTGTGAGTGGTTTCATATTAACAGAGGGAGACATGAGTCCACCATCCCTCATTCTCCTTCCTGCTTGCCGGATGGTATAACAGTGCCCAAGCAATACTAGATCATAGTGCCTCTTATGCAGGCAGGCTTGATTGAGTTACCACTTCCATGTGGTCCTGCCCCTTTGGTATCTCATACCAGGGCACTTGATTTGAGTATACCCAACTTTGGCTTGAACTTGCTTTTAAAATATGACATTGTTTTAGACATTATTGTGCTGCTAGGTACATAAACTGAAGTAAACCTTGGTGCTGCCCCAGAAGTCATGTATATATTCAACGAAATGACAATATTTCACCCAATTGCTGCTTCTTAAAAGAATGCTGCCATGTTTTGCTGCAGAGAATCTGCCACGGATGCCAAGAGCAAAGAGATTAACGATGTCAAACTTCAAAAGGTTTAGTCCAGTCAGACAAATTCAAACACATGTTGGGTGGGTAATATGTATCTATAAAATTCTTCTGAAGCAGGATACTGCTATTCCTAATGTAAGCCACACAGTAATATTCAGCTGCCAAAGTTTTCATCTGGCAATAAATGAGTGGCTCAGGAGCATAATACGGGAAAGCAAACAACAAAAAAGCAGAAGTACTGTACATATATAAAAGCATTGTAAGCATGAGGGTTATTTTAGAAAGCTTACACATTGAGGTTCTCTTTTCATCAGTTTGTTTGTAAGGTTAAATATCTGACTTTCTACAACAGACATGTAACTTAAAACCCCGAGCTCAGTACCCTTGGATGCAGACCAGGAAGGTTAAATACCACGAGATACAGCACTGATTATCCTGCCTATACTAAGAAGGAAGCCATGTTTCAAAACTATTTGAAATGGCTCCTGTACTAATACAGATTGGCTGCCTGAGGTGTACTGGGCCAAACTGTTCTACAAATTGTGCTCAGAGACCATGGGTGAATCTAGGTTTTGCCTTGTCTGTATCAGCCAGCCAAAGTGCTGGCTTGCATGTCAATAGGAGCCATCTCCATAGTTTTCAAACATGTCTCCCTTCTCAATAGAGATGGGTTTACTGAAAACTGGGCTGAACTCTGTTGAATCTTAATGAACCATTCTGTAAACCTGGTCTGAGTTTTGAGTTTGTAATGACAACTGAAATCAGGCCAATGTCTGGTGGTTTGGGGTTTCATCAACACTATTTCACATAGCTCTAGTTACTGGCTAGGGAATTGCTAATACATACAATGTGGCTGCATCAACACTAGAGAATTGGACTACCGATTGGTGGGATAGCACTGGTGTTAGTACAAAAACTGCAAAGGGTCTATAGCAGCCTTACTATTTGGTTTTCATTTTTGTAACATGTCCGCATTTACTACATTCTAAACCTTCTCAGCTGAAATACCCTTTAGGTGTCTAGTCCACAGTCCCCACTACAACTACCTGAAGTCATAGATTCTGGAAATTTTTGAAAGGTCTTCCTGGAGTCCCCTGGGAATTGTGGGGGAAGAGTTCATTCCCATAAGGATGACACTGATTTTCTCCTTGCTTGCAAAAAAAAGATTTTTGCACAAAAATAATAGGTAGCTCTAATGTAGCACTTTTCATCAGTAGATGTCAAAGCACCTTACAAAGGAGGGCAATATCATTGTCCCCATTTCACAGACGGGGAAACTGAGGCACATAGAGGTGAGGTGACTTGCTCAGTGTCATAGATTCATAGATATTTAGGTCAGAAGGGACCATTATGATCATCTAGTCTGACCTCCTGCACAACGCAGGCCACAGAGTTTCACCCACCACTCCTGCAAAACCTCTCACCTATGTCTGTGCTATTGAAGTCCTCAAATCGTGGTTTAAAGACTTCAAGGAGCAGAGAATCCTCCAGCAAGTGACCCGTGCCCCATGCTACAGAGGAAGGCGAAAAACCTCCAGGGCCTCTTCCAATCTGCCCTGGAGAAAAATTTCTTCCCGACCCCAAATATGGCGATCAGCTAAACCCTGAGCATATGGGCAAGATTCATCAGCCAGATACTACAGAAAATTCTTTCCTGGGTCACTCAGATCCCACCCAATCTAATATCCCATCAAAGGCCATTGGGCCTATTTACCATGAATATTTAATTACCAAAACCATGTTATCCCATCATACCATCTCCTCCATAAACTTATCAAGTTTAATCTTAAAGCCAGATAGATCTTTTGCCCCCACTGCTTCCCTTGGAAGGCTGTTCCAAAACTTCACTCCTCTGATGGTTAGAAACCTTCGTCTAATTTCTAGTCTAAATTTCCTGGTGGCCAGTTTATATCCATTTGTTCTTGTGTCCACATTGGTATTGAGCTTAAATAATTCCTCTCCCTCTCCAGTATTTACCCCTCTGATATATTTATAGAGAGCAATCATATCTCCCCTCAACCTTCTTTTAGTTAGGCTAAACAAGCCAAGCTCCTTGAGACTCCTTTCATAAGACAAGTTTTCCATTCCTCGGATCATCTTAGTAGCCCTTCTCTGTACCTGTTCCAGTTTGAGTCATCAAGCAGGCCAGTGCCAGGAATAGAGATCAGGCTTCTGAATCTTGATCCAGGGCGCTATCCTCCAGGCCACACTGACTTTCTGAAGCAGTCATGAGGCATTTGATGCAGGTGCAGTGAAGCAGTGGAATTTTGCTGCAATAGTCCCCATCCCTCTGGAACAGCCAGATCCATGATAATGTCCACCAAATGAAACACTGCTTTTGGATTGTTGTTCTTTAGACCTGGGATGAGAATGGAGATTGTCCTGTGCAAGCAGACTATGGCTATTCCTGGGCCTGGTATCTTTCTGTTATTGCTTTATTCACCACTTCACAAAGTGTGAGTCCACTATGTACTCTTAGACTAAATAAGGTTGGATTCAGGCAAATTCTTCTGGTGGAGAAAAGCATAAAATAAGTCATTTTAGACCTTGTTGTAAATCTGAAATTGACACTGCCCCATTTTAACTACCCTTTTATTTTGTACACAAAAGGTACAACTTATGATGGTCCCCAATTTTCAATGTTTGAAATATACTGAAATAATACAATACTGAAGAAAACAGCAACAATTTTTAAAAAAAATCCAGCTACTGCCACTAAAAATGGTTGTTCACAGTGAGCCAAATCCCCAGGTCCTCTAAATGAGCCTAGTTTTATTGACTACGCCCCCATACACTAGCTGAGGATCTGGCCCTATTTTCCCATGTCCCTGTATGCCACAAATTAGATGTCTACCTCTCCCAAGCAGCAGTGGGATTTATGTGCATAAATCCTTACGCATAATGATGAAATATACCCCATGAAAAAAAAAAAAACCTCTATTTTGTGTGTGTGCCATAAAACTTAAAAGAAGCACAAATTTTAGCTGGGAGGGAACTTTTATGGCCTAGCTATAAATCTCTGCAAGGAGTGGTTTGCAACTGAAACACTGACAAACCCTCAAGCAGAGTAGTGCCAGTGGGCGCAACAAAAATGTGTGCTCCAAATTCTACTCCAGTGCGATCAGCGTGTGTGATGCCAGTATTCTCAGAGTCCACAATGGAGTAACCACTATAAAGAGTGGAAAATGGTTATTTTTGAATTATTGGACTCTTCAGAAAATAACCACACAGACAGGATAATTGTGTTGCTAGAACATTTTGGCTCATATGTGTTAACAAGATGCTATCAAAACAACATATTTTTTCATATAAATGCAAACAGGAGAAGAAAAAAACTAAAAAATTTGTTCTGACACTTCTGGTCTAACAAAGAGAGCGTTTTTTGTGTTACACTTTCAGACAATCAAACTTCTTTTTCAATTTCTTCACAAGTATTAGTGTATTTGTGTTTCTTCATTTTTAGCTCCAACTCTATTGAAGTGTTGTAGCTCACATTTTCATCTGTTTTCTTCCTTTTTCTAGTTATAGAACATAAAAAATTAATAAATATAAAAAAATGGAGCACATTTTTAACTCTCAGAGTTAAATTTGGTATCATACCAGTTGCCTTGATCAGTTAATCAACCTCCCTTCAGTTTGTTTCCTTGCCCCTTTCATGGCCAAACTGTTCATGAGACAGAACAATATTTCTATCCCATAGTTCCTCTGATGGACTTAATGACTATGCCTATTAATTATTATTATTAGTCTTATTTGAATTTCCCTTCTTTACATTTCGGGGTAGCACGCCACCTCCGCTTGCCAATCATAATTATAACTACTGACTCCATCACATTTTGCTTTTTTAAATGAAATATAATGTTTGGCTTGGTCCTGTGCCAAGAATGGGATCATTCCCAAATTTGTAATAACATATCCTTGGCTGATGTTTCTTAGTAACATGTGTAAATAGGAAAAAACAGTTGCACTGCAGCGGCTTGATTTGGCCACATGTGATTACAGTTAAAGAACATGGGAAGAAAATCAGTGGTCTTTCCATGACAGGAGGCCAGTTCACCAATGAGCACATTGCACAGACACACGGAAGTGCAGAGATATGAAAAGTTAACCACTTTCTTTGCCTGGCATCAAGATAGTGCACCATAACAACGTATTCACTAAGAACAGCAGCTGGACACAAGTCATCAACTAAAAGATGAATACACACACACACACACACAGTCCAACCTCCTTTAGAATATTCCATCTAATGAATAATAATTATTTACCTCTGGCAATATTAACACCCTGTTATAAGTAATTAACTTTGTTATAACAGCACCTCTTTCCATTTAATGATGCTCCAAGTATTTGCTCACATAGGTGGGACTGTATTGATAATAGAGTGTAAGTGTAACAGTTAGAGATGGGCTCAAGCTCGTAAAATTTGGATCTGGATTTGGATTGTGGACCAGCCAAACTTACATGGTGTTTGTGTCTGGGTTTTGTGGTTCAGGCCATTGTAAAGATAGGGGTCATCCTCAAACTTGGGTCAGATTTCAAATTACCCCCAATGTTCAGGAGTCTTTGCATCCAAGGTATCTGGATCCACAGAAGAATGACCCCATGCCCAGTAACAATATTAAACAGTATGCGGGGAAAAAGAGAGTCAATAAGAAAAATCACAATTCTTTTGATTACTTGTGAAATCATCATAGAATTTTTTTCTCAGACTCCAAAATGCTATTTCTGGGGGGAGAGTGATTTTGTGTGTTACATTTTTCTCTTTCTTTCTTTCTTTCTTAGTCTTGGTTATTTTCATTTCTTTATAAATTAAGCATCATATATTTATCTTAGAAAGAAATGCATTAAATCCATAATAGCATGCGTACTTGTAGCAATGTACCACCTTCCCCCTGTTCAGAGATCCATTGTCTATTGTGGGTTACATGGTTTTTATATATTTATGTGATAATGTAACCATTTTTAAGCTTAAAAATATCATTCATATAAAAAAAGGAAAAAAGCTGCTTTCAATGCAGTGAACTTCACCTCGCGGTTCCGTCCCATATCCTGCACAGTGAACAGTTCCGCCTATGCTACAGTCTACCCCACAAGACTCAGGCATTTTTATCACCATGTGGTCAGGGATGGATGAAGTCAATCTTTTTTTCACATTAGGGACCATTTAGAAGGTCTGCACACTGCCTCAACCCAAAGCTGTGTCTACTTTTGGAAGACTAAGATCCATGATTCTCCACCTGTGAGCACCTACCCCTGTCAACACTATAGCCTCCACCACTGATCTGGCGGAAGTACACCACTGATGAAGCCTGGGGTCCTATGCTCAAGTATGAGAGTCAGATTTCTCAGTACGTTGGCACTTCTGCTGTCAGAACCTGATAATGCAGCGACGTATGGAAAAATAATGGGTATAAAAATTAAATAGACTATTTTGAATTTCAAAAGAAGTTCAGTTGAAGTCAGATTCATGTTTGCATGAAACTTGGAGGAAATCTTCTTTTATTTGAACTGTTATGTCTACTATTATGGACTAGTGAATTCTCCATTTACAACGGAGTTTGAAAATATTCAGTGTTTCCCCACTGTGTACGGTTGCATCCAACCTGTTCCATGAAATTTTAAAGACAAGAACACTGTGCACTTTTCTAGGCTCTATTTGACCTTTTGCATTTGCCTACCATTTCTCGAGTGTAAAGTTGTTTTTCAAAGTCAAATTAACACACCACGTATGAACATAAACATTTCACTGTGTGGTTTGGTAGTTACAGCAGGAAGCTGGGAGTCAGGACTCCTGGTAGCTGGTCATTCCCTGAGGTGTTGGTGTCCAGCAGAGCAGACGTGCATATATTAATTCAGTCAGGTGCAAAATGGAAGAAAGGGAATTGAAAAGACTGTGGCTGGATTGTCCCCCTACTACACCATATGGCACTTCAGATATTGTGCGTTCAGGAACAGGTGAAGGCAGGTGAAATGGGGCCGGATGACAGAAGCAGCATAGAAGTATCCCCCCCCCCCCGCCATTTGTATGCATAGAGGAGCAGCATGAGTGTAGGGTTCATAAAAATACAGATCCAGGAAGCTCTGCTATAGGTGGAACGTATAGCCCAGGAGTAAAACGGCTATATTATGTGTTCAGACAGAACCCACCAGTGTCAGCACTGAAAGTGGGGCATAGATGACCACTATTAAAGTGTAGGAAGATGGGTCAAGAGAATCCTGAAGAAGTTCATTAGGAGCATGCATACAGAACACGACTGCACGTTACACTGGTAGAAGAAAAGCTTTGCATCTCACAGTCTCTCTTTCTCATGCTACATATTCAGGGAATCTTAAGTATGCTAAGAACATTCATTACTATTCAGCACCTCCTTCCCATGGGACAACTTTGGGGTTTTTTTGCTGTTGTTGTTTTTTAAAGATAATAATGCTGTTTTATATTTGGCATTTACAGATTTCAGAAACTGCTACTTATAACTTTTCTATTAAAAATTAACACTCCTGACTAGTCCTGGGTGCTCTTTTGAAACTTCTGTTTCTAACGTAAGCACAGAAGTATTATGTGCATTGTGATAAGTAGGTGTTCATTCGGTCTCTTGGATACTAAAGAGATGGGACTATATGGGAACCTAGTTAGATATATAGGGTGTGACCAACTCAGACTGGATGGGTGCAAGAGGGTGCTTTTTTTTTTTGAACAAGAAATTAACTTTTATATGAAGAAAACGGAGCAGTAATACAAAGAAGAATTTAAATGTGACCCAGCTATAATGTAGCCCAATGATTTCAGTGGGACTGCAGGTTGTAAGATGCAGCCGCATTTTCAGCCACAGACCAACACTAACAAACTCTGTGGTGTCCTGCCCCGGTAGAACGGCTGGTGTCATAGACTTTCCTGTTGATCACCAACCACCGCTCCTGCTGCGGGTGCCCCTGGCCAGCGCGGATCGCAATGTCCTCCCAGGTGAAGTGCCACTAGAATCTTAGAGTTTGCTTTATGTTATAAATGTGGTAAAGTGTACCTCCTGTAAGTACATGAACCATGCTACCAGAATGGGAATGATTATGCCATTAAAAGACATTCTGGGAACGACTATTCCAGTGTTAAACCTATGCCCATGTCCAGTGTGCACCAGATGTTCCCAGAGAGCCAAGCAGACTCTGTCTGAGGTGAGTATGCATTAAATACAAGTGCCGGAATGTTTATCGTAATGCCAGAACATTATAACACCAGAGTTGGAGCTATTAATTTCAGTTCAAGTCCAATGTATTGGCAAAGAAACCTTGAAGAAGAAAAATGGTGAGTCTTTACAGGAACAGTTTAAATATTTTCCATTGCAGAGATAGCTCCTACAGCGAAGGTGATGACATTTCTCCACATGGCGGCTCAACACCATTGCAGGTATATAATAATTTTTCATAGTAGAAGGAAGAAAAAAGGGCATTTGGCAGAAACTTCGAATAAATCTGAAAGGTACTGTAACCCCTGAAAATATGTTACTTATGAGAGACATTTGTTTTTTATTCACAATCAAGGTCAATGTGAAACAGCTGATTCATATGTTACTCACTTAAAACTTGGAGTTCAAATATGAATTTGAGGGAGCCATGTGACTCGGCTACACGAAAGTCTTGACACTCTGTAAATTCCTAAAACACACAGATTAGTAAAATAAAGGCTCATATGTGGCATATAGAATGACCCAGTGATGTTCAGAGTGTTATGGGAGGCTGATTTAGCCCTGCCCATAGCCATTTGGAGAGTGTGTGAAATACAGATCTGGTGAAAATTGGCACAGCTCCACTGAAAGCAATGGGGCTAAAATGATTTACATCAGCTGAGGATCTGGCCCCAGGGATCCAAGTGACCCAGTACAGAATGGGCTATTCCATGTGACATCATTCCAAAAACTAGAAGTCAAGGAAACCAAAAAAGCAACCAAAATAGGAGTGCTGTCAGGCCGAAGTTTCTGTGCAAAAGATGGAGCCGAGACTATGAAACTTAGAAATTGCCCAACATTTGGTCAAATGTGCCATAAAGTCAAAAGAAAAAATATCTTCCCAAAGGTATATCTCACAATTAAAACCACAAGAGTCTCTACTTGCTTGGATAACAGCACAGCAGTAAGCAAGATCTCTTTGGAGGTACAGTGAATGCAGAGCACAGTGTTTTGGACTGGGAAACAGACACAAATAAACAGTAATAGCAGAGCTGTATCCTTTGAATTGGACACAATTTAATAATAGCAAATGCACTGCTATTCCAAAGGATAAAATATAGTACTGCATCTCTGGGAAGTGTACAGAAAGCTAAAGCAAAGTGGGATTTTTCATATTCATACGTAAAATACTGTTATAAAGGCAAGTAGCTACTGTATCACAACTGCTTTAAAAACAACGGGCCAAACTCTGACCCCTGAAGTCAACAGAAGTTTTACCTTTGACATTAATAGGTAATGAGTTGGCCCAGTGGGTTTAATTCATCACATAACTCAAACTGTCCATTGATATAACTCCACACTGGGGTAAAACTGGAATAGTGCAGTGGTGAATTAACCCAGTAACACTTAGCAACTTTCTAAGTTGTATATACAGTTGTACCACTGGTATTAGGACAAAAAACTTGCCCAGTTATGAAGTTAGTTACAAAGGTGTTTGCTATAATTCTCATAGGATCACTTACAGAGGAGACAAGCCAGAATAATTCTCAGATGTCTCCAAACCTAATGTATCCGAACAGAGAATGCCACATCAAAAGGGAGAAATCTATTACTCTGATGATGCATCCACCAAGAAAAATTCCATTTGCTCTAACAGCTAAAGTAAAAATTAAACTTGAGAATGCAGATAGAGGCTAGTTCCAAAGACAGTAGCAGATTCCTAAACCTCTTTATGTGGTCCAGCCACTAAAAGAACACACTCACATATTTGGCCAGAATATTGTACAGAAAAGTTAGGAGTTACTGAAGAGGCAGAACAACATACAAACATGTTTATACTATGGTTGTTACTGAAAAGCCAAACACAGCACAGATATGTACTGATCCACGTGAATTAGATATAGCTATAAAACATAAACATCAGGTGAAACCGGTTGAAGATGTGGCCTTTGAGCTCTTAGAAACAAACATGTTTTGCAAGTCAAGTCTGATGACTTCAGCAAATATTGCTCCTGCTCCCAAGGCATTTTAAAGATAATTCCACAGATCTTTAAGGAATTAAATAGGGCTAAATTTATAATGGCTGGTGATTTCATTTAGATGAGGGACCTAGGGAACACAATGAAAGAAACAGACAAGTTTTACCTCAAGCAGGAGAAAGACACCTAATTTAAACTTAAAGAAGTAAACAATTTGGTCTAATAGAAGTTATCTATATTGGATGGGAAATCGGGCAAAGACAGATTAATCACTGGTTCAAACAAATTGAAAGCAGCAGTTGGACTGTTCACTCCAGAACATAGCCTAGATCTACAGATATATGGGGATTATGTGACAAAATTCATTCCAAATCGGTCTATGGCTAAGAAGGGCTTGAAATCCTGAGCAGTTTGGCTGTATCCAGCAAAGCACTTAAGCATGTGCCCAGTTTTATAACCACAAGTTACTCAATTGACTTTAATGGATTATTCAACTACTTAAAGTTGGATCAGGCCAAATGTTGGATTAGATCAGAGTGCTCAGTACTTTGTACAGTCAAGTCCTGTGCCCTAATGAAATTAGTGGAAAGTGTAAGTGACATTGTGTAGCATTAGGAAGACACAAATAAACAAACATTTGAGCCACTACAAATGCTGATCACCATTTTCAACTATTCTGGTTTAATTAAGCCAGTTGCATTGTCTCTATATCAATTTCAAAGGCCTAGGTGCATGCTTAATGCAGGAAGGGCAGTCAGTTGCTTCTATACCAAGATCTCCATACAAGACTGACACCACTTTTCCAATCCCTAAGCAAGAGAGATACGATACCCATATTTAAAAGGAGAACTCTACTTGGTTGTTTGAAGTTTCACTCATTTATATGTACACTTTTAATTTATATAAATACATCACATATCACTTGAAAGTTTGTTTAAAAATCCTTTTATCTATAGCATCACTTAGAACGGAATGTGTGATCTCAGTGTGGAATGTAATTTGGGTTAGGAACTAGTCATACTCTTAACAGGTAATAAACAGACCAATACTAACTGAAAGTGAAGCACTTTCCTATTCCTACTTCAAAATCAGAACCCACCCCACTCTCCACCCCCGATATGCCCTCCCCCTAATTTTACATAAACTGAAATCAACAGTTTACAATGGATTAAACTAGAGAGCAGTCACATCCCCAAAGGTGGCCATCTGAGGAAGGAATTAGCAAAAAGACAATATATTGCTGGAAGGAGAAAGACTGCTTGTATCAGAAACACTGAGTAGAAATGTTCAACAAAACCCAGTCCTCATCTATGTACTGGAAAATGTTAGCAAAGGGCAAGAAAGATTTTGTTTTGGCCTGTGGTACATACTTAGATAACAGACACAATAGCTTCCAAAGAACTCAAGTAAAAGTGCTGATCAGGCTCATGAAATCCCAGAGAGATTATGGAAAAGGCAAGAGAGATTTTGACCTAGAAATCTATTTGTTGTTACTTGATTCCTACTCTAAAATCCACAAAAAGGCCAAAACTCATAAACAAGTTGTAAAATGTTGATGGTTATCAATACTGAATCACACTGTGTGCACGGCATAGAATACCAGGGGTTCAGATTACTGACAATAGCCCCCAGTTCACCAATATATTCACAGAGTAATGGGAGACTGAGAAAACCATTCAGAAATAAAAAAAATAACCCCTCTAAATATTCTAATGAGGATCTGCATCTAGTCCTGCTGGATCTTAAAAATACACCAATAAACACCCTTTTTTGTAAAGCCAGTAAAGAAATTGGTATACCTGGCACTGATGCTAATGGGCAAACGATCAAGGCCTTTACTATCCGCACAACCTCAGTTATTCAAACCTAAGCCAACAGCAGACTTACCAATACATCTGTTAGAAAGGCAAACCCCCCCAAAGAATGTTAGTATGAGAAACATATGGAACCATTGCCTGCATTGATAGCCACAACCATGTTGTTATAGCAAACCATCCATCTGTGAACTGACAAAAAACAGCATGAAGTCAGGAAGCATTTGCAGCCCAGAGTAGACTCATGATTGTATATTGTGGAAATGGACACACTGCATATCAAAGATATAGGTGGACTACCTGTGGTATCCCAGATACCTGTCAATGCAGAACTAAGTGATGAAAACTGGGCTCTTAAAGGAACAGGGTGGAACATCTGTGGTTAAGGCACTGGACTGGGATTCATGGTGCCTGTCACAGACTTCTTGTGTGACATTTAGCAGGTTGTGTAATCTCTCTGGGTCTCAGTTCTCCATCTGTAAAATACAGTTAATAATACTTCCTTTCTCTCAGCCCTCATTTTTCTTGTCTACGTAGACTGTAAGCTCCCAAGGACAGAGACTGTCTCTTGCTATATGTGTGTATAGTGCCAAGCAAAACACACCTTTGATGTCAGTTGAGGCCTATATGCACTGTTATAAAATATTAAGTAATAACAACAACAGATAAGGGACTGAGAGACTCCACATTAATGCCAGCAGAGTCACTCCAGACACATGCATATTCCATTAATGAGTGTCATCCAGAACTAACCTTGTCTCACACACAGAGATGCACATCTGTGGAGAAGAAGATGACCACTGGAAATGATCAAGAAACCCCTATTAGTCACTAGAGTTGACTAGAAATGGAGGAAACAGTTCAGATAAATAAGACCCTTTTTCAAATCTTCATCCAAAACTCAAGATGAGACTTGCAATCTAAAAAGTGGAATTAACTTTTTTTTCATTATTTTCCAGTGTTGATTGTAATTCTGGTACTGTCTGTGGAAGAGGCAAAATGCTAGGAGGAGTATGGTTTTGTCAGTTGTGATGTGAACATCACCAGTATAACCTGATCTCTCTGCCAAAGTCTTTCTTTGATTAAATATCAATCTCAGGTGGTTATATGCATGCCGGTCAAACAGAAAACAATACCTGGTGTTAAAATATTATACCAGGAACTGGAACTTTGTGACACCTGCGATCTGTTTGCTGGCTTGTGTTAAATGCTGGTAGGATTGCAGTCCTGTTGCCACTGGACAGAAATCTACATAAAACAACAGCATCACAAGTGGCATCACTATCACTACTCTTAGCAGAGAGATCAGGATTTAATGGACAATGAACTGTTCTCACCTTGGTATCTCTCCAAAGCATGTTTTGAGAAACACTGCTGGGATGACACGGGGGAGCTTGTGCTGCCACAATGTGTTCTGTGAATAAATAGAGCACTTCACTGTCCAGCAATGTCAATCTGGCACCTTTCATGAGCAATCATACCAACAATTGCTCTTTACAAAACAGGACATACATCCTTGCTTATTTTCCACAGCAGACAAAATCTTGTGAGGTGCTGCAGGTCTTAGGAGGTGCTGAGCACCCTCAGTTTTCGATGAAGCTCATGACATGAGCTGAGGACATAGGTCCTTCCAAGATCAGACCCTAAGCTAGTTTGTTTTACACCTTCAGGAACGCAACAAAATTATCCTCAGGCATTCCTGAAGGCATTGGAGTTCCTGCCAATGCAGAGAACATTTTCCTGTTTGTATCATTTCCTGAGGAAGTCCAAAAAAAGGCACCCCAATTTTTTAAGTTATTCCATTTATTTCTGCTTTGACACACACATTTTTCCATGGACATACTAGCCGCCAGCCGTATATTCCAATTCCAAAAGGATGAAGGTTTTTCAGACATCCAATTTAAAGTTAGTTACTTTTTGGCCAACATTAATTCTGTTTTCACAAAAAGAACAGGAGGGCTTGTGTCACCTGAGAGACTAACACATTTATTAGAGCGTAAGCTTTCGTGAGCTACAGCCCACTTTATCAGATGCATAGAATGGAACATATAGTAAGAAGTTACATAGAGAAGGTAGAAGTTGCCATACTAACTGTAAGAGGCTAATTAATTAAGATGAGCTATTATCAGCAGGAGAAAAAAACTTTTGTAGTGATAATCAAGATGGCCCATTTAGACAGCTGACAAGAAGGTATGAGGATACTTAACATAGGGAAATAGATTCAATATGTGTAATGACCCAGCCACTCCCAGTCTTTATTCAAACCCAAATTAATAGCATCTAGTTTGCATATTAATTCAAGCTCAGCAGTTTCTCCTTGGAGTCTGTTTTTGAAGCTTTTCTGTTGGTAAATTGCTACCCTTAAATCTTTTACTGAGTGGTCACAGAGGTTGAAATGTTCTCCTACCGGTTTTTGAATGTTATGATTCCTGATGTCAGATTTGTGTCCATTTATTCTTTTGCGTAGAGACTGTCTGGTTTGGCCAATGGTACATGGCAGGGGGGCATTGCTGGCACATGATGGCATATATCATATTGGTAGATGTGCAGGTGAATGAGCCCCTGACGGCGTGGCTAATGTGATTAGGTCCTATGATGGTGTCACTTGAATAAATAAGTGGACAGAGTTGGCATCGGGCTTTGTTGCAAGAATAGGTTCCTGGGTTAGTGGTTCTGTTGTGTGGTGTGTGGTTGCTGGAAAGTATTTGCTTCAAGTTGGGGGGCTGTCTGTAGGCGAGGACTGGCCTGTCTCCCAAGATCTGTGAGAGTGAGGGATGATTTTTCAGGATAGATTGTAAATCTTTGATGATGCGCTGGAGAGGTTTTCTAAATGGGCCATCTTGATTATCACGACAAAAGTTTTTTTCTCCTGCTGATAATAGCTCATCTGAATTAATTAGCCTCTTACAGTTTGTATGGCAACTTCCACCTTCTCTATATAACTTCTTACTATATGTTCCATTCTATGCATCTGATGAAGTGGGCTATAGCCCACGAAAGCTTATGCTGTAATAAATTTGTTAGTCTCTCAGGTGCCACAAGCCCTCCTGTTCTTTTTGCGGATACAGACTAACACAGCTGCTACTCTGAAATCTGTTTTCACAGAGATTTCATCGAAAAGGGCAAAATCAACTTTAATTTATATTTACTGTCTTTTATTGGGTGGGAGGGCAACACCCACTGTGTAGCTAAACAACATCCTAGGTACTGCATGCAGCATTGCAGCAGACCTAGCATAGCCTGGACACTGCAGAAAGGTTTCATGTGGTCCTCTTAACAGCCTTTAGATACTACAGGTATTTATAAAGCACCTTAGATAGATAGATAGATAGATAGATAGATAGATAGATAGATAGATAGATGAATGCACCAAGTGTTCTAGAGGGAGAAGCTCAGGACACAACCATACACCAGTGTAGTAGCTGAGAACACAATTATATCTATTTTCTCCAGTTCCTGCAGATAGCTGCAACAAAAAACTGAAATGGAGAAGTGTTCCACAGGGCAAAGGAATGGCAAGAGGAGAAGAGCTGCAATAGACAAGCAAGCACAGAGTCAGCACATAGCTCTGGGAACCAAAATACAACAGCAGTCCCAGGACAGTTGTCGCTGGCTTACAACCTCAATTTGTAAGCAGTGCGTGACCCGTATGCCAGAAGGGTTGCCTTCTTTCCGCTCTCTTTCATAACACAAGGCCTTTCCAGCCTTACACAACTACTGACTCTCCTTTCATGGGGAGACTCTCCTGGGCTGGTGAAACCAGGAACCAGACTCCAGAGTCTAGCAGCCAGTGTCTGAGACTTTTAAACTCAGCGCCATGACAGTCTGACTCTGCCTTCACACTGAGAAACATTCTTCCCTTACGGGACCCAACATCCTTCAATCTCCTCTGCATTAGGCCTACAGCACGGCAGCAACCGTTAGCCAAGAACAGTTGACTTTAGGTGAACTGCTGCCCACTCAGGTGCTTCTGTTATAGCCATGTAAAAACCTCACTGTTCCCATTTTCCTTCATGGTGCTCCCAGACTCTGCTGGTCTCAGGAGCAAACGACTGTACTCCTGCTTTTCCTATCTTCATGAGTCTCATCCCCATCTCTGGATCCTGCTGAAGCATCTCTGAGAAGAATGTCTTCTATAAAGGTTCATAAAGACACTTTAGAAGAGCCAATTATTTTGCACCAAGTGTAAGACATTAAAAGTTTTTTTTAGAAACTCACACCTATCCCTGAGACCTGTCTGCAAAAGCATTATTCTGGTTACTTTCTCTTTGGAAGGTGCGAAGATCATATAGTGATGGGCACAGCATTGAAACTGAGAGATATGCCATAGATTATTTCCCCTCTGAATAAAAAACATAGTTTAACACCACTCCTGAAGGATTCCCACCTCCCAATATGTAATCACTGGCACAGACTGAGATTGATTATTGGGTGCCTTTTTGAAGCGGTTCAGACTCTTAGAACCAGAGGCTTGGAAAACATGAGAATCACAGCTCAAAATAATGCCTCATTAACAGGGGAGACAGATTCAATAGGTCCAACAGGCAAACCAAGGAGAATGCCATCTCTTTGAAAGTGATGATAATAAAACCAATGATGGAAAAAATAGCTCAGAATCCGGCCCATCCCCCTCCCAATGAATGATATAACACACAAAAGCAAAGAATTTCAGCTACAAGGAGGATAGGAACTCATCTTTAATAGGCCATGCTTTAGGGGTTGATAACTCTGTCATTTCATGTGCAAGATAAGATGTTCATCTTTCATGCAACAAACAATGTAACACACCCCTTTATTGTTTTCCAACATCAAGTTATCATTATTCTATTTTATGTAAAATTTATTTCCTTATGAAAAATTCTGTTTAAATTGCATTCATTCATCTAAAATATAGAAAAAACACAGAATTCGATACAAAATAAAATATTCCCCAGTTTGTCTGGTGCTTGTGTTAAACTCCAGTTTGAATTTGCTCCAGTAGAGGGCACTCAAACTCTAAATAAATACATACAGTACAGTTCTATTAATCTTCATTTCTACTTAATTAGAGCTCCTATTAAAAGTCTTCACTTAATGGGAATTAGCTTGCTCTCCATCGCACACACAGAAACGATATAGACTGAGCAAGATTTCACAAATGACAGAACGAGGAAGCTTCAGTCTTCTAGGAAAGCTTTTTTCCGTTCCTTTTTTTCTGGACAGACCAAGTTTTGTGCCAAAGGGAAGTCTCTCCCTTCCCCAAGGCAAGACTGTAAGATAATAACTCAAGGAGGAGAGCAATAAGGATATTTTATACCTTCCCATTTCATTTGGGGCAACGGTTTCCCCTTTAAATCTACTTCTGTCCTGTCTCCCTATATGTGGTAGCTACAGCATCAGGTGCCTTCATGCAGACAGAATTTCCTCGGTCAGGCTATATGTTAGGCCAGCGGCTGCTTGAGGGAGAGAAGCAGTGTGTACTCTTCCTATCCCATAAACACTCTCTGATGGCCCAGCATTCTGCAAGAGCAACATGTGAGAGCTGGAAGCAAGAATAGCCTAGAACCAATGTTGTGAACAGATTGTCAATAATACCCCCCAATATCTTGCCTCTCATTCAGCACCATAGACTTCAAAGTGCTTCATGAAGATGGGTAAGCACCATTATCCCCATTGTACAGCTGGGAAAATAAGACACAGAGAGATTAATTGACTTGCCCAAGGTCACAGCGCAAGATAATGGAGGAGTTGGGTGAAAATAGAGCTCAGGTCTCCTAACTCAGCCTCGTATCCGATCCCCTGGAATGTACTGCCTTTCTTCTACACTATGCTGTCAAGAACTAGTACCTTTAACTAGTACCTGTAATGGGGGAAAAAAGAGACAGAAATGGACAAAATCCCTTAATCACTACTTTACTGTGCATATCCAATAGTACAATGTGACTTACACACAGATGTGTCACTTAGAAAAATGTCTTCTTTAAAATGCTCAAGAGTTTTCGTAAAAGCTAGCAAGGCAAAGAACTGGCATTATCTGATACTGGGCCTGCACACTGCCAGCTTAGCAGAATCGCGCAAAAGAACTGGTGATGCTGCTGCCAAGCTCTGTCAAGGAGTGTGCACCACTCCAGATAGTGCTGCCGAACTCCTGCAGGGTCGCAGAACCCCGTGCCCCAAGACTTCACCACCATCCTTTGCTTGCTTTGGTTTTGCAATTGTTCAAATAACACGGTGATGAGAGTCATAAAAGTAGGATGCTCTAGTGGCCAAGGCACCGTACTTGGACCCAGGATATGCAGGTTTAATTCCTGGCTCAGCCACAGCCTTTCAGTAAGACTGTGGGCAAATCACTTAATCTGTGCCTCAGTTTCCCAACTGTAAAATGCACATAATACTTTTCTACCTCACACAGGTGTTGTGAAGATAAAATCCAGTAATGATTGTGAAGCATTCAGAGATTATGGTAATAAAGGCCATATAAGTACTCAGATAGATAGGTATCTAGATAGCCAGACAGATACAAGCTTATTGTGACTCTGTCAAGTTTCAACATTTTAAGATAAAAGCTGCTATTGCAAGCCTCTTAGGGTCAAGGAAATCCATAATAAAAACAAACCCCCAGCAGTGAAATAACTGGGATTATTCACATTCAGAACAAGCAAAGGAAGTGAGAGAAATCATTTGCCAAGGTCACATCTGAGAGTTTAACCATCTAGACATCCGAGACTAAAAAGTTACATCAGGCAATTGAATATGTGAAGCCACGTACCAAGAAAAGCTGCACCAATTTAATTTCTTCCCCCACAACCATTCAAATGGAAAGAAACAAACACAGTGTTTTATCCTTGACTGGAAGCTTTGCAAGTCCAAATTCTGTAAATGAAAGGAAAATGGGCTTATGCGTAACTGGCCAAATTCTGCCCTTGTGACGCTCCGTCGGCTTTAACTGGAGTTTGGCCCAGTACATTTACCATTAAGAGCAAATTCAGTTAATCTTGATAGCACAACAGCTTTGAAGCACAGTGTTAAAATGTCAGAAGGCAACTGTCTCACCATTTAACCTCTTTTTCCTCAGCTCTCAGACACCGGCCTGATTTGTAGTTGCAGCTGATAAATTACAAGGTTGACTCTAGCTCCTAATCCACTGGCTAGAGATTTTCCTTCTTCTAAGTTTGGCAGGCAGAAAATTTTGTTTTAAAATGCACCAAAGTGGCATTTGCAGAGCCTTTAAATTGAAAGGAAACTCTGATTTGGCAAAAAATACAAGATCGGCCCTGTTGTCTCCTGACTTCCCTCCTTCACATTTCTAAATACACACACAATTGCATGTACTAGCACAAATAAACAAACACACAATCACACAAACACAGAAAGCAGAGATGAGCCTGAGCCACAAAATTCTGATCCAAATTCTACCCACCCCCCAAGTTTATATTGAGGGTTTTGTTTCAGCCCCGTCTCTAATACAAAGAGAGTCATGATCACAGAAACACAGTGACAGAAATACACACATATTAACTTCCCTAAGAGGGAGCTTCCAAACCTACATGGACTTAATTGTATTCTGATCGCCATAACCAATGACTAAAAAAAAGCATGAAACTCCGTGTTATGCACTATGTGGAAAATGAGCTCTTCAGTCTTGTTAAACTAGGATACAATTTGTGTGTGTGTGTCCAACTCAGACAAGCTGACACTCAATCTAATCAATTATTGCTGTAATTGTGCATGAGTTATTTGTTGTAAAGGAGGTTTGGGATCTTTCCTCTTGTGCATCTGTTGCTCTCCCGCTTCTGCGTTTCAGGGAGCCTCTTTAGCCTGAGGATTCCCATTGCCAGTACGCAAACAAGCAGGGCTGTTTTCATTCTTGTGGGTCTGTGTGTGTTTGTGTGTGTGTGTCTTGGTAATATGCATGTTCAGAAATGTAACTGTGTATTTATGCACAAGAGATGTCCCATATGTGTGTCCTATTATGATGTGCAGTGTTGCACAGTGTGTGAATTATTGTGATTCTTATATATACAAGTTTGAAATGGGCAACTGGGCAAATGTAATTTAAATGTATTAATACCAAAGACAGAAGGGCTGATGCATCATTAGTGGCTGTTGTTTAATGGATGAAAAAGGTTGGTAAACTCTAAGACACCAGCGTAGGACATAAGAAAGCTAAGCACTCCAGGTTAAGGCAAGGTGCTAAAGTACAGGAGTGAGAACCCTTGAACCAAGTGACAAACTGACGTACTTATTTCTCATGTTATTTCCTTTAACCTAGTATTTCACCTTTTTTACTCTCTGCATCTAACTTCAGTGAACTAATAATGCATCCCCTCCTTCCTTCAAAAGATTGGCAGCCATGGAGACTAAAGTCCCTTGTTTATTCATAGAAAAGATACAATACAGTTATCGGCAGTACATATCACTATAACCCTAGTTGTCAGAAACCATGCTGAGGAGGGTCATTTGAGTGGTCAGAGCCAGGGGTCGGAGCCAGAATGAGGTGTTTAGAGTGGGGTTGCACTGAGGCCAGAATGAGAGAAAAGCTGGAGCAGGACTAGGAACAGGGTTGGAGCAAGAGGAAGCTGGAGCAGCCTAAGGCTTGGGGAGTCTCTTGCCACTATCAGGCAGGGAAGAGTTCTAAGCTCTTGAGTGACCTTGAGCAGACTGACCTGCTGTTCCTTCTGAGAGGCTCCTGAAAGACACCAGACCAGTTTGTGGCTTGTGGATTGGCTGGAGCCCAGCACAGGAATGACCTTACAATAGATCTCTAACAGTTCTAGATCTTAGTATCCTTTGCCATTCAATCTTTGACTTCTCTGCTGAGAATGCTAACAAAGGTGCCAATTAGTCCTAATTGTGTAGGTCACTTTGCCTTTGTGCATCACTTCTCCAGCTGTAAGATGGAGATACTACTTCTTACCTACTTCATGAAAGTGATTCACATTTGTATAGTGCTTTGAAGTGATAAGGTGCTTTATATGTGCTAAGTATTATTATGAATAACAATAGCAATCACATTGACAACCACAGTCAAGTGATGGATGTACAAAGCAGGGTCCCTGTGTCCACATATGCTTACTTGTTGTATCATCTGTGCAATCCCTTTGGAGTCCAGGAGGCCACATGATGGAGGCCACATGATGGCCTCCAGATACCCAGAGATTCAAGTTGGTACCTCCTGTTTCATAACAACTGGCTTAGATTAGAGCAGTAGGTAAGAAGAAGAGTTAGTGCCTGCAACTAGTCAATACAAAATTCGGATTATACACTTCTTAACTATGATGTCAGCCAAGTAATGAATAATTTACTCAGTAAAAATTGTCAAGACTCCATCACTTGGGGGATATGCAGGAGAAAATGAAGAGGAAAATATAATGGAATAACTTCTGTACTTGTGCGGGAATGAAATAGATGACCCCAAAATCTCTATTAGCCCTGAGACATGTAAGTCAATAACATGCTATCCAAGTAAGTATTTATTCATATAGGTACTTATAAGAGACCCCCTCAGTCACTATAGTACATTTAGACTGTAAATTGTAAGCTCTTGGAGGCAGGAATTGTCATTCACTACATGTATGTATGTATGCATAGAGGGTCTCCAGTACTAGTCCGTATCTGGCTACTGCACCACATCAGAAAAGTAAAAAGTAAAATGGTCTGAAAATTGTAGGGGCTTTCATCACAGAAATATAATTGAACTGTGTGAAACCAAGCTGATTTCACAATCCTTGGATTTAACTTTCCATGAAATTCAATTAAATTTAAACATTTTTTGTTTAAAATATGCACAAGTTTAAAATTTAAAATTCCACTTTCAATTTGGAATTGAGCCATTTTGATTCAGAAATTGTCTAATTTTTTACAGGAAAATGGTTGCATATCTAAGTGACACATTTATAAATATGGCAAATTTGGGCATCCATAACTCTCTGAAGTCTGTGATCGCTTTGGATATGCAAAGGCTGCAGGATCAGGTTCCCAAAGGCTATTCTTTCCAGCAAGAGCAACAGCCTTGCAGGCTGATAGCTCTGTCAAGGAAGGAAAAAAAAGGGAAGGGAATAGATGAAAACTGGTTCAGCTTTAGCAAGGCCCAAGTTAGAGCCCTTCCTGAACAGCTGCAGATGACTTTCATGTATCAGAACCGGTGTTTTTCAGTTGTGCTGGGGCTTGGAAAGATTAGTCTATGTAGGAGGTGAGCATCCTTTCTACATAATACAGTCCCGCTGCACAGGGACAGCATGTTGCTGCACAGTGGGAATTTGGGAGTACGGTGGCAGCTTGTCAATGCTGCTGCATGTGTCCGCTGACCATTCGCCACCCACATAGGGAAGGTGCAAGCAGCACAGAGACTACCCTCTGATGTGAGGCTGGAGAAGAAGCTGCAGAGCGACGGCTGCTGCTCTGCGGCCTGGGGAGTGGGAAGGATTTCTTCCCTCCCAGCCCTAGAAGAACTCTCCAGTACACGGAGCAGCTGCCAGGTCTGTGAGCAGAACAAGGGATTTCAGTCTAAGAGCAAAAGTAACTGTTAATGGAAAACGTATGAGATGTCTCCACTGCAGCTTTCAGTGCCACTGCCAGACAGAAATCCTAACCATTTTAAGTTGCCATATTCACTGAATACAAACTAAAACAACTGTGTATGAGTGAACATGAAGGGGAATCTATAGCCTCTTGTTCTTTCCTGTGATCCTGACAGGCTGATAAAACAATGGGGCTGGAGGATATGGAAGGTATTCCATAAATACACTGAATGGAACTTTCAGCATCTCCAGGGAGCCATTCATCAATTCTGACAGGGATATACACATGAAGGCCTTCACTGAATTAAAAAAATGCTATCCACTTATCTCAGCGCTCGGTTATCTCTAATTTCAACAAGCTCTCAGAGAAATGTTAAGCTCTCACTAGGCCTTAAAAAATAAAAAGGGTTCCTTAAAAAAAAGAAGAAGAAGAAGAAGATATTGTACTTAAGTACAAGAGACATTCTATGATTCCTGCTGGACATATTACCTTGCATTAAAAATGTATTTACTCACTAGTATTGAAATCTCTCATTTTCACTGATTTAGAGAAAGATATTAAAATCTTGACTGAACAATTCAGCACTCCATAGACAAGCCAGCTTTAAATTCCATTGGCATGTACTATTGTCCATTTTATGTGATTTTTAGGAGAGTTTTCATTATTAAATCTGAAACTCTTTAGGGATCAGAAAGCTAAAAATAAATAGGAAGTGTCTATATTATTCAGGAAGGGCTCAATCCTGTATATTACTGACTACATCCAAGAGCAACTCAACTCCTGCTACTCTTAATGGGAGTTGACAGTGCTTAGCATCTCTAAGAGGTGCTCTGAACTTTACAGGATGGATCCCTTCAATGACAAGCACAGAGCACATTCCTAATACTGGCAAACCTCAAAAAAAAGCTCCAGCAATGATCTCAACCCTGACCTGGAGAGACGATCTCTCCAGGGGCCAGAGATAATTCAGTTTCCATGTTAGCTCACGCCTGAATCTTTCCTCACCAGAGATGGTCAATCGGTGCAAATTATGAGTAGCTGTCTTAGGTTTCAAGATATAAATTACCATCTGACAAGAAGTGAGGGCTATAAACGGATTTTGTTTAGAAGCTAAACAAACATAAAATACTGGTGCTGAATCTACTAAGCCACCAGTCCCACGAGATATCTAGGTTCCATTTGGAGATTATGGGGATGGTGATTTGACATACTGACCTGTGTAACCTAATACATAATCAGTGACTTTAAGCACACTGAATACTTACTGTACTGAACTCCTGTACTATGTTAATCAACTGCTCCTTGGTACCTGCAACAAAACAGGCACATTTTGAATTTCACGAGTTTGGTCTGGAAAGGTGAAACTAAACAGACAAATGCTAGAAATTTGGGCACTAAATCAGACTAAGTATCCAGAATCATCCAAATTACTAAGGCAGTCTCAAATTGATCCTTCCTAAGATGCCCATTTGTGTACAATCTTACATTTGTACAGTATTTTTAATCTAAAAAGTTTTACCAAACTTCACTAACTGACTGTACAAACTATATGTATAGTAATCACTTCCTCCACTAGTTGAGTGCAGCTAGCTCTAAGGAGGAACATGGAAACTTTTTAACTGCACACAGAATCTCTGCATAATGATTAAGATGAGGATACCATATCCAACTGAAGTGAGAGTGGAAATTAAGATAGGCAAAATTTAACAACTATTTGGAATTAGTCCAATACATTGGAGATAATAGCAACATCTTTGTGGAACATGCCATATGTATTGGATCCGTTAATGACCGCAAGTGGTCAGTAACATGGTCATCCAGAACAGTGGCTTTCAACCTTTCCAGACTACTGTACCCCTTTCAGGAATCTGATTTGTATTGCATACCCCAAGTTTCACTTCACTTAAAAACTATTTGCTTACAAAATCAGACAAAAATACAAAAGTGATACAGCACACTATTGCTGAAAAATTGCTTACGTTCTTATTTTTACCATATGATTATAAATCAATTGGAATATAAATATTGTACTTGCATGTCAGTGTATAGTATATAGAACAGTATAGACAAGTCATTGTCTGCATGACATTTTAATTTGTACTGACTTTGCTAGTGCTTCTTACGTGGCCTGTTGTAAAACTAGGCAAATATCTAGATGAGTTGATGTACCTCCTGGAAGACCACTGCATGCCCTCAGAGGTACGCGTACCCCTGGTTGAGAACCACTGATCCAGAAGATAGTACCTCTATCAGAACATGTGCCCCCTAACACCTGGGCTATTGTTCCAGTACTGACTAGGGAGGAAAAATGCAACTTGTTGAATCACTAGTCCCAAAGTCTTCCAGCAGCACTGGAGTATTTCCCCAGAACCTTCCCATCTAAAACTGACCCATTTCGCCGGTGATATATTACATGACGAACTATTGCAGCCGAATTGTCAGAACCCAAATACGTTGAATTTTATATAGTCAAGGATCCCAACCATTATAATAAATATATTTTAATGACTTACCTGCTCTTGCCTCTTACGATCTCATCTCTGCCCCTCCATGCCCACAAAGGTGCCACCCCGAATGCCCGTTTGTCTACATCTCACACAAATGCCTCTGCACTTACTTCCATGCGGCTTCCTATTCATAGAATGCCCTCTGTGAATGTAATTGGAAGGCCACAAAACTCTCCCCCAAATCTCTTCTCAAGACCCATCTTTGCTCTGATGCCTACAAAACGTCATCCAACTAATGGTGGCTAGGCAGAGAAGCAGCTGGGGATAGCAAATGTTATTTATTTGTTTAAACAGGCAATAGTAATATTTTTAAATTAGTCTAAACCATCACACTGTGCCTGTAGCTAGCCCATGTTAGCATGTGATCTTATCACCATTACTCTCACCTTCCTTCCCATTTTCTTCTCACGGTTGGTTAAACTCACTCAGTGCATCCATCTTCTTTTAAATATGACTGTAAGATCCTTGGGGCAGGGGCCATGTTGTCCTATACATTTGCACAGCACCTAGAACAACAGTGCCTGACGCAGGCCTTTGGGCTTTGCCACAATTTAAATAAATGATAACCTTATAACAACCTGGGAAGCGGGTATCAGTACTTGTAATCCCATTTTATATATGGATAAACTGAAGCACAGAGCGCTTATGTCAATGGTTCAAGTATTGTGTCACATGGTACAGTTTTAAAAGTATAAATGACTGTACTATAAGGCATATCCACAAAGAGGACAAATTATTTCTGGCATTTCCCAACTTTTGCGTACTCAACCTCTCTACCACTTGTCAGCTAGATCACAACCTACCGCTATCAGGTATTTTCTTTAGCTCAAGTGGCAGGGGTCTGTGCAGTGAATCTAAAGTTTTCAACCCTGTTAATGACCCATGTGGGTGTCAATTTGATGCCACCTGGAATTCCTGGGGTTTTTTCCCCCCAGTTTGCTTTTTCAAGAGCCAAGGAAATTAAACACAAACATCTATGTTAAAAGAACATCATACAGGTTGCAAAGTCAAGCATTCAAACGTTAGAAAATACCAGAATTAAGTTTGGCTGTGCAACCCTAGCTCATGTCCCTTGTATTTAAACATTGTGGTGGAATCTTATTACATAATCACATACTCCTTTTTCTCCAGGACTCTTGCCTCAGTCAGTGCACAACATGGACCTTCCCAGAGGATGAATTAGGATTTTGTAGTAAAAGAGGCTGTTGTCTGTAGGACCCATGGCCTCATTTGTTGCAGAAGTTGGAAGGTGAGCGGTGAATAAGGCAGAGGATTGCAGAAAAGAAAGGGTGGTTTCATGGTTACGAAAGTTATAGTGTATGGAGGGCTAGCCATTGAGACCTGTATTTTTGTTCAATATATAAGCTGAAGTAACAGACATCAAAAACGCTCTCTTAATGGATATGTGGTATAATGAACATGACAGAAACACTGGTATTCAAGCCTCAGATCGGAAAAAGTCTGAAGCAAGCCCTTTAGAAATCTTAGTAGAGTGGGGTGGGGAAAAACTGAATGACCATCAACAGGCAAAAGATATGCAGAGATAGCAGCTAAGTGCACTCTAATAAAAAAACTGACTGTTAGACTGGAGTATTTTAAAGACAGGAGATAGTCCAAGATATCAGGAATAGAAGACTCCATGGGTTGAAGATAACTTTGAATGGCCCACAATGCAAATGCTTTTATTTAGCTCTGAAAGTCATTCCTGTAGAAGTCTTTTCGCTCTGAATCAAAATATCCTATACTGCTGCAGAAGAGCTCTTGCCAGTAGAACTCAGCCAGCTAGTCTCCATGACATAGAGATGCTGGATCTGGATGTAATGCAAGACCTTTGTTCTGAGAAATGATCTCTGGAAGGTTTGAAAGTGAAAGAGAAGAGATGGAGAATGTCCTCTGTGACCTTCTGTGGTGAGGGGGTCCCAAAAGAATTAGTTGTTGAGAAGGCTTTGTCTCTGAAGGTGAGCCACTGCCACCAAAAGACGTTTAGTAAAAACTCTTGGAGCAGTTGGCAGGCTGAAGGGTAGGACTCTGAACTAGCAATAAATTTAGTTGACCATAAAATGCAGATACTTCCTGTGAGCTGGGTGGATCGACACACACAAGCAAGTGTCCTGAAAGGCAAGAGTCACAAGCCAGTTGATGTGATCTAGAGAGGGGATTATAGAAGAAAGGGTGACCATCCAGTGCTAGAAGTGACAGATGAATTTGGTGAGACATCTGAAGAAGAAGGGTCTCTTCTTTCTTGGAAGTGAGGTCTTGTCTTAGAGTCTGGAGTCCTCTGATGATAGGAACAAGATGAAGGATGGCTCTGTCTCAAGAAAGACTGAGGCCTTCCTTACTTCCTCCACTGAGCCACAGTATAGAGACCCAGAGACCAAAGGGTAACCCATAAGCCTTTTAAAGAATCAAGCACCTTGTCCATTTTCAAATTTAAAAGGTTGTGGTCCTTAAAAGGCAAATCCTCCATTATGGTCTGGACCTCTTCTGGAATGCCTAGTGACTGAAGCCTAGATGCTCTGTGTATAGTGACTGCAGTGGCCATGGATCTTGATGCAATGTCAGAAGCATCCAAAGAGGCCTGAAATAAAGACTTCACCATCAGTTGACCTTGTGCCGCAATGGCCCTGAATTAATCTCTGGATCCCTGGGGTAGTTTTTTAACAAACTGAAGAATCTGATACCACTGTAACAAACAATATTTAGCCAACAAAGCCTGGTAATTGGCTACGTGGATCTGCAGGCCTGCTGAGGAGCATACTTTTCTCCCCAAAATATCAAGCTTATTGGGCTCCTTATCCCTAGGAATGGATTTAACAACACCAGGCTGCAAAGATTTTCCATGACCTGCTGCCACGACCAAACCCCTAGAAGAAGGCAGCTGAACAAAAGATCCTTTTGGGGGACCTCCAGTCTACTTTTCTTAGGAGATGCTGAGATGGAGGCTGGAGGCTAGGATCTGCCATAGGTCCTTGGTCAGCTCCAGAATACCCTCATAAATAGGCATTGCTAGGTGGTCTTGGAAGACTGGATGTAATACATCAAATAACTTGTGGCAACTTTCCTGGACTATTTCTAATGGACTCTAAGGTCCTGAAATGCTTTGAAGTCATCAGCTGTGGAAAACACAGATAGAGTAACAACTTCATATAGCCAGTGCAGCAGGATGATCCTCCTCCTCCTCCCTGAGATTCCTCCTCACTGTGAAAGTCCTGACTCAGCTCCTGAAGGATCCCATGTTGTGATAGCTGAATCACTTTAGATAGCTCTGCAAAAGACAACAACTTGTCCCTAGATCTAGGCCCTGTAGAATAAGGAACAGAATAAGAATGATGAGGGTCTGATGGCAGTATGGCAGTCCATAATGTCACAGAGATGGAATCCACGAAACCTGTAATCTTTCAGAAGCATTTTCTACGATGAGAAGAACTTCTCCTAATGTCCCTTTCATGAACAGAGCTTGGAGAATGAGAAGACACTGTAGGGGAAGGACTTCTAAAAGAAGATGTTGACAACAAAAATTTCTCTAGATCTCTGAGGAGTTGAGACAAGCTGAGAAAATCCAGACATAAGCTCTTAGAGGTGGAGACTGGTGAAGAAGAAAATGGGTGCCATGGTATTTTTATAATTGGTACTCTGGGTTCCATGATAGGGGGAGACTTGGACATCATAGACAATGGAAAAAATATCCAAGAATGGAGATTCTGGTTCCAGAGTAATCATCAGACCAGCAGGTTTTGTAAATGAAGCCAGAGTTGAGGAATTCTGCACCAAGGAAGATGGTACAGCTGGGAAAAGACAGAAGAGTTGCTCTTAGATCTCTTCTTGGCTGGGCCCAGGGATCGGTTACTGGTGCTGAAGATCTCTGCTCCTTCTTACTTCAGGCAGCAGGAGTCACTGACTGACCCAAAGAGGACAACTGCGAGGGGCCTGAGTGCTTCACGGAAGCACGAGGTTTCCTAATACCGAAAGAACCCTTTGGTGCTAGGGTAGCCAGGGCACTAACGGAGTCTGTTTTAGGAAGAGCAACAGACTGTTTTTAAGGTGGGACCTCAGAGTCAAATGAACTTCTCATGGATTTCTTCACCAAAAATAACTTGAGATGAGCATCACAGGCTTTGTGTGAGTGCTTGGAGAAAGAGCTAGAACATGTCAGGGATATGAATTTCCCCTAGATAGAAGAGTCATTTCATTTTTCCATCATTAAAAGTCATAGTTGCCTCACAGACAGGGCAGATTTTAAAACTTGGAGACCAGTCTCTGCCATCAGACCAGACTAGGTACTGAGGGGAGATGTAAAAAAACCTGTCCTTTTGGTTTTTGGGGTGGTTGTTGTTCTTGATTTACACCAAGTGGCCAAATGACACTTAATAATGAAACTACAACCAACTAACACTAAATCTCTAAGTTGCACTATAAAGCAGAGGGGAAAGAGTACTCTTGTAGTGCAGGAGGGGGCCAAGGATATTCAGGGCACAGGCGCAGCTCCCATGTACACGGCGGTCAAAGAGTCCAAGTTTGCGTGCACAGGGCTCACTTGTCTACAGTGGGATCCATGTGGAAAAACACACAAAGAACCTTAATTCTGGCATTTCTTCCCTTGTAAGTGCTTGACATTGCAACCTTGATAATGTCTTTTTAATGTAGTTTGTGTGTATATCTATACAGTGTCTACACAATTAAACATCTGATATGTATATAAAATACTGCAGTCATGCTAATTCTTGTGGTGATTTGTAATGGAATATTGTTTCATAGTCCAGCTCTGTGATATTGCCTGCTGGTGAATTATATTTTACGAGTACAATTTGATTGTATGCATTATCGTGTGAGTGTGTATAATACAGCAAGTATTCCTTCTGTGAACATCCTGGGCTGATTTAAGAGTAAAGAACCTCAGTATATTTAGTCTATTACACAGAAGGTTAAGAGGTGACTCAATCATGGTCTCTAAGTACCTATATGGGGGGAAGTTATGTGATACTAAAGGACTCTTTAACTAGCATACAAAGATGTAACAAGATCCAGGGGCTAGAAGTTGACGCTAGATATATTCAAACTGGAAATAAGGTGTAAATTGCTAAGATAAGGGCAATCAACCACTGGAATATTTTATCAAGGGATATGGTGGATTTTCCATCACTTAAAGCCTTTAAATCAAGACTGGATTTTTTTCTAAAAGGTATACTCTAATAGAAATAAAAGGGATGGGCTTGATGCAGGAATTAGTGAAATTCTACACCTTGTGTTACATAGGAGATCAGGCTAGATTATCACATGACCCTCTTCTGGTCTGAAAATCTATGGATCTATAATTATGGACTATTGTGGTGTTTTATTGGACTGAGACCACCAAACTCATTTCACATAAATGCAGACACCAGACAACAGATGGAAACAACTTTTAGTCATTGCTAGCGTAGGCTGTATTTGATGATTTAGGGCTTGCTCCTGTCCAATTGAAGTAAATTGGAGCTTTGGGAACAGGATCAAACCCTTAGATAGAAGGGTTCCAAATACAATATTTCATATCCAATCCCACAAGCCATTCCCTCTCCCTGAAGTGAAAAACAGTATTCTTCTAATATTCCTCCAATAGGGGAAACACCGTCAACTACAAAAAAAGAATATTATATATATCTGTCTACTCCTGGCCACTAATTCAGTCACAGACATTTTTTGCGGTCTCCTTCCCATGACTTTTCATAATCAAGGTGCTGTCTCACTTCTGATGCCTGTCTGTCTGGAAGTATTGCCCTCTCTCCCTCTCTCAGAAGATGAATCATTTGCTCTTTTTGTATCTCATCTTAAAGCCTTCCCTTTCTTTCTAGCTCATCCCTCCTAACTACTCCCTCCCTGCCTCCCCCACATTAAGAGAATCTCTTTTGGGTCCCAAACCACTGAAATATGAAGTTATATTTGCAGGAGGTGACTATATAGACCCCCTGGAACCTAGGATGATATCCAGTGATATAGGTTTGCAATACTAGAAAAATACTGGCTACCTAGTAAATCAATAATGAACATCTGTTTGGAAATGTAAGTTAAAAAAGAATTCCTGAAACCACAAGAAATTTGGCATACCTTTCTATTAAAGATAGATAAGATAAGATAGATAGTTTAAGTGACCCCAAATAGAGACAGCAGAAAATACACTTAGGATACAATAATTAAGTAATTATTATTTGTACAGTAGAATCCACCTATAGGGAAATCACATATCGGATATAGTGATCATCCATTATTTACATATATTAAATATAGAAGCTGCAATTTTCATTACAGTGAAGCTTCACTGATGTTTTACGAAGAAAGTGTCTTTCTCCTATGAGGATGCCACTGCACTTCATTAGTGTTGATTAAAGGTCATCTTTCTGAAAATACCAGATTTCAACAGGAGTTTGAAACAAGGGAAGGACTATCCGACAGGGGAGAAAGAGATGATTGGTGAGACATGGAAAGTGAGCTGGAAATTATTTTCGTATGACACATGAGACGTTATAATAAAGCTGACTAAAGCTGAGCATGAGTTAGCCAGTCCTCTTGAATAATGATGTCACCTATTTCTGCTTTCTCCAAACTTATGATTAATAAAAGCGGGGGAGGGGAATTATTACAGTAACTTACTCTTAGTGGGCAAGAGTGACATCAGCAGCAGCTGAGCAAACTGACTGAACTTAGTTGTGTGTTGTTTTTTCTTCTTTAGAAATGACTAACAAGCGGGCTAACAGCATCTGACGAAACAAAGGGCCCTTGAAGGATGCTTCTGGTGGAACTTTTGAATAGGAACCACCATTTTAATTCAGCTTAATTTTACAGTCGAATGATGTTTTGCTTGGCCCACAACATACTCTTGCCTTTTTTCTATTCATAAAATTGGTCAAAAATGACCCCACAACTAGTTCTGACACAACATTGCTTGAGCCCCATTTTTGGTCTCATCTGCTGATATTATAATGACGTTTTTCTTCATTGCTAATTCCAGGCTGTCTTTACAAGAGGAACTAAATGTATCTTTGGAGCATGGATTATAACAACAACAACCCTAAAAAGTTAAACGTGGTGTGTAGAATGCAGAGCCGCCAGTTAATCTCTGGAAGAATGTTGTGTTTAATTACATTTTCCTTTTCCAAACTGATAGAGACTTATAGAAATCCTGCCTGCTATTTAACCTTTGCAAACTTGACCTCCCTAAATTAGATCTGGCCACCTGGAAATATTTACCAACTGAACTGAAATGCACTCGTGAAAGCACTCCCAGTGTAAATTGAATTCTTACCCCTGTCAAGTAACAGCACGTGCACCGTTCAGCCCTAAACGGAACTCTGAGGTGCCTGGACAGAAGGTCAGATACTTTGGACTCTTTCTATTGGGTTAAGTCTTGCACATGAGGCAGGCAACATTTGTACTGATAAAAGGGGCACTACCTCCAACTCCTCCCCTCTCCCTTTCCCCTGTGAGGCAGCGATAGGATAACTAACTGGAGGCTGTGGAGATATGATAATATTAAAAGGTTCCCCAAGCCTGGCATTATTAAACAGTTATTCTTTCTGACTACAACAAACCAACATGGAGTTTACATTCTAATCATTTATATTTCCAAACACTGTGAGGCTTCTCATTGTCACTAAGACATCAGATGTATCTTGTGGGGAAAATACATAGGGGCTACTAATATGAACTAGTAAATAATCCCAATGGTAAAATTTGGAAACTTCTCCACGGGTTGAGTGAGGAATACTACTGATAATTACTTGTAAATACTTAATCATATATCAGCTGACTGTGTCCTAAAAATGTTCTTGACTGGAGATTGGTCCTGCTTTGAGCAGGGGGTTGGACTAGATGACCTCCTGAGGTCTCTTCCAACCCTAATCTTCTATGATTCTATGACCTTGCTGGCATTTCACCATTCATGACTAGGTGGCAACACAGTCTTCTGAGAATGGGGCTAGGGACTATTGCTGTGTTCTTATCTCCATTCTGCCAGAGATTTGCTTTGTGGTCTTGGACAAGTTACTTGACCTCTGTGTGCCTAAACTTCCCCCACAGATAAACGGGAATAATAATAATTACATACTTCACACAGGATCTGTGAAGATGAATTAGTTAATTTTTGTGCAGCACTTTAAATATGCAAGGCACTATATAAATGCCAAGTATTATTACCTGACATTAGTTATTTTATCTTTTATGCTTAACTTATCGGTGTTGCTGAATCCAATAAGGTAATATAAGCTCTTTGCTATTCTTAGTGTATTCTCACCTAATCTTGGACCTCAAATGTCCTTGTGAACAATGTACTTTTCTTATAAGAGCCACATTTAGAGCAGACCTCTAAAAATGCTGCACAATATTTGTAAATGCATCCATTTGAGCCCACCAAACTCTGTATTTGCAAGTGTAAATAGTGTGTTGCATGGCAGATGAGGTAACTGCACATGTAAGTGCCCATTTAGTCATGCAATAATTTTGTCTGCAAAAACTGGAATGGGAATCAGGTAATTGCACATACAAATGAGAAGACAGATGAGTAACAACCTATTTATCTGTTCAAATGCAGGGGTTTTTGATGCACAAGCAGATGTGTCCAAAAGTAGTTCAGATTCATATTTAGAGATCTGCTGATAACTTATCCCTAGATATCAACTCAGTAAAGAACTGCTTGTCTGGAAGAAAGCAATGCATTTGGTCCCACTTTGGGGTGTTAACAAGATGGACTTTTTGCTGCCAACAAGATTTCTAGCATGCGATGTGTGCCGCCATTTTTTTGGCATCAATCTCATAGGTATGTCCTCCAATAAAAAATACTTCTGAGGAAAATATCTCCTGATTTGGTCCAGCCAGGGATCTGTTAGGGAGCCAGTCACAGTTCCCTGATTCTTGGCCCCTGTGTAGGTTCATACAATATCAGGGTTGGAAGGGACCTCAGGAGGTCATCTAGGTTAGAACAGCCCAGGAGCTGCATTGACTTGTGCTAGCTGGCTTTGGCTCTACACCAGCTGGGAGCCAGCAGAGGATTTTGTCGGTAGTTTCTGCTCCCTTTGCATTCCCTGTATAGCACAAAGGTAGCGAATCAGGGCAGAGAATCTGTCCTATTATATTACTCATCCACCTATGAAGCACTGTCATCTCTCGAGGAGTATAGGCGGCTCTTCTGCACCAGTAATACCACAGAAGATAGTTGGTATCATTAGGTCAGAAATGTTGATTGGCCTAAGCACTCCGTCTGAAATCAAAACTCATCCCGTGACTTTCTCACAGTTTCCAAATTCAATGGTCATTTGGAAATTCTGACCTTGAGGCCCATTTCTGTTTCCAGAATGAGATACTCACTGTGCTTCCCAGAACTGGATGGTGATTCAGCTCTCAAAGACTATGGAAAGAAAAAAAGCAGCCTAAAACAGAAGAAAAGCATTTGCCTAATTTTTCAACTTAACTATATATACTTTTTGTACTTGTACTTTTCTTTAAAACTTTACTGGCGGAAGAAAATTTTCCAGTTGTCTGTGATCAAAGCGAACGAATCATAATACTAAACACTTATAAAGTGCTTTTCATCTTCAAAGCCTTGCCCAAGAATGACTGGATGGGTCAGGGGATTAGCCATAAACTATCTGGATATGGCACTGTCCACAGCTATAGTACCAGTTCAAATCCAACCCACATCAGTGGTCACTGAATATCATTTCCAGGATGGCTATTTGGTGGCTTATGTCAAATGAATCAATAGTCTCAGCTCTGCTCCAAGTGAGCAGGTGTCCAAATCATGAAACCAAAACTGGAAGCTTTTTTTTTTTGAGTCCCAAGAACTGAACAGGTAGAGAGAATGAACTAACCTCTTAATCACACAAGAAAAAGGGTGAGCAAGCTCATATTGCTTCTGCCTGTGCTATACCTCTCCTGTGAATAAGCAGAGAATAACAGTATTCAAAGCCGCCAATTTGGCACTGAGCAGAGGAGCTAAATTCAGTTTAAGAAAAAACAAAAAGTTAGAACTAACCAAGAAAAATCTGCTTCAGAAGAAACATCTCAGTACAGTACTTCGTTGATTTTGGTCACATGCAAGAGATACTGTACTTCTAGATTCTTGGTTACTGTTCCTGCATGGGCAATTTCAAAGGAGCCATTAAAAGATGTGTGCATGATGAGCCCAGCTTGCACACAAAAACTTTATTCTGAGCTACTTTATGTCATCCCTTTTAGCGGGCCACCCTCAGGAGTCATCATGAGGGCATGATACCAAGAAGCAGACAATGAATAAAGAAAATAGCTGTTTCTAAGTTCATAGCTGGAGTGCAAAAGATATTGAAGAGGAACCAATATACTAAGCAATTGGCTATGGTTTCCAGACCTGTTTCCCTAACCATTAAAAAGAACTTTAAAGGCCTGATTTTGAAAGGGACTCGACTAGGCCTCCAGTTTGGCAGGTGTAATTTTGCAAGCACTTTCCACTACCGGGACTCCGTGAAGGACGCCTGCTAGCATCACCCTGGACTGAATTCAGTTGAAGGTCTGTGAAAGTGGCAGCGCTTATGAGCTCCATTCCTATCTGTCTTACTTGTCAACATATTTAGTCGTGTTCAAATCGTAGGCAACATTCACCCCAGCCATCAGTGAAGTTAAACCAGGGATTAATTTAGACCACGTTTAAAATCAGATGAAAACTGGGACCTAGTTTTTTTAAAAAATATCAGATAGTTAATAATAAGCAGTAATGCTTTAGAAATAAAAGAAAGATTCAGGTCAGATCCTCATCTGATGTAAATTGGCATATGAAGTCAATGGAGCTACCCTCACATTTACATCAGCCATGGATCTGGCCCTTCATTTGTGAGCAGACAAACACTCATCAGACTTTCTAAAATCACGAAGCATTACTATCCTGGAAGGAGCACCAGTTACAGGTGAAACACAAAGCCCTTTACCTAACACCTGAGTTCTGGGTGCTCTTTTTATCCTGTAATGGGCTGGTATCATCGCTACAGGTGAAATCTGGGTCCAGTTGAAGTCTGGTCCCACACGGGTCATTGACTTCAGTAGGACTGAGATTTGGCTCTAAAAGCTAAAACAGAACACGTGGTGGAATTGACACTGCTATAGATGCTATGATGCCATTAATTGCAATAAGAGGACCTCAGAACATGGATCCCTGGATCTATCAGGCAAGAAAGGAAGGAACTGATTACCAAATATTTTGTTTTAAAATTTGCCCTTGGGCCAAATTTATCCCTGATGGTACTCCATTGATTTCTTTGGAATCACACAAGGAATGATTCTGGCCCCTCAGACCAAGGCGTGTTTCCTGGCATAGGTCTTGAGTCTTAAATGATATGTTAATTAATAACCTTTAAAACAGCTTTAAATGTTAAATGTTGCTCAGTCTCTAGCCATAAACTTTTCACGTAACTTGCAACCAAATAGGATCTACAGGCTCAGGCTCTCTCCAGGAAACTGGCAATGTTTGCCAATCTCTATGTTTAATTTAAGCCATTTGATGTGACCCTTAATCATGGTCTCTCAAAATATCTTTGAAGCAAATATCACTCTCGACATTCTCCAAATAACAGAACTGTTTCTCAGCGAAAATAACTAGCCTAGCACTGTACTGGAGATCTGCCTGCTATAAGAACTAGATGGCATGCTAGCTAATGCGAACACCTTGATTACCCTCCACAGTCGTCATTAAACTATGCACTTCATAAATCACAAATAATTTCCTTTTGTAAATAGATCTTTTTTCCACCCCTTGGGATGTTTTAAACAGACACTGACTGTACACCACGTTTGTGTCATTTCATTTCAATCTGATAATATCTTCTGTGTCACCTGCTTTATGCATTTGTATCTTCTGGCTTTTAGTTTAGAGAGGAAAACAGCAATGTACATGCTCCATGAACGTGAACATCAAAATATTCCTTTTAAAGGCATAGCTCTTTGTTCAATGAGTTGTAAGAAAAGAGATCAATTAATAGCATGAGTGGAAGAAGTAAGATATAGTTCAAGAAACAAAATGAACATACTTGCTTTTCTTCTTCTTGTGACTTCATACAAGGACAGACCCTGATCAAATAGCACATAGTTTACTTGGTCCCTGAGATGTATGTCAATAACCATTATGAAACAAAGGGGAGAACATGAAAGCTATTCTTTACTTCACGCTCCAAACTTAAGCCTTTATCCTCAGATGAACTTTATTTTTTGACCAGCTCACTAATTAGATTGAAAACACCGGCCCCTCTAAAGCAGCACATAAGCCTTAGAATTAGCAGCAGCAAAACTGGCCCTAATTGGTCATTTTACATAAAAGTGGAAACATAAAATGTCTAAATATAAGTTTCTGGCACATTTTTTTTTCACAGTTACAGTACAATAAGGTACAACAGAGTGACATTCCAGCTGATTTGCACAGCAATCTTTGCCAATGTGTTTTCTAAGCAAGAATGGAGACATGCAAATACTCTTGTGTGCAATTCAGGGTTCTAAAATAGCCACTAAATCATGCAACCTCCACTAGGTGAATAACGAAATGGCAGTGGGCCATTTTGCTAGTGGCTGGTAGGATGAAAATAGACAATTGGGAAAGAAGGTGGGTTATTGGTATATGAACATTTCTCTCTCTCTCTCTCTCTCTTTTTGATTCACCAGGGAAATGGAGCATGCTTGTAAGTCAAGTTGTAGGTCCAGCCTCATGCAGATTTTATGTGGTTTCAACTGCTGACATCAGAGCCCTAGTCAGAAATCCCAACTGCACTAAATGAACAATCATTTTCTGGATTCTTGATTTGACAAAACAAAAGGAAAAGAAAAGAAAAAAAATCAAGAGCCTCTCTGAGGTGCAGTTGTCCTTTCTGGCGGGAAGGGGTAAAAATAGAGGCAGCTCATTAATATGACTTGATGCTGCTTAATGGTAGCCAGTGTGAAGGGTCGGATCAGCGGGTTTTTCCGGCAGTGCTCCCGGAACACTGCCAGCAGGTGTTGCTGTAGGTACAGTAAAAGACAACAATGAAATGAACAGAGCTGGATGGGGTGGAGAAAAAAAACAGAGAAAGGAATGAGCGTGGAAAAAAAATAGGGATCAAATGGAGCGTTCATAAGGCTTTTGGTAAAGCTGTGTACCAATTCCCTAAGGAAACGAAGAACACGCACTGAAACAAATAATGTGGTCCTTAATCTCCCTCTAGAATTCTTTGTCATATATCATGTGTATGTTAGTGTGATTTACTTGGTAGCAGTCTTGCTCATTGTATACCTCAGGAATGCAGCGTCTTACCTTGTGTGGCTGTTCACTATAGTGCAGTAGTCGGGGGAGAAGTCGCTCCACTGGTTCAGGTATTGTACTTGGATGAGAAGTTTAACAAGGAGGAGGAAGTTAATGATCTCACAATATGTTGGTCCTGAGTACAAGATAAACCTACTATGCTCCTGGTCAACTTTTTCTCTATCCATAAAGTCAATGCTCTGTGAGCTCTTACTGAATGCATGATAGCTGCCAAGTTTACTGGCATTCACTGCATTAATGATATCAGACTTGTTATTACAAAGAACTTTTAGTGTGGATACCTTAGGGTGTGAGAGGTGCTAGTTAAAACCAAATCAGTTCTGTTCTAAGAAAACAAAATTCCATGCTGGAAAAGTTCCTTTCCCTGGCTTTATTTTAGTGTTTCAGGGTTCAAGATCTTGTCCTGAGAGTAAGTATGTGTGTGCTCGTCTGTAACGAAATTATGTGCTCCTTCAAGTATCTCCCTCAGTATCTCTAAAGAGGAAAATGCTCTCCCTAACAACTATGATTCTGAATGCCTCAGATTGCAGGGAACCTACTGAAACCTGTTTCAAGAGACAAGATCCTACAATCAGCAGCTTGTGGCAGTCTGAAAGGCTTATTATAAGCATATTCCTTCAAACAACACAACCTATCTGGTCATATGGTTCCCATTAAGTCCTAATTTTGCTCATTTTACCAAACTTATCATGTGAACATGGCTCATTCTTCAACCATTCTCCCTTCAGACTGGAGTCTATGCTGCACGAGCATTCCCTTGTACCAATGCGAGTTTAATATTTCTACTCGTTTTCCTGATCAACTTAGTCATATTCCAAAAAATGTTCATACCCATGTTACAAACAAGAATATATAAATACAATTGGAAAATATATTCTGAAGGATGGGGAGTCAATGGGTGTTTTGATGAGTCAGAACTGCAGAATCAGGCCCCAGGATCATAATCTGAATGACAAAAGAACCAGCAACAATGTGTGAGTACAAAAAAAAAGAAAGATTTTGGGCCCACTTTTGACCCCTGCACTGATTTTACTTTGGTATTACTCAATCGATTTCAATGCAGTTACTTTTGATTTTCACTAATGTGAGATCAAATTCTGGACAATTTTTTTACATGTGCCAAGTCAAACATTATTTCCAAGACAGACAGTATGTGTTGTTAATTATAAAAATTTTAGATGTCCTATTTTTAAAATGTGTGATGCGATCTGCATGCAGAGAAACAAGAAGAATCGGACATGAGCAACATGATCAAAACCAACAAAGTTATAAACAGCTTTAGAAGCATCCCTAAGTTAATAAAGAAGCAAAACTTAGCTAGTAAAGAATTATACCCACCACAAACTGATTCTGAATAAAATCATTCATTTTCCTGACTTTTCTTAAAACCAGAACTTGCAAGTAGAATCTTCAATGTTTTCTTACTACCAAAGCAGGCTAAGACAATTATCTAATTAGTAATTAAATGGCTGACAGATCCTGTGATTGAACTAACAAAAGCTTATCTGTATATATTTATCTAATAAAAAGTTGAAATTTGCCTCTTTGACTCAGCATGTTTACTTTCTGTCTGATTTTTTTTAAGCTGTACACTTTAACCTGGAGGGTTTAATACTGATACTTGAATCCATGACACTCGTACTAGACAAAGTTTTCATCAGCTAATTACCAAGAAGTATGTCTCACACAGGAAAACAGTCAGTCAATCGATGATGTCAGTTGGATAAACCAATCCAAAACAATATTCCAACCCACCTAATTTTGATTGAATAGTCCACAGTATTCCAACCCATTTAAATATGTGTGAGTGAGTATACACATGAGAACTACAGTATACAGCTTCACATTGTTCCACAAAGAAGAATTTGAGCAGTTCTTAATGCATAATACACAGTCTCCTAGAAAGAGTGAAGACTGAGAGGTAAAAACTTTAAAGTCTGAGTTTTTTTCTTTTCTTTTTTAAATTAAGACATTTTATCTGCATGTTGTCATGGATATATTTAGTGAATGTATGCACAAAAAATTACAGCTTATTTAAATTTAGATACCAATATGAATGGTATTCTCTGTAGTTATCAGATTAATATGAACTTTAAAACTTAAACATATTTAAGTGTGCACAGTACAGAATATATGTATATATGTACACCCAGTCTATATATCTGATTCAAAACTTTGTTAATGTAGAGTTCTGCTTAAACTTTAAATCAATAAACACCAAGATATAATAGCACATATATATAATATGTGTGGCTAAACAACCACACTGGATGAGAAATTAATTGTATATACCTGTGCCTCTATAGCAATATACACCCATACTGTACTTACATGTCTGATATTACTGTGATGGGTGCTACATAAGAATTTATCTGGCTATGTTAATACCTCTTATCTATATACATACCTATCTACTTTACCTGTCAGTACCTGAAACTCTAAACAAATATTGTCATCTCAAATTATATTTTCAGTCAATTAAACTTTTAGTCCTATTTCAGACTCACTTTCAAACTTACTGTAATTACAACAGACTTTGGGCTGTTCATGAGACCCAAGATATTTATATATAGCAGGGGTTGTGTTACAAAGATGTGTTTATAAGAATGGCTGCAGGGTTTGTAAAGGAAATGCTGACAGACCCTTAAGTATAACAGTATAGTAACTGAGGTCAGTAGAGCTCAGATTAGGGTGTACTGTAGATGCTTTTTAATAGAGAAAAACTCTTATAAAAGAGCCCTATTGAAAAAAGAATTGCACTATGTAACATTTGCAAAAGTATTGTTGATTGCTCAAATACTTCTGTATATTTAATTCATTTTCACTATATTATTCCCTGCCCTTCCTCTCAGATCTCGTGCCTGTAGTTGTTTTATGGGAATTACAGATCTCACAATGCTTATATTTATAATTTACTTCTTCTCACTACAAATACCTTTGAAGATAATATACGGAACCCTACTGGTTGTAAGATATAGGATGACCATATATAAAAATACAAATATTATGTGTGCATGTGTGTATAAAAGAAAGAACGCACGTAAGAAAAAAAGAACAAAAGTGATCTTAAAGATATCTCTAAAAGGCAGTTAGAAAGAATATTGAAAGTTTGAGGTGTTAAACTGATAAAATCCAGTTTTCTAGTTTTTTATTATAACGTCAAAACATAAGGAAGTTTTCTCAGTTAAGCATTTCTTCTTAGCTTGCTAAGGTGAATAGAGTAGAAGATTATAAAGCATGTCAGGACAACGTGAGGTAACTGACAAAGAATGATTTTTTAATATGGGGCCAGATCTACAGCTGGTGTTAATTGGCGTATGGTTACTGGTAGAGGATCTGGCTTTTAATAGTATTTTAGATTTACTCTTCCTATGTAATCACCTCTTCTGATGTCATGATTGTACTATGTGGTTTAAATGAATGAAACAAAAGAAAAGTGCTTTCTAAAAACAATGGGCCAAATCTAGAAGACTTTACTCAGACAAAATTTTTATTTGCATCAGTGAGTGTTTTGCCTGATTAAGAATTGAATAAAAACTGAATCAGGGCTTTAAGATTTGGCCAGTTATATATAACACATTTCACTGTCAAGCACTTTTCAGTCATTACTTGATTAATCCCAAACCTAAATAGATCTGTTTGAGAAGTTCTGGGCGAACACTAGGGTAGAATGAGGCATATATTTGGATAGGAAGGCAGTATCTTAATATGACACAGATATGTGCTGTACTGTCTCCTGCTTGTGTCTTTCTATGGTTTGCTGCACTGTGCAGCTGGAAAAAGTGTTATGTAGTACTATATGGCTCCCCTCGTCCGTCCCCTCAACAAAAAAAGGTTTATTTTGTTCCCTTCAGATTTCTTGCCAGTGTTGACAACTTTTGAGCATTAAAAAGTAAATGGAAAAGTAGCATCTTTTCTCTTTTTTCATTCAGGACAGAACAATGTTAAGCTCCAAACATTCAGATCCCCTGTCTTCTTACTCTCCCTCTTCCCCCCCCCCCCCCACTTTTTAACATCTAATATTGGATAGGAGCAACAGCAAGGTGCTTATCCAAAGGGTGAACTCTTTTCTTTCATTCATGCTTCTCCTGTTCCGTTAAGCCTGTGATGTTGTTGAAGAAATAGAAAAAGATGGGGAATTATAGCAAGGAAACTCAAACAGAAAAATTAAGAGAGAGAAAGAGTAAAGTGAAAAGAAGTGAAAGAGATTAAAAAAAAAACAAAGGGGGGTGGGGGAGGGCAGAAAACATGAGTGGTGATATTTGAAGAGAGGTGTGGGTTAGGGAGCAATGAGCATAAGGAAGGCAGCTTGGCTGTTCCTCCCCCTTTCCTAATCATAGCCCTTACTCACAGACAAAACTCCCTCCCTCTCTCATTCACTCACTCACTTTAGGCCAATCCGTCCTCTTTCTCTCTCTGTGTGTCTCTCTCCTACTCTGAGACAGAGTCAGAACTCTTCTCCCTGACAGCCACAAACATCTACAGCACTTACTGCATTCAGAGAGGGAACCTGCAAACAAAACTTCACAGAAAACTTTCTATTCTTGTTCCAGAGAATTTGCTGAAAAGGCGAGGGGAAAAAAAACAAACATACAAACAAACAACAAAAAACCTGTGTGTGAAGAGAGAGGCAAAGCAGGGCCTTTTAAAAAGGGAATCACAACAACTTTTGCTGCCAGGATGCCTTTGCTTTTGAAGAGAGGATTTTTGTTGGTGCTTTGCTGGATTATAGCGAGGAGTTCTCCAACCCCAGGATCTGAGGGGCACAGTTCAGTCACCGGCTGCCCATCGTGTGCCCTTGCCACACTCTCAAAGGATGTGCCAAGCTCACAGCCTGAGATGGTGGAAGCAGTAAAGAAGCACATACTGAACATGTTGCACTTGAGGGACAGACCTAACATCACTCAGCCGGTGCCCAAGGCAGCACTTTTAAACGCCATAAAGAAACTCCACGTAGGAAAGGTGGGAGAGGATGGCTATGTGGAAATAGAGGATGACATTGGAAGAAGAGCAGAAATGAATGAACTTGTAGAGCAAACTTCAGAAATCATCACATTTGCAGAATCAGGTGAGTGCTAGAAAAAACTACTGTAAAATATCTTTCTATGCCAGAACTGCAATTAACTTGTTTCTTCTCCCCAACAATAATATTTTTCTGTAAGATTATAGGGAGAAAGGGGAAGGGGGGGGGTGAAGGGAAAAGGACTGTAAAAGAATTTGATTCTACCTGCTTTAGTCTTGGCTACAGCTTACTTGCTTACACTTGCTAAACTCACACAGCCAAACAGTAAGGAAGCTATCTAACCAATCTTGAGCAGAAAGCCAGGCTGCAAAGGAATCTTTCCAAACCTTTCCAAACCAGAGCAGTTGCATTGAAGTACTGGATCCTCGGTCTGATGGTGAAAGGGAAAGAGCTGCAACCTCTTAGAAAGTTTCTGATGAAAGAAAGGGATCTAAATACTATTTTTTAAAATAAACCTTCCTTGTTTAAAAAAAATACCAGTAGGTGTAACACCACACGGAGCATATTTAACTTAATACAAGTGGGAGGGCATTTTTGTTGTTTAATTAGCACAGCATCCTAGGCAATACATTGTTTCAGCGACTGTCAGATAAACTTCAATAGAATCAGGACAAATACTTGTAGATGATCCAATTTGTAATGCTGACCTTTGCATGCTGGAAAAAAAAAAAGAGGAAAGATTCTGTTCCTAAGTGCTCCCTGCCAAAGACTGCAACCTTGACAGTGTTCACTTTGAACTACTCTGCTCTCTTTAATTGGTAAGAATAAAATGTTCAGTGTATAGAATTTACTAACTAGTTGCTCAAAACCTCATCATGTGCCTATAGGAAGCCGCTGTAACATTCTCCCCTAAATGAGTAGAACCAGAACTCAGTACAATGGAATATATGTGTATGCATGTACATAAGATCGTCTACATCTTGCTATAGTTGTATCACCAATCTGGAGAGGTATGAAATTGCTAATAGCAACTCTTTTTATGATGCTGTCTAGCCAAAGAATTTTTCTTGTTGCCAAGACAGTTTTAAAAGAATGTCACTGTTTTGTTTGATATAGCATATGGTAGGCAAAGTATGCACAGGAACTCCAAGCATTTTTGTTTAAAAGTTTGCTGCAGCAGTATAAACAATTAAGACAACACTCAGAGTTTCCAGTCCTGAAAACCTGTTGACTCAGATGTTCTGTTTGCAGGCAAGCCACACACAGAAGTGTGCATGCTTTTAAGAGCAGACATTCCTGCCGGCTGTATGGCTTCCAACTGTACAAGAAGCCCTTGCCTTTGGCGTCCTTGTCAATGCAGCCGTTATCAGTTCTTTCCCTGGGAAGAGTCATGCTTTTCTTCCCTTGTGTGCTCGCCATTTCAAACATTGGATAGAATATCTCAGTGCAAGTGAACACTTGAAGCAGCTGTGGTTTTCTACCTGTTTAAGGAATGGACTTATAGAAGCAAAGAAATCGCTAGGCTAATGAGCAGACTTCCCACCTGGTTTTCAGCACCTCTCTCAAAGCAGAGCACATATGGAATGAATAGTGGTTTCTGTTCATCCTGTGAGTCCCAATTATTTGTAAACTCGTTATTGTCTTTCCTGCGCCCTGACGCAAAGGAATTCTGAATTTGATATATGCCTATTAAACACGACAGCCTTAAATTGCAACTCCTAATCCAATTGGCTTAGAGTCACATGACCAAAAAGAATTGTGCCATTGCCCACAGACTGGCCAATAATCCAGCTGCCCATTTCTCTGTTAATAACTACTGAATGCTCACACAACGCCAGTTTGATTTACGTCCATATAATGATCAATATTAACAACAAAATTAATTTAACAAGATTTGTGGTATCTAGTTCTTTAGCAGAATGCAGGATGCAGAATTTTATTCTCTTGCCTTTTTGCTTCCATTGATGCACTCCACCTTCTTGGAGCTATGGCAGGTATCTTCTAAGAGATGTTTGGGGCCTTTTTTTCCATATCAACTGGACATTTAGCTGGAAGGAGAGGAAGGGAATTTTTTTAGAAGTGTTTAATAAAGTAGACATGTACAAGAGTCTAGGTTTATAATGAAAAAAATTGACTTCCAGTAGGGAATAATATCTGTAGGATGGGGTCATTACTGCTAGTCAGTTCTTTAACCTGCTGAACAAATAATTTTCCTCTATAAATTCAAGATCTATTAATAATACTTTACAGCTGAATAACCCTTTCCATCCACGGAGCTCACCGTGCTATCCAAACACTAATGATTTAATTCAGCTTGACATCAGCTCGCTGACACATACTCACTTGTAAAGATGGAGGTTAAATGCTAAAGCAGTATTATTTTCCCTACTGTGCACACGTGGAAACTGAGGCAAAGAGAATTCAAGCCACTTCTCTTAGGTTGTAAAAAGAAGTGTGTGGAAGAGCCAGGAACAGAACACAGATCCATGGGCAATCTAAAAACCACCATCATCTAAAAAGGAAGCAGTAGAGAGTCCATCAAAATGAATGGAAACTTGACACAAGTTATATCAACTAAATGCTGGTGAAAATAAGAGTAAGAATTTAGATTTTTGTTTGTGTGGGTATGACCACACACAATCCTATCATACTTCACCCTTTCAGGAACTGTGGTTATTCTATACTCACAAGCATAAAACGAGATATTTCACTTTTCATTGTGAAATCGCCTCCAGCTATTGCACACAAATATACAATGAAAATGAAGTATGCACACACTACTCTGTGCATCTATTCTGTTTTTCAAAATCTATATTCAAGCTGATGTTTCATAAAACAGAGAGACTAAAATGAAAAATAGTAGAGGATATAGATAAATGGGTGGGGGGGCAGGGAGAGGCTAGAGTAAATGTATTGAACTCATCTAAAGCACAGGTGTCCTCATATCCTTGAGATCAGCAGAAGTCTTGGCAGGTACTTTTCACTGCTACAATTCCAGGCACATCTTTGTAAAACTAATGACCAAGAGTACTGGACAAAAGTTTATAAGAGAACCCTATTGTACCCTGGCATTCTAACAAATAAAACATGAAAATGATTTTCTACTTACATATCCAGCTAAGATTACTAACTGAGATTAGTTCTGCTAGGAGCATCCTTTTGCCAAAACTCTGCGGTTTACTTCAAGGTCTTAAAAGTTGTGTTAGAGAAAAGGGGGGAGGGGCAGACATATATGTTCTTGACAGGCATAGCCAACAAGTTTCCATTACTTAGATAGCCAATGCTTATAAAATCTGGTTGGCTACTAACCCCTTTATTATTTTTTTTAAGTAGATAGCTTATTAGCCAGTCAACTACTAAACCCTGGGATAGTTCCAAGTGCATATACTGATCCTGGCAACTAAATCAGCACTGAAGGGGGTTGCTAACATCAGCCACTGGGTAAGAGAGGGGAGTTATAAGCATTGAAATCCCAAAGGCTGTTATTAGAGATATCAAGAATAAATGAGAATTGTGATAGCTATTCACATCAGTTTTACCTTTTTTCGTCATTTCATGTCAAATTTAGACGTGAATTGATTTGACAGTAAAGACTCAGACGTCTCTTTTCCTAGATAGATAGCCAGCCCTGGCATTAAGAGCAAAGTGTTTGGTGGGAATGAGGGGGGAAGAAGGAGGATTGGTCATTTATCCCTCTTAAATTGTTTAATCAATTGCCTTTTTAAAAGAAGCTTATTTAAGTGTATATCCTTCTGTGCTCAGTAAAGCACTCAATGGCCACAAGAGGGCACAACTCTTCCAAAGGCTTTTCAGTTCATGCATGTTAACCTTCCTGCAAGCTGCTATTTTACCTAATTGGATCCTGAATCCCAAAGATCTTTGTGCTTATCTGTAGCCTCTGAGTGGAGATCTTGTTTCTTCCATCTAGTTTAAAAGGCAGAAATTCACTGGAGTGGAAGATTACCAGAAAAATAATGCGATGTAAGGAAACAGGCAAAGGAAGGGAAAAAGATAAATCTGATAAATTGGTGGATGCTTACATTCTTGAAATCTAGAGATCAAAAATGATTATTTTTTTTTAAACAGACACTGAGAAATGTGACCGTGAATCATCATCTGAGCTGATTTTATCACATTTGTTCTAGTGCAATCTCCTTGGCTTTTAGAAAACAAATCTCTTTCCCCTTGGTTTTTTTCCCCCACTTTGGCATACTTTATCAAAGCTTCCAAGTCTAACAAATGAAAGCAAATTACTTCCAAGAGAGGAAAACCCCTCTTAATTAAATGCATTTTACTGAAACAAAATGAGAAGCTTCTCTAGGGGTTGGGGTGGTTGCGAACAGTTTAAGAAAGTGCAGGTGAATCCAAGAAGGAGAGAACTAGTTTAGAAAAGGTATCTGAGAGAGCATTACTGTGCGTGCAGACATGTATGCACTTGTGTCTGCAAATACAGCTGGGTACATGTGGGCACACAATTTGCTTGTATATATGCATAAGTGTGCCTATGTATTTTTATGCAGATGTATGTGCCAGGGCATGCGAGCCTGGGCATGTGTATGCATGAATTTGTGTGTGTAGTGTTTCTGGGTAAATGGACATGGGTGCCTGGATAAATGTATGTGCATGCACGTCCGCAGGCATGCCTATGTACAAATGGATGCCGATCAGTGTATATAAACTGGCCTGTAGGCATAAATGTGTGCATAGATCTGTGTCCGGGTGCCCTTAAATGTGGACATGTGTATTTGTAAGTGTGAAGCCAATATTGTTTGTGGTAACAGAGCTTTAACAATGTAATTTAAGGTCAAATGCTAATTCATTTGAAGCCAGTGGAAATTTTGCGTTTCACCTCAATAAGCTCAGGATTTGGCCCTTACTGCACAAAAGTGCAATATTTGTATGGAAAGAGTGGCAGCTTAGAATTCAAATCTGCGGTATTATTAACAACACACAAATTGTTCTTTTGTCTTCTACAGTACAATGAACCATTTTAACTTAAGATTACAAAAATCTTACTGGTGAAAGCACCCCTACAACTCCCTTGAAAACACACAAACACACAAAACCTCATGAGGGAAGATTTTTAACTCTAGTGAAGGAACTCTATGTTGTAAGTGCAGAATGTCTCCTTGTTGGATAATAAGTAACATGTTAATTTCTGATAAAATAAAATATGAGTCAGTAGAGCTGAATTTACTCAAATTTCAGATGAGATGACCTTGCTGGTACCTTTTCTGTTGGCCATTTCATGAACATTTATGGGAATGGGTTTTTGTGCGCATGAACATTTCGGGAATGACTGTTCTTCCTGCAAATACCTGTATTCGCCTGTAGACAAGAGTATGTGAACATGAATACAAGGTATTTGCTATTTGCACCAGAAGTGCTCTTCCCTTGTTTAAAGAGTTACAGTTATCCAGTCCGGGAGCAGAAACACAATCCTGTGACTTAGGTGACCAATCACACGTGAAGAATAATAAATAATTGGAGAGAATCACTGTGAGTGATCCGTAGACTGAAATACATCCACATAAATTGCCACTGAATAATCATGAATAATGAAAAAATTGTAATAATCAGTCTGCTTAGGGATAGTTGCCAGACAGATAACAAGGCTAAATTCACTGGATAAACTGTGACCAATTCCTCTAGCTCTAGTGGTCACTCATTAGTAAACCTTTCAAGCAATTATCTCTCAACCACACTCTTCTCTTCATTCGCTCCAGAAGAACCTTTCTACTAACCTATTTCTTTTTCTCTGTCTCCCGGGGAACGAAAATGAGGAGTAAAGAGAAGGATGCTTTTGAATGTAATTACAGATTGGCACACTGTACAAATCGTCCCCCTCCCCCCAAAATCTAAACATAGACAGTAGTAAAGTTAGCAACTTAAAAAAAAAAAAAGAAAAAGCTTGCTTTATAGGGAAAAATAGTTCACTTACAGTATAACATAAAAATGACTCAAAATGAAACAGTAACAAAGAATGGAAATTTAAAGTCACAAAGCTCTCTTACACAGTGAACATTTTTCCATGGCCAATTTAAATACCGTGTATTAAGAGTAAGCTCCACTATAATGGTAGGAAGTATAATTGCTTCCATGGGTGATGGATGGGCCTGGGAGGGGGGAAACAAAGACTTAACCATTTAATAACATTTGGTTAAGGAAAAACCTGCTATAAATGTACTATCATTTTTTTCAAAAAGAAAAGGAGTACTTGTGGCACCTTAGAGACTAACCAATTTATTTGAGCATAAGCTTTTGTGAGCTACAGCTCACTTTTCTACAGTATGCATCCGATGAAGTGAGCTGTAGCTCATGAAAGCTTATGCGCAAATAAATTGGCTAGTCTCTAAGGTGCCACAAGTACTCCTTTTCTTTTTGCGAATACAGACTAACACGGCTGTTACTCTGAAACCTGTCATTTTTTTCAAAAAGATCTTCTGAGTTGTACAGTTTAGGCCCTACCTGTGTAGGTGCACACAGCTCAAACTCAAACTCAGGGCCCTATCCTGAGGCACAGTGTAAATCCTAAGTCAGAAAGCTGGAACTGCATACTAAGGGACTGCAACTTGGCAGAAGTGAGGAAAGGAATCATGAGCCTCAGAGTGCACTTTAACACCTGCAATCCTCTGGCTTCTATTGAGAGACCTAAGAGGGAGTAGTAAATGCAGCCCCATGCAGAGATTTGCTGCGTGGGTCCACCAACCGCCTGGACCCACTGGCAAAGCCCTGTTTATCTGTGACATGCCTCCTTTCCTTCTGCATTCTCCTGGGGGACACTAAGCACACAAAAGCCAATTCTGAAGAATGAAGAGGTTTCAAAGTCCCCCACCTCCCAGCTCTGGCATGGGTTTTTCTAGTGATTTGCCACCTTCCCTGTCCACTCACCCCCATTCCATGCAGTCAAAAAAAATTAATTCTTCCGTATTAGGTCATTATACACAGACATAAGCAGCCTTATGATTGCCCGTCCAGTTTTTGCAGCTTGGTATATGGAGGATTTAAATGTATCCTTCGTTCCCATCACATGTTCAGGCTCCTGTCCTTAAAGGTATGCAAGCAATATTGAACGGCAAAAGATGATAGCAAACTCTCATTAAAATATCAAATAGTGTTGCTCTATTTCCCTCCCACTGAATAATTCCTTCCTTATAAAAGCTTTTACCACATAACATAGGCAATTAATGTTTTATTTTTCACTTTTCTCCACAACTTTTGCCAACATATTTAGCTTTGCTAGAAGATTCCTGTTTGCTCTTTAGAATCAGGACCTTCTTTGTGGCAGAGACCAGCCACAGCTGGGAAGTAGGGATGTGGAATCAGATACAAACAAGCCCAATGTTTTGTTAAGTAAGGGGTGAGAGGCACTCAGACCTGGGGTTCTAGAATAAGCACACCTCTCCCATCTTTAGCACTTTCTCCTGTGATAACACAATCTAATATTTTGTCAGTATAGCTCAGAAGCACTGAAGGGTGAAGGGGTCAGCAGTGTTGGATTGTGGGGTTTTCCACATGAATCAGGCAGGAGGAGCAGGGTAATTAGAAATGGAAAAAGTCGCTTGAAAATCAGCCACAGCAGACAAGGAAATATAAAAAGAGGACAACGAAAGTATTGCTGTAAGCTTGTGATGAAATGATACCACCCAAAACATTTAGTGAGATCTCTTTTGCACTTTCAGTTATCAGACAGACTACAGCATGCTTTTTCATTAGAAGGCAGTGTACATTTCCAAAGCATTACGCAAGGTTTTTAACTGAAGCTAAATCCCTGAGCAATGTTTGGGGGAAAACAGGACTGCAGAATTTCTAACCTAAAACACTTGAGATGTGATTCCTCTTCAGATATTTATGGGGCTTTTTTTTAAAAAAAATGACTCTTATATGGTGAACGTTCATTCACATTGGGCCAACTCTTGAGGTCTTAACTCAACTTTTACTCAGGCAAAACTCTCACTGACTACAATGAGAGTTTGGCCAAAAGAGGGACTTTGTACAAACCAAGTTAGGACTTCAGTATTTGTACTGTTAGTTCTTTCTCAGAAGCGGATTACAAAAGATCATAGTTAGCTGATTCGGGATTTGGAGTGAATTCAAGAGAGTTTTGATTTTTCCCCACCACTATGTTAATTTTCCCTCCAGCTTTCTTCCATACCGGCCTCCTGAAAAGGGATCTAAAAAAAGGTTTCTTTAACATAATAGAATTTTCTACTAAACAATGTGGGCTTGAGGACTGCATAGAAATTTTTTTTCATACAAAAGCATTAGGACCGATTGACTTTTTTGCATCTCTTTCTTTCCTTGGAATTTAAATCCATAGTTCTTAATGTTGGTATGCTGTTATGGCATTAGACTTCATCTTATGTTACTTTGCAGCCGCAGTTCAGAAGTGAGATAAGGTAAAAGCACTGAAAGTCTATTCAAATACTTCATGCTGTATTATTCAATTTTTTTTATTACTACTAGGGATTTAATTCAACTTTTAGAAATATGGGGACTTATGAAAAACGAATTTTAAAAGATCCAGAGATTTTGTGTCTTTCATGCAACATCCGTTCAAACTGAGTAACTAAATTGTTACACATACTACTCATCAGCCTACAATCTACTTATGGAAGTATGTCACTTTATAATTATTCTCAGCTCCCATTATAATGCTCAGAACAGAAATGTTAAATATTGCATCTTGACACCTAAGAGTATTAAGTAACCCTTTAATAAGTACTTTCTTTATAAAGCCCCTTTCTCATTATACATTAGAACCAAAAGCCTAGATTTGAATTCCCTTAAATTTAGAGGTGTTTCATATCTAGATCCAGATCCAAATCCAAACCTGGAGCATAGTTACACTACTCTAAATGCTTTGCTCAGAAGTGCAGGCGCATAATGAAGGGGGTACGTGCATCATATATCTTGAGAGATAGACCATATAAGCCACAAAATTCTATTCCTAATCCAGAACTCTAGCACATTTTGGGGTGCTCTGATTTAGGTTTTGGTTTGGCCCATTACAAAGACATGGGCAAGCTATAAAGTTGGAGTCCAGATCTGAACTTTTCCAAATTTCTGGCATATATGGAGTTTTGGTTAATGCCCATCTGTATCAAAAACTTTCTGCACTTATAAAGCGGACAGCTTTGCCATAGTTTGTTTACTGCCCAAATGGAAACATGAGCACCAGACATGCAATAGCAAAAAGGGCTAACTCATCTCCTTTTAATCACTATCCAGTGACTGTTATTCTCAGAAAACCTCACATCTCAAAGCTTTTGTCAGCTTGGATTGGCACACTAGAACTCTCTGGTCTCTTTTCCCAAAACTTCTTACAAATTTGAAGTGAGAAAAGATACACCTCTGAAAGCAGTACCTTACCCCACAGTCCTGTTTAATTCCGTGAGAACCACATTTAACCCGCTTTGGAGACAGGTATCAGCAAAGTCGATGGGAAACAATTAATACAATCCATATGTTTTTCTGTCCCAAGGACAGTTCAAGTCCACAATTTCATACTCTTACTGGGAAGGAAAACAAAACCAAAACAGTGTGCCCTCTGGCACACAGTAATTTAGAAATTACTGTCTCTTTGACCTGGGAATTCCGTCTGGAGAAGCTGAAGATCTCTGTATCAGAAAAAAGAAAGAAACAGGTAGCTAAGAAGGCAGAGTGGGCTGCTCACAGGGTTTTAGGAGCCAGGAACTCTTGAGTTCTTACATTCACACAGGGCATCCTCTGTGGCCATAGGCAACTCACTTAAACACTGTCTCTCAGATTCCCCATCTAGGAAATGGGGATACCTCTGAGGGGTGTTGTGAGAACTAATGAGAACAATTAATGATTGTTTGTGGAATTCTCTGATGAAGAAGAGCCAGGATCAACAGCCTCGCTGATACAATAGCCCTTTTCAAGTGACCTTTTTGATGCTTTGGTTCTACCATTTCAGTCTTGATCAGTGGTTGCCCTTGATACCCTACCTCACATTGAAAGGTACCTCACTCCACACTTGTGGAGCAAGGTGTTATGCAGTTTGAATAAGGGTTCAGAATCTGTCCCTATCCATTTTAAAGTTTTACAACTATAAATTCCAAACATCTGCTGCCTGTCCATCCTGCCCCATAGAGAAAACACTTTGCCCCCAGAGTGCTGGTCTTCTCTTTCTCTAGAAAAAAAAAATCCAGCTTTCCTACAAATCATAATGCCATAGTCTTAGACACAAACAAACCATCTCAGATGTTTAAAAAAAAACAAAACATCCAATTCATTCTCTCTTAACTACTTCATGCTTTAGCGATCAAATCATAAAACAGTCCTCACCGTTCACTTTAACTTCTGCCAGGGATATGAGGTCTGTATCAAAGAAACTCCCCCTCCTCAGCATAATCATCATCACTGGCGTCCCAGCAAGTTTATACAGTTATGCCAGAGAACCTTCCCCAGAAGGTTCTTTAGCTCATTTCTTGGTGGATTTGCTATTACTATAATCACAACGGCACACTGTGTTAAATTAAGAACAGAATCTATAGCTAGTAGTCCAGTAGAATTAAGCCTCTGGCTGCAGAACACTAAGCCATGCTTGAAATGTATAGATCTCTGAATCTCTCAATGCTAAGAGAGATATTTAAGTATTGCTAGGTTTCTGAAACTATTGGCATATACTTCCTTGGTGTAAGAATTTAATGAAGAACGATGATGATGTATAGGGGCCAGATCCTGCTTCCTTTGGCAAATCCCCCATTGACTTCTGTGGCCATGGATCTAGCCGCCCAATTTTTATCACTAGACACAGATTTTTATGTGTATTATATATTTTTATGGGCTTTTTTTTTTAAAAAAAAAAACAGCGGTTACGTGCCCTGTCAGTTAATAGCAATCAAAAGAGAAAGCCGAGCAAAACTAACCCCTACACACCAAGTAATGCCCATTTGTCATTAAATGCACTGCATGAATTCACATGTATGATTAATGCTCCCAAAACAAAATTTTATATAATAAAAAAATAGGAAAACCGATACTTCAGTAAATAGAGAATTTCCAGTGCAAGAAAAGGTAACATCAAAGAGATGTGGGAGACAGAGGGGGTTAGCAAGGCACAGTAGGGAACACTTAGAATATTAAATAGAAACATAACTTAGGGAATTTTATTCTTCTGGTGACAATAAAAACTTATCAAAGGAATGAAAAATACATACTAACCGGTTCTTCCCATCTGTTTTTATTTATCAACTTCAGGCACCGCAAAGAAAATGCTGCACTTTGAGATTTCCAAGGAAGGCAGTGACCTATCGGTAGTGGAGCATGCTGAAGTGTGGCTCTTCCTGAAAGTCTCCAAGGCCAACCGAAGCAGAACAAAAGTGACCATCCGACTGTATCAACAGCAGAGACAGCCCAAAGGCAACTCTGAAGGAGCAGAAGAAATGGAGGATGGAGAGCTGAAGGGTGATCAAAGTGAGACTCTCATCTCTGAAAAGATGGTGGACACCCGTAAAAGTACCTGGCACATCTTTCCTGTCTCCAGTAGTGTGCAATACCTGTTGGATCAGGGCAAGAGCTCCCTTGATGTGCGGATTGCCTGTGACCAATGCCAGGAGACTGGAGCCAGCCTGGTGCTGCTGGGCAAGAAGAAGAAAAAGGAAGATGATGGGGAAGGGAAAGAGAAGGAAGTTGGAGAATCCACAGTAGAAGAGGAGAAAGAGCAGTCACACAGACCTTTCCTGATGATGCTTGCCCGGCATTCAGACGACCGCCTGCACAAACGACGGAGACGGGGCCTGGAGTGCGACGGCAAGGTCAACATCTGCTGCAAGAAGCAGTTCTTCGTCAGCTTCAAGGACATTGGATGGAGTGACTGGATCATTGCTCCCACAGGTTATCATGCCAACTACTGTGAAGGTGAGTGCCCCAGCCACATAGCGGGCACATCTGGTTCATCATTATCCTTCCACTCCACGGTTATCAACCATTACCGCATGAGGGGCCACAGCCCCTTCTCCAATCTCAAGTCATGTTGTGTGCCCACCAAGCTACGGCCAATGTCCATGCTATATTATGACGATGGGCAGAACATCATCAAGAAGGACATTCAGAATATGATTGTGGAGGAGTGTGGCTGCTCATAGACACACACCCACACCGAGGGCCTCCTGTCTGTGTGGAGAATTGAAAAGAAGCTGCAGTAGAGGAAAGACCCGGCTATGGTTTAATCTTTCCAAATCAAACAAATTTAAAACAAACAAACAAAAGATGGAGTTCAAAAAGATTACAGACAGACAAAGGAAGAAAAAGAGTGCATAAACAAACAGGGCTTGAATGAGAAATTTTTTGAATAGCAGTGTGGTGAGGGAGATTCCCCTTCCTTTCAATATGTTCCATATTTTATTATATAGTATGTTAAACATTATTTGTTACAAGGGGAATTGTGTTCCCTCTCCTAGGTACCCATCAGTTCAAGCCCTGGTAGCAGCTTGCCTAACCTGCAGCAATTTGGACTCTGAGTCCAAAACGGCATTGAAAATCCTAGAAAAGCCATGTGTATGAACACTGCATTCACTGGCACTTTTCCCTCTCCCCTCCCCCCAATTTACCAAGGGCATAATGAGAGTGTATGTACTGTATGTATGTTTGTGTGTGTGTGTGTGTGTATATATATATATGCCTGTGTGTGCATGTGTGTGTTTACACGAGCACACACACATAAATACACACATACATATGTGAACACACACACACAAATACACACATACATATACTTACTTATGTTGGTAAAGGGACAATATTGCGCAGGTGTTCACACCTTCATCTTCTGCACTACATTTGCAAAAAAAAAAAAAACCCACAAAAAACAAAAAAAAAACCAACAAAAAAGAAGAAAAAAAATGAAAAAGAATGAAAGAAAGAATACAAAGTTACATTTCGTTAAGGTGCTTACAACATTAGAACTATGCAACCTAGTTGGTTTGAAACTGTTTACCTGAGAGAGAAAGAAAAAAAAAAACCCAGAAAGACTTTATTTAATGGAAGTAACTTTTTTTTTGTTTCAATGAGAGATACTTGAAAGGAACATGTTTGTCCAGTTACTGGAGCCGAACATTTCTATATTTTGTAAAAAAAAAAAAAAAAAATTTTTAATCGTTTACTATTTGCACTACAATGGTGTTTGACCTGTCTAATCTTTATTTAACAAGTATATTCGAGGGAGGTTGATTGGGCGTAGGAGGGGTTGAGAGCTGCACTTATTGTGGGCTATACAAGAACTGCTACAGCACACAAAATAGTTATTTATATTATAATAATTATTATTATTTTGTACCTTTAAAAGAATAGAGACATACACCAAAGACATTTATGTGAGCCTCTAAACAGTCTGTTTGTGGTTGGTACCGGTCATAAGTAATAAGTCAGGGTTTAGATTAATGGGACAATGGGGTTGATTACATTCAGGCTGATATACAACCATTAACTAGTTTAATTGAAATATTGCCCAAAACATAACAGTGGGATCTGGGTTTAGCTGCGGATTTCAAACTGCTAGAAAGTCCTGGGTGCTTGAGTCCAGGATTCTATTTCAGACCCATCTATGGTATAATTGTTACTCCTTTCACATTCATGACACTAAGACTTTTCCCTGATGTACAGCAGCTGTACATTGTAGGAAAACAACTTCATACAAGGGGGATATATATATGTGTGTGTGTGTGTGTGTATATATATGTATATATACACACATGGTATAAGCACTTCAGGCTTCACCCTAATGTTCTTAAAGCAATGAATGTTTGTGTGCAAAGCACAGTGTATTAAAAGATTATTTTTTTAATGAATTGAAAGGAACACATTTAAAACAATCCCTCGTAACAAGAAATCTAAAGCTCCAGTGAACCACTTAGCAAGATCTGATGTCACCCTGCATGCAGCTTTGGGCCCTCTCCACCCTCACACCTGTAGAACACAGAGTAAAATTAAAGCAATGGTATTATTTCTATTTCAAATGCAGTCTTTAATAACAGACTGGCTGTCTCAACCATCGCTCTCCAGTCTGGCAACTCTTGATGAGTTTGCACACTATAAGACCTAATTTTCAGTGTCAACACCTAACCTGAAGGGTCCAACCCATAGGGCATAGGTAGATAGGTTTTTAAAATTCTATCACTGTCATATTTAAAAGAATGCTGAAGTAAAAACATTTGTTGTTGGGTAGGGGAAAAGGTTAGAGGGAATGGGAGAAACCTTAAGGCCTTGTCTACACTGAGTTTGGAAACCATGAGGCCTGATGCTGCAAGTTCTTACCCGTGTGAGTAAAGGTTTGCAGGACCAAGCCCCCATGTTAGCAGCATCCTAGTGAGCTGTGCTTAAAAAAACACTTCTTGCTAGAAAAGCACGAATATGGTTCCCCATCTTGGCGACAGCACGGTTTGTAAAAAAAACAGTTTTATAGCACAATTAAGCCCTGTCAACACTGGACAGGGATACAGTGTGTTAGCACCTTTATGGCAAGAACCATGTTTAAGAAGTGTAATCAGGGCCTTCATTTTTGTCAGCCAAAACTCCGTGTGTGTGTGTGTGGGTGGGTGTGGGTGTACCCACGTTTGTATGAATCGATTGAGATTTTAAAAAAAAAGGAAAAAAAATTCCTCTGTTGAATAAATATCAATGTATGTGCTTATAGCTAAGTTTTCTATCTAATTTATTCCATAGTATTTAGATTGCATAGTACAGCTAATGGGTTATACATTTATGTACTTTTTATACGATGCATTTTTTACAGACTTGTTTGCAGTTTGCAAAAAAAAAAAAACCTTTGTAAAAATTGTAACAATTAGGTAAACACTAAATTTGTCACTAAAGTATTCTATAAGATATCAAGGCTTTCTGATTTAAATTGTTCCCAGGAGTCTGTATTTTTCTTTAAGGGGTTACTAACTGCCAATGGAAAAAAGAATACATAAATAATTTCTCTTTACAAATTAAACAAACCAAGTGCCTGATCTTGCATCCATTGAAGTGAGTGGCAAAATTACTACTGATTTCAATAGGAGGCAACTCGGATTCTGGAACACTGGAGGCCTGATCCAAAGTTTATTGAAGTTAGTGAAAAGATTCCCATTGACTTCAATGGGCTTCAGATCAGGCTCTAAAACTGTACATCTAGCCCTCCTGGAAAGCTTGTTCATGTCAGTAGTCCCATTGACTTCTCAGACTGGGGCTTAGCTTTGGTCTATTGCAAACAGTGTGTGGGGAGAGAAACTGTATTTGCATGAATGATGCCACATCCAACACCAACTAGCTCCCATTTACATGAGACTATAGAAATGTTTTGTGAACCAATTTACAGCATGGTTAATACCCGCTAGCATATGCTATTTTTAAGTTTGATTAGATAGCAACTGCTGGCATGAACTCCAATCCTTCTGCCATTAAAGACAATGGCAAAACTCCCATAAACTTCAATTGGAGTAGGATTGGGCTCATGATTTTCCTGGCCAGAGCAGACAGAGTCTAATTTAAAAAAAAAATTAATGTAGTATAGCTCAAAAAGCCAACTCCCTCCACAAGTTTATATGTGGTGAAAGGGGACTGGTTCTGGAAAACATGAAACTAGCATGAGAAAATTTTCAAGTGAGGAAACAAAAGAGGAGTTTAGATGTGGTGGGTGGGTTACATGATATACATATTGGAAAGAGTGGGAGGTTTTCAAGTCAATAAGTAACTATTCCCAAGCCCTGCTCAGTAGCTTGAATTCATATGTACGCCCTGTTTCCAAATTTTAAAAAGTTCTCTCCCTTCAACTCTAGACTCAATCATGGGGTTTTGATTTGTGGTCAGAGTTATTTAAAGAAGAGGGAAATGAAAACCTATATGATAAAATAAAATCAGAAACTGGGATGTTAATCAAGACTGACTGATCAACCCTCTCCCCCCCCCCCCCCCCCAGTAATTTGCTTTAATTAAATCTATAGGTCCTCAAAATAGCATTATAAATTTGACAAGTTCTTTGAGGGGATGTGATCTTGAAAATAACCTCTCTTTTTAGGTAGCAGCATAGTAAAAGAAAAGAAAAAGAAAAGGCTTTTAAATGCTAATGTATTCCCCTCCATATAAGCCACTCCTTGTGAAACTGAAAATTAAAAATAATTTTCTTCAATATCTCTCCAGCCCTCGTGCTGTAAAATGCCTCAGACCTTCCAAAATGCTGCCCCCTTCCTTGTTGTTTTTTTTTTTAAAAAATCTACAAATGTCAGAGATTAACAGTACATCCAACTTGGAGAGCCTGTTTTAAGTACAACATTGAGATATGTATTAGTGAGGACAAATGTATTTACCTGTGATTGTCTGGGGCTTTAGTAAAAGGAAAGGCTTGCAGATAGTTATGATTCCTTTTGGGATTTTTCTGCACTTACATTTCACAGCAGAATGCTGATCTAGGGCCGCAACTTGTGCCCATTGAAGGGAATGGGAGTTTTGCCATTGACTTCAATAGGAGCAGTCCTTTAACAATCACTGTAAACTAGTACTGAATCATAAATCCCCATAAATCAAGTTAATGTACGTGTAACACTACAAACTTGAGGTGAGATTAGCAGCATCCTCTGAGTTGGAGAAGCTTAATCACCCATAGAAGTCTATATGCTAAATAAAAAAATGAAGGGCTACTCTTACTCCAAATAGTCCTATTGAGTTCAGTGGGGGCACACATTTAGTAATTACTACTCAACATGAGGAACTGTGGCAGAATATGTTCCTAAAATGTAGATAAAAAGGCATGTGTTGTAGTTATTAAAACCTTTAAATTAAACCTCACGTTAATCATAATCAATAATATGAGTCAATGTAAGAACCAGTTTCTGAGCCACTTGCTAATATTTAATAGAGCCTTATTCCACAACTGGTGCCATTGCCTTTGAAGGGACTACTTGTGGAGTAATGTGCTATGCAGTCTGAGTAAGAGAAATAGGATTTTGGTCTTATATGAACAATTACAATTCATATTTCCATGGGCAGAAACAAACAACTTCTGGGTTATATATCAATTTCTTTTTGAGATACAATGAATTTGTGTTAATTCTTAATGGGGGTTGGTATTTAAACACTTTGAAAACCATATACTGATGATGGGTTGAAGATATATATGTATATGTATATATGTGTATTATATATATCTACTATATATATATGTACACCCACCCCCAGTATAGATATACATATATATAAATTATGAAAGCCAAGATATTATGAAGCCTATTTTGTTTTTATCATTTTGTGTTTTGTTGTTGATATTATTATTATTATTATTATTATTATTTTGCATATTACATGCAGTGCTTTAACCAATGTCTGTTTGGCTAATGTAATTAAAGTTGTTAATTTATATGAGTACATTTCAACTATGTCAATGGTTTCTTAATATTTATTGTGTAGAAGGACTGTTTTTTAAATTTACAATATGTTTAAAGAGGTAACAGTTTGATATGTTCTCATTTGTTTATATTAGAAGTTATTTATTTCCACGGCATTCCCTCTGATATTTTGATATTTGACGGCATGCTACCTATACTTTGTACAGTTAGTGGGCAGTATTCATCAGCTCCCAGTAGATTCTTAGGCCTTACATTAAATAAAAGACCTGTTTGGGGATTTTTATTTTAAATCTTTCTTATTGGTTTGCCAGGAATAACTCAGCGCACTAATTGTCAGATACTTTGCCTACGTGACCAATTTATTCCTACTGTAATCGCCTGAGACAGAGGACCAAAGTTGTCCCTGGTGTAAGTCCAACGACTTCAGTGAAGCGACATCACAGATGAATTTGGCTTACAGAGAGAGAATGTCTGTGCTGCAGGGGAATGCAAGGGAAAGGCAGAGCCAGAGAAGAGGAAGCGTCTTTGCATGGGGAAGGGACTGTCATGTGTTCAAAATGTTTGGGTCCGGTACAATTTTATTTTACAGCGTTCCTTTTGTTATCTTGCTCTTTCCCTCCATAACAACAGCAACAACACAAGTGAAATAAATAAAGGGAGTTTCACTGAGCTTTGTGTACTCGTCCCTTACTATGTATTCCTGGTTGGGAGAGTGGGGAGCTGGGAAAATAACAGAAAAAAGGGAGACAAAAACGTGAAACGTGCAGATGCCTTCTAGTGTAAAACAGATCTTAAAGTTGGGAATTCTACCATCACTACCTATTAATTCAAGTACATGATCGCAGGGATGATGGGATTTTTTTCATTCTTTCATTTTTTAGCTAGTGGAAGACCCAAGTATGAAAAAGAAAGCAAAGCACATTTGCTCATTTTGAGACTGTTAATTCTTCCATGACATATTTCTCTGCAACTACAAAAGGACTGAAGACATACAAAAACAAAGAATTAGGAGTTACCCTAGCAAGATAAAACTACAAGGGCTACTAGTCCATATGAATCAAGGTATAAACTGATCAACAGTTCCATGATTTGCTCAAATAGGCATAAACAATCAACTAATCAGCTGGGCTAAAGAAGAAATTCCCCCAGTGGTATAGTACTTCGCAGTTCAGTACTATAAACTCTGAGGGTTTTTTCTTTTTTGTTTAGCAGTTCTGATTGCCTATGAATACAGCTAGTCCAGGCTAGATGGACCATTGGAATGTTCCAATATAGCAAGCTGCAGGGAGCAGGAATATTGAGGTTCATCTTTATGATAGATTGCCTTTATGATAGGCACTCCATGGCTGCTGCCAGTTGGCCTTTCAATCATCAGAACTTTTTCTGCAGAGCCGGGAGAATTGACTTTCTTTCTTCTAGGTTAGTAACTTGAATGCCACTTTTCAGCAAATCAGCAGTCACTGCCAGAGAAAATCATTGGCACTAACAATGCTGCAGGAATTCAATAAGGGATTGAATACTTTTATTAACATGTATGTATTATTTGCAGCTGTGCCAGCGAAAGAAATCTAAATGGTACCAGTAGTTGCACTACCAAGACAAGGCTATGAGGGCGATCAGTCCTTATGCTTAAAGGGGCAAAGTGACTAACAGCGATAAAAGTGAAATCAACCTCACATTGTTCACTCAAGGGGGTCAGGAAGAAATGTATCCCCACATCTTTCCCCTACGATTGAATAACTGAGTAGGTGTATTTATGGCATGTTCTCCTCTCTCTGAGGCATCAGGCCATTGACCCCTGGTGGAAGCATATAATAGATGGGAGCACGGTGTCATCCAGCATTCTTACTTTACTATTAAGGGCCATGTACATCACTTTGTCCTTTACATTGGTATTAAGTACGGTAGCTATTATTTTAACTCTTGCTGAAATACTTCATATAATTAACAATAGAGACCAAGGAGGTGCGTTCCACACTGATGGAGCAATCCCTGGCAAAATTGAGTATGCTCAGTACAATATCATAAGAACAAATTGCCAAACATTAATAAGAGATTAAACAATTAATAAATAGACATGACTAGATTAACGGAGGGGTGCTGAAGAATGATTCCACAGATCCTGGCACTTCTGACATTTGCATCACTGTAGAGCACAACAGAAGGGAAACATTGTGATGTAAATGTCACAGTCTCTCCAGTCCCTCATAGGGTTAGTTGTCTTGTGGGAGTTGTTTCACGTACTATATACTAGGTAATAATATGAGAGGATTTAATGTTGCTAAAACCAAACCAGCTCTTTATCATGAGAACTATTTATAGAGTTGCTGCAATTGTAGTTAGCACTAAAGCCATGTGCACACAGACTAACTTGCTGGTGCCTCCTCCAAACTCTTTCCTCCTGCAACCTGCGCTCCACCCTCCAAGTTCCACACAGGTCGCTACAGGAGTGACCTAAAAGTGGCTCACGTGCTGCCTGCATCTCTTCTTGGTCCTACATGTGGCACTGAAAGATTCCATGGGCCTCATCACTGCCCTTCTTTTTCTGCTGGAGATTCAAGGTAGAGCAAATGGAATGCTATAGCATTATAGCTGTACTATAGCTCTGTATACAAAACAGAACAGGGAGTGACAAAGAAGGTAGCATGCAAGACGCCAGCAGCTAGACTCTGTGGAGAGTGAGGAATCTAAATTAACTGTAAGGTTCCACTCATCCTTCCCACAGCCAGAGGAAAAGAGAATGAACACCCCTTATCTCCATCTCAGTAATCAAGGTGCCAACAAGGGCACCTTTACTTACAGCATCTACAATGGGGAATTGAAATAGATGAGATGCCTCCAAGTCTCTCCCGCACCCTCCCAGAAACTGAGGGGCTCAACAGTTACTTTATCATTGAATAGAGCTATCACAATTTATTGATGCAATGTCAAAAATTCAAACCAACCACTGCAACTCAATGCCAGGGAGCTATGGCACAATTCTTTGGTGCGTCTTATCCATTTTGCATCATTTGATGATGAAGTTGTTCTTATCTCTTACAAGACAAATATCTGTCACCTTAATTATTAGCGGCTGCGCTTTAATAAGACAAGAGACCAAAACAGGTTCTAAAACGTTGTAACAGCTTTATTCAGACGAGAACAATATTGAGAGGAACTTTGGCCTCAGGAACCAACACAGCTCCCCAAGAAAGGCTCATGCGCAGGTTGCTTCTCCAAAACATACAGAAAAGCAATCCGATGAAGTGAGCTGTAGCTCACGAAAGCTTATGCTCAAATAAATTGGTTAGTCTCTAAGGTGCTACAAGTACTCCTTTTCTTTTTGCGAATACAGACTAACACGGCTCTTACTCTGAAACCTTTCTTTTACTTCATTAAGCTACAGATTATGGCCCAGTCCTGTTGCAGTTGGTGTATTCCTGATTTACACTGGTTATCTGAAAGCAGAATTTGGTCCCATATTTCAATAAGATAACTGAATACAAAGAAACCCAAAAGACCTGCAAATATAAAAGAAGACAACATACATACAAGTATAAACCAAGCAAGTGGCTATTCAAAGTTGAGTGCCATTTGCCTAAGCCTTTGAAAAGCATAAAGATCACCAGGAGTTAAGTTATTTGTGGAAGAGCTTCCATTTTATCTCCATTATAAAATACAATCTCCAATCCCCCTTCTACTGTTTGCCTCTAACATTTACTCCTGGGTTAAGCTAGTGGAAGATACCCAATTCTGAATTCTGAGCCAAAAAGTCAAAAGTTCTGCAAAATTCTTTATATTTGTCAAAATAATGCAATATAATCAAACCAATTTATTTTGGTAATTTGTTTAAACTACAATACAGAAGAAAGTCACGATAACTATTCAGCATTACCTAAACACATGAGAGTTAAGTTTTAAATACTTGGTAACCCTGCATTCCAGTTATAATCCTGGCTGGAAACTTTGGAAAGTGCTTGGTTCTGATTGCCCTGACATGTTATTGACTGTTCGATAAACATTTTATTTGCCCTCAAAGTCTTTTTTTTCTTTAAATGTGTAAGTAAAATAGATCCTAAACTGTAATCTAACCCCATCGTACCTCTCTGGCACAGGAATAAAAAAAAGCCAGAAAGCACACAGATCTTCCTGTCTGAGGCTTCCCTTACTGTCATTTACAATAAGGCTCGTTTACACCACTCTGGGAATGTAAAGGAGCCTTAAAACTTTTACAATGTGTTTTATGCTCCTGGGGAAATTGACTAAGAATGGGACCTATTAACTAACAATAGGAACCAATTAACTAACAAACAACTATGCAGGATGGCTGCTACATTTCTGCTCTGCCTCAGGGGACAGAGCCTGCCTCACACCTTTCTCCAAACAACCTCTACGCTGGGTGTCTGCAATAGAGAGCAAGAGGGATACAGTCTCTCTTGCTCATTTGCACACACGCCCACCCAGCCCTGCCCCTTGGCCGTGATTAACATCTCCCCACATACGCACGCCCAGCCCCTCCACCCCTGTGGTGATTTACATCTCTGCCAGCTGCTCCAGGCACCCAAAAAGAAGCACTCGGGCTATCGGGGGAGGGGCATGCGTCCCCTGAACATTTTTTTGCTTCCCCATTTTTCTGCAGGGGAAGCAATCTGCAAAGAAATCTGCAGACGATATGAATTCTGTGCCTGTGTAGTAGCACAGAATTCCCCCAGGAGCAAAACTTATTGAGCACTGTCTATTCCCTCTAGACTAGAGGCTCTGGCCGTTTGGTTGGGGCTGAGCCACATAGTCTATAGGCCTGGCCCTCTGGGCAGGACAGAACAAGGAGCCGTCTTTAGCTCAAAGCCTCCTGTCTAGGGCAGACAGCAAGTAACAGTCTGAGGCTCTTGCCCTCTAGATAGGGTGGAGCAGCAAGCAGTCCTTAGCTTCAGCCTTTGGGCTGGAACACACAGCAATCACAGTCTAGGGGCCCACAGCCTCCTGGCTGGGGCAGGTCACAAATAAGGCACAGGACTTCCAGCCTAGGGTGAGTAGGTTGGGCGACCTGGGTCCACCCAAGGGGTTGGGGAACTTGGGTCCACCCTACTCCACCGGGTCCCCGCCCAGTGCCCTAATAGTGGCAGGTAGTCCTGCCACTGGGTCAGCAGCACACACTGACTCGCTTCCCTGGCAACACAACTGGACTAATAGGTGGTTCCCCAGGCTACTTCCTGCCTCTGAGGTTGGCACGTTACTATGCTGCAGCAAAATCAGGCAGCTTTATTACCCATGTAATTATAGCCAAATATTATTAGTTTTATTGACATTTTTATAAATTCCTTTCCTTCTGAATCACAAAACGACATAATCCCCAAGTCCAGGCAGCTTCAATCTCTGATGGTGATCTTTTGAGCATCTCTCACTCAAAGGCTAGTCAGTGTTTCTTCCAGCAAGTTCAAATTCAACCCCTGCAAGCTGTTCTAGTCACACAGGCTGTAGGCACCCGTTGGAAGCCAGCTCTGTGAGTAAATCAACTTGTGAATGACCAGATCTGGCCTGCTGCATTCATACAACAGCAGCAGAGATTATGCTGTTTAGTTTATTATTCCTGGCCTACACTGTTTAAGAAGTAAGAAGGGGGGGAACCAAAACAACCCAAAACAAAACAAAGATGAGTGATGTGGGAAGATGTAGATAAAAGAAAAAAAAATGAAGAATGGCCTTTAAGGCATTCTTGTATAAACATAAATGTTATACAAGGTTTTCTTTTTTTCCCATAGGGAAAAGGAGGGAGTGTAGACTGAAAAGGAGACATGGGTGTAACTTCAAAGATATGAACACACCAGTGGGCAATAAATATTTATAAAACAAGACATGGGCAATAGACCATTAGCCTGCCACACAGTCCTTCCACAAAATGATATATGGAAGACTAAACCATGATAAAGAAATGCAGAGTAAAGTCACAGTGGGCCTAAATTTAGATTCATGTAGGTTTCCAAACACAGCATTTTCAAGTATATTAAATGAGAAGAGGGGAGAGGGGAAAAGATGAAGGATTTTTCAAACTAAACACAACTGTTTCACATCTTCATTTTTTCTTTGTTTCTTTCCTTTTTTTTTATTTCCCTCAACTTCCAGCCTTTGTTCCTTTGTCTCCTAACACATTATTATTCTCAATATGACAAAAGCTGTACTTTTTATGCCACATTTTTGATACATTTCTAAAGGAAAATCAAAGACAGACCTTTGACTGCAAGGAGATGTGCAAGTTTCTTCATGCTATAATGTACTCCATCCCCCATTTCCACTTAATGCCTTCACTGACAGACTGCCATCTTGGCATACCCTGATTGACAGGGTAGTTTAACAAACTACCACTTCCCCAAACCAGGTACTTCTGCTTTAAATTCATCAAAAAGAAAAGGAGTACTTGTGGCATCTTAGAGACTAACAAATTTATTTGAGCATTAGCTTTCATGAGCTACAGCTCACTTCATCGAATGCATCCGATGAAGTGAGCTGTAGCTCACAAAAGCTTATGCTCAAATAAATTTGTCAGTCTCTAAGGTGCCACAAGTACTCCTTTTCGCAAATACAGACTAACACGGCTGCTACTCTGAAACCTTTAAATTCATCGACATTCTATTGACAGCAATGGATAATGAAGACCTGCCTGGGACAATAAGCAGCACAGAAGAGATGCATAGTCAGATTTGCATGTTAAAGACCTTGAGGGACTGGGACTTGGACATCCTTCATGGTAATTTAGACTGCTAATCATTAATATATGGAACTAGCATCTCACCTAAGCCTCAAATGGCAGTGAAAAGTGAAGGTACATCCCTAAGGAGCGATTTGTTCTCAACAGAACTATTTCTTCTGTGTATTCAGAGTTATATCTGAAAACAAAAATGTTCTTTACCGTTTTTTACTTCCATTAGCCCTGCCAGCCTTGAGTGAGAACCATAAATGAGTTGTATTCTGTTATATCTTTGGCATAGTCTCTAGAAATGTTTACTGAGCTCCAATCAGTTACACCTACGCAAATTCACTGAAGGCAATGGGGTTGACAGGTTTGTATTTAAACACTTTGGGGTTACAATTTCGGAAGGCCTACACTGGCCTGCAGTATATGATGACGATGTGCCAGGAAAAAGAACCTGGCTTCACCCTCAAATCCTAGTGCATTTGCAGAGCTAGTATTTAGAAAGGACTGCTTTTTACTTATAAAATGATCACTTTTGATGCAGAAACTATTTACAGACTATGCCATTTTTACAGTCACTTTTTTCAGAGTTAAGCCATACTTTAATGCACAGTAGAATATTACGGCATTCTTAAGCTAAAGAGAAAAGGAAGATTTTTAAGTCTAGGCTTAAGAGAAGTGAATCTGAAGCCTAAATTCTGATCTGAGTTACACAGGAGTAAATCCAGAGTAATTTCATGAGATTCATTCCTGATTTTCACTAGTACCAGTGAGATCAGAATGTAGCCAGGTGAGAAAAGTTCCTATAAAAGAGTAGACAAAATCCTTCATCTTTTCCCCTCTTCTCATTTAATATACTTGAAAATGCTGTGTTTGGAAACCTACATGAATCTACATTATGAAGAACTGCAAGAGGAAGACACAGGGCAGCCAGGGAACCGAAAATTGTCCAAGGTGGGTAGTTGAGGATTCCCTCTGAATACTGGCTTTAGACACAGCCACCTACCCACCCATATGGGAGTGTATTTTTCTGGGAGGGGGAAGGACTCAAATGTGCTGCCCTCTGGCAATCTCCAGCTGATGTAAGGTACCCAGAGACTTCTGTACAAGCCTGCCTAATTTAAAGCTTAAAGCTACCCTTGCAAGCTCCTCTTCTCGGCTGTGCCAAGTGGAGCTTGGCAACAGTATAGTTACATTCAGCATGCAAGAAGGTAGGTAAGCATGAGGTCAGAGAGGTAATGCAGAGAAGTCCCTGAGGAGTTTTGAAAACCAGTATAGTAATTTTGAATTAGAATTGGAGCTGGACAGAAAGCCCATGTATTTTTACTTATCTATTTATTTAGATTTAAAATCCAAGGCTGTAGGAAGGCCAACAGAATTACGTATACAGTAAATACAATTCAATTAAATCTCATCCGCATTCAGATCAGTTCCATAGGAACTCAGCCAGCATACCCTCAGTCCTCTACAGAGCCCCTATCAAACAGATGTATTTTGGGCAATTTTGGACCAGTGGAGGAACAAGTTCCAGAGTCTTGAAGTTCTCACAGAGAATACCCTGCCAGCAAGAAGCTCCACTCAGTAAGCAAGGCACTGTGCCCTGCACCAGCTTCAGTGAGGTGACAAAAGTATGGATAATAGTGGCAAGGTCCTTTTCCAAAAGGAAAGGTTGCACCCTACTAGCCAGAAGCAGCTGACAAAAAGCTGACTGGATAATTGCTGTAATATGGTTATCAGCAGCAGCTGGGGATCTAAAATCAGTCTAAGTTGTGAACCCTAGTAACTAATGGCAGATGTATTCCTTCAATCAAAGGCACTCATATTACCTTTGTTTTCCCCTCTGGATGCTTCCTCCAAACCACCATCATCACCTCACTCTTGCTTGGGTTGAGTTTCAGTTGGCTCGCTCTCATCTATGCTCCAATCTTGACTAGACAGTGTCTGAGGCACTGATGTGCATCATCTGAATCAGACAAGACAGAGACATACAGCTGGGTGTTGTCAGCATACAGAAAACACTGATCTCCATGCGTCCTTACTCATCCTCCTAATGGCTTCATATACATATAGAACAGGAGGGTGACAGAAAGGCCTCTGCGGTACTTCACATTTGAGAGCTCTTTGGGAAGAGAAGCAGTTGTCCACAACTACTTGTTGAAATCTCTCAGAGAAAAAAATGAAGCCATTGAAGAGCAATCCCACAGGTGAGTCAGAAGCATCTTGTGATAAGCTAGATATAAGGTAGTGGAGAGATCTCATAATCCTACCACGTACACCTAGACTTCATCCATTGCCAGGAGGAGATCATTGGCCAATGCAGTCCCTGTGCCATAGCTAAGTCTGTGCCCCAACTGACAAGGGTCAAGAAAATCAAAGGCATCTAAATAGAGCTGTCTCACCATAACCTTCTTCACAGTCTTACCCAAAAAAGGGAAGATATCATCCTGGCAAACAAATAGCAAGGTTGTCAGTGTCTAGCAATGACTTCCTTAGCAAAGGCCACACCAGTGCTTCCTTCAAAGCAATAAGTAGACTGCCTTCTCTAAGAGAGACCTTGACAAGTAAGGGATGTAGTACTTCCCCACGGGCCATCACCAGCCAGAAAGGACATGGACTCTTAAATCACAGCTAGTCAACATAAGATAGTGAATGGATCAATACATTCCCTCTTCTGGAAGCAGTCATGGCCATTACATTACCTTATACAATTACTGAATAGAGATGAAGGGACAGAAAGTCTGTACTATTGAAAAGAAAACTGATTGCATCTCTTCACAATACAAAGAGTGCCTTCTATCTGGCCCAGTCTTTTGGTTTATGAAACCCTTTCCTGTAACTTGGCATAACAAGAAAAACATGGGGACTGGAACACACAGCCATCTAATTTGATCTGTACACTTTACACAGCCATTCAAAATAAAAAGGAATAACAAACAAAAAAGAAATGTTTCCTGCTTCAATCTACATGAACAACTCCTCATCTGATGCCACACAGTCCTTTCTAATGATCCTAAGTGTCATTTCTGTAGTGGGCAAGTATAATTATTTTTGTTGCAGGAATTACTGGGAGAAATTCTGTTGGCCTGTGTTACGCAGGAGGTCGGACTAAGATAATCAGAACAGTTACTTTCCGGCCTTAAAATCTATGAATATATATTCCTACAACAAAAAGACCACATCACAGTAACCAAGATGAAGAAGAGAGAAATGAAAGTTCCTTCAGCTTTTCACTGTATATATAATCATTGCACACCTCACCCCCAAATATATTCAAAACTACAACACAGTATGTTCTTCATCAGTCAGCGTTTTCTCTCAACAGTCTTTGGTTTTGGCAGCACAACTAACATTTTGCTTTAATTCAGATGCGACACACTGTCAGGTTTAAAAGGTCTCTGGAATGATGACAGCTATACTGTGAGCTCATTGTATTTTACACATTGTTGGGGTATCTTTCCTTTTGCTCTAACCTCAGGCAATAGAGAATATTTTGCTGATACATTAGTAGTATATGGAAAATGCAGTTACAATTGCAGTACAACACATTTAGAATTCTCATACACAGGATTTTAGCTATCTACCGTGGTTCTACTTGCAGCCACATCTCGTTATGTTGTGTTCCTGTCAGCTCTTACAATCTAGGAAGGGTGGGTAAGTTCTTGGATGAGAGCTCTCTAAGTAACCCACAGACATTTCAGGGAGTGGTGTTGACTTCTGTTGCTTCTGAGTCAGTATTGAACTGATGCGCTAGTAGGGTGCAAAGTGGCACTATGCTGCTGGAGGTACTGACTTTGGCATGAAGCATAAAAATGAAACCCCAGTCACCTGTGGTCATTTCAAAGCTCTTGGCTCTTTTTGTCCGAGTAGGGGTGCAAACACTTGTAGTAATTAAAAATCACAGAGCATTTCGCCTACAGTTGCGACACGCTGCCTACCTAAAGTGTCAATTGCATGGAGTATTCTTACTTTCTGACAAATTATTGTGTAATATTATTCTGTACTATTAAATAGTTGCTGCATTTTACTCTAAGGACTGCTGCACTTCAGTAGCATGCGTAGGATTTGTATTTCACTTTCTAAAACCTTTTCAGAGGACAGATGCTATGTAAATATAAGATCTTATTATACTGGTAAGTCTTTATGTCCCTGGACATGATGTATATAGTTGGGACTTGAACTGAACACTCTTTTCAAGAGGAGATAATTGTGGTTGGACTCAGTATGAAATAAAGGTAGCGATACTATTTTGCCATCATCTCAAGGAATGTGATTAGCTAAAACCTAAAGGGTTTTTTTTGGGGATCCTAACTATTATGTCGGATTTCTGGTACAAATATATAAAATTGGATGAAATGTTCTACAAACAGTAATACAATACCCTAATTACAGTATGCAGTCCATCCATAAATCATTAAAAAGTAGGAATGGCAGGAACAGTGTTTTGGGGCATTTGAATCCTACCTAAGCATGGTGGGCCAAATCCTGAGGTCCTTAATCTTTATTCAAGTAAACTCACATTGAGGTGAAGTAAAGACCCCAGCATCTGTCCCAGTGCATTAGATATTCCCCACATTCTTGTACAGTATTTAGATACTGTGATGCTTGGCACATTACAGAGACCCAGGACAGACAGACAGAGGGACTGGATAGCTCAGGGGATTGCCTGAGACACAGAGAGACGTTTTCAGAGGTGATGTAAGTGCTAGTAATTTTCAAGTTGGTAAGCAAGCGTAAACTACTGTAAGATGATAAAAAGAAAAGGAGTACTTGTGGCACCTTAGAGACTAACCAATTTATTTGAGCATAAGCTTTCGTGAGCTACAGCTCACTTCATTGGATACATAAAGTCCGATGAAGGGAGCTGTAGCTCACGAAAGCTTACGCTCAAATAAATTGGTTAGTCTCTAAGGTGCCACAAGTACTCCTTTTCTTTTTGCGAATACAGACTAACACGGCTGCTACTCTGAAACCTGTAAGATGATATAAAGCCAAGGAGAAGAAAAGAAAGAGTTGTGGCATGAAAACAACAGGAGAATAAGTGTAAGATTAAGTCACCATTCTCCACTACCCTGTGACTGTGTGCACAAATTAGGTAATTGTATGCATAAATGGTTTATTATACCTCTAACTAACCATTTATTTGTACATGCAAGTACTGTACCCGACTCCTCATGCAAATGTAATAATCTATGTCCAGTCACAGGTATGCCTTTGCATGTGGCTCCAGAGCTTCTACCTTCTGTAACAGGCTCTGTGTCTCCTCAGTTGTCATTTGGTGTACATTCTTTGTACACCAGATATTTAGGCAGGCTACAGTGGTTATCATTTAAAAATTTCTAATATGACCTTTGAAAATAGATAAAGTTAATCATGATATTCTCTATTCTTAGTAAAAATTACAAGGAATATTGTGATAAATTTTTAAAGGCAACTGCTGTATGCAAAATTAATACAATCCAATCTAGATGAGAATGTGGCATGAGATGCATTTGTGCGCATATGTCTACCAGACTGCAGTTCCTTGAGCATAGTTATTCAAATCAAAAAGTAAAATAGATGCTTTGGTTCCTCTCTAGCTATACCCCCTCATACTATTATTTCATCAACGCCCATCAACTGAGGCTCACTGAGTCTAATAAGTATATGGAAGGGAGACTCAGGGCTTGTCTAGACTAACACTCAGCGAGCAGCAAAATGGGATGTAAATATACAGCTCACTAGCCTGCTGCATTCTGTCTGTTTGGACCCTGTCACCATTCACTAAAAGATCCCGAGTGTGCTTTGATACAGAACTATGCCAATGTGCACTAGGGAATTTTTTGTGCATGCTAGGAGTGTCCACGTGGGCAGTTAATGTGTTGCATACTAGCACGCTGTAAATTTGACATCCCAGTTTACTGCACACTAACTGTTTGTCTAGAAAAGCTTTAATACCCGGCACATTTCCCTCTGTCTCACTACTATACCTATACCCAAAGTCCATGAGTCAGTGTGCTTTTTTTCAGATGAGATTGAAACCTGAGGTCCTGACCACTTATGATGAAAGATCCCATGACACTTTTCACAAGAGATGGGCTATTAACCTACTTGACCTAACCAAATTCCATTACCCATTAGGCAACATGGGGTGGAGTATTGGTTTAGTACTGACTCAGAGGAAAGAAAATCAAAACCATCACATTTAGTCGACGCCTGAGTATGTGTGTATATATTTATGTGTGTGTTTAGAGTGTATGTACACAGCATATGTTGAACAGAAACCAATGAATGATCTGACCATGGAGGCTCTAAACCTACTTCTGTGTCCCAGATTGATGTTTTACATCATTTATTGGCAAGAATGCAGAAGATGTTACTAGACCATATTTATTTGCAAAAGATATATTGTAAACTCATAGACTTCCCCAGCTCTCACAGTTTCAACATCCAAGGAGGAGTTACAGCACACAAACACTAGTGCAACTCAGTGGATTTACATCAGCATTTAATGGGGGGATGAAGTAGAGAATCTGGACCATTGTAGTTAGCTCATCTTCTCTATGCTGTGGCTGCTATTCAGCCTCTGAGTAGTGGAAGGTTAACATTAACTTTCCTGCTTGGTGCATTTTTCTCTTTCTGCCAGCTGCCACCCTGAATTAGGGTTTTTTTAATAGTTTGATGGGAAGGATCTTTACATTCCTATTAAGAGATTAATTTAATACACTTCTGCTATTCCAGTGAAAGCAGCTGTGGCATTTAGGAAATTCTGAACACCCACAACTATCACCACCAATTACTCCCTTTATTAGTCCAACCTTGCGGTGGAGACCTAGGGAGAATTTCACTGTCAGTTTGAGCATTTCACAGCTTCCCATGTTTCATGAATCTATATGGTGTACTTCACATTTCACTTGTTTGCTGCCCCACCCTGTTAAATGTAGCTGCTTTGGTAATACAGTGTAAATCACTTTTTATGGCCACTGCACCATTTTTCTGCTAACAGCTGTCATGCTGCAATAAGCTATATCAAACACTAAGAAGAAAGAGGGAGGGGTGGCATGCGACACACACAGTCCAACAGATTTATTATGCTGCTTGGTTGATAGGCCTATTCATCTTTCAACACTGGGGGTACAATAAGTCCTTCTAACCCAAGCAAACAGCACCGGGAAAATGCTAACAATGTAGATAATATGCATATCAGGAAACACTGATACTGTGTATTCAGCGGGGACAACCTACTCCTTTGATAAGGGAGCTGATGTATTTTAGGCATCCATTACCTTCAGGATATTTTTTAAAAAGGCATTTATAATTTAGGTTGCAAGCGTAGTGCAAATCTGTATTGAACAGTGGATTGTATCTGTTTTAAGTGTGTATGGGGGTGTTTATAGGGCTAAACATGTGTATGGGGGTGTTTATAGTGTCTAAACATGCTTAGAAGTCTAATGCTAAATTTTCAAAAGGGGCTATACTTTGGTGCCTCAATTTCTAGATGCAGATCTTGAATAACCTTGGAGGACTCTATTTTTTCATAAAATGCTGAGCCCTCATGTCTTAAAAATTAAGCCTCTTTAAGGTATCTTAAGTTGGGCCCCCAAATCACTAGTCATTTTTGAAAATGAAGGCCTAGATAGCTCTTCTGCTACATTAATAATATACAGGGACAGATTAGAAAGTCATTTTTAACAAACTGAGTGAGCAGGCAGGACATTTTGCTGCTTCGGGGAGCAGCCCGAGGTGAGTGGTGCCTGGATCCGGCACCCCAAGCCCCCTCCTGCACCAAGACTCCCTTCAGAGACCACACTCCGCACCCCCTCCTGCACCCCAAACCCTTACCGGCCCCATGCCAACCAGACTGTAAACTGGACTTTCTATGAAGATCAGAAATGCTGGTTTATAGAGCTTGCCAGTTGGTGAAGTGCTGGATAAAATAGCTTTTACTGTATATAAATTACAATGTGAGGGAGAAGTTTTATCCAAACAAATTTGAATAAATGCACAAGTCAAATCAGCCTGAAAACAAAATCAAGTGAACAAGTAATTTTTTACATGTGTAATAGTCTCACCGTGTTGTCATTCCTATTCCACATTTAAAACAATAAGACACCAATGTGGATAAAATCCTGTTACCCTTCCCAATCCAAATGAGCTATTTCTTTTCCAAGCTCTTATGCTGCAAAAATGTGGTGTCTAGGAATTAATGATTTAAACTATGTATAAGAAGCATTTTAGTGTTCTGGTGAAAGAAAAAAACAAACAAACAGTATTAGCTCACCTTTGCTGAAATAAACAGATGCATAAAATGGGCTATGGTAAAGCAATGCAGAATGGAACAAAGACCATTAGCATTCAGCGTACTACCTAAGGTTCAGCAGTGGTTAAACAACCAGTTTCAGCTGTAGTGCACGAAGGCTTGTGCTCAAATAAATGTGTTACTCTCTAAGGTGCCACAAGTCCTCCTGTTCTTTTTGTGGATACAGACTAACCCGGCTGCTACTCTGAAACCTGTCATTTCAGACCAGAATGGGTGCACAGTATGGAGGAGTATACGAGTATCCTTCCCTCCCTGATGTCCCCTGCACAGAGATCAGATATAATTACAGCTCTTTGAGCTACAGCTACCTTGAGTACTCGCTTATTTGTAGGAGGTGGGAAGGGGAAGAACTGTAGCCTGCCTGTTCTCCACTACAGCCAGCAGAACTGACCAGATGTAGAGAGTTGTGCTCACTGCATCTTGCTAAGCGATGCAACATCGTGTTGCCCCCCGTCCTTTACCTCAGAGCTGTGATTTAATGGCCCAAATTAAACCCAAATGTTACAGAAGTATCAAGATTATTTGCAGAGATTGATAATAAAGATGGAGGAACCCGGAACCCATGGTTTAGACTAGCCAGGGTTTTGGCCCAGAGCTGTGCAAACCATCTGAGATTTGTTTCAAGAAGAATTTGTGAATGTATAGCGTCCAAATCAGTTCTGGTGGGTCCTGAAGCATTAGAAAGTTTCAAACATTTTTATATAATCACCTTGCATTGTGAACCCCTATACAAATTTGGAAATTAAGAGGTTCATGTACATTTGCAGAATTTTCCCTGAGTCATATGTGGGACTAGGCCCCAGCTGTACAACAGCAGATCTTTGAGAAACAAATTTCCTGCAGAAGGACAGGAATCTGATATTTTATGTAAGCCAAATATAGAACGATGAGTCAATTCACAATAAAAGATGGAGGTAAGGATAGTAGGCCTAAGGGAAACTACAATTATGCAAGATGACTGCTGCCAAAGTGATAGAGGCTAACAGAATGTTTTTCTGTTTTTCCTCTCATCTAAAATATTGCTTCCTTTCCTGAGAAAGGAAAAGAAAATGACTTCTTAGCTGAACGTGCCATCCTGAGCACATCAAATGGGCTCAACCAATAATGAATGCAGGTGAAATACCTTGTGACATCTGACACGTGATTTATCCTGCTAACCCTGAGTTGGGCTCAAGTTACACCATAAAGACAACATGCAGACCTAAAAAGTTTGCTGATTTCCAAAAAGCTTGCCAAGGGCTTCATTGGATGGCTCACATAATAATAATAATAATAATAATAATTAATAATAAATAAAATGCTCTAATGAATTATCACTGGTTTGCAAATACATTAAACTCAAACCAAGATACATTTTGAGTATATTTGCAGTTCAAATCAAACTTTTTGCACTCCTCTATTCTAGAATTCCAAATATTAAAAAAAACTCTTAAAGTTTGCATTTTATAATAGTAAAGGGGAGAGCAACCTATACTCTAATTTTAAGAAATTATTATCCTAACACCAAACAAAGAAGAGACTTTCCCCAAATAACCCACCCCTGTTTTACAGAGTTTCATATGTGCTGGGATAGGACTTCAGGAGTTTTGTCAGCACAATGTAAATACATACATAATACAGACATGATCAATAAGGCTTATACTTCCAGGAGTTGCTATTAAAATCTTTATAATTGCCATTTGCACATACTTAACATTACCAGAGAGTTTATGATATTCCCTATACCATGAATAATGCAGTAAAGTTAATTAGGCAAAAGGCAGAATTGTAAAGATTTTAATTTGTGTAATGCTTCTTTTAGAATCTCAGTGCCTGGATTTAAGGAGCTGCCAGTAGCTGGGAAAATAGCAGGGGAGTTTGAGTCAGGAAGGAAGAAGAATAAACCTGATTTTTTAAAGGAATTCATAACTGTTTTGTAAAATCTCTGGAAATTCTCAACCTACTATTCTATACTACATTTCCCAATCTATGAAATTTGTTATGAAGAAAAACCTTATCTGTTTTCCATCTGAACACACATTTCTATTGTGTGTTTCTGATGGTATTTCAGATCCAAAATTGGTCAAAAATAGCCACAGGAACCCCTGGCTTTTATTATGGGCTCTGTGTGCTGCCTCTGCCAGCAAGTGCTGCCCCCGCAGCTCCCATTGGCTGTGGTTCCTGGCCAATGGGAGCTGTGGAGCCAGCGTTCAGGGCCGGGCAGCGCACAGAGCCACCTGCTGCGCCTTCGCCTAGGAGCAGCAGGGACATGTCACCATTTGCAGAGTGTCCCCTGGATCTGGCACTCCGAACCCCGTCCTGTACCCAAACTCCCTCCCAGAGCCCACGCCCCACATCTCCTCCCATGCCCCAAACCCCGCATGCCCTTCCACACTGAAACTCTCTCCCTCTTAGTTAACTAGCATTTTTCACTTATTGGCAGCCCCCAGGCCCCAACATGCCGATAAAACAGCTTTTTACTGTATTTTGATTTGGTTTACTGCATAGATTCCTTGAACAAAACCAAGAATTAAAGTTACACTCCCCAGTGACCAACAAGCTATTTCTAGAAAGATGGCTAGCTCTTACTCTCAAACCTCTAACCCTAAATGAAATAATAACATATTAAATGTCCTCATCCACTTTAAGGCAGCACGTACAGTACTGTATAGATAAACCTAGAAAACAGTCTTTATATAATATGGATTAAGCTGATGGATCATTCCACCCATATAAATCCAGAGTAACTACATTTATTTTGGATTTACACAAATTGAACTCTGGTTCATTGTTTCCAAGGCTATGTCTGCATTTATGGTGGTGTGTGGAGTACATACCGGGGGAGCGTGCAGTGTATGGGTATAAATAGCAGTGTAAACAGTGAGGCACTGCTTAGGGTAGTAAAGGCACACCAGAACTTTAGGTATTTACCTTACACAGCTCTATATGCCCAAGTAGTGCCTCCCAAGTCTGCACTGATATTTTTAGCAGGGTCGCATCCCGCAGCTGGAGCCTTTCTCCATTGTGGGGAAAGGTTCCAGCAGTAGGGAAAGACCCCTGCCATAGCCTTTCACTACCATGTATTGGTATTACACTGCAGTGTAGATGCAGACTGCTGTTCACTGCAGTATGTGGCTACACATGCCCTACATGCCTCTGTCAGCATAGACAAGGCAAAAGATGCTCAAAAGCACAATGCAAGCCAAGGGATGTGCTCCCCCATTGTTCCAAACCACAGATGAGAAAAATGAGTGGATAGCTAGAACTGTTGAATAACTGATATTTTGATGTATTGGCGGCCTGGACAAAATGGTTCTGGGTCAACCTGAAACAAAGGTTTTTTTTAAATTTTTCAGTGAATGGAAAAAAAGTTGGAAGAAGTGGTTTTGGGTTTCACCAAACATTTTGTTTGACTCCAAATGAAATGTTTCATTTTGTTTTCAATTTTTTAAAACTTTTCTAATCATAAAATTGAAGGAAAATTTGAAATGAAAAATCAAAACGTTTCATTTGCAAAATGTCAAAACAAAACACTCTTTTTTAAAAAAAAATGTTTTTCACCCATCCGAAATAATTAGGCAACACAAATTCACAGCCTCTTTAGGTGAACCCAAATCTGCATATTTTGGCCAAAAAAAGTTTAGAACTAAAATTTTGCCCAACTCTACAGATGACACAAGCTAATATTGTGTATTGCCCATTTGTTTTCAGTTGGAGTTTCCAAATTCTCTGGAAGAGTCTAGTCCATAATTGCACAGCCAGTAGATGGGTTTAAATAGCAACTCTAACCTGCTACTAACAGCAAAAACAATGAAGTAAGGAATCAATTTAACTTCTAAATAGGAAATAGCCTGACAGAGAAAGTGTCTCAATTTTAAAAATTCAAAGAAATAAATTGAATTATATATGGGGGGTGGAGGGTGGGGGTGAAAACCTGGTTTAATTGAAGTCAATGGCAAAAGCCAGGTTTTCAAGCACCACACACACACAAGTTTTGTCCACTTAAAAGAAAATCACTTACCCTATAGAGGGAGTAATTTTTTGTTTAAACAGGAACCCAATGGAATTTATTGGGCAGGAAACCTCCAACATGCAAGGAAGACTTAAACAGATTTAGATGAACTAAAATCATATAGCAATATTACACTACAATAATATAGACACACCTCCTTTGCATACCCACATTGTAAACTCACTGTCTCTAGATCATATTTACTATCTGCCCTAAGGGGCATTCATCTCTGTGCTGTCCCCCACCATTCAGGAAATGATTGTGAGTATGAAAGTCAGATTTTCCTCTCTGGCTTCCTGTTTATTCCAGGTGTGGAGGGACAGTAATCTGCTGGCCCTATACTAATAGTAGAGTATGGCCCCAGCTATGTCAGGTCAGCTGCATTTGCAGTGCATTGTGTGAAGCAGAGCAAGACTCCACCCATTCCTGTGCGTGCCCATCCTTTCTCCACCTACATGCAAGCAGAGGAAGACAGAGGAAGAGAGAAGAAAAGGGGGGAGCAGCCCTGCAGTGGCTGCTCTCTCCTCCCTTGAACTGTGACCCACAATGTAGGTAGCTAACACACAAGTAACATATTTCCCGCACAGCCCTATATGGGCATGCAGGATGTGCACTTAATTAGTTTTATTTTACAGCTACAGCTATACCACTTCCCTAAAAATAATTCACAGTACATAGAAAGTAGTGAATATGGAATTTTGGATGAAGATACTAGAGTGTAGAGGGGGAAAAAAAAAAGTAGAAAACTGGCATCCTGGGAAGGATGTCATCTGCCAATGAGCACAGGTTTTGAGATGACCAATGAATCAATTAATTGTCTGAAGAAACAGCAAAGTTATGAGAAAGAGCAGTCTCTCAGAATATCTGATCTTGGTGGCTACAGCCATTCATTGTTATGTGAATGAGGTCTGGCTCAATCCGTAGCCTGATGGGAAGTGGGAGAAGGGAAGACCTCAGTTCTAAATTTGATCTTGAAACCGACCTTTGTCGAGGTGCAAGATGTTTTTTACTTAGAACATTTCTCCCAGCACCTGTTGCCCTTTTCCCAGCCTCCCTAAGAGCGGAAATGGACAGAGCACAGTACTTGTTTACAGTCTTGTCTGGCTCCTGGGTCACTGCTGGATTAGACTGTGGTTCACAAAGGCAGCTGTGACAGGTCTGCTATGGGAGTGGTGCTCCGAGAATAGCATTAGATATCTGAACAGGAAAATGAGTTGGGCAGTTCCCAAAGTGATCTGCCCCCAGTGGTAGTCAGGCTAATATTATAAAAGTGAATGTTTTGCTTTTTTATTTACATATGAGATTAAAGTGAGAAAAAACTGCAACTTTTTATGCTGCATTGCTGAGATTGTATTCAGAAAGGCTACTCCAGTAAGACCTTCTGGTTTAAACCCATAGCAACACAGAAACCTGCTGATTAATTGCTACGTGCTGTTAGAAACTTGGGGATGCTTCAGGTGGCTGCAAGTAACACTGGAGTTTGAAGCAACAAATGCTTGGATGAGCTCAAACATTCCTGGTTTTCCTGTGCTTAATATGTTACATTGCTATGTTGATATGTAATGTCACAGATGGTAATATTAGTCATGAAAGAACAAAGAAGCCAAGTCCATAGCCAAATTAAGGTTAAAAGGAGAGGGGAAACAAATTTATACAGAAGACAAGAAGCTTTAAAGTAAACCCTTAGCACCACTGAACACCTTCTCAAGATCCACATGTTGGCAAAAGTGCCTTTAGAAGACTGTAAATCTTTAACCTGGCTGGTATCCATCAAAAAAGCTGAAGAAAGAAACGTGGTGAAAATGCTCGGAAATGAATGGATGATCTTAATTTTGCAATGGGCAGCCATCCCACAAGTTCTCATGGAAACCAGTGGTAGCTTCCTCTCTTTTTTTAATTAACTGTGCAGCTCTTTCCAACAAGGGGGCTTATAAAATTTGTGTCTATCTTCCTTGCACCATTTAAACTTCCCTTTAAACATTTGTGTGCAGTTCAGTCCCGCTTTCAGTAAGAAGTTCAAAGAGGAGAATTTAGAGGGGTAAGCTTCAATGAGAAAAAAAAGTACAGGAGACAAACTGAAGATGTCCCTTTGCAGATTGGCCATGCATCTGGATTGCTAGAGGAGATTAACTAGGCCATAAAGGGAATATAGTGTTCCTGGGAAAACTTCATCCAATAATAAAACTGCAATACTGGCACAAACACTGGTACATTGTCCCACTGCCTTCCTTAATTTAGGAAGAGGAGCTGATAAATACTGTGGCTCCATGAAAGAGATACAGTAGTAAGTCCTGTCATTTCTTGAGTAATGTCAGGAGGGGACGAAGCAACATATAAATTGTTCTGTTGAGGTTTTATATGGAGGAAAAGGACCTCGTATCTGATTCATCTGAAGATTGGGGAAGGGGAGGAGAGAAAAAAAACTGGGCCAAATTCAGACCTGGTATAAGCCGATGGAATTCAATGTAACTTTGAGAGATTTCAGGAAAGGAACAAGCACCACATACAAATACAGAACTTTCTTCCTTCTCCTCTAGTTCAAACGAGAGGCGAGAAGAGAAGATAGATATTTCACCCTCAGTATATAAAATGCTTTATTATGGATGTTCAGTTTGGAAACAAATGTCCCACTCTTCCTCCTCACTTAGCTGTGTCTGCAGAGGTCGGGGTCAATATGATGCCAGTCTACAAAAATTGTGCAAATACCACAGAGGAAAGACATCTGAGGGTGCTTCAAAGGGGTGTGATGTGGAGCAATGCGAAGAAATTGAAAAAAGAAAACGTTAGGCTGAGCAGCAGGGAAAATTCCTAACACTGATTTTTATTAGACTGTGGAGTAGGATCCCCAGTGAAGAGTTAGAAGGCCATTAGCCTGAGATGGAAAATACTGTATACTGTAGAGAATAATCTTGCCCTGGCAGGAAATACATAACTTAATAGGTCTTTTCCATCTCCATGATTCCATAACCTGGGGCCATTCCAATGTGTAAGGTAAAGGAAAGATATATTAAACTACTGTGAGTATTTTATAAAGCATTTGAGATACGCTGACATAAGTAAGCATATACAGTAAAGCTGTTTTGTGTAAGAGATTTTAGTGTTTGGAAAGAGATTTGATTGTTCTCCATGGACTGGACAAATACAGTGAAGGCAGCAATACTGGCAAGCTTTGCCCTCTCCCTTCAGTGCTATTCATTCTGAACTCCAGTTAGTCTTCACTGTCCTGCCTTCCCCGAAGAAAGAAATGCCAAACTAAGTTGCATTACAGATGATGGTTTTGTAATTTCCCTGATTATGGCATGTATCAATCCCCAAATTCACTATATCCATTCTTTCAGTTTTCACTTAAGCCATAAAGCAGGCGTGCTGACTTCAAGTTATAAAATGGTAAGTTTGTTTTATATGATGCATGATTAATTGATGGTGAGTTACTAGTGAAAACCTGAACTCACCCCCCAAGATGTTGCAAGAACCTGAGAGTACACAAAGAGTCGGTCCCATTCAAGCTTTGAATGTAAAATCTGGAGTGAGGATGCATTTTTTCAAGGTCTGGAATTTTAACAGTATTTGGCAGCCACTTACTTCCCAAAGATAACCAGAAACAGTTAAAAGGATTATCATGTAAAGAATCATAGTAGATGCCCTGGTGGATTAGTAGATACCCTGAGGTGGAAACACTGAGGCATGGCACCTAAGCCATTTTGGGTTAGAAAAGCCAGAAGAGAGAGACTTTAAACTTTGCAGAAGATGAAGGTAATAGAAAAATGTAACTGGGCTTATCTGAAAATCTCCTTTCTTCAAGTAAGTTCCACAGATCCCCTACAATGGGTACTTCAGGCTGCTTGCAGCTTGGAGGCGGAAGCAAACTTCTCAGTCACTTGCAGCAGGGGATACCCCAGCTGCTGAAGTTCCCTCCAGTCAAGACAATTTGCACTGTTAGAATAATTCACATCTACTTTCCTAAACTAAACTATATTTGGAGGAAAAAGCATAATAGTTTTTCATCCTACAGAGCATGAAAAATTCCAGCTATTGATAACAAAGCCAAGTCCTTGATGTCAATTTCTATCTCTATTCTGGATGACCCATTTGTCTCCAGGAGGGCAAAATCTGTGGACCTTATTACTAAAAGAACAGACATTTTCATGTAGGCTCAGTGTGATGCTCTGTACCTTGGGGGGACACCCTGCACTGCCATGTTCATCTTTATAAAATGATTGTATGGTATCCAATGCAAAGTTTGTCATGTTGGGTGTCTCTGGAAGGCTCATATGCACTGAGCATGGTTGTTATAGTGATGTTATAGTAATTGTTACAGTAATGTTATAGTAAGGTTATGTATCCTCATGGCTTAAAGCAAACCCCATGCAAAAAACTCACCAAGAACAGAGAGGCAGTTCACACCTCGTCAGGGCATGGATGGGACAAACCCAGCCCAGTCTCACAGGAACAATGGACACTGGCTTACGCAGCAACAAAAGAATCTGTTAGACCCTTGAGGGAGTCACCCCCCTTCCTTTGGGCAGTTTGGTACTGCAATGTGGTAATGCTCACCTGACTCGGAAGGGGGAGGGGGGCAAAGCCAGGAGGAAAGAAAGGACATGATAAAAGGGAGAGACATTTTGCCATGCTCTTTCTCCCACCTACATCTACAGACACCACCACCACGAAGCGACTGAAATGCTGATCAAAGGGGAGACCCTGACTGAAAAGCCAGCCTGTGGTGAGAAGCATCTAAGTTTAAGGACATTGAAAGCACTAAGATCAGCTTAGAATGCGTTTTGCTTTTATTTCATTTGACCAAATCTGACTTGTTATGCTTTGACTTATAATCACTTAAATGTACCTTTATAGTTAATAAATCTGTTTGTTCATTTGGTTTGTAGTGTATCAGAGACTCCCCTTGGGAGAACAAGCCTGGTACATATCAATTTCTTTGTTAAATTGATGAACTTCTATAAGTTTGCAGGGTCCAGCGGATATAACTGGACACTGCAAGATGGAGGTTCCCAGAGTTGTGTCTGGGACCAGAGATACTGGCTAGTATCATTCACTTGCAAGTAGTTGGGAGCAACTTACATGCCAGAGGCTGTGTGTGAACAGCCCACGAGTGGGGGTTCTCAGAGCAGAGCAGGGTCAGGCTGGCTCCCAGAGTCAGGGATTGGAGAGGCCTAGCAGATCACTGGTCCAGATAACACCAGATACATCACACTCAGATACATTTTTCTATTCTTGTTTGTGCTAAGGTCCATAGATGCATTGTAATGAGATTTTCATAGCAGTGTGCCAGCAGGGTGGGAAGCAGGATCATCCTTTAAAGGTAGACATCCAAAACAAGGTAGGTTATAGATAAATATCTTTTCTGTTGTCCCCTGAGCACTAAGGGGTGGAGAAGACTGCACTGTGGCAGTCTATCACCTCCCAATACAAGAAACGTGGCTGTTATGCCCTGAGATTGTCAGTGCTCCTAAGGGCTGGATTGTGATGCATAACAGAAGGGGGAATACTTCTTGAATTTACTTAGGGAATGAATGCTATGACAGAGATGAGGACTACCCGTCTGCATTAAAAGTACAAAACTAGGTCTCATTAGAGAAGGCTTCCAACTTCAAATAAAATGCTCATCTGATTGGAGACAGTAGCCATTAGGAAGCCTACTCTCATGGGTAGGAATTATGACAACACCTCCTTCAGGGGCTCAATCTGGGTAGTACTCTGTGGAGCAGAGTTGGGTTCCAAGGTCATGCTCTATGACCTTGCAGGGCTGAAATACAGTTGATGACCTAAGGAAGTATTTAATGTTGGGATTTGTATAAAACTTCCTTTTCTTGAAAATGCTGAGAACATTAAGTGTTAACGTGGTAGTTCAATTGGCTGGTGCAAAGTCCCTAGTTGAATACATTTTACTTGCTGGCTTCACTTTTGGGCTCCAGGAAAGCAACAATCAGATCATCTAAGGGCTTATCTATATTTACATCACTGCAATGGTGCAGCTTTGCCTCTGTAGTGCGTAATGAAGACAATACCTATGCCAACAGAACTTCTCCCATTGGCATAGCATCTCCCATTGGCATACCACTCCCTGGGAAGTGGTAACTATAACAGGAGAAGCCCTCCCATTGACATAGCATCATCTACACCTAGCGTTCAGATGGTATAACTGCACCACTCAGGGGTATGAGTTTTCCATACCTCTGAACAACAGTTATACTGACATAAATTCATGGTGTAGATTAAGTATTTATTCTAAACCTGTCTAGTTCCAGGTGGTGGATTAGTCTTCCACTAGCAAACCTCCTTTGGGCTATGAAGACATCCAAAGATCCAATGCTAGGCTAATCTAGCTGGAGAGCCATAGCTTCCACGGCCAGAAAGGCATAAACAGTATGACTACTGTTCTCATTTCTATCTTTTGTACTGTCGTGGGGAGCAGTGGAAAAGGTAGGAAGACATAGGACAGGAATTTTTGCACAGCTTTGCCAGAGGTCATTCCCCACAGCACATCCTATGTCATGACATACAGAGAAATTGCAGGGCAGTTTATATACTGTTTCCAAATGCAAAGAGGTTGATAACCAGCTCACCAATTGATTTATGATGAGAGAGATATTTCTGGGTATAGGAACCACTTCTGCTAATCTGACTTCTGCCATGTATGTCTTAGTGTTCATCTCCTTCTTGCTGTGAAGTCCATGTAGGGACAGGAAATTTTGCTCTGCCCAGGACAGAAGAATTAATATGAAAACTGTCAGACATGTTGACTATCATGACCAGAACAGGTCTGTTATCCATGGAAGGAGGTTCTGAGACCTCAATAAACACGATATTCCAGATGGTGGATGCTGTGTTCTCGGTTTCTGGTACCCATTCTCTGTATTGAACTGGGAAGATCCCTTCAAAAATAATCTGTTGTATAATAATCTCACTTGTGGGAGTGGAGAATACACAATTTGAGCTCGATCATCTGCCAAAAGATGAGACAGTGAGATGCAGAGGGGATACTGGAATTACTGGATAGGTACCCGATGAACTCTAAAACCTTGAAGCATGCCCGTCTATGAAAGCAAAATTCCCAATAGGCTCCAATAAGAATTGGATTTTTGTTTCTGCAACACCACTTGTTTTCCATTACGGCAATCTTGAGCTTCTCTTAACATTCTTCTGAGATGAGACCTTGTACCCAATACTGTTCATCTCACCCCAGGCCTATAGCTGACTTTTCTGGCACCCTGTGTGTTTCCTGAATCCAGGATACTCCAGGAACCATATCACTCTGTGTGATTACTTCAGCTTTCTCTCTATAAAAAAAAAATCCTCATTAGAAAGATTGTCCAGAAGATAAGTGAATTTCGTTCTTTCAGAAAGCCGGTATTGTTGCTCCCATATTCCTGGAGAGAGATTCTGAGAATAGATGTAAGGTCTAAAGGTAGTGACTGAAACTGGGAAAAGGAAAAAGGCCCATCTATAAAACATAAGAATTGTCTGAGATAAAATGGAAATGCTTTGAAGCCAAGCCTCTTTTAGGAGCTTATTTAAGTGTTTTCAACAGGGCCCGGCTCTGCTTGTCCCAGATACTCGGAGGCTAGAAACAGGGAGGAGAGCAGATTGTAATGCTCTGATCTGAAGTAGGTTTCAGAGTAACAGCCGTGTTAGTCAGTATTCGCAAAAAGAAAAGGAGTACTTGTGGCACCTTAGAGACTAACCAATTTATTTGAGCATAAGCTTTCGTGAGCTACAGCTCACTTCATCGGATGCATACCAGCAGGAGAGTGGGGTGGGAGGAGGTATTGTTTCATGGTCTCTGTGTATATAACGTCTTCTGCAGTTTCCACAGTATGCATCCGATGAAGTGAGCTGTAGCTCACGAAAGCTTATGCTCAAATAAATTGGTTAGTCTCTAAGGTGCCACAAGTACTCCTTCTCTTTTTGATCTGAAGCAGATGATGGATGATTTCATTTATGTTGTAACCTTGCTATGGGTTTCTGAGACTGGGAATGGGACAAAGCTGTTCCTGTAATTCTTGCACAGTTCCATAGGATACCCCCTCTGGACAGTGTACAATGACCTCATTAGATCAAAGCTGCAGGTAGGCCTTTTGATAACAAATTTTAAAAGCGTGGCACCAGTCATTTATCTCCAGGTAAGACTGGTAGGGATACTGCAGATAGTGCTGAGGTAAGAGAGGACACCTGGCCCTGCACTTGTTCTAGCTGCCTCTTGCAAAGAGATATTTTGAACAGCTGGGTGGAAAAATTCAGACTTTTGTTGAAATTTGCCTATTTATAAAAATCTAAACATTCTGTGAAGATAGTTGAATTTCAGCAAAGTTCTGATGGGACCCTGGTGGAGTTCCAACAAAACCCTGGCTGTCTGTTTTCCAGTCAGTTTTCCCACCTGGCTTCATGGCAGCCCACCAACTGGACTGCACTGGAGTCGAGGACCTCAGACCTCCCGGGGTCCATGACTCCTGATAAGACCACCACACTGACTGCCTCTGAGTTAGGGACCCCAGAGCTTCCAGTGTCTGCAGTTCCAGGGCAGGCCACCGTACAGACTGCCACTCAGTCGGGGACCACAGGGCTTCCAGGGTTCACAGCTCCAGGGCAGTCCACCTGGCAGACTGCCCCAGAGCCAGGACTCTGTTCCCTTTCATAGACAGTTTTGAAATGTATGGTTTTGGTTCCAAATTGGAACAAAACCAAATTTCAATATATCAAAATCCTCCACTAAATCTTCTGACACAAGGCCTGCTTTGCATTGATCTACCCTGCTGCACTCTGTAAAGTTTAGAAGGGGAAACAGTACTGATTTTATTTTTCATTCCCCCTGCCCCAAGCCCGCTATGGGAGTTTGTCCCCATAATTCTGCTTCAGAGGGGATCGTAAAACTGTGCTCAGAAATTGCACCAAAATATTTCAATAGAGTGGCTAGTGAGCTCCTTGTCCTCAGAGAGGCAGAGCTTATTTGTCTTCATTCTCCCACATTGGCTCCTTCTGGGTCTCTCAAAGAAGGCACTGGTCTAGGGCTCAAGGATGGGCTTCCGAGAAACTCTACTCTGCTCTTCCATTCAGGATCCACATGGGTCAGGTAGGTCCAGCATTGGCAGCATCCATGCTCTGTCTGGTGCCCTCCGTTGGTGGCCTACAGAGAAACAGAGGGTGAGGAGGCAGCTGAGCATGGCTGCTGGTGCAGGCTCTAGGGACTCAGGCCTGGACTTCCATCTGACACACTGCCCTTTTAGTGTCATTCCCCTTGTGGAGATGGGGAAATGGGGGCAAGGGAGGGGTTGCTTGCTGTGGAACCAGTTTTTTCCATTCTGCCTGGCTCTTTACCTGCTAGGGGCAACCCCACCTTGGCTGGGCTGGGCTGAGCGCCGGTACTGGTGGGAAGTGCACTCTGCCAACAGAACCGGCCAAGCTCCCCGACAAGACACTCAATAAATCTGGGGAGCAAGAGACAGACCCTTCTTTCATCTTCTGGGATTCTCTCAGTCTAACTCACTTCCTAAAGACTGCAAGGGAAACAGCCACTGCAAACGCCTCAGAAGAGCAAGGGGAAGTGGAGCTGAAGGGACAATCTCCCACAAAATAAAAAGGGCAGCCCTAGGACACAGCTAGGAATTAGAGGGACACATTAGTGAGCCAGGTTGCGAGTCAGAGATCAGAAAATAAGTTTGGAATTTCCCTCAGAAAAAACTCTGCCATAGGTGGGTCAGATTGAACTTCTGGCCACTGAGGGGATAGATTCAATGGAGGAAATTTCAGACAGGGGGTGACAGGCATCTTCTGCCCTAAGTTCTGCCCCTAAGCAGCCAGCAAACCGAAGTAATGGTTCATGGACCTTAGAACAATGAAAAAATTGCTTTACACCACTTCACATTCCTGCACCTACTGGTGGTTAGCTAGGAGCAGCCTTAGGATCTCACTGGCAGCAGAGATGCACACAATAAACAAAGCTGAAAAACAGCTGTGTAATGTATAGCATTAAAGCTTTCACACTACAGCAATTGTAGGTCATAAACAAGTCCCCCACTAACTGGAGGATATCCAACAAGGCATGAGCACTGAAACTCTTTGATTGTAGTCTTCATGAAATGAAATGCACACTGCAGGAAAGTCCTACAGAAATCTAAACAGTGTCATTGAAACTGCCAGGCCATCAATAAAAGTAACAAATGGGAAGGGTTATAATAATATATACTTAGCACTTTAGGTTTTCAAAGTGCTGACAGGACATTAATTCTCACAACAGCCTCATGAGGGCAAAGGCAGCTTTAGCATTTTGAGGTGGGCCCGTGAAACAATTTTTGGTCTCAGTCCCAAACTGACCATTCGCCATGATCACACCACTATGAACTAAAGTGGCCTTATAATTTTTCAGACCATGAACATCATGATTCCTTGTTTTCTCCATTCCAAGTTTGGAAAGCGGTGCCAAGCTGGTTTTGCTAGAGGTCGTGCACAATTACCAACACTAGCCAAACATTTTCTAAGAACAATTCTCCCAATAAGCCTGGGCCTGAGCACTACTAGACTCCCAGTCACTGAAGGCATTTGATAAAGTTTGTAAATGTTTGGTTATTTTCTCAATGGTTTTCTTTAATTATTTAACTATGTAATGCAGAGTGGTCAGCAACAGACATATCTTCGATACGCAAAGTAGCCATCCCTCACACATACAGAGGAAATCTCTGTCAAAGTCCGCCAGAAAAAGCAATACCTTAAAAGTAGTGCACATCTTTTCTTTCACAAATTAGTAGTTACAAATTATTCATTCCCCCCAGGTTAAGAGATAGTGCTGCTTCCCCTACACTAAAATCCCCGTTTTTTGGTTTCTATCACCTGTCTAGCCATTATTATTATTTAGGGTTTGTATTATTTTAGTACCTAGGAGCCCAAAATCATGGATTAGGACCCTGTTGGGCTAAACACTGTACAAACACAGAACAAAGACAGTCTATTTAGGGCTATGGTGGTTGTGTCACCTTGTGCCACTGTCTCTGGTCTCAATAAGTCAATACTCGTACATAACCCTCATCCAACCATTAGAAATGCTGGATACACCTTTATGGGAATGATGAATAATTTAAGAACACCTCAGGCAACTTTTGAGCAATGATGAATGACCAAGTACATACGTCCCTGAAAGGCCTCACCAAATCCACATCATAGTGCTGCCATAGATTTTCAGCTTATGATTATAATTACACAGTTTCCAATTCCAGTGAGTGACATGAGAAGAATTTCATAGTCTGACATTAGAAGCAACCTTCTAGGTGACTATAAAGACCAACTGTATTTGCAAAAATCAAATCTGAGAATGAGAGTTAAGGGGCTAGCCTGAAACCTCTCTCTTCCTAATAATACATACACAAAGTTTTAAAATGCACATATCTTTTTGGTATATTACATACAGAACACTTAAAACTGAAGACACTAATGAGCCAGTCTCTTTGAATCTCAAAATCTGTCCCATTTTCTTCTTGATCTAAACTCTTATATTTCAAGCAAACTGTTAGCAGTTCAGACGTGCCAGAAGAGAGCATCTCTCATTTTAGATTACTCACATTTCAGCTGGAAAAAGCAAGGCCATTTCCACTGCATCACCTCCTGGAATTCTCTTCTTTTCACCTGTCACCCAGATAAGTTTGGATAAGATAAAACTCTTTCCCTTCTTCCCCCTCAAAAGACTCAATTTCCTCTTGCTTCCGACTGCCAGTACCTGTTTCACAGTCATAAATATCCAAAATGACAACAAGATCATTTGTTCATCTGGTTATCCTTGCAGAAATGCTACAGCTCTTCCTGCCCCCTCCCCCGAGGGTCATTTTTCAAGTTTAAATTTAATATTTTAGGATGGCCTTAGTCTTAACTAGCATTTTAGTTTGTGAGGCCACCGCTTAAATTATATTTTTAAACCACAATATCAATTTGCTGGTATCATTCAATGCCTTCCATGCTTTTGTCCATATTGATCAGTCCAGCAGGCATTGACACAATTTCTCTCCTGCTGACTTCATTGGCTTGCCTGGCTAAAGTATATCTGAACGTTACACAGCAAACAGTCTATTCATTCTCCCAAAAGCCCTAGTCAGAAATCAAGTATGCCTGAGATAGGATGGGTCTTAAATTTAAATGTATATGTATATATATATATATATATATATTCGGTTCTATTTCTAGGTATTTTTTTAAGATTTCTTTTCCCTGCAGAAATCTTGCACAGGCACATGGGGATGAACAATCGGGGCTAGTCTACAGTCAATTTTTTGCACAGGGTTGACTACATTGAAAAACGTATGATTTAGTCACATTGGTGCAACCCCCTAGAATGATTGCAGTAAGTGATAAGAAACTTTACATTGGTATCTGAACAAGCAATATTGATACAAACTTCCTGGTACCAGTATAACTGCTTCCACACTTAGTGTGTTCACAGTTATCCATTTCCCCTGTCGATTTAGTTAATTTGGTGTAAAAATTAAATGTAGATCAGTACTCAGCCATGTAAGCCTGCTTTAGCACAGCAACCGTAGTCAGTAAGAATTCCATTTGGTTCAGACAGGGGGATCCCAGAATGGAGAAGACTCTTAAGGCCCCTCTGCACCACCTCATCTATGCAGTGGCAGATCATGAGCTGGTTCTATATTTACAAAAACAAATACCAACTATAGAAATGTGGCAGACAAGATTAAAAGAATTAAGAGAAAAAGGCAGTCGGTTATGCTATCAAATTAACAACTCTGTGGTAATGTGGATCAAGTGAGATGAACGGGTTAAAAATTATTGATATAATTTTTAATAGTACGTATATAACATACTGCCTCAATCTACTGTATGCTCTTCCATTGCATAACTGGCACATTTTCTTTTAATATTTATGTGTGACAATTAATTGTAGTGTCAACAATTCTGTTTAGTTTTCATAAAGATTTAGTAACAAATATACTATATGCATTAAGGACACTAATGTACTAGACAAAACTGAGTATCGTTGTTGGAGGTTATTCTTGAAAATGATCTTGAAAATTAAAACAAAGCTGGTCAAGTAGTGCAAGTGATTGAAGGAGAATTTTGTGCATAAACTTGCTGAGTTTGCTCCACTATTATTTATGGGGTTATGTTATTTCTTGATGAAAATCTTCAGGTGACAAACAGTTCATATGTAAAAATGTTATGGAGCATGAAAGTTTCACAAAGGTTAGCACGAGTGATGATTTGTCCAAAAATTTGTACTGAATTGCATTATTTAATAAAGGCTATTTATTATGTCCTATTAATAATTCATTATCTTCCCATTTAAAAAAGTGTAAGCCATCCAATCAGGGAGCTGAAACAATTTTACATGACTCGGGTGATTATACACAGCATGAAACTGAAGAGCCAATTATTGAAAACAAAGTCAAAGCCAACAGATGCCGAACAACTCACAGGGTATTAATGTACATAAACTCTTCAACAAATAGTTGTGAAATACAAGTGCATCAGTAGATATCAGGATCAATTTGTGAATGATTCACAAAAAGAGAAAATAACTAAATTCACGGATAACAATGCGGAATCAATCATTCAAATACTTCAAAAGAAAAATGTGTATAACCTTAAAACTGGAGAGAACAAGAATCAGTACATTTGGGATTTTTACAATAATCACCACTGACATTTGCAGCATTTACTGTTGAAATCTGGACTAAGTATGTATGGTAACGGAGTAAGAATGTTAACCACAAGTAAAAGGTACCCAAAAAGCAAAACAAGCCTCATGCCATGACAGTTTAGGATTTCATGACTGAAATAAGGAATTATTTGTGATTGTCTAAGTGCAGCTTTTATTGAAAATGCCCAGACAAAAATAAATAAATGAAATAAATAAATAAAAATCAAGCGCTAATGGGCGAGTCCTTGTTCGACTACCCAACTGTACAATCATTTCTATAAAAATGGGAAACCAATGAAGCCAAAGTTAGAAATGTGTGCTGCTAGTGGAAATCATAGAATGAATATTCAAGGTCAGATTCTCTGTTGTGCCTAGGAGCTGGATACATATTTTATATACTGTTTTTTTTTAAGGACTTGAAAATAAAGAGAAACTTCCTGTCTTTGCATCTCCATTAGTTTATTTCAAAAAAACAGTTAAAGAATCTCTTCTATTTTCTTACTTTGAGAAATATTAGACCACAGCAAAAAATCAAAACCAAACCAAGCCCAAATTACAGCTAACCATGTCATCTTTTAGCTAGATCTGTGTAGGGAAATGCAGAAGCATTTCTTTGGGGGAGATGGGAACTATTTTGTGCCAAAACCTTATATATAAACTCACGCTTGCAACTCAGTAAACCCTAATCACACTACATATTACATATGCACATTGGTTGTGTGGATGGAAAACATGACCAGCCAAAAACAGATATTCATAGCTCCAAAGAAGGAACTACCTATTTACTTCCCCCAAAGGGAACAATAAAAGAAGTTCTCCTTCCTTGGTCCCTTCCCCACAGAAACAAACAGTACAGCCAAACTGAATAAGCCTTAAATAAAACAAAAAAATTCCATAGGGCCAATTCAAGCATATCATGGTTAGAGTAAAATGTGGATAAATCTAGACAAGAAAGCATTGACAAGAAGAAAATAATTGCACAGAAGCAAGTGAAAATACTCCCATTGATTTCAGGTCCATAGGTCTGACTCAGCAAGGTACTTAAAGATGTCTAACTTTAAGCACTTGAGTATTTCCATTGACTTCAGTGGAAACTGAAGACAAGTTTAGAATTAGACACATACTTAAGTACCTTCCTGAATGGGGCCTTAGTGTCGAGTTGCTTTCCATATTCATAAATAATAATGGTTAAATGACACATAAGTGCAGGGATTGCCCTATTTTTTCTACATAATTAGATAATGTAACCTTATTGTTTGCTGTATTTCCTATACTTGCTGCCAGGTATAGATACCTAGGGAATAGTGTAAATTCTGATGATGACATTATTTAGCAATCTTGGCAAGAATATAAATTATATAAGGCAACTGTACAGCTCACACAATAAAGGTGATAACTGTATTATATGATATAGTATAGCTGTCTGTTGGAAGCATGGTATAATATTTTAAGCATATTTAATATGACATTGAAGTCAAATCCAAGATATTATTGCAAATCAATGGAATCATTCAAATAATATACAAAAAGCGTTAACTTCCAACCATATTGGAGGAGATCAAGGTTGCCTGCTCAAGTTCATTGGTCTTACAGCGAGATCACTGGTCAGATCTGAGCAGTTATTACAAAGCTAGGGCAAAATACCATTTCAGTTATGGCAGTCAGTTCCTAATAATATGGGAGAAATTCACATCTAACGATTCATACAGTCATACTTTCAAAATCTAATATATTATAAGATACTATTGTTTTCTGTAAACTATTCAAATGTTGAAGTTAAAAAAAAATCAGAATTATAGAAATGTAGGGCTGGAAGGAACCTGGAGAAGTCATCAATTCCAGCCCCCTGCATTGGGGTAAGAGAAATAAAACCTAGACCACCCCCGACTGATGTTTGTCTAACCTGTGCTTAAAAACCTCCAATGATGGGGATTCTACAATCTCCCTTGGAAGTTTACGTGACGGGTTGGACCCCTTAGGATGCAACCTGATGTGCTCAGGTACCACTGAGCCCACCTGTTATGCCAGTTTGGGCACCCTTTTTACCTGTCTTGCTGAGTCAGGCTATTAAGCCTGCTCCAACACACACAGGCAGGGCTAGCCCCAACTGCAAAAGGAAACAGTCAGGGAGATCAGTTCTGGGAAGGCTCAGCTTAAGGGACTTGCCTCAGAACACAGATGTCCACCTCCCAAAGATATATTATGAAATCCACCTCCACCCTGGGTTTAATAATTAAAAAAGACAAATGTTATTAACTATAAAAGTCAGATTTTAAGTGGTAAAAGGGGCAACAAACAGAACAACGCAGATATTAAGCAAATGAAATAAAACAGGCAAACTAAACTAGTTTCAGTAAAGAAATTGGTTACAAATCATATTTCTCACCCTTATTGTTGCAGGCAGGTTGCAAAGTTTCTGTGGTTCAGAGTTCCGGTTATATTCCTTTTCAGATTGGACTCCTGTCTCAGTCTGGACTCCCCCCTTGCCTTCCCTTCAGGTGCCTTTGCAGGTTTTTCTTCTTGGGCAGACAGCCAAGGAGAGGAGGAGTCTGATTTACCTTCCTCCCCACCCTTCAACAGGATTTACATAAGGCAGGAATCCTATGTTTCCCAAACTTGACCCCCCTTCCCTTACAGTGGAAAGTTACTAGAAGTTCTGGGTAACATTTAGTATCAGGTGACAAGACCACCTGACTCTGTAGTATCACAGCATCCATGACTCAGTGGCAGTATAGAGCGTCCACAGGAAGGCCAAGCTTTTCACAGTCCATGGTCCTCGCTGATGAGCCATCCACCCTGTCTGGCTTTTCCATTGTTGTACCTTAAGTGTTAGCAGTGGGCGTCACCCAAAGTAACATAGCTGAAATACAGATACATAGTGAATATTCCTAACTTCAGATACAGAAATGATACAGGCCTACAAATTGGATAATTGCATTCAGTAAATCATAACCTTTCCAATGATCTCATATGAGACATCCTGCATAAAGTATATTTCAGTTATGTCATTCATTTCATAAGCATATTTTCATGAAGAATATGGAATCACATGTCACAGTTTATTCCAATCTTTAACTACCCTTATAATGAGAAAGGGTTTCCTAATATCTAACCTTCCTTGCTGCAGATTAAGCCCATTACTTTTGTCCTATCTTCAGTGGACATGGAGAACAATTGATCAGAGTCCTCTTTATAATGGGCCTCAACAAATTCAAAGTCTGTTATCAGGTCCTCCGTCAAGACTAAACATGCCCTTTTTTTAAACCTTTCCTCATAGGTCAGGTTTTCTAGATCTTTTATCATTTTTGTCGCTCTCCTCTGGACTCTCTCTAATTTATCCACATCTTTCCTTAAGTATGGCACCCAGAATTGTACACAGAACTCCTGCTGAAGCCTGGCAGTTACTTCCCTTGTCTTACTTACAACACCCCTGTTAATATACCCCAGAATGAAAATAGCCTTTTTTGCAATTATGTCACATTGATAGTAGATCAGAAACACCCCCAGATCCTTTTTTGGCAGTACTACCACCTAGCCAGTTATTCCCCATTTTGTAGTTGTGCATTTGATTTTTTCCTTCCTAAGTACTTGTACTTGTCTTTATTAAATTTCATCTTGTTGAATTCAGGCCAATTTTCCAATTAGTCAAGGTCACACTGAATTCTAATCCTGTCCTCCAAAGTTTTTGTAACCCCTCCCAGCCTGGTGTCATCTGCAACTTTTATAAGCATACTGTCCATTCCATTATCGATTAACTAAAATATTGAATAGTAGCAGACCCAAGACTGAACCCTGCAGGATCCAGTTTGACAGTGTACCACTGGTCTTTACACCAGTTGTGCACCTATTTTATAGTAATTTCATCTAGACCACATTTCCCTAGTTTATGAGAATGTCATGTGGGATTGTGTCAAAGCCTTAATTAAATCAATATGTATCGCATCTACTGCTTCCCCCCCGTAAACCCCAATCCACTAGGCCAGTAACACTATCAAATAAGGAAATTAGGTTAAATAAAATACATGCATATGATACTATACTATAGTGACATAACACAAGTCCAATGACAGCAAATTAGCTCCAGATTAATTCTCCAGGACACGTTAATTGCTGCACTATACTTTTACATTTCTGCTTTGGGAAAGTTCATCTTATAACATAATTATATGGGATATCTCCAACTTTCCTAGGATATGACTGACTGCACACTTATGCCAAGGCAGGTGGTCAGCAGCGTTGAAGGCTGACATGCTTTCTTTTGGAATATGTGGGCTCCCGATGCATCCCAATATCTTGGCACAAACCAAGGGAAGGAGGACAGAAAGCTCCTGTTTCTAATACCTATTCACACACACTGGAAGTAAGAGTCAAAACAAAGACAACATTCTTTGTGCAGTTGTAACCCACACAGCTTCTGGGTGTGGTGTTCTGTCCCATCTAGTGGCACCAAGACCACTTAGAGAGAGTTAAATGAGCCTGCTCTATAGGCAGTTGGCTTTTAGCTCATGCAGTAGAGGCTCATGCACTAAGCTCCAGAGATCGCAGGTTTGATCCTGCCTGCCGACGACCCGGGTCTGTTGGCATTACACAATTAGGCAGTTCTGAAAAGAACATTCCTTTTAACCCGTGAGATTTCAACAGCAAATTACATTTTGCTTAAAATGGGTGCCTTTGCAGCTTGTTGTGAAATGTATTTTAAATGGAGTGTACCCAAACTCATGCTGTAGTGCTTCAGAAACGTACACTTCCCCTGCCCCCCAACAGATGGGTACACATTCTCTGTTGACACATTCCCACACTGCATGCAGCACAATAATTGGCAAACCATTCAATACCACCATATGAAGAACAAATACTACAGTTTGGAATACTGGGCTTTAAAGAGCTAACCAGCTCCTGAATGCAGTCATCAGGCCTTCTGCACTAAAAAACTAAGATCTTTTATAATTATGAATGACTGAAAGGGAAACTTCAAAGGACTCCAGACACATTTCCCTAGATAGCATAATCTTAGGGCTGATGTAACTTTTTTTGCTCTACAAGGAATAGTAATGCTTTAAACAGAAGCATAATGGCAGTCAATTGATTTTTTGTAGCAATGTTGAAGACTGGCACAGTTTCAGTAAGAGATTTGCCAGATGGCACAATCAAGAAGGAAAGCACCTCCAAAAGCAACACATAAAGAAACCCCAAAAAGGTTAAGAAATTGCAGCAGTCGGCATTAGTTTACAATTTTTCTTTCCTTTCACTGGTGGAATTACCGGTGATAGTCTTCAGAGTAACAGCCGTGTTAGTCTGTATTCGCAAAAAGAAAAGGAGTACTTGTGGCACCTTAGAGACTAACCAATTTATTTGAGCATAAGCTTTCGTGAGCTACAGCTCACTTCACAGTATGCATCCGATGAAGTGAGCTGTAGCTCATGAAAGCTTATGCTCAAATAAATTTGTTAGTCTCTAAGGTGCCACAAGTATTCCTTTTCTTTCAGTGACAGTCTGTATGCACAGGATCAGATTTTGATTTCACTTTTGCTGGTTAAATGCAGAATAACTCAACTGAAGTCAATGTAATTGTTCCACATTTACATGAGTAACAGCAAGAAGGGAACCTGACCCAGAATATGAACAGAAAATAAATCATTTTCCTGATTCATGAGCTCATAACTTAACTTAAATCAGTTACCAACAGCAAAGAACCCCTCTCCCTTCTGCTCCCCCTCCTCCCCATCTCTATGTGATTGCTCCCACTCTGGTACAACCTCAAGGCAGCCCTGGAAAACATTCTGGAAGCATTTGAGACTGCAGTAGTACAGCAAAGCGTGGCATGGATCTGGTTAATTTCAGAAAATTGGAGTGTTGGAATTACAATGTGGTGACACGATTCATCAGAAGGATTTACTTCCATGCTTTGGGCCGGTGGCCTAACAAATTGAAAAATATTTGCCTATGTCCTCTGCTTAAGCTCCAAATTAAAGTGACATATTTTATTAAAATTGCTAGTTTTATGTACTGAAAGATAGGACATACACAATGTTACTATCAAACAGGCAATAGTATGTACAACTTTATTGTTAAATACCATACTGAATTTTTAAAGAACACAAGGACAGAATTTCTTCACAGAAAAATATCTAATTCTTTAATTCTATATGCAATACAGTCTATATACATTTTTTGTACAAGCTATATGTATGCTGTTTAATACAGTCAATATTACATGGTTGTTTGCAGTGTTGCTGTAGCCATGTTGGTCCCAGGATGTTAGAGAGACAAGGTGGGTGAGGTAATATCTTTTATTGGGCCAACTTCTGTTGGTGAAAGAGACAAGCTTTTGATCTTACACAGAGCTCTTCTTCAGATCTGGGAAAGGTACTCTGAGTGTCACTGCTAAATACACGTTTGAACAGATTGTTTAGTGTAAAGATTTAAATTATCTGTTCAAACGTGTATCTAGCAGTGACACTCTGAGGGCAAGGAAAACAGACAATCCATATCTGAGAGTATATATATACATATACTAAGGAAAACAGACAATCCATATCTGAGAGTATATACACATATACTAAGAAGAATGGAAATAATGTTCTACAAGGGATATGTGGACAATAGAATGGTGTGTTGTCTTCCTGGAGACAAGACATGAGATATCACCTAAGATTGGATAGGCTTCTGAAGTCTACAGGCAAGAATCCATTTGTAATGGTCCATACCAGCATTAATGATTCAGTTTCATGTGATATTTCACAGATTATAGATGACTTCACAGGTTTTTAAAGGGTGCTACAGGAGAGGAATATCCAAGTACTATCTCTTCTTTGAGATCTGTTCTGTCATGAAAGTGAAGGAAGACAAAAGTCATAAGATTCTGGAAGCGAACCTCTGGCTAGGTAAGTGGTATAAGGTTGAGGATTTTGGTGTGTCGAACACTGGTCCACCTTCTTTAGAGAGAGGCGGCTGGACAGTTTGGATGACTTCTATCTTAGTAGAAGGGGAACCATTCTTCCAAGGGACAGGCTGGCTATAGTGTGTCAGGAGGGTGAGAAATAATAAAATGGAAGGGCGAACAAGAGAGCACTCATTTAGCACAAATTCAAGATGTCAAGAATAAAACTAATTAAAGTACCAAGGGACCTGAAGAGAAGAAATTCTTTAATTGCCTATATTCCAATCCTAGGAGCCCGGTAACAAAACAAAAGGAATTGGAACTGATCATTAATGAGCATAGATTTGACTTCTTGGAATTACTGAAACCTGGTGGGAGATTCAACTGACCAGAATGTTTTAAAACAAACAAACAAAAAACCCCACTGGTTGTAACCTGTCTAGGAAGGATCAAATGGATAGAAGTGGAGGGAGAGTGGCACTCTATGTGAAAAAATGGCATTACCTGTTTAAAAGTTACTGATAGTTCTGAAGCAAATAATCTTGAATGCTTATGGATTGACGTAACAGATAAAGCACAAGATGGGACACTACTTGGTGTCTGCTACAAACCACCATATCATACTAGAGAACAGGATGACTGTCTCCTTAAACACACATATATAATGTGTAGGAGGAAAAAAGCTGCATTATTATGCGGGACTTCTATCTGAGCAGCATATGCTGGAGGACTGCTGCATCCAACACGGGTAAATTCTGCATGAGACCTCAACTCAACAAACAAAGAGGAATTGATCTCAGAACTAAAAACAAAAAAAATTGTTGGTTTCAAAGTAGCAGCCGTATTAGTCTGTATCTGTAAAAAGAAAAGGAGGACTTGTGGCACCTTAGAGACTAACAAATTTGTTAGTCTCTAAGGTGCCACAAGTCCTCCTTTTCTTTTTTAAAAAAATTGTGGTTGCTTAGGTGCAACTGATCATAATTTGGTTACATTGGTGTGTGCAAACAGAATGAAGTCCAAACCAGTAATATGTACTTGGCGTTTTAAAAGGACCAATTTCACAAAGCTGAAAACAATTATGAGCCCCATCAGCTAGAGAAAGAATTTAAACAGAAAAATGTGAATGATAATTGGAAACTACTTAAGAACATTTTACTAGATGCCCAAAAAGCCACAATCCCATAGTAGAGAGAGAAAAAATGAACATAAATGAGAAGCTAGGATGTGTAGAAAAATTGATAAGGGAAGCAAAGGGATATAAGGAGAAATCTATGGCCAGAAGAGACAATTAGAAAAAAAGAGGGTTTTTTGAACAAAATGAACCCTAACATTGGTAGTAATCCATTACTAGATGGACATGGTAGAATTGTCAACAATAAGGCAGAAGTGTTCAACAAATATTTCTGTTACATCTTTGGGGGGAAAACAGCTAACATTCATATCATCATATGATGAAATATTTTCTATTCCAGCTGTAGCAAAAGCTTATGTTAAACAGCAGCTACTAAACTTAGACATTTTTAAATCAGCAGGTCCAAATAACTTGCTTCCAAGACTTTTAAAAGAACTGGCTGAGGAGCTTTTTAGACCATTAATGTTAATTTTCAATAAGTCTTGAACTACCAGGGAAATTCCAGAAGACAGAAAGTTAAGGTTTTGACAATTGCTAAAAAGGATAAATGGGATGCCCTGGATAAGCATAGTCTCGTCAGCCTGACATCAATCTCGACAAAACAATGGAGTGGCTGATATGGAACTCAGTTAATACAGAATTAAAGGAGGTCATAATTAATGCAAGTCATCATTGGTTTATGGAATAAAGGTCAAGCCACACTAACTTTATATATTTTTATGAGATTATAAGTTTGGTTGAGAAAGGTAATAGATGTTGATGTAATACATTTAGAGTTCTGTAAGGCATTTGACTTGATACCACACAACAATCCTAATTAATGAGAATGAGAAATGGTACGCTTTTAATTACGTTAAAAACTAGTTAAATTATAAGTCTCAAAATATAATTGTAAACAGGGATTCATAATTGAGCATCTATGTTTCCATTTTTCATAATGAACAAAATAACTTTATACTCACTATATCTGCAAATATCATTGCAACTAACTCTGATATGGCTGCCGACACCTCCATAACAACATGCAACTCGGAGCAGAGAATATAATTTAGGATATGTGAGTTTGGTGCTCATATAGTTTACGGTGCAAATAATGTAGGAATGAAATAAAACAATTGCCTGCCTGGGAATACAGACAATGCTTTGTTGTGTCATTTGCTATGTTCTATAGACAAAAAACCCAGCATTGTGCCCTCGAAAATATAGTGCAAAAAGGCCACTGCACACCAAAGTGTCTCAACACCACATCCACTACCTGTGAGCTACACTGTTTTTTTAAATCATTTATATTTTTGTTTCCTTTCCTTTATCCTTTCCACAATGCTCACAGACAGCTTTACAGAAAAAGCTTTGCTCTCTGGACTATTTCACAGACACAGGGCCCAATTCTCCATTAATGCTGGTGTAAGTCAGGAGTAACTTTACTGAAGTCACTGGAGTTACACTATTGTAAAGCTGGTGTGAAATGACAATTTGGCTCCATATAATCTTCAGCTATTCAAGAACATACTAACACACTGAGTTCCAAATAAGTTAGAAGCTCCTGCTTCAGCTGATGTTTTGATAGAAATGGAAGTTGAGTCATTGCACCTCAATGTGGATTTTATTACACTTAAGAAAGCATAAAGAGGCAATAAATGTTACATACACTTTCCTAGTATGTTTTGAATGTTGGCCACAACACACAAGTGGGCGGAACGACAAATAGGTGCTCTTTTAGAATGGGTTGTCACGGATTTTCAGTAGAAAGAGTTTGACAGCATATACTGCTGTGTCTCATTGCTGGATTTTTACCCCACTGATGTACCAGGGTTCTTAGGACCATTCTGTTTTATGCCATTATTAGACATAGGCCCAAGTCAAACCCCATATTCATCACCTAAAATCTTTGCATGTGTGTGATCTCTGGACAGCCAACTGGATTAGGAGTCAGAAGGCCTGGATTCCATCAAGAGCTGGCCAAAACTCCCATTTCTGGTTTGTGAAAAGTTTCACCATTTCAAAATTTGGTTTTACTCTAAATCAGAACAAAACCAAATTTTTCTAAAATTTCTCAAGAACTGGATATCCTGAAAAAAATTCATTTCAGAAAACACCAAAACATGGTGTTTCTAAAACAAAATATGACCCCCAGAGCAGCAGCTGCTGAGCGAAATTGACATTTTTGTCATGTTCCTCACTGTTATTAGCATTGAAACTTTTGCTCCAGGGCAGCCCTTTCACGAGGTCTGCTCTGAGACAGGGAACTCATTCCAGTATCTGGGCTAGATGACTCCCCAGGTTGCCCAGTTCCTGAGCGGACAGCCTAGGGAGCCAGCTGGCCCAAAAGTCTGGAAGCCCAGTGGGTCCTGTCTCTGGGACAGCCTGCCCCAGAGCCTAGGACTTGGAAGTCTGTCCCAGAGCCTCCCAGCTCCATGGCATATACTGGGGGTACATTAACACTGCTGCTTGGAGTGAATCTCCCAGCCCTGATAGACAGACTCATGCTAGCGGGTCTCAAGCTAGTGCTCTAAAAATAGTGTACAGGGGATGGAGCTTAGACTCTCAAGCCTATGGTGTTGGATAGGCTTGACAGCCTGAGCCCCAATGTCCACACTGCTATTTTTATTTAGCGCACTAGCTCGAGCCTCTAGGACTTCCAGGCTTACAGCTCTGTGGCAGGAAATGAGAAGCCAAACCCCAGTTTGAGTCAAGGATCCCACAGCTTCCAGCTCTGTGGCAGGGAACCTGGAAATTTTGGAAGTCCTGGCATGGCATGGACCTGGGCAGTCTGCACAGCGGGGCTGCCTTAAAGCTGTAGGCATGAGGATCCAAGGTCCCTAGTTCTGGAGAAAGCCAGAGAGCACAGCTGCCCTAGAGCCATAGGTTTTGGAAGCCTGGCATCGCTGGCCTCAGGCAGTCCACATTGCTTGGCTCCCCAGCAGCCCACCCAGCTTGTGATTTGGGGAAAGTTCATCAAACCCAGCCCACTACCACGAAAAATTTAAGTTATAACAAATTGGCATTTTCCAGCTAAACTGCTTCACTGGAAGATTTCCAGTTCTGTCCTTAACTCTGTTGCTGATCTGATGTGGGTAAGCATGACGGGGTTTGACTCACTGCTGTGACACCTCCTGCTGGCTGTCCTAGGAATTAGTTTAGTCCATCCATGCACCCTCATCTGGTGACATCTTGCCACCATCACTTCTGCTCCCAGATGTGAGTTGTCCCAACAAACAGTGTCCTCTTCAGGACACAGCCCTCTGGCTTTGTCACACTCTGTTCTCCACGCTTCCGGGAGAACCATAGTCCACTGTCCAGCCACTTCCTCAGTGGCAAGTGGGCAGAAGTGGGGCCCCAGGACCACCCACTACTCCAGGCCCCCACCCAGGAACCCGGTCAATGGCAGCCACATGCTGCATCCCCTCCAACCCTGCACTCTAGTTCCCTGGGCCACTTTCCCACAGCCCCAGCACCTTCTCCACCTTTGTCTCAGTGACTCAGCATGCCAGCACTCAGCCAGGAGCTCACTCCCCAGATCCTGACCAGCAATGTTCCGTTCAAGGTACTGGCTGCCCTCTGCTTGCAAGGCAGGCAGGCAGGCACCACCACCACCGCCTCCTCCCTCTCCAAGCTCCAGGGAGCAACTGACCTGCTCTGCTCTTCTTGTATGGGCTTGTCCAACCCTGAATGGCTGCTCCTCATAGCCCTCTCCAAGTGGCTGTCTCCTAGGGTCCTCTCCAATTGGCTGCCAGTTGCACAGCCTCCACAGGGTTCTTTTACCCCTTTATGGGCTAGATGCCCCATCACAGTAAGTCACTTCACCCATTGCCTCTCCCACCCTTTGTCTTGTCTATTTAGATTGTAAACTCTTCTGGGAAGGGACTGTCTCTCACTGTGTGTTTTGCACAGTGCTTAGCACAATGGTGTCTCAGTCTTGGTTAAGGTATCTAGGCACTACTATAATACAAATAAATACATGAATACTACTACTAATAATGGTGTGTATGAGGATTCAGTATCTGGATGAGAATTTTCTTGATGTTCCCTATCTTTATATCAGTTGAACCAAACCCTTCGGATCTCATCTCTCTCAAATTTGGGGCACAATAGGGTATACTTTGAAATCAAGATCAGGATCTGAATTTTTCAGTTCAGGCTCATCTCTAAATATCAATTATGGTGACTAAATTGGCACTTAGATTGTACAGCACTGAATTCCCCTCTCCTACACTGGTTCATACTACACCAGTGTTACTCCACTGACTTCAGTGGAGTTATTCACTGATGAGAGGAGAATCGGGCCTATCTAATCACTATTTAGATGACTAAAATTAGCACTTCCACACCACATAGGTGCCTAATAAGGCTGTTTAATAAGTAGGTTTGTGCAATCACCACTAGGTTTAAATACGAAGGGGTGGGTGCGGTCCTTCTCTGTGAAGGCTTCTCTACTTTGGAACTTGTTTTCCCCTTGCTTCAACAGATGGATTAACCTTCTGGATATGCTGCAAAGTCCACCTTTTTTTGGTAGGCCTTTAGTGAGGAGAGGTAAATTGATCAACTCACAGATTGAGTATTTTACAAAGATAGTTAATTTAATGGTACTGGTTAGATTTTTTTTTTAAACAAAAGAAGCCAGATATTTCACTTGAATATTGGAGAGCAAAAAGAGTGTGAGATGCCAACTAAATACATTTTTAGAAAAGTAAATATGCAGTTTGAGTCTAGTCAATGGAAAATTTCACACACAAATGGGCTTCTGGAAATTATAAAGCTTGTCCCCCTGGACTTAGTTACGTTCATGAAGAAATTCAAGTTGTTTCTGTTAATAGCTAGAGCACAATGAGGATTTCTAACTGAATCATCCGAAAGACTATTTTAAAAAGTGACTATAATAGCAAGTATCACAAGCTTCCTGCTCAGGCTATAAAGAATCTTTCCTTAAGTGCAATTACTTCAATGGGTTTGGTTGGGTTTTTTTTCTGTCCTCTACCCCCCTTTTTCTTTATTCCCTCAATTTTCATAGATCTACAGTAACAATTAGTTATGACTCAGATCAAGAGGATTAAAGTCGTACTATTATTAAAACCTAACTGGGGGATTATAAGCTACTTTTGAATTCATAGGGTATCTAGGTAGCAATATTTATCCATGTATTATTCATCAGCAGATGATGAGCTGAATAAGGATGGTTGAAACAGTTTGGATAAAATAAGAACAGACCAAACTTTCGCTTAAAATTCTAACTGTGCCTTGGGGTTTTTTTTTTTTGAATTTTGAAAAAAATAATGGTTAATTTTTCCTCTCCCTGTGTCACCTCTGCACTTTCTGGTTTTGTCCAGTAATAAAATAGTCTGAGAGAGAATGAAAGTGCAAGAAGAGTTCACCCAAAAGCCTGCTAGAATGAGCTTTTCAGAACAAGAAGGATAACATATGTTCACAATCATTTTTGCACTAGCAATATTATTTGTTCTCCCATCATTTATCTTAATGGACAAGTGGGGCCAGTTAATTACACAGTGTTTCAACGTAAAAACATAACAGGAAACTTGCTACAAACAGCATTTTAAGGAAGTTATCCTAAAAATAATGATATCTTATATGCAATAATGCATGTACATATAAGATTTGGCTCTACAGGAAACCAGAGTGCATTGCAAATATAATTGGAAAATTTTGCTCAGCACTAAAATTTAGCCTTCTTTGTAATGACACACAGAAATTGTATAATTCTGCACAGGAACACTATACAACAGTTTAGGATACAATAATTTATTCAGTTGTGGGAGAATTTATTTAGGCATAATGTAGAATCCTGGTCCCATTCAAATCAATGGCAACACTCTCCCTGAGTTGAATGGGGCCAGGATTCCATCCAGTAAAATGCCGTTTTATTGGAATCTGGCCTGGACATGGGTTCTGTAGTGCTACTTTGGTAAAAAAAAAAGTACCATCAGATAGATCTTTAACAGCCTCAAGTGGGCAGGACTTTGCTTTTACATCACACCTTAGATTAGATGGCATTTGTGACGGTGCCCCCCATAAGGCTTTATGGAATGCTTATGAATGCGTGTGTGTGTATATATATATGACATAACTGGAATATGTTTTATGCTACATATGCCATGTAACATATCTCTGGAGAGGTTATGATCTACTGAATCTATTAATCCTATTTGTATGCATGTATCATTTTTGTATTTGAAGTTATGAATATTGGCTGTATACCTGTCTGATTTTAAGTAGGTTTTAGTGAAGCAGTTGGTCAGCTTCCTGAGAAAAGTCTGTTCTCAGTAAGTGCCCAATCAAGAAGCCCTTAAGCCAACAATGAACTTGGAGACTCCAATCCACATCTGAGCTTTCCCAGCAATGCGGCTTGGCTGATAAGGAACTCAGTCATGCATGGACATGTGACTTGCCCAGGTGACTCCCAAACTCCATTTTGTAGCTGGACTTTGCATAGGAGAGAGGAGGGGGTCTCCACCCACAAGAGGAAGTCTATTTAAGCCTTTGGGAGACCCCTCCATTTTGTCTTCAGCTGGTGAAAGAGAGCCTCTTGATCCCCAAACACACCTGAAAGAAACTGGAACAAAGGACAGCAACTACAGGGGGTGTGAGTGATCACTGGACCCAGACTAGAAGGAGACTAGTCTGTGAAAGAAAGCTTACTGGAACTGGTGAGGTTTTATCTGTATTCAGTTTGATTAGACATAGACTTTTGTGTTTTATTTTATTTTGCTTGGTAATTCACTTTGTTCTATCTGTTACTACTTGGAACCACTTAAATTCTACTTTCTGTATTTAATAAAATCACCTTTTACTTATTAATTAACCCAGAGTATGTATTAATACCTGGGGTGGGGGAAGGAGGGCAAACAGCTGTGCATATCTCTCTATCAGTGTTATAGAGGGTGAACAATTTGAGTTTACCCGTATAAGCTTTATACAGGGTAAAATGGATTTATTCAGGGTTTGGACCCCATTGGGAGTTTGGCATCTGAGTGTCAAGGACAGGAACACTTCTGTAAGCTGCTTTCAGTTAAGACTACAGCTGTTAAGGGATGTGGTTCAGACCTGGGTCTGGGTTTGCAGCAGGCTAGCGGGTCTGGCTCAAACCAGGCAGGGCACTGAAGTCCTAAGCTGACTGGGCAGGAAAACAGGAGCAGAAGTAGTCTTGGCACATCACCTGGCAGCCTCCAAGAGGGTTTCTGTGATCCAATCCGTCACAGCATTCGAGCTGGTGAGAAAAGTTTCAAAACTCTATTCAAATTTCAATGGAAAAAAGGACAACATTTTCAGAAAAAATTCACCCCATTTTCAAGCAGCTGGTCAAAAAAAGAAATTTCAATGACATTTTTATTGCTGAAATTCTGAAGTTCAATGAAAAAAACGGAATAAGATTTTCAAGAACATTGTCACCTTGTTCTTGACCAGCTCTGGTTGGCACTTTATAAAGTTCAACGTGGTCACTTTGTGACTTATACACAAGTAAACCTTCTCAGAAGTCCGTTCCTTTTTTTAAAAGAAAGAATCCATTCTTCTGGTGTTGTCATATTACTGGCTATTGAGAAAGAGAAAGGAACACCATCTGATTTTCATTCCTCCTTCAATTCCTTGTAATTCTCACAAAAAGATGCAGCTGAAGTAGCTGTATGTCTCCTTGCAGCATCCAAGTCAGATGGTCTTCAGGAAACTGTACAACATTTCACACTTACTTCTTTCTTCTTTCCAGCTTTCACTAAAACATGTGAAGTGACTTTGTTTAAGGATTCTGGTTTACTTCAGACTAGCAAACTTTTGATGGGAAAAGTATAATTTACTGACAAATACTGGCTTAAATATTTTAAAAACCTCCTGTGGGTTGGGAATGACAGAGGACACAGGGACTGGGAGATGTGCCACAAGCCTCAAATAGCACATGACTTTACTCCTTCGTGCAACAAGGCCAAAATATCTCAGTGATGTTTTTAAAGGAATGAAATACCAGAAACCAGTAGCCACAAGTAAAGTACTTAGATACTTCCAACATTTTTGCAGGACAGGCTTATAGCACAAAGCCAAAACCTGTCCACAGAAAACCATGGTGAAACTGAAGACCATGCCTCAGTGTACTTTGCGGCTACATTTCTGGTGACCATACTTCTTGAGATTTGGACTTGCACAGGAGTATGTTGCATGCCTACATTTATTATTTGCCACGTTTAGTGAAACAGTGTTACACCACCTCTGTCATCGGACATTTTACAATAAATTTGCCCAACACCGTTTGCAACTAAGTTGTAATGATTTCAGGATGTGACACACTAGCCATTTAGAAGGGGGAATCTACTCTAGGTGGGACAAAAAAGTAATTATAAATTTTGCTGGACCATTGTGTGCACACAAAATAAGGGCTTAATCATATCAGTAAAGAGGTAGGGCTGTGCTGAGGATAGGGATGAGGCGAGTTGCCTGAGCTACAGTCCCTAGGAACAGTATGCATCTCTAACTCATTCACTATACCTCTCTAACTCATTATTCTTTCAGAGACACTGTACTATTCAACAACAATATCTTGCATTTCTATAGTGTCTTTTTATCTGAGGATCTCAAAGAACTTCACAGCATTCCGAAGGCTCACAACACCCTTGTCATGTAGGTAAGTATTATGATGGCTATGTTACAGAGCAGTAATCTGAAGCACAACATGGTTAAGTGACATGCCCACATTCACACAGCAGGCCTGACCTACACACAGTGTTGCACCGGCGTAACTAAATGTGGGATGTTGGATTGGTTTAATTAAACCAGTGCAACTTTGTGTGGTTTAACTTGCTTCCTTTAGTTTAAACATTGGTTTAACCTGCTTCCAGTATTTAAACTGATGTTAGAGTTTTGAGGATGGAATATGGGTTACTGGTTCCAATCCAGCACCCAAGGCTGCAGGACTGGATATCTATCTCCTGTGGGCTAGAGAATAGGATACAAGGCCTTTCGCCTCTAGCGTACTGGCTGCAATCCAGCCCTAGAACAGGGAGACACAACATTTGTATGTAGACAAGGTCTTAATGGGAAAGGCGATGGGAATACAACCCAGGTGTCTGTCTCCCCTGTTTTCTTCTCTCTGCATCCAACTTTTGTTATTTCAGCATCAGCCAGATCTTACAGGAGGGAATACCAAAGTTTGTAAGGCAGCTAGATTTGGATCATTTGCATAAATTACACTATGCTTGACAAAATTATCCATTATTCATTGTAAAAGAATTACCCAGTGTCACTCAATATATGCCAACAGTTAGAAAAATAATACCAGTTTCAGAATTTCCCTCAATCCAGATCGCTATTTAACTTCATTATGTTCTGTCAAATCTTCTGCAAACACACATTTATTTGTATAAGCAGTTTCTGTTTTCTAATCAAGGAATTTTAGTTTTAGCACAATTCCTGTCCTCCTAAGCTAAATGTTAGGAAATTACATAAAAATTATATTAGCATATAAAGGATCATATTCTCCAGCCTCTTTTTCCCAAGGCCATTGGTATATACTTTGAAAATACATGCCTGTCCACAGGGTTGGTATTAGACTCGCTGGGGCCCAGGGAAGAAAGCCAAAGCCCCAGCCCCGCTGCCCGGGGATGAAGCCGAAGTCTGAGCAACTTGTGGCATTTGTGATATGTGACATGTATGCTATAAAAAGGGGCTTATTCACTCCTGTGGAGATGGAATCCAGAGTATCAGAAGTAGCTTCATACCATAATTCGTTGAAGGTGACTGTTCTGTGCCAGGCCGCAGGCCTATTAGGAGTGCTTCGAAAGAACGAGGCCTACACGCAGCAAAGCAGCGAGTTATTGGCTTTAATGAAGGTAAGTGACACACCCGCAACGGGACTCCAAGCGTTGCTGTCACGAAGGTGGGGAACCCAGCGCACCGGAGATCTGCCTGGGACGGAGTCCGATGAAGGGGCAAACAGCGAGCCAGAATAAGCAGTACACAGAAACAGCGCAGTACACAGAAACAGCTCATGAATATATAATTAGGTACTTTCCTAAAGGGGTTTTCCTCTACTTGGCAAAGGGCCATGCAGGGCAGACAAAACCGGCCTAAAGCTGGTTATAGCTGGCTTTCCATGTCCTACAGTGACCTGTCGGCTCCAAGAAAGCGGAAGTTCCCTAGCTAGGCCATAACAAAGTCTTCCACAGTCCCTTACAGTGACAGTGAAGGAGCCCTCTAATTACCAGTGAGGAACATTTTTAAATGAAAAAAGGCTAGTAATAGACACTAGGCCTGAGGCTTTCTGTTGGTTCTAAAGCATCAGATCACCTTACTAACTGAATGCCTTGGGATTAGAGAGAACCAGAATGAGGAAAAACAGTTTGAAAAAAAACCAGCAACCTAAGATCTGGACCAATCTGATGTAAATGTTCAGTTAGGGAATGAGTTCACCTTTGCTGAAATGCATTATAGGGTCCAGCAGCTCTAAGCACTTTCTTCTGAGTAACATATTGGCTTCAAATCTCATAAATTATGGGAACTTTCCTAAGGTCAGAAATGCAGTAAGGATGGGGAAACCTACTTGATGAAATGACAAGCCACTCAGACCTTCACCAAAGTAGAAACCCAAACCATTTTTTAGGTTCAAGAACATCTAAAAGTCACTCCAAACATGTTTTTTGGGGCAAATGGCCCTGTGACCTCCTCGAAAAAATATAAATATAAATCCTAGGAAATTGATTCTTCACTCCAGTCAGAAGGAATTTATTAATTTTAAAACAAGCCAGTACTAGTCAGTGTTGTCAGTATTTGTTGTCTCCTCCTACTGAACTGAAATAGGCCACCTGCCTGCTTTTCCTTTGAGAACAGAAGAAAATAAAAGCTACCAGAGCTCACGCACACTGACAAAATCGTGAATAGGGTTTACTCAAGTTTATGTAAAAACAGCCACACATTTCTACAAGTCAGCTGCTAAAAGCTAGAATTATTACACTCAGGGACTTTGGGATACAACTTTGAAGCCTAATAAGGAATGAGTATGAAATGGTCGGGATGGAACATTTTACAAGGTAACTGGGTGCATCAGGTTTATGTGGTGACAAAAAAGGAGGAGGATGGACGTTAGATGGAGTAGATTAAAAAGCACTGCATTCAAATGTGCAAGTGTTGTGCCCACATTGCAGGGAGACAGCAGGAGGCAATGAATCATCCAACATTTAATTTAACACCCCCTAAAACAAGATGTATTCGGCATCAACGTGGGATCTCCAAAGGGCTCTCAAAGTTCTGACAATGAGTGGCATGGGTTACTCACACCTCTCTTTTCCTGTAATGCAGCCAGCAGTTAGTAAGCAATTTGATTCAGAGGGAGAGTTTCTGATGTGTCATACAGAACTCAGTATATCAATTTAAGGGCTCTTTGTCACTGTTGTAGATTTCTTACTGCTAATTTTATGTAGAAAAGGGCTTTTGGGGACATCCTGATGCTCTCCCTTTAGGGAAAAGAAAATTGTAGAGAAGGAAAGAGTGAGTTCAGGGAGTCATGGAAACAGGTGCAAGTGCACCAGAGACATAGTGTGTGAAATTTGTTAGCATATTGTGGACTCTTCTGGTGGTTGATTTTTTTTTTTAAAGAAGGGAATATTGGGGAGAAATTAATCAGATTGTTAAAAAAAACTGGCAGAATAAACATGTCAACAAACCTTCTTATTACCCACATTCTATTAAAACACTGTGAAAGATTTCTATGGAAACATTAGGCTATGAGAAAGGGGAATACCCAGCTCTGCGGAGGCTCCAGTCCTCTTTCAAAAACAGATGGGCAACAAGTGTCAAAACTGATACCTCCTTTAATCAAATCCTAGGAAGCGGGAGCATGGCAACATTGGAAGATTCAAACCCCAAGAGGCCTGGTTGCCTGTGGTGAATAGCTGGAATGCTGTGCTAATGCTGAGACATTAAAATACAGGAGAAAAAAAAGTGCCTAAACTGATTTGAATCGGGATGAATAAAGCTGCTACTTGAAAATTTTCAGCATCTGAAAATGTTTCTAAGTGTAAAAAGAAAAGGAGGACTTGTGGCACCTTAGAGACTAACCAATTTATTTGAGCATAAGCTTTCATGAGCTACAGCTCACTTCATCAGATGCATACAGTGGAAAATATGGTGGGGAGATTTTATATACACAGAGAACATGAAACAGTGGGTGTTACCATACAGACTGTAACAAGAGTGATCAGGAAAGGTGAACTATTACCAGCAGGAGAGCAGGGGGGTGGGGGAGGGTGGCAGAAGACAGGCCCAACAAAGATAATAACAGAACGCCACTAGCCATCACCTTCAGCCCCCAACTAAAACCTCTCCAGCGCATCATCAAGGATCTACAACCTATCCTGAAGGATGACCCATCACTCTCACAGATCTTGGGAGACAGGCCAGTCCTTGCTTACAGACAGCCCCACAACCTGAAACAAATATCACCAGCAACTACCCACCACCCAACAGAACCACTAACCCAGGAACCTATCCTTGCAACAAAGCCCGTTGCCAACTGTGTCCACATATCTATTCAGGGGACACCATCACAGGGCCTAATCACATCAGCCACACTATCAGAGGCTAGTTCATCTGCACATCCACCAATGTGATATATGCCATCAGGTGCCAGCAATGCCCCTCTGCCACGTACATTGGTCAAACTGGACAGTCTCTACGTAAAAGAATAAATGGACACAAATCAGAGGTCAAGAATTATAACATTCAAAAAGCAGTCGGAGAACACTTCAATCTCTTTGGTCACTCGATTACAGACCTAAAAGTGGCAATTTTTCAACAAAAAAACTTCAAAAACAGACTCCAAGGAGAGACTGCTGAATGGGAATTAATTTGCAAACTGGATACAATTAACTTAGGCTTGAATAAAGACTGGGAGTGGATGTGTCATTACAGAAAGTAAAATTATTTCCCCTTGTTTATTTCCCCTCCTACTGTTCTTGTAAAGTGCTGGAAATGGCCCACCTTGACTATCACTACAAAAGGCTCCCCTCCTCCCCCCGGCTCTCCTGTTCTCTGTGTATATAAAATCTCCCCACTATATTTTCCACTGTATGCATCCGATGAAGTGAGCTGTAGCTCACAAAAGCTTATGCTCTAATAAATTTGTTAGTCTCTAAGGTTCCACAAGTCCTCCTTATCTTTTTACGGATACAGACTAACACGGCTGCTACTCTGAAACGTTTCTAAGTGTGTAATAGTATGAACATCCTGAGAATGCCGACATTTTTTAGAACTGATGACACCTCCCTTTGCAAATGAACAGCAGCTCAACCTCTGCCTTTCTGCTTTGTTCTTAAGCAAGAGCAAATGCACAATATTCCCACCACCTGGGGCTGAGATAATTGTGTTGCTCGATTATTTATTATTCATACCTCCTTTCTTTTACACCACATCAGGGTCAATGGAATATTTAACATTTTTACATGCTTTTCTCCCACCCCTAAAACAAAAGCTCATAAATTATTCAGAAAAATAAATCCATATTAATGGCTTTTTTCTAGAACTCTGAACTAATAAATAGGTCCTCCTCCCCTAGCTTCTGAGAGGCCCCCCTTACTGGAATAACATTGCTTCCCAAAGCATGAAATAGAAGTAAAATTCCCATTAGAACTCACTGAGACACAATATTTAGAGATCATGACAAGTCTCCTCCTTCTAGAAGATCAAAGGAAAAAAGGAAGGCATAGGTATATGTTCCAATACAAAGCTTTCTAGGCAACATTTCACCTTTTACATTTCAGTCAGGGGTGCTGGAACAATTTGTATAGTGGGGGTTCTGAGAACCATTGAACTAAACTGTGAACCCTGTATATGAAGGAAACCACTTCAAGCTAAGGGGTGCGGCAGCATCCCTAGTTCTAGCACCTATGATTTCAGCTGCCTCCACCAAATAAGGAGAATTCATCTGAATTACTTTTTCTATTCCAGGGATCTCAAACTCAAATCACCACGAGGGCCACATGAGGACTAGCACATTGGCCTGAGAATCACATCACTGAGACTCCTCCCCTGCTGCCCCGGCCCTGCCCCCAACCCACCCCTTCCATGAGGCCCTGCCCCTGCCCCACTTCTTTCCACCCTTTCCCCGCCCCCATTCCAAACCCTTCCCCAAAGTCCCCACCCCAACTCCGCTCCCACCCTGCCCCTATTCCAACCCCTTCCCCAAATCCCCGCCCCTGCCTTGCCTCTTCTCCACCTCCTCCCCTGAGCATGTGGCTCTCCGCTCCTCCCCCATCCCTCCTGGAAAGCGCTAAGTGCTGCCAAACAGCTGGGAGTGCCTGGAGGTAGGCAGAAGAGTGGGGACACGGCGTGCTGGGGGAGGGTGAGAGGGAGTGGGGGGGAGGGGAGGTTGGCAGCCCACAGGAAATAACTCCGGGGAGGCAGTGGAGGGCACGGGGAGCTTGGCAGGCCTCATGAAATAACCCCGCAGGTCGCATGTTTGAGACCCCTGCTCTATTCTATGATATATTCAAAGATCATGCTGACGCTCATTAAATAAGTACTGAAAATCTTGTCCTTTAATAACCTTTTCAACTGATATAGCTACTTTCATCCAAAGATACCAAATCAGTTGCAGGCAACCTGCGGCCCATGGGCCACATGCAGCCCGTCAGAGTAATCTGTTGGCAGGCTGCGAGACAGTTTGTTTACATTGACCGTCTGCAGCCATGGCTGCCCGCAGCTCCCAGTGGCCACGGTTCACCGTTCCCGGCCAATGAGAGCTGCAGAAAGTGGTGTCCAGCACGTCACTGTGGCCTGCGCTGCTTCCTGAAGCTCCCATTGGCTGGGAACAGCGAACTGTGGCCACTGGGTGCTGCAGGCGGCCGTGCCTGCAGATGGTCAATGTAAACGAAGTGTCTCACGATCCGCCAGAGGATTACCCTGATGGGCGGCATGTGGCCCGCGGGCTGCAGGTTGCCCACCAAATACTTTTCAAATGCAAGTACTATCCTTCCAATTTTACAGCTGGACAAACTGAGGCACAGAGACCTCAAAGCAAAAATTTTCAGGAGTGTTCCTTTATTTTGTGTATCTCAAGGCTTGGATACCTATCTGGTGCCAATTTTTGCAGAAGTGATGAGGAGTCATGATTCTTATTAGTGGTAAATAACTTGCACAAAGTCATGCAGTGAGTCATTGGTACAAAAGATTCTTCGAGTAAATGCAGATGTGTATTCCAGTTAGGTGTGTGTACGCGCAGCGTGCCAGAGCTGAATATTTTGCCTAGCAGTACCAATAATGGGAAGGTCAGAAACAGTGTACCGCCAACTTTGTTTCCAGTCTCCAGGCATCCATTGAACCTGATACCAATGACGGAGCTACTGGTACTGGCTGTGTCCACATCGTCAGCATACCAGATAGCCACAGACCTCCTCTGCCTTTCAGTCCTGACCTCACCATTGCTCCAGGACTTTTCCAGGGTTGCTCCATTTACAGCCCTCTAACGGGGAAGCTACTGAACCCTCATACCTGTCGGCATCGCATCCCCTTCTAGTAGTGGGGGGAAGAGTCAGTATTAGGGACTGAGGTCAGAGCTGCAAGCCTCACTCCATATGAATGTGCTGGAGCTTCAGGCCATCCACAATGCATGCCATGTCTTCTAGGACTGCAACAGGACACTCACTGGTTCACATACTCACTGACAATACCACCACAATGTGTGGTGTGTACTCTGTACTATGTGAACAAACAAGGGGAAGCACACTCCAGGTTGCTCTGCCTAGAAGTGATCTATCTGTGGCAGTTTTGCTTTGAGGAGGACACTACTCTGATAGCTGTCCATTTACCTAGGATGCAAAATCATCTCATGGACCACCTCACCAGATAGTTTTCTCTGAGTGATGAGTGGTCCCTGAAGATGAGTGTCCTCTGAGTCGTCTTGACAGTGTGTGGCATTCTTGCAATTGACCTGTTTGCCACAAAGGAAAACACCTTTTCTCCTCTAAGGGGACACTCAGTCCAGGCTCCCACTCCAAGATCTTTCACAGCAGCTGGCAATTGACTCTCCTGTATGCCTTTCTCCCAATCCCGATCATTCTTCAGGTCATCCTCAAGCTCAAGGCGGATTGAGACAAGCTTATCCTCATAGCCCCAGCATGGCCAAGACAGTGCTAGTTCTCCAACCTTCTACCACTAACAATTCAGCCTCCCCTCTCACTTCCTCCCCATCCTGACCTGCTCACTCAGAACCACAGCCGCATTCACCATCCCATGCTCAACTCCCTGCACCTCATGGACTGGCTGATGCATGGTTGAATGAAGAAGAAGAGCCGCGTTCAGCAGCTGTCCAACAAGTCCTACTCAACAGTAGGAAGTCCTCTATCAGAATGGCGTATTTAGTGAAATGGAAGAGGTTTTCACTATGGCCTGTGGGTTCGAACTGACACAGACTGCTATTCAGGATATCTTGGAGTACCTGCTACACATTCAGAAATCTGAACTTGTGCTCAGTTTGCATCTGGCCACATTATCAGTGTTTCATCCTCCTATTCAGGTAAAAATCAGTCTTTGCCAATGCTATGGTGATGAGATTTCTAAAAGGGCTCCTCTATTTATACCCTCCAGTTTAAGAACTGGTCCCCTTGAGGGACCTAAACTCTGTTTTGTCGGGCCTTGATTCGAGCCCCAAGTGTCCTGTCCACTGCCCTTATTAGGTCAGAAAACCACTTTCCTCATTGCCATTACATCTGCAAGGGGGGTGTGTGAGGGCTTGTCTTCACTACTGGGGAGACCGATGCTGCTGCAAATGATGCAGCGGGACGTGATTTAAAGTCTAGTGAAGACCCGCTAAATCAAGAGCAGAGCGCTCTCCAGTCAACTCCAGTACGCTACCTCTTTGAGAAGAGTAAGGGAAGTCAACCAGAGAGCATCTCCCATCGACGCAGCACAGTGAATACACCGCGGCAAGTCGATCTAGTCGATCAAGTCGCTGCATTGACTCCAGCTACGTTATTCATGTAGCTGGAGTAACATAACGTAGGTTGACTTACCCTGGTAGTGAAGACAAGGCCTTATGTGCAGGCTCTGATGATGAGGCCTCCTTACACACAGTTCTCCAAAAACAAAGTAACTTTATGTCCACATCCAAAAAGGTCTCTCAGTTTCATGTGAACTAGGCAGTGTATTTACCTATGTTATTCCCTAAGCCACCTTCATCCCCAGAGGAACAGTGCCTCCATATTTTGGATGTTAGGCGATGTCTAGCCTTTTATCTGGACTGAACTGTTTCGTGCTTCGCCTGTTTATGTCACATGCAGACCGCATGAAGGGGCAAGCACTGGGCAAGTCTCTGCACAGACCATCTCTGGATGGATAACAGCCTGTATCAAGACTGCATATGAGATAGCTTTGGCTACGTCTCCTCCAGATACAAGATCATTCGAGAAGAGCGCAAGAAATGCCAATAGTGTTCTTCAGTGACATTTCCACATTAGACCTTTGCAGGGTGGCCTCGTGTTAATCCATCCATCCATTTACAGACCATTACACTAGTGCCACATCTTCCAGAGTGGATGCAGGTCTCAGAAGGGGGAGTCCTGTGATCCCTATTTTGATAGACTGCAAGTCCCCCCACTTTGTTCCTGCCTGGAGTACTGCTTGTGAGTCACCTAAGTGGGATACATGTCTGCATCTACTTGAAGAAGAAGGAACAGTTACTTACTGTAAATGTAGTTCTTTGAAATGTGATGCAGATGTGTATTCCACAATCCACCCTATGTCCCCTCTGTATCAGAGTCTGCTCCATGGATGTTAGGTGCAAAGGATCGAAGGGGGGTTGGGACAGCACTACCTCATATAGACAGGGGAGGGGCCACAGCCACCCCTCTACAGGTACTGCTAGGCAAAATCTCCATGTCTGGCACATTGGGTGTGCACACATTTAAGTGGGATACACATCTGCATCACATCTTGAAGAACCACACTTGCAGTAATTAACCGTTTCATCCAGGTCTCCCAACTGCCAGAACCTTGCTCTAACCATTAGACATTAGACCTCTTCTTTATGGATTGAAAACAGAAAATTATTGCTATAAAAAGCAACAAAAAGTATCCTTTTTCACAGATGGAGGATTCTGGTTATTTGTTAACAAATCTATTTACGTAAATGTGCCGAACTAATAGTGAGATGGAATTTAAGATAAGCATTCCAGAACATCATAGATGGCGGGTATAATAGGCCAGTGGAGACTAAGCCTCCACAGCGCAGTCACTGCAGACCCACTGCTGGACACCTGGGCCTCTTCCTGTCCCTGCTCCACCCCTTTCCCAAGGTCCCCACCACCGCCTGGCTGAATCCCTCCTCTCCTCCACTCCACCCCGACTCTCCGGAGGTCCCCGCTGATTGCCGCATCTCTCCTCTCCTCCCCTCCCCCACAAGGCCCTCTCTGCCCACCACTCACCGTATTCCTGTGGGCAGGGCTCACAGGAGAGGGAGGAAGAGAGGAGGGATGTGGTGCGTAGCAGAAGAGGGCCACGCAGGGACAAGGCCTGGGGCGGAGGACTGTGGGCAGAAGAGGTGGGACAGGAAGCTAGCCGCCCCCAGGGGAAGCTTCACCCACTGCCTCTGCAGAAGATATTATTTAGGAATGGCATGGGCAGCATGGTGTTTTATGCACTGTATTGCCTTTGTATCAGTAATGATCTGTATAAGGAGCGATCTGTAATTATGCAATTACAACTGTCAAACTCATGTGAACACACAAGGTTTGAATAAACACGATACAATCATGCTCTACACAACAAAAACAGAACACCACTGCATTAAAATAGATCTGCAGGGTTGAGGGTGACATATATACTCTATAGGAAATGGTCCCGGAAATGACACTGCTTTTTCTCCCTGCAAATTGCAATCCAATATCCTAGTCATTTCACATAAGGATTAGTGATAAGTGAACGTCAAAAGGCTTGGAATTCAAGTTTAATCTAGAAAAAACATCCCAAAGATTTGTATACTTATCAGGAGTTAATTTGCACATCCTGATTCCGCAACATTCTGCAAAAATCTCACAGGTATCAGTTCTTTTAGGAGGTTTCTGGCGATTCTGCTTCTAGCTGTGATTGGATATACCTGTCTACATTTTCAAAAGTGACTAGTAATTTTGAGTGCCGAATATGAGACACCTTGGAGGATTTGCAGAGGGTAAAATACTCAGAACTTTCTGAAAATTAGCCCCCTCCAGGATGTTTTGAATTGGGCACCTGAACACTGAACCCCCAGAAATCACAAGTGCCTTTAGAAAATGTAGGCCACTTTCTCATAGTATTTTGGAACTTTAAGGTTTTTGTCTTAGACTAAAAGTGGAATTTAAAAAAAAAATACACATACAACACAGCATCTTAAAAAAAGATTTGGTTCAAGTAATGAATAATGGTTCAGTTGGGGTAGGAAGTTTCTTATTTTCTCCAAACTTGGTCACTCATCCCTAATAAAGATGGATTTGGAAGTGCAACAGGAGATAATTTCAAATGTTTAAAAAAAAATTAATATTTTTCATGTTGTGAAACACCAAGTGATGTGCAAACCTAAAAAACAATTAATTTTAAATGGCATTTATTCTGCAAGACAACGAGATAGGAAAGAATAAGATATCTATCTCACAGCTACTAGTAAAAGAGGGAAAGTTCTGAAAAATCCTCATCTATCACAACGAACTGAGGAGCATATTGTAAACTCCTTGCTCACACTGGTGACAAGTTTCTCCCCCAGGTTGTCTCATTCAGTCCAATAGGATTAGTCAGATGAGTAACTGCTCACCAGTATAAATGAGGTATTCACAGACTGGCAATTAATTTTTTTAGGATCAGACCTCCAGTGGGTGTAAAATAGGCGTAACTCCATTGACTTCATGGGACCACCAGTTTATAGCAGCTGAGGATCTGGACCAAAGCTGTTCCCCGTATTGTAGGGAGGGTTCATTAGCCATTGCTAGGTGCCAATACAAAAAGTGAATGAATTTTGATTGAATTTTGACACCAGAATAATGTATTTCAATATTACTTTGAGAAAGAAGGCTGGATTTTTTCCCCCACTTGTTACTGAGAAACCACTACAGATACAGTTTTAGGGAAGGAATATTAATCAGGGCGTAGTCAACTGATGTCATGATTATCATGAGAGATGGGGTCTGGTAAAATAGTTAATTGGAGCTCATTGTGGAACTGAGGCAGGATCTGGAGTCTCACTGCAATCATTTCAAGTCCATTTGTGCATATGCACGTGAAACTTCTGATGACTGAGTTTCTTTGGGATGCGTCCCTTTCATCAGTATAAGACACTGTGCAGAAATCAATTAAAGCGCATTGTGTAGGTCACCAGAGATAAAATTCTGGCATATAAACCCCTCTAGGCTCTCTTAAAAAATCTGGGACCAGTACTCCATTTGCCTATTAGGTTCATGTCAGGCTTTCCTTCCGACGTAAACATCCTCTGTGGTGTGCTTACTAAGCCAATAAAAAAAAAATCCAGCTTTCTTGCATGATCATTGGGAGCATTGAGCATGGGGCTGTTGGAAAGGAGGGGGGAAAAAACTGAGGGTATGAAGAGAGTGCGAGGGAGGTGTGGCCAAACAAGAACAACATCAAATTTACCAGATGGTGGCAGAAGCAGAGTGACGAGGGAGGAGAATAGGAAAAAATATTCCCCAAAGCGGTTCTCCTGAAGATCTCATATTGTTGCTAAGAAGAGAACTGCAAAGTTCCAGGAGATGTTTACTCCAGTACTCATGCTGTTCCTGCCAGCAGAAATGTGTGTGTGTTTGTGCACACATACGGTGCACATCTTTTGGTATAGCTGCAGGTGTTATGCAAATAACGGTAACCATGTAAGAGATTTTAAAGAAACACTGTTACATCTGCAATACTGTCTTCCCTTCCAAAGAAATGTTAAAATGAGAAAGCAAAAAACATTATCTTACTGACAAGAACACTAAAGATGCTTCTAAAACCAGCAATTTATTTATACTGTATTTTGTTTGTACACAGCAGCTGGGTTACAGAACTGTCATGTGGCAGTGACTGCTAACTTCAGAATTTTACAATTTTTCTAAAAAAACAAAAATTCAAACTTTTTAATTTAAAATCCAAGGAGAAAGACTTTTTTTTTTGTTGGCCCCTGTACAACTTAGCTGTTGCTCACTGTTCTTAAAATCACTGGCTCCATTGTCAGTGATAATAAGGCCGGGGGAGAGACCCCAGGAGGTAAACCACACATTTATTTGGTCTTTAAGCTTTATTAGTCTGTTGGCTGCTATGTGATCTTTGTGAAACTCAGAGATGCAAAGTGTGGTTTGTTTATGAAAGCTACTGCCAGTGGCTGAGATTAGGCTTTTCCCAATGGCACCCCAGGGAGTTGGGACACTTCATGTAGTCAAGTGTCTGTCCACTTGTCCTGCAATTCTCTGACTATTTTTATGCTCAGCCTCAAGGCTTGTTTTCTTAATCTGGATTCAATGTAGCACAGCTGTGGTACTGAGCGGGTTGCCAGATATGTTTAAGGCAGCATGTTGAACCCCAGCGCAGAATGGCCACAAGTTGGTCGAACCTCGTTGTACACAGAAGAGTATGGCAGGTAACCACAAGACAAACTTTTGGCTATTGCAGGGATAATCCTCTGAAGAAAAGATGCTTGTTGTGGGACTATCCTGTCCGCTCTATGGTCTTAAGTTAATTACTTACTTGATTTAGTCAGTGAGACTGCAGAACTTTGAACGGAGTCCTGTTGACATAGTAATGCATCTATAACCTTTCCCTCCTTCCCAGTGTTGCTATCTCGGCCAGACTGCAATGAATGCACTGCTTGTAGCTAAACAGCACAAGAGTGATCAGATGGATTTCAGAGCTGCCAGCATTCACGCTTGGCTTGCAAACACGGACACAGCCTATAGGATGTTGCCTATATCTCGGGGAGAAAAAATTACACATATCAGATACTCCTGGCTGTGCCATAGATATTATGTGTAACCTTGGACAAGTCATTTAATTCCTGAGTGATTGTGGACAAGTCACTCAATTTCTCTGTGCCCCAGTTTCCTCCTCAGTAAAATAGGGATGTTATTACTTACCAACTTCACTGGGATATCGTGAGGCTTAATCCAGTAATGCTTGTAAGATCTGAGATCCTCAAATAGTAGGCCTTAGAGAGAAGGAAAGTCCTGCAGTTAAAGTCACAGAAGTCACCTCTTGCTTTTAGTCACTAATAGCTTTCTGAAACTGCTACCCCTTTTCTACATTTTGTAGGCCTCATCTCTGCCTGAAGGAGATTTTTTTTTTAAAGTTTGATCCAGTACAGATAATACATTGTGAAGTACAAGGAAAGTGAGAGGAAAAATTCCACGTGAGAAAATTCTTGCAATGTCTTGTGACAGCCCTAGCTCCAGGAACGCTATAGAAAGAGAGTAGAAATTTGGCATGGAGTGGACACAGCCTTATACAAAAAGTACTGTGGTCAGTGACATTTCATTTTGATTTCACCTAATTATGCAGTGCAATTGGTATGATTTTAAGCCCTTTTCAGCAATATTTTGAGTCCAGGTAATCTGTGATTCATGCACAGGTAACTTAGCAGCACTGTGAAAAATGCAGTCAAGAGACAGGGTAAAGGAGGCAGGAGTTAGGAATTATATTATGTACCAATATGGTGCCTTGAGAGCATCTCTTTTTCACTAGTCAGCGTCTCAATTCCAACTCCACGCTGCAGAAACGTACCCGCCCCCTGAGAAGAACAACTGTTGAGATGTCAGGTGTGTTTGTTTGGGGCCATCCCTAATTAAAACTGATTTCTTCTAACCTTTGTAAAAATGCAGGAAAGAATGAAACAACAAAAATGGCCAAATAATTGTATATAAAAGTGCTCTCACATGCATGTAATCTGAAAATAGAACAGTCCAACAGATACAGCAAAAATGTGTAAGGTCAGTTTTGAATAAAAAACAAAATTGCGAAGTTGAGACTGCTCAACGACTGGTATGGTTTCATGATTGCTTCAACATCCGACAGTATTTTATAATCAATGTGTTGTAACGAACATTTCAAATATCTATATAGTGCACTTTTAACAAAGGCTAGGCCTGCCAAATTTTGGATAATGATCCACATTCCAAACACTCCATAGTTTAGAAGCTCTGAGACTGAGCCTTTTTTACTTCTTGAGAAAGACAAGAGACAATCAGAAAACTACAGTAGTTCAAAATCCTGATCTGGATACTGAAAATGCTACAAAGTTATTTGGTACTCACATGTGGTAACTTTTCGGTATGAGAACATACTTATGGATATTACATTAAGGCAAAACAGAAAGCTCTCAATTCCACAGACGTTAATAATCATACAAAATAATAGACTGTCGTGTGTATACTAGTCACATGATACAGTATTTTCCATTGGGACCTCCATCACAGGAAGAACAAGTGCAAATGAAATATTGTAAGAAGGAACACATGGAAACTGAAGAACAATAATTTCTAAAGCCAGAAAGATGAAAGCCAATGATATTAACCAACACTGCTAGTTAGTTATTCCCCTTTTTCCCACATAAAATACTAATTGGTAAACCAATGAAATGTCAATATGGGAAAAACTTATTTGAATCCCATCACCTAAAAAGATATAAGGCTGGATTCAGAAGGAAGCCTAAGATAGCTTAAGTAAGCCTAAAGATTGTTCTAGCTCTTCCACATGTTGAACTTCACCAACCTACATTCCCTTGGAAATTTACTGAGATGTATCTTAAACCCTCCCACACACAATCTCTGAATGTGGCCCATAGTCCCTACATATTGTGATACAGGAAGGCCAGGGAGCAGTGGTACAGTGTTAGAGGGGAAATATATAAACCCTTGGCCAATTAAGGCGTGGTTTCCTGTAGACTAGGGAGGGTTGCTACAGATTAATTGGAGCACCTGTTGTCAATTAAGGCCCTGTCAGGAACCTAATAAACCCACCTGCTTCAGGCAGTCAGAGGCGGAGGAGAGAGAGGACTGGAACTTGGAGGTGTATTTTGAAAAACCAGAGAACCAAAGTTGGGGAGACCCTGCCCCAGCAGGGGAGGGAGACTCCCTTCCCCAGCGTCTAAGGACCAAAGGTACCCCATCCAAGGGGGAAGAGGGTAAGAACCCACAGGGGTTGAGAGGGGTTGGGGCTCAGAGTGAGGAGCAAACCCAGACCCCTCCCCTGCTTTCCTCCTCTACCACCTTCCTGGGCCACTAGAGGGGCCCTCAATGCCCCAAGAGCAGGGATAAGGGGTGGCATCATAGCCCCTCACCAAGAAAAGCGCAGGACCCACCATACTAATATCAGCCATCTTGTCACACATGGTGTCAGCAGTGGGATTTCTGCACGGTGAACATAATCCAGGGTGGGTCATGACCACCCTGCCCCAAGATGGAGGACATGGTCAAAGCACTGGTGCAAGCCACTGCTGCCCAGCAGGAGGCTACCCGGTCCAGGCAGCTGTCCAACAGAGGCCACGTGGCTGCAGCAAGAGACCAATCACCTGCTGATGACCCAGGCCACCCAAGATTGGGCCATGCTGCAGGAACTAGTGAACCAGGTGAAGGCTCTTACAGAGCTGAGCCGCGGGTATGGCGGGACGCGGACAATATGGGCCAGCTACTGTTTACAGAAAATGACCCAGGAGGATGATGTGGAAGTGTACCTCCTGGCCTTTGAGAGAACAGCCCTGTGGGAGGCCTGGTCAGGCATCCTCACCCCATTTTTGTGCGCGGGGGGGGCCCCAGAAGGCCTACTATGATATGACTGCAGAGGAGGCAGCAGATTACCCCCAACTGAAGGCGGAGATCCTGGCCAAGGCAGGGTAATGATGGCCTTGCGAGCCCAGATGTTCCATGAACAGCAGTCGTATTGCGAACCCAGGAAGTGGGCAGGCACAAGCCCACCCACTTCTAAAGGCCCCTTCCCCCAGCCTAGTGGGAGGGACCACTGGACCCATGAATAGCAGTACTGCGAGGACAAGACACTGCGGTCACAAATGTTTGACCTAATCCACCTAGCCCGGAAGTGGTTACGCCCAGAGGTTCTCAGCTCGGAGAAAATGATAGAGCTTCTGGTGCTGGACTGCTATACGAGGGGACTACCCTCAGGCCTCTAAGCTTGGGTAGGCCAGAATGACCCCTCCACCTATGATGAACTGGTTACCCTTGTAGAGAGACAACTGGCAGCCCGTGAACTGTTTGAAATCCCGGGAGGTGAAACACAGCGTTCCAGGAAACCAGCCCTGACCCCGAGACCATGAATAATCGAGAACTCTAGGAAAGCCATAGCTGGAAGAACAGGCACCAAGGAGAGGCCTGAGGCCCAAAGGGACCTGGAGGTCTGGGGGAGCAGATCAGAGGACCCAAGACAGAGGGCAACCTCTGGGATAAGATATCGCTGTTATGAGTGTGAGAAGTTGGAGCATATGACAGCCCAGTGCCCCAACAGGGAGGAGCCCATGGGACCAATGTGGCCTAATCAGCCTGGTGGAGGTCGCAACAGCCCCACATGAGTATACCAGGACGGTGAAGATGAACGGCATCCAGACCATAGCTTTGGTGGAGTCTGGGAGTGCTGTCACATTGGTCTCAGGGAAGTTAGTGGGACAAGACCAGCTGAGCCGGGCCAAGAGCACCAGAGTGACATGTGTCCACGGCACAGTAAATGTTTACCCCACAATTCCAATACGGATAGAGATCCAGGGAAACACTATCAAGATGACTGCAGGGGTGGTCTCCAAGCTCCCCTACCCGGTCTTAATTGGCAGGGACTTTTCTGGGTTCAAGAGCTTGCTCCCCCCAACCCCCCATCAAGTTAGGGGAGGGAAGTAAACCCAGAGCAGAGTTCGAGGCGCCCATGGATAGCCCTACCACAATTTTTGCTGGGTTTTCTCCAGAGTTATTTTCACCCCCTGGGAAGTCCCGGAAATCTAGACGGGAAAGGAGGGCAGATAAAAAATTAGGAACCAGGATTTCGGTGGAAAACCAGAGAGCTGCCTTGGTTGGGAGGAGGCCCTGTCAGGGAAACTGCAAGGTAATACGGACCAGCAAAGACTCAGAGATGGCTCCCAGCACAGGCAGAAGCACCCCAAGAGAAGGAGGGGAGCCCAATCCAATGGAATCAGGTCAGATTGGTCCCACACGTGAGTGTTTTGGGCAGGACCAAGCCGATGACTCACTATATGCAAACGTGAGGGAGGAGGTAGTAGAGGTAAATGGCATGCCAGTAGAAGGGAAAACCAAAGGCTCAGGGTCATACTATGTAATCAAACAGGAACTTTTGTACCGGGTAATGCCAATATGAGGGGAAGTAGTAGAACAGCTCTTGGTGCCCCGGAAGCACACAAGGGCCATATTAGAGTTAGCTCACAGTCATCTGTTTGGGGGACATTTAGGAGCAGACAAGACCCTGGATAGAGTCCTAAGGAGGTTCTACTGGCTGGGGGTACAGGCAGAAGTCCAGCGCTATTGCACCTCCTGCCCAGAGTTCCAGCTGCATAGCCCCCGACCTCAGTTAAGGGTCCCATTGGTACCCTTGCCTATAACTGAAGTTCCTTTTGAAATGGTAACAATGGATCTAGTGGGCCCATTAGAAAGAATGGCCCAGGGACACTGAAGCATATTCGTCATCCTGGACTATACTACCCAGTACCCCAAAGTCATTCCTTTAAGAAACCCCATGTCCAAGCTGATCGCAAAAGAACTGGTGCAGTTTTTTGCTAGGGTAGGCATCCCTAAGGATCCCTAAGGTCTATCATCCCCAACAGATGGTCTAGTTGAGCGATTTAACCGCACTCTCAAGAGCATGACCCGAAAGGTGGTGGCCCAAGATGGAAAAGACTGGTATACCCTCCTACCATACCTGATGTTTGCAATATGAGAAGTTCCCCAAGCAGCTACTGGATTCTCCCCCTTTGAGCTACTGTATGGATGCCACCCACGTGGCATATTAGACATCGAGGAGGAATGGGAGGAACAACCCAACCTGGGGACGAATGTCATCGCACACATGGCCGAGATGAAAGAACGAATAGCCCAAGTGACCCCCATAGTACCAGAGCATTTGGAGAAAGCACAAGAGGCCCAACGAACCTACTATAATTGTTGGGCAAAAACAAGGAAATTTCAACCAGGAGAACGGGTGCTGGTGGTGGTACCAACAACAGACAGCAAGCTCCTGGCCAGTTGGCATGGACCCTATGAGATTGTAGAAGCTGTTGGGGAGGTGAATTATAAGGTGAAGCAGCCAGACCCCCGAAGGCCAGAGCAGATATACTACATCAACTTACTGAAACCCTGGCTCGATCAGGAGATGTGCCTGACTGTCCTGCCAGCTCCATCCCAGCCAGATGGCCCACAAGGGCCGGTAAAGATATCCCCCAAATTAGCCGCAGAACAGTGACCAGAGGTAGTTGAAATGATCCAGTGGAACCAAGACGTGTTCTCCACACAACCAGGCCGTACAATGCTGATCCAACACCACATAATCACCAGTCCCGGAGCAAGGGTGACAATAAAACCATATCACCTACCAGAGGCAAAAAGAGAAGAAATTAGGCAAGAAGTGAGGAAGATGCTGGAACTTGGGGTGATTAAGGAATCACACAGCCAGTGGTCCAGCCCTATTGTCTTGGTCCCCAAGCCTGATGGCAGCCTAAGGTTTTGTAATGACTTCTGGAAGTTAAACAAGGTATCCCCATTCGATGCCTACCCTATACCACGTATTGATGAGCTGGTAGATCAGTTAGGCGAGGCCTGATACTTGACCACCTTGGACTTGACAAAAGGCTACTGGCAGATCCCCCTGGCTGAGGATGCCAAGGAAAAAACCACTTTCTCTACACCTGATGGCCTCTTCCAATATACCGTCCTCCCTTTTGGGCTCCATGGGGCCCCCACGACATTCCAATGATTGATGGACAGATTACTTTGACCCCATGCAAAATATGCTACCGCCTATTTAGATGATGTGGTAATCCATAGCCCTGACTGGGAATCGCACCTGGGGAAAGTGGAAACAGTACTAGATGCTCTTAGACAGGCTGGCCTCACCGCTAACCCATCCAAATGTGCAAAAGGGTTAGCCGAAGCCAGATACCTTGGGTATGTAGTCGGAAGGGGACTGGTGAAGCCCCAGTGGAACAAAGTGAAGGCAATACAGGAATGGCCCCACCTGATCCGCAAGAAACAAGTCAGAGCATTCTTAGGGATAGTAGGGTACTATCGCCAGTTCATCCCTCACTTCACCACAATGGCAGTACCTCTGACAGACCTGATAAGAGCTCGGGGCCCAGAGATAGTTAAGTGGAGCGAGGCGGCAGAAAAAGCTTTCACAGACCTAAGGATGGCCCTCTGCAGCCATCCAGTGCTCATAGCCCCAGATTTCAAAAAGGACTTGATCCTACAAACAGATGCCTTGGAGGTAGGACTTGGAGCTGTGCTTTCACAGATGGTGGGGATGAGGAGCACCCGATCCTTTACCTTAGCCGAAAGCTCCTGCCCAGGGAGCAATGGTACGCCATAGTGGAAAAGGAATGCCTAGCAGTTAAGTGGGCCATGGAGATTCTATGGTAGTACCTGCTTGGGCAGCAGTTACACCCTTGTGACAGACCATGCCTACTTCAATGGATGTACACTAACAAGGAGAGGAATGCATGAGTGATTAGATGCTTCCTATCCCAACAACCTTTCCACTTCTGGATACAGCATAGAGCTGGAAGCCAACACGGCAATGCAGACAGCCTGTTACGACAACACTGTCTCTCGTTCCAAGTAGCCCAACCCTGTGGTGTTGGGCGGTGGGGGGATATGTGATACAGGAGGGCCAGGGATCAGTGGTACAGTGTTAGAGGGGAAATATATAAGCCCTAGGCTAATTAAGGCGTGGTTTCCTGTAGACTAGGGAGGGTTGCTACAGGTTAATTGGAGCACCTGTCGTCAATTAAGGCCCTGTCAGGAACCGAATAAAACCCCCTGCTTCAGGCAGTCAGAGGAGGAGGAAGGAGAGAGGACTGGAACTTGGAGGTGTGTTTTGAAAAACCAGAGAACCAAAGTTGGGGAGACCCTGCCCCAGCAGGGGAGGGAGACTCCCTTCCCTAGCGTGTAAGGACCAAAGGTACCCCACCCAAGGGGGAAGAGGGTAAGAACCCACAGAGGTTGAGAGGGGTTGGGGCTCAGAGTGAGGAGCAAACCCAGACTCCTCCCCTGCTTCCCTCCTCTACTACCTTCCCGGGCCACTAGCGGGGCCCTCGGTGCCCCAAGAGCAGGGGCAAGGGATGGCATCTTAGCCCCCCGTCAAGAAAAGCGCAGGACCCAACATACTAACATCGACCATCTTGTCACAATATGTTAGGGACCAAATTCTTACCTGGCATCTTTAAATGCATACTTCCATACAGAGGACCAATACATTCCAGAAAGGAGTACATCTCCTGAACTTCAGAGATGTGATCCTACTCAGACGAGGACAACACAATGAATACTCATATTTTTATGTTATCTGCAACTCGGGAGTGCAGGGACAAAAAGAGACATGGAAAATGAGTGTGAAAAAAACCCATTGGGACGCTCCTGCTCACACTTTTACAGCAATGGACTTAGTGCTAATGTCATGACATTAAGATCTACTCACTGCCGTTGGAGCAGCCTGGAGAGGGACAAAAGGAAAAGACAGAATCTCATCTCTCTCTTATGACAGACATAACACAAGCAATAAAAATTAACAGATGATTTTGAGCCTTTTGTTTACATTAGTATTTATGATTCTTTTGGTGATATTTTTCCACCTAATACCATGCATTAACCTTTAGTTCCTCATTGCTCTCTAATGTTCATCAACCTTCATTTAACAAACCAGAGAGATCTAAGTTTCAGCTGTATTTTTTTTTTAGGATGGGTTTGCCCTCTTTTTTTTGGATCATTTCTCTTTGAACTGGTTTTAAGTGTGGTTATAATCTGAAAATATCATTCTGTAAAAATGCCAGTGTCGGTTTTCATGTTTATTGTCTCAATGATTTCCAGATCAAATTTGCTCAGTTTACAAGCAAAATTTTGTTGTTGTTGTTTTAATATTTACCAGGGCTATATACTCAGCCTGGGTACTGAAAGCCAAACTGGCTCATATCTCATCCTCATCTCCAATAAAAAGATTCTGCAACTGGAATTTAGTTAACAATTCTGTTTATGATGTGTGAGACAGTATAGAATCCAGCTTGCTTTCCCATAACTGCATTGGCTGTCTAGCGCTAAAAGGAGAAAAAAATGAAAATCTTGTTTTTGTGAGTAAGATACACATATAAAATTGGTCATACATACAGAGAACAGAGATGTTGACTAAGAACATGCCATTTTCACACAGTCACTTTTCTGACCATAACCACACTTTAAACTCTGGGAATGGTTTTATTTTTCTCTCCTGTGGCACACCAGATGTGATACATGTTAATTTTTTTTAACAGGACCCAACTTAAGGCCACATGACAAAAACCTGACACCATAATCCTTAAATTTATATGCCTGATATTTTGAAAGTCCTGTGTCAGAGTCAAAATCCTAGTAAATCAAACTCCTCACACTAAAAATCTCCGTTCATCTGAGGTTAAATGGGACAAAATGTCTCCATGAAGTACTCTTATGAACAACAGAAGGTTCTAAGATGTAATTGTGAAAAGTCTCTTAGGTCTCCAGCTGTAGTTGCCCACCACAACATACTAGGGATGGCTGATATAGTGATTTGCTTCTATGAACTCTCAGCTGCCTCATTGTTGGGTCTGCATGTGTCACACATTTCACTTCAGTCTTTGGTTCAAAGACTGGTGGCTACCTCCCTTTGAAGGTGCTGTGCAATATGGGATGTCATAGAAGGAGGCAGTGAATTATGGGATACTTCAAAAGGGAGGATACCACCTGCCTATAGCAAAGAATCCAAGAAAGTGGGAGGAAGAAACCAGTAAGCGGGAGGAACTGCAGAAGACCTCTGTGTCTGTTACATTAAAAGACAAAGATTCCTTTAAAGACTCCATTTCTTTTTTACCTAGCCAGGAGATGACAGGCAGGCATCACAAGCATCCTTGGTCAATTGCATATGACAGCTCCTATTTTTCAAAGGTAATAATCCAGGAATCAAATTTTATAATACACCTTTGAGGCATGAAATGGAAGTCAAACCATCCAGATTTTGCAATTGTTACTTGGCACGTTGCATATGTGTAATTAAAAATCTTGTGATGGAAATCGCTGCCATAATTTGCAAGCTTTCTTTAATCCAGCTTTAGTATATGCAGCACCTGCAGGCACCTGTTCTATTCTCATAATACAACATGTCTGAAGATGATGGGAACTTAGAAAGGAATGCCAGCTTGAAAACTTGGCTGGTGCTTGGCTCTTTTGTTTACGTATCTAGATATCCCCTGACCAAGAAATATCCCATGGACCAATGAGTTTTCTTTTGGAACAGAGTCCTGGCCAAGTGTCACTAAAGTATTTTATCACAAAAATAAATTTAAACAAAAACAATTTAATTATATACATGGCCTTTAGCTACTGAGTATACTGTATATACTGAGTTGCAACAACAGCAATATAATGAAGTAGCATGAGATTTATTAATGAATTAAGAAACCTGCTTTTTGCCAAAGCAAGTGTAAAACTTCCTTAAATATTTTGAAACTGCAGACTTGAAATGATCGATTATTAACAGACAGCTGCAAGTGTTCTTGTGAAACTCATCCTAAAGGTGTTATGTTTGGACTGAGCTAATTGCTGTTTGTCGGGTTCCAACTGTGAGGACCCAAAATGTTACTTTCTAGTTTTCATGTTCCCAATCACATTCCCTTGGCCCAATTTTTCTTCTCCCTATTACTCAGGCAGCTTCCCTAGAAGAGGAAAGCAGACACTCTCCCTCAAAAGTAATTGTGTTCTTCAACTTTCCAAAGTGGGAGAAATCTGAACAGGAGAAACTGTTCGTTCCCTGTGCATTGAAAACAGAGACTCTTTAACCCATTCCAGAGGAGAAAGTATATTGCCATGATTCCTGGATTTGCTGTACTGACCATAAAGCATTTGAATAGCTTGTCATTTCATTGGAGGAAAAAAATTACCAGTTGCCTATAGAAAGGAACAAGCACATATATCTTCATGTTTTTCATAGTGTTTGTTGATCTTCAACACGTAGTGAAATACTCAGTGAGGGCTAATTCAGAACTAGCTAAAGTCAATGGGAGCCCTTCAATTGACTTCAGTGGGCATTGATTCAGATGCCTAATTACCCTAGTTTTTGGGGTTTTTTTTTACTTTTTGGATAAGGGCAATAACACATATGTTGTACTTTGTAGAGCACCTTTCACTGTAGAATTTCAGATGCTTTACAGCTAACTACTGGAGCTGAGTTAACAATTGATTTTGGGGTTTGGTGGCCAAACCAAAAAAATCCCCTCCTCTCCCCACCCATTCTGTTTGTTTTGAACTAAAACCAATTTGTTTTCAGTTTTTATTTCTGGAATGAAAAACCAAAAAAAAAAAAAAAAAAATCCATTGGATTCGATTACAATTGACATTTTTCAAATGGAATGTTGATTCAAAATGACATTTAAAAACAAAATAGTTTGTTCAGACATAAAATGCCAACTTTCAAATAAAAAGTTTCCTCATTTTTTATTTGGCCAAACCTATGTGCTGAATTCTACCCCAATTCACTAAAAGTTTTGCTGGCCCTCAAACTGCATTTTTCAGTGAATTTACTATTTGCCACACACACACACACAAAATCGGCAGATCTATTAACTGCTAATTCTGTTAATCCCCAGGAATGTGTCAAATGTTATTTTTAACTTCATTTTTCAGGTTGGTAAACTGATGCACATGGTAAAGTGATTTGACAATGTTTAAACAACGAAAGGCAGGACCAGAATCGGAACTCTCATGTTAGTCCCCTGTTCAAGAAAAAAAAATCACTTATCTCTGACTGCAGCCCCTTTACTTCTCAGCCTCACTACCTTATTTGGTCCCATCTCCAACTCTTATTTCAGTAGGGTTTTTTCCATGCTGCCTCAGGGATGGAACAATTTCTCAACCTTAGTGTGTTAGGACTGATTTGAATTAGAATACGGTAGGGCCTAAAATTCACTTCTTCAATAAGACTTACAAACAGCTAACCAAGTCATTCAATGACAAGTCAACCTTGTTCACCGCAACATTTTATAGGAGTGGGTAAATGGAAAACTAAGCATACTGTAAAGTTTACACCTTCTTTGAATCTCCTGTTTTTTAGGGGATATCTATCTTTTTTACCACACCATACACATCACTAGCACTTAAGCAAAACTGGTAACAAACTTGATATTAATAGCTTCAGAGGTTACACACAATCTTTGATTTCTCATTTCAGGAAAGGTAACTTTGAAAGTGGTATTGGTTCAGCTTCTATTTTATACGTATTATCTGGATTTAATTCCTATCATTCTGAGTTAAAATGTGGGTAAAGCATGAAAACAATACTGTTTTCTATGGTTGTCAGTCCCCTCATGGTAATGGTTATGGGTAAAACCATAGAATCATAGAACCGCAGGGTTAGAAGGGACCACAAGGGTCGTCTAAGCTAACCCCTGCCAAGATGCAGGATTTGTTATGTCTAAATCCTCCAAGACAAATGGCTACCTAACTTCTTTTTGAAAACCTCCAGGGAAGGAGCTTCCTTGACTTCCCTAGGCAGTTTGTTCCATTGTTCTACTGTTCTTACAGTAAGGAAGTTTTTCCTGAGATTTAATCTAAATCTGCCATGATGCAATTTGAACCCATTGATTTGTCCTGCCCTCTGTGGCAGGAGAGAACAACTTTTCTCCATCTTTTTTATGGGAACCTTTCAAGTATTTGAAGATCGCTATTATGTCCTCCATTAATCTCCTCTTTTCCAAACTAATCATATCCAGTACCTTTAGCCTTTGCTCATATGGCTTGCATTCCATCTTCCATGGTCTCTTCACTCAGATTTGGACCTTGCCACTGTCACCCAGAAGTTTGCCCTGCCAGCTATATTGCTTCAGATTTTGGTTATCCTTGAAGGAGTGTCTCAAGGTTTGAGCAGGCTGAGAAAGCAGCAGCTCACCTCCTGAGTGAGTTGGGTGGCTATGAGCACCCCTTATTTTTCTGATCTACTTTTTGACAGTTACGCTTTTGCTTCTATACTCAAGGTTTTGGTTGCAATTTCTGAAACCCTGAATTGTCTGGGATCCTGTTACACGAGAGATTACCTTTCTCCTCATATCTCACTTTGCCAGCTCAGATCTGCTGGGTTGCTCTTGCTGATGTTCCCTTGAGTTTCATCATCTTGGACTCGAACCACGGTATTCTCAGATGAGGACTTGTGCCCTAGTTGCCTGTGAAACTGGCTATATCTGGCTATGCACCAAAGCTCAAATTTGATTAGCACCAGAGCACAAGACAAGGTGTTTATACAGGCCTTTAGGTAAGCAGCATGGAAGTCCAACAGTTAAATAATTAAAATTGATAGCCTCTAATAGAGACTGTTTTATGTTTGTTTTAATTGTTGTAACTGTGCCCAGACCTTACTGCAATGTATACCACGTGAAAATAAACTTCTGACTCTCCATTCATCCGCTCAAACTAGGAGACAACGCTCCCACCGCATTTTAAGTGAAGGGTATGATGTGTAGCAGAATGGCTGGCAATTGTTACTCCCTATTGTAGAACATATTGTTTAAATTATGTAAATACTCCCAGCAGATGTGGCAACGTGAGCCTAATAATGACGGGATAAATAAAACTTTAAAAAATATATACCAAGAAGTCAACTACTACGAATGTTAGAGTTTCCCTAACTGAAAAATGGTTGGGGGAGGAGGGGCTTTCTTTAACCACCAGACTGTCAAAGTTTGAGGGCACTAATGGAAATTGTGTATTAAGTTATCATTGCATGTTTCTTCGACGGTAATTGGTATACCCTGAAGCGAGGTCTGCAATCCTTGCATTCTTCAATTATGATGCTTTACATCTCTTTGTTTGAACTAGGGGCATGTGAATTCATCATGCTTGTTTTTGAAAATGCTCAGACATTGCTTGCTGAAATAAAATATTATTAGTTTCTTGTCCTGATCAGGAGAATGTATAAAAAATAGGATCATGGAGACAGGCCCGAGAGAGAGAGAGAGAAAGGCAAACAGAATGGCAAATGAAGAAGAGTGGGTAGCATGTAAAAGAAATACAGAGAGACTGTAAAATCAGAGCAGAGAAGGAAAGAGGGAACAATTACTTTGTGATATTAAAAGCAAGGAGTCTCTGCTGTTGTCGTTTAAACGAAACATAATGGAACTAATTATTCATTTGTTTCACAATTTATTCATGTAATTACTCTGACAGTAGTGCATGCTGCCCATGTATGTTCTTTTCACAGCCATTATTATGGGCCCTTCTGGCCTTAACTGTGTGAAGCCTCATACTAACACAAGTTTAAAAGAAATTGCTGTACCTGACTGATGTTCATTTGGGGCAAATCTATACTCTCCATCGTATTTACAAAGAACAGGACCTGTGAGCATGTGGCTTTATCCTAAGGGCCACCTCCCTCTCACTCTAACATGGGAGGAGTTGAGCGAGTTGTCAATGGTTTCTCATGTTTCTTCTTCATGCATCACAGTTAGCATACTGTGACCAAAGAGTTGGGGGCACAGGGTGGTTTGCTTGAGAGATTTGCACACTATGAAAGCTATAGTAGCAGAAGCACTAATCCGCTTTGGTGAAAGGGAGAGGTCTGGCTTAGAAGTAGGAGCAAATATCAAGAGGATATAGACAGATGTGAGAGGGCAGCCTTAACATCAGTCCATGGTGCCATCATCATTAGGAACCCCCCCAGGGCAATAGTGCTGTTTGCAGGATAGCCCATAGCAGTGCTGTGAACAATTAATGGCAAATATCCCAACAGTAATTTGACTGCGACAGAAAAGTAGTGTGGTTGGGTTCACCTTACCATGGCCATGTTCTAGTACATAAACAGAAGACGCCACATAGGTCAAGTCGTGACACCCACAAAACAACAGTAAGGGGCAAGAAGACAACTAGCAAGAAGAGCCTGTATGGTGGATCTTCAGCTCAGGTGGCGCTGAAGCAGCATGGAGGGACCGGATTGATAGATTCAGGGCTGGCTCCAGGCACCAGCTTTCCAAGCAGGTGCTTGGGGCGGCGTTCAGAATGGGGCAGCAGTCCGTGTCCTGTGGCGGCAGCTCTGCCGCTCTTCCAGGCGTGGCGGCCATTCGGGGTGGCAAAATTGGTAGAGCCGCCCCTGGATAGATTACAAGAATTCAGCTTTAAAGTGAATGTGAAGCAATAGCACAAGGTACGACGATGTAACGGAAGCGTCTCTTGCGATCATGTTATCTGTGATCATCTTCTCCATGCATTTGGAAATTCAGTAGTTAAACAGATTCTAACAACACTGGAAGTGGCCTATATGCTGTCATTTTTATGTGATCCTGCCATCAGGGAAACTGTGACCATAAACTCGTTTCACATATGAATCAGCAAAGATTTTAAAAAAAAAAACAACTGATGCTTCTAACTAAAAGTTTGAAAGAAAAAGTGAAAAATTGTCCTATTTTCTAGATTGAATACTGACTAAAAAGGTATATTTTATTAAACCTCTGGATTTAGAAGTCCAAGATTTCATCTACTGGGGTTTTTCTTTGTGTTTGTGTGTGTGTTTCATATACAGTATACTGTGTTTTGTTCATTGTTGCAGATTTTACCCATGTGTAATTAGAAAAAAATTCAATACACAGACTATGTACAAAACTCCACAGTCCATGCTCCCTTTCCTCTCCCTATCTCCCCCATCATTTCATCCAACAATTAGTTTTAACTTACAAAGGGCCATTATATGGTTAAGTTTTCATATGAATCAACAGAGATGAATGCAATAGAGTACATTGACATAACCATGTAAAAAAGACTGTATGGACCAACATTTGAAATGAAAAAGCAATATTTTCTTGTCCTGGGTAAAGACTAAAATTTGTAACGGACATAAAAGGTGATTTTTTTTTAAAGACTTATTTTCTTTGCCCTGGTCCCAGTTATTACTGCTGTATTTGAGACTCCACAGACACTGCATTTCTTCTACTGGCTGGACATTTCTGAAATAGTACCACTATCAGGTAGATCAGATTGTTGGCAAAAGCTTTGGCACCACAGAGACTCAACAAATAAATTTCATCACACTGACCCTGTACTAAACAGCAACTTTATGTGGATAACCTCATGGGAATGGAAGTTGAGAAAGAGCTATTTCAAGGCCTCCAATAACTTAATCTCTGGCCAGTTCACAATGCAAAGCCATTTCTGCTTCCTTTGCTCTCAGTGCTAGAGTGTTTCTGGAATACTGTAATCCTGAGAAGGTAGGGAGGGTGACATGGGGGGGTAGGAGTTTGAGAGAGGAGGAGGAGATCCCACTCTAATTATGCGCTGCTTTAAAAAAAAAAAAAGGCAGGAGCCAACGTTTTTTTCATCTTGGAAATTCTCACAGCCTCAGTTACGTGAGTGCAAAAAGTAACTTTTATTTGAAGAACCAACACTCACTTCTTTGTTAAGAAAACGTAAGGCACCACCCAGCAGACTTGAAGGCTCCTATATTATCAGCTAACTATTTCCTGGGTATATGTTCACCTTTTCCATGCAGCTTGCCTACTTTTTCAATCAAGGAAGAATATAAAATGTGGGGCAAACAAATTCTGTAAAGCGGTTGAAGTATCTGTGATTTGCTACAGTTACTTTTTTTAAGTAATGGAAATTTCAGAAGTGTCCAGCTTTGCAGAAGCAAAACTGGAAAGAGTCCAAGGGGAGCCCTAGTACAACACTATATGTTCTTTCCAAGGTAAAGGGATTCTGCTTAGCATTGCTTGCCATCATTTCAGAATGAGCCAGAAGAGACAGGGACAGTGTGTGTGGCTGAAAGAAACTGCCAGAGTGGGAAAGGGTTCATATTAGTGAGAGTGTTAATGAATCACTAATGAACTATTTATGCATGGAATATTTAACCAGTTTCTCAAGATTTATTATAAGTTCAAATCTATTTTTCCATTACTGGATTTTTTTCACCCAGAAATGTCACAGCATACTACTGCACTAGTCTACTACACTGCAGTTTAGAACAGTGTTTTCAACTGTGCTGAACTATTACTGTAGAAGACTGTAGCCATTTGTTAAAGGCTGTCTCTGAATTCCCCATATATAACTCTCAATATGTATGTGTCGTGGAATTCAGGCAATCCAATTTCCAGTCCGCTCCAGAGAAGTAGTTCATGTTGCTATCTCTGATCCCAAAGGGCTTGTTTTCTTGGTCCCAAAAGCGCAGGCACCAGTTTCCTCAAAGCCTACTATGCAATAGAGATGGGATCAAATCAACCCCCAGAACTGAGCCATCCCTGAACTTCTGTGAAATTCAAATCTGGATCAGATTATTGTGGGGGAAGCCAGGGGCCTCCCTGCCAGAAGAGCTTGGTCTGAATGCTCCAGACTTCTCAACATTTTAGATCCAAATCTGACTTTGGGGGTTGGTTTCGTCTCTGTCCCTAAAACACACAGGGACAGACTGTGCCTGACCTTAGCATGGGGGTGCAAAGTGTTTTTCCCGTCCCTTACTTGTACTCCCTGTGCAATGGATCGGCCTGACAGCAGACAGAAACTGCTCTTTACTGGAGTCCTGGGAGATGCTAGTCGTTTCAAACAGTGCTGGGAGTTTGGGGCAGGAGGAGATAAGCAGGGCCAGGATTCTGACCACAGAGCTGGTTGACCATACAAGATGAAGCAGGCCGCACGGTCCAAAAGGCTGGTGCAACATGCCTGTTACCTGTGCATCAAGGAGTTATAATGCCTCCTAGAGCATTACCCCCGCCCCACCCCAGCAAACATGGGTCAATGCCTAAAGAACACAATCTGTCCCATTCTGTATAATGCAGCAACTTCAGACAAGCTCATATGCATGTGCCTTATTATTCTTAGGCAGGCTAAGAATAAACAGACCATAAATTATCAATGAAACACTGAAATATTCTTCTTTGTTGTCTTCAATTTTCCTTCTGTATGCAGAGAACTCAGGCCTCATCCAGCAACAAGAAGTTTTGCAAAGCTATTGTGGTCTCACAGTTACAGAGCAACATTAATACTAATATAATAAACAGGAGGTGCTTTAGGTTTTTTTCAGTTATGCTGGTTGAGAGTTGTTTTTTTTAATAAAGGAAAAAGAAAAATGAAGACATCCCCCTTCTCGCCTGCTTCTTTGACCATAAATCTTCAGCACAAACATTTTATTCCTTTTTAAATACAATGCATCTTTTCATGAGGCAGCTCTTGGAAGCTAGCCTTACTGCATGTGACTGTATATATCAAGGTAGAGTAGTTTACAGTGTATGCTAGTTTCAGTGGGATTGGGAGGGGAGATGAAGTAGTCTTATGAGAGGAAGCTTTATTAACTCGAGGTTTAGTCTATGGATTTCACAGATTTTACTGGCTTCAGCTAGCCATGGCAATTCTATTTCATCGTGCCTGAGTTTTAAACACGACTTTGCATTTCATTTCACCTTGTCCTTGAGAAAGACAGGTGTCCATGGATAGTGTATCCGGACGCTAAACCAGATACCCAGTCCAAATTCAGGAACGACAAAAGGCTACTGTGATGGAATAAATGCTTCCTTCTCAGGCCAAAATTTACAGTTTCACCTTCTTTGTCTTCCAGTTCATTGCCCTGGTAAGGTGTCTAGCAGCCGACAAACAGAGCCTAAAATTTAAGACGTCTGCAAAGGTCAAGTTAGCTTTACTTGCACGTTTAGTGAAAGGAGAGCCTAGGCATCTTGCCTTGGTTGAGTAAAGTAACACAGTAAAACAAAAGAGAAAGTTTAAGAATTTATCTTCTGGAAGTCTTTTGCATCCTTAACAATGCCTTTGTATTTCAGGGCTTTTCAGCTGGCCTTGTCACACTGGAAAGATCTCTGCACAGTCAAGAAAATCCTCCACACAGTTTGATCTCATAAGACCCTGAGATATGATAAGGTTGCAAATCCAAAGCTTTAAAGAAACAGTGACAATGAAAGGGCAAAAACCAAAACAAGTAAAAGGGCAGGGAGTGGGGTTACAAAAGGAACAACAGGATAAGTTTATAATGTATCGCTTTTTTAATATGAGGATAAACATTCCTTTGCCAGCTTGATTTTCAAGTTTACCTCTTTAGCACTAATACTTTCCCCCACTTCACCAAAGAAACCAAATTCAATTTTCTTTCTGCCTTTGGCTTCCCATGCTTGTGACTTTTCCCCCCCAATTGTTTACTCATTTACTCTATTTTTCAGTAAAATGTCAGCAAACAATTGTCATTTGCTATCTGTAAAAGATAAGTATAGGTGGAAAGGGGAATAGAGAAATCTAACACCTCCCTGCAAATACTACTGTACTATCTGCAACAGAAATTTATCTGTGGGTAACCTGACCTTCTAAATACACCCAACAGTATTCTGAAGAGTGAATGCCAGACCCAACACTTGGGTAGGGTAGCAATGGGTCCCTCTTTTAAAAGACACAGGTAGTCTGGAGAGTCTGACCCGACTTTCTAATGTCATCCAAAGGGACTCTATCCATTGATTTCAATGGGAGCTGGATCACATGCTAGGGAAGTTGTAATGCGTCCTACTTTTGAATGTCAGGTATGGTTTACTCCTTTCTAACCACGCACTTTTGCATTTTTCAGCTGGCACATCACGCACGCAGTAAAATGATCAGTTTGCGGGAACTGAATCACACTAGGTCATTCCAAATTTGAAAAAACAATAGAGTATCAACAAAACTGTAGTTAGAAACACGTAGTTTTGAGATTAATGTGGTATTTAACGCCACAAACAAACAGGAAAATAAAGAACAAATCCTACTTATTCAAAATCTGGGGAAAAGAGCCAAAAATACTGGAAAGTCATCAGTGTCATGTGCAAAGTACCTAATTGCTGTAATTTTACAATGTGTGCTCACATTGTATGTGACTGTTCTGGCAGATCACCTGATATTGGCTTTTTTCACTTAATGATCAGACATTTTTATGAAAAATTGGGGGAGGGAGTCTTTACAACTAGAGCTGGGCAAAATTTTCTGGAGGAAACATTTTTTCACTGAAAAATGCATCTTCAGATTGATCAAAAAAATCCAAAAACCTCAAAACATTTCATTTCAACATTTTCAAAATGAACTGATTCAATTTTTTTTGTTTCAAAATAACTTTTCACTTTGAATTTTGCTTAAAATTTATTTTTTCCAAAAAACTAAAAACCCTAAAAAAATGAAACATTTTGTTTCAGGCAAGAACAAAACATTGATTAGATCCAAAATGAAATGCTGGTCTTTTATGTTTCATCAAAAATTTAAAAAATTTGCATTTGTTTATTTGTTTTGGGTCGACCCAAAACTATTTTTTTCCAAGTGTTTGGTTCAGCCACCAAACTGAAAAACGAGTCATTCATACAGCTCTATTTACAATCCAAGTGCAGAGTCTCCCCACTTTTACTCATGAAGAAAGTCCCAGTGGCACGTTAATTGAATCTTATAAAACCATAGAAATATAGGGTTGGAAGGGACCTTCAGAGGCACTGAGGCAGGACCACATATACCTAGACCATTCCTGGCAGGTATTTGTCTAAGCTGTTCTTTAAGAACTCTAGTAGTGGTGATTCCACAACCTCCCTTCGTAACCTATTCCCTCATGAGGAAGGGTTTCAGGTGGACCCTAACAAAATTTGGTATTATCCAAAAATAACGGATATCTACCCAGGACCACATCTTGCTCACCTTATTCACATGAATAGTCTCTCTGAAGTCAACTATTTGTCTGAGTAAAGCAAGCATGATTTATCCCATGCGAGCTTATTTTTCACTAACATAAACCATTTAAATTTTTAATTAATTCATATAAACAACACCCTCAAACATAAAATACCGTGAAACAGAATTTTACCACGTTTCTCTGTACTTGTAAGCAGTATGCTCAAAAGAACACTCACACATTGCCACACTATCTTCGCTGTCATTCTGTCACCCTCTCACAACTTAACCTGTACTTACATAAGATGACCACCAAGGAACCCTACGACACTACTGTGAGTATTCTTCCTTTGATTGTGTCCTAACATATCTTTTGCATGAGATGTACAATTAGGGTCTTAACCTAAACAGTTGTAGATCTTTTTGCAAAAACAATGATGGTGGCCTAATGTCTTGGTTAAATTCCAATTTTGACATTTATATGCTTCCCACGTAAATTCTACACCCTCAGTTGAGTGCAGAACTTTCGTTTTTGTCTGAAATGGTTGGGTGGTGTTGCTATGTATTGTTTAATGGATGCTGTGTTCCACCTCAGACGTGAGTGAATTCAGCTGTTTTGAATGATTACTGTACAATATGTACATTTTGTAAGGTACTGTAGCAACTTTTGGGATGAAAGCTGCTGTACGAATTTAAGTTATTGTTCCAGGGGTTAAATAGAGTGAAGGCATACTAATTTAGACACACAGATTTGAAAAGATTTCCAGTTAATCTTAGGCAATATATAATTTTTAACTTAAGACATGAACGGCCATCATATTAAAGTTGGCATTGCCAACCCAAATGTTCAAAAAATCATGAATCACAACATCCAAATTAATTTCTAAAGACAATGTTTTGCAATATTGAATCGCTCCACCAATTACTCCAGGAACCTTACACTATATACATTTATATGTCTATTTTTTCACCACTACATAGGGTCAGATTGATCTTACTTTGAAGATAATTGCAGACAATACCATGCAGTACATAGGAATGAGCCATACATGTGACAGGAAATTCTGAAAGGTCCCATCTGAAAGGAACTTCCTCTGCAGAGGTTCTCCCCCCCAGAGAAAACAGAGTTCAACCCACAGATTCTTCAGCTATTCTCCAGACAGTGGCCTGGTATCTCTTCAGTTCCTCGGGGGACCATCTCACCTCCAATGGGGCCAAGCTGCCATGGACTTCCCCCCGATTGTTACAGTAGATACCTCCCTCTGGGGTGGAGGATTCCACATCAAGGAGAGGGAAAATACTAACATTAATACTGTGTTACTGTCTTTGTTGGTTTTAATTTAAGTGGGGAATGACAATGGGATTAATGAAGGGTTGGGGGTGAGAGAAACAATACACAGAAAATGCCTACCCCTCAGATTCTCCTTTTCCACCCCATCTTATTCCCTCTCCACATATGGATCCCCAACACCGAGGAGTAGCTAGTGTAGGGAAAGGGATGGGAATGATGCTGCAAGGTTGCTGCATTCTCTCCCCTTTAACGTTCCCAGAGGGCAACTGCCAAATTTTTAATCCTCTTTTGTCTGGAGAGTAGAAGAGATCATATGGAGCTAAATTGGTGTTCCCGTTTTTTAATATTTTTATTTATGTTCTGTAACTAAAAAATAGCTTGTGGAAATCCCAGTTATGTGTTTCTTTCTTGACAGTTAAAGAAAAAATGTATTCAGGGAATCAGCAAATCCTCTATCAACAAACACTCCACCCAAGCTGCACAAGTCAAAAGAAAAGTAATATGGAACCATGCTTACACAGGGTGACCAGATGCCCTGGATTACTCAAGGCAGTGCTGGAATTAGGCCCACCGTCTGTCCCTATTTAGAAGGAAATATAGGGCCTGCTCCCATTTCCCTCAGGGTGAATGAGAAGTTTTCTATTGATTTCAACGGGAGATTCAGGGTACTCAGCGTTTTTGAAAATCAGGCCTCTTTATTAGGTGCTTTAATATATGGACTTTGAAGCCTAACTTTGGCACCCATTTTTCAAAAAAATCTTGGGCCTGTCTTTGTATGAAAATGTTAAGTTCTGTCCTCTAAGACCTATAATATCTGCAGTGCTACTGTGAACACTCTCTCTCACACACATACACACACACAGACCCGCTGCAGAAATCCTGAAGTGCAGAATTCCTGAAAGTTTACCACTATCAGATAAGCAGCCGCATTAGTCTGTATTCGCAAAAAGAAAAGGAGTACTTGTGGCACCTTAGAGACTAACCAATTTATTTGAGCATAAGCTTTCATGAGCTCGATCCCAGGGACAGAGGGGTCTTGAATAACAACAAGTAGCTACCACATTGCAATCAGGGAGAGATGATGGTTCTATACTGAAAGCCAGAAAGCCGGCCTAGCAAAGCAGCAGCAGTAATTTAGAACTTTGAAACACCAGATGATTTAGGGCTACAGTCAGGTCTAAAAGTACTACCATTATTGCAAGGGACATAAGCAGCTCTTAGTGCCTCCTGCTTCCTTTCAAGCTCTTTTATTCGTCATCTGTGTAACTAGCACTGGACCCAAAAATATAATGGGTTAAATACTTATACTGTTTCCCAACTCCAACATTATTTTAGGAAGTATTCTTTTAAAAAAAGATTATTGCTGTTCATTTGCAAGTTAAAAAATACACAGTATGCTAGGATATTTGTTAATCTGGAACTCTGGCAATATTTCATATTATGCATATTGCCTTATCTATTTACACAAAATATAAAAATCTGATGTATGTATTTCAATGCTGTGATGAGGGTTCTGATGTAAAATCCATTGCAAACAATAGAAGTAAGTCCTTATTGGTAACAGTGTAAATATTTTATTGCAAGGGCTTGATAAGAGTGATCTCATATAGCAATAGATCCAGCACAGGTTTGAGAGAACAGCATCAACAACCTAGCAGTAACGTTGTTTTGCTATAGAAAGTTATCACTGAGATATGACAATAATCATTTGTGGATGGAAGTGATGCTGTAATATATCTGTGGTATTTAGTGATTCACTGTATGAGCATTTTCCCAATTCTATTTTAGAAAAATGTGGAGATGGCTCAAAGAATGCCAGATCTCCATTATACCTAACCCCTATTTTTTTCTTCTGTCCCCCCCAGTTCTCTCCTTCTCCCCCTCCCTATTCATGAATGGTTTCTCCTATTTTATTACTGTTACCCCCACCCTAACAGGTTATGCCTATGGGGTGCTGTCTGGTTTTGCAGTTTTGACCAGTTGTGAAATTGCATAATTCCATAATTCTGCTGGAGATCCTGTAAAGCATGAGGTGTCTAGAAACAGATACAAGCTGTAAGTCATTTACCTTTTGTACTTTTAATTGTCTATTTATTTAAGAAAATCAATAAAAATTAAAGGGTAAAAGTCTGGCAATGATGCAATAAGCCACAGTGGTTTCTGTCATATGAAAAAAATACTATTGTACCTCCATATCGCCCAACCCTGTGATTTTGCCACATCTTACAAGCTCAAATCTGCTGGCTATTGCAAAGCAAATGTCCTCTAACTATCCATTAATCCACACAGGGTGACACACCATAATACTCCAATGTACCACCTGAAGATGGTGTTATCTCTGCAAATAGAATCTACAGAGTTACCCACCCCTTGCTTATGATGCCATCTAGTATTGCAAAAAGTAAAGACTTATTTGGTGGTACTTCTAGGAATGTCACAACAAATGCTGTTAGACTATGTTTTTTACATAGGTCTTTCCCATAGTTGCAAGACTGATGGGCATGGGGTTGTATTTGTCCTTGGAAGGAGTTAATTTTTTACAACAGTAACACAATACAGTATGATCTTCCTGTGACGTTGCAGCCCATAATGCTTCATGGGAATTTGCTTATGAATGTATATATGACATAACTGGAATATGTTTTATGCTACACATGCCATGTAACATACTTCTGTAAAGGTTATGACCTACTGAATACATTCCTCCTGTTTGGAATCATGTATCATTTTTGTATTCAAAGTTATGAATGTTGGTCATGTATTTGTTTAATTTTAAATCGCCTCAGTGAAGCAGTTGGCCAGCTTCCTGAGAAAAGACCATCCTCAATAACTGCCCAATCAAGAAAACCTTAAGCCAACAATGAACTTGGAGATGCCAATCCACATCTGAGCTTTCCCAGGAATGTGGCTTGGCTGGTAAGGAACTCAGTCATGCATGGACATGTGACTTGCCCAGGTGACTCCAAAACTCCATCTTGTAGCTGGGATTCTACACGGTGGGAGGGAGGAGTGCCCACCAACAAGAGAAAGTCTATTTAAACCCCTCGGAGACCCCTCCATTTCGTCTTCAGCTGGTCAAGAGATAGCCTCTCCACCCCAAAGGATACCTGAAAGAAACTGTGTCATAACCATAAGGGTAGCCTAAAATTCCTCCTTACCTGTAAGGGGTTAAGAAGCTCAAATAACCTGGATGGCACCTGACCAAAGGAACCAATGGGGACAAAAGATACTTTCAAATCTGGGGGCAGGGGAGAGGGTTTGTTTTGGGTTCTTTGTTTCTGTGGCCGTTCTCTCCTGGGACTGAGAGGGTCCAGACAGAAATCCATCTTCTCCCACCCATCCTAATCCAAGTCTCCGATATAGCAACCTGTATAGGTATGCCAGGCAAGGCGGATTAGTTCATCTTTTGTTTTGCTGGTGAATTTTCCCTGTGCTAAGAGGGAGGTTCATTCCTGTTTTCTGTAACTTTAAGGTTTTGCCCAGAGGGGAATCCTCTGTGTTTTGAATCTGAATACCCTGTAAAGTATTTTCCATCCTGATTTTACAGAGATGATTTTTACCTTTCTTTTTTCTTTTTCTTTTTTTTTTTAATAAAAATCTTTCTTTTAAGAACCTGACTGATTTTTCCATTGTTCCAAGACCCAGGGGGTTGGGTCTTTGATCATTTTGTAACCAATTGGTTAGGATATTATTCTCAAGCCTCCCAAGGAAAGGGGGTGTAAGGGCTTGGGGGGATTGCTGGGGGAAGAGGAACTCCAAGTGGTCCTTTTCCCTGGTTCTTTGTTAAATCACTTGATGGTGGCAGCATACCTCAGTTCAAGGACAAATAGAGATTTGTGCCTTGGGGAAGTTTTTAACCTAAACTGGTAGAAATAAGCTTGGGGGTCTTTCATGCAGGTCCCCACGTCTGTACCCTAAAGTTCAGAGCGGGGAGGGAACCCTGACAAACTGGAACAAAGAATAGTAACCACAGAGGGTGTGAGTGATTGCTGGACCCAGGCTAGAAGGTGACTAGTCTGTAAAAGGAAGCTTACTGGAACACCTCTGAGGGTGAGGTTTTTATCTGTATTCAGTTTTATTACTCTATTAGGCATAGACTTGCATGTTCTATTTTATTTTGGTTGGTAATTCACTTTGTTCTGTCTGTTATTACTTGGAACCACTTAAATCCTACTCTTTGTATTTAATAAAATCACTTTTTACTTATTAATTATCCCAGAGTATGTATTAATACCTGGGATGGGGGGGCAAACAGCTGTGCATATCTCTCTATCTGTGGTATAGAGGGCGAACAATTTATGAGTTTACCCTGCATAAGCTTTATACAGGGTAAAACAGATTTATTTGGGTTTGGACCACATTGTGAGTTGTGCATCTGAGTGTTAGAGACAGGAACACTTCTTAAGCTGTTTTCAGTTAAGCCTGCAGCTTTTGGGGGACGTGGTTCAGACCTGGGTCTGTGTTTGCAGTGGGCAAGCATGTCTGGCTCAAAGAAGGCAAGTTTCTGGAGTCCCAAGCTAGCAGGGAAAACGGGTTAGAAGTAGTCTCAGCACATCAGTTGGCAGTTCCCAAGGGGTTTTCTGTGATCCAACCCGTCACACTTCCATCTCTGAAATCAAGGGGGCTACTTGCAAAGAGTGAAGACTACTTGAATAAGTCAAGGTTGCAAGGTCAAGCCTTTAACTTGTACTCAATGGAACTATTCCAGAACACACTTACTTGTGTGAATATTCCTTACTCCTATGAGTTGTCATAGTATTCAGTGAGATTATTTTCATCAGTAAGAACAACTCATGTGAGCACGGGCTTCAGAATTAGGTCTAATATCTGCATTTCAATTCTGCATATATTCAGAGGCTTGAAATGAAAGCATTTTATAAATAAGTGAATAAATAATACATTCAATAAACATAGCAGTACCAAAAGTGAATAGTTAGTGGTGAAACTAGTCAAATATCTACTCCCCCTTTTGGCAGCCTGATACTTCCCGGCATATCTACCTGCATTACAAGAGGTATCCTGAATTTCTTGCCAATTTGCTCTAACCATCTCCACTTGTAAAAAGAATTTAAATAGTCCTGGTTGCCCCCTGCCGCTGCTGAAAATATTACATCAGAAAACGTCTACTCTGACTTTTTGTTTACATGGTTCTGCAGACTGAAACATTAGAGAATTCAGTGCAGGGAACAATCCTGTGTTGGCAGAAAAATTGACAAGATGACCTAATAGGTCTTTTCCATCTCTAATTTCCATGATTCTACTATTCCTAGAGGGGAAAATAACTTGTCAGCAAAGTTATTATAGAAGAAAATATAACAGTAAAAATAGCTACAGAAAATAGCCTACCATTTCCCCGCTCTAACATATGAATGCAGTTATTCATGTGACAGTTCCTTGTTCCTAACAAGTGAGAAAAGCATGATCCAAGATTCAATACAGTGGTCAACTGGAAAACCCTCTTGAACTGTCAAAGGCTCAGAAATCCTGAATGGCAGTGGAAAATGAGCAAGGAAGTTAATAAGTAACTCAGAAATATATGAAAAATGTAAGTGGAGTCTCTCTATTCATTTATTGAACTTACACAGTAGAGTTTGGGAACCTGTCTAAAAACTGTTAATTTTTTAGAAATATGAATTTAAAGAAAAAAGAAATATAAAACCCCCGGTTGCTTTTTCTAGCCAACACCTTGTTAGAATGATATATCATCAAGTGTTGTCACCAATTCTTGCCTAAGCATAGGTTAGGGACTTCTAGCTGTCAGCACTGGTATCTCAATCACTTCCTCAGGCACCAAATTCACAGGATAGAAAAAAAATATGAATGGTAGGAAGATCCTTCAAAAAATGGCCCAATTCAGGCAAGCATTTAAGCATATGAAGGACCCCACTGAAGTGTGCTTTAACTACCTTCCAGAATCAGTATCTAAGTTAAATGAGTAAATTTGAAACTTGCATCCCACAAGAATCTCTCACCAAAAGACTGAGAGTTACACTCATCATTTGATCCTGTTCCTTAATTAATCTGGCAACCTACTGTGCGCTTTGTTTGCAAAAATGAAAACAGGGGAGAATCTGCTGATAATTAGTAAATGATCTTACCTAAACTTTAGTTATATTAATAGAGCATTGACAATTCCACAAATTCCTCATCAGGTTAATTCCTGTGTAACACTAACAATCAGCACTGTTCTTCTGATCTGACTGGCTCAAGATACTACTTTAACACGTTCCATTCTTGGACAGCCAAACACAGTCCACTTGGCTGAAAAAAAGGCCATGTGACCTACAGCAGTTTTGGAACTTGACCCCGTGACCAAAATTAAAGAAGCCTTTAGCCAACCAAACTAAGATCCAGATCTCTCCTGAGGTCTGACCTAAGCAGCTGAGGCCCACACTGAACAACAACAACAAAAAAATCCTTGGAATTTAATTTACTGGGGAAATTACAACAATCCTTTGGATTGAAAAGGTGCCTTCAGTAAAATGCATTTTTAGACATTATATCCCATATTCTTAGTCAGTCTTCCAACTTGCAGTGGAGGAGAAGGTGAATATTATCTATTATAAATCTCAGCTTCAGTCAATTAATGTTCTCTAAGCACATACAAAATACCAAAAAAAAAAGTATATGTATATTTAACTGTGGTGGAATCATGAGATTTTACATTGGTAGGCTTACAAAGGCCTGCCACACAAGTTGTTGTCTGAGGTGAAGTGAATATTCATAGCCATTTCTCAGCATTTAAAAAAACTTCCTTATGGTTTCTAGCATCCTGAATACATGTAAATGATAGAGAAATATGCCATTGTCAGCTAACAACAAGATTCATATTTCATGTGTTTTTATTGGAGGGCTATATTTCATGGCTACAGTAGTCTATCTGTGTATATCCCATTACTGAGGAAATACCAGAAACAGTATATCAAAGATGAAACAACCACGGGTGACTTATAAAAATATAGCCTTTATTGCACAACAAAAATCTCATAGAGCTGTAATAAATTCCATATATACAACAGGCATGCGTTTTTAGTTAGATATGATTATAATAGCGAGGAAGTAAAATTATATATATTCAGACTAACATATAAATGCTTAGGATCATATCTGGCTTTCCGAACCATCAACACAACTCATATTTACTTCAGTAGAATTGCAAGCATGTCCACAAAGGACATTTACTGTGTTATTTGTCCAATATTCTTTAAAGTTTCAGAGGAGTCATTATGGACTGTTGTATAAATTAATATTCTGGTACATATAAAAACATTCATGTGGTTTGGGTATAGAGAAAATATCCTAATGATTGTAGGTATAAAATGTGAATAAAATAATTACTACAAATGTAAGTCTCACTCTGAAAAGTTGATTATCTTGGCTATTCCATTTTAAAACAAAAATATGTTTCCAACACCTAATCACTAATCAGACCAATCACTTCCTGAATCCCATTATTTAAATCAAAGTCATATTTGTTGTATTGCATGCAAGATGCCAAGATTAAAACAAATACAAAACCCCACCAATAATATGATCTGTAACGTCATGGATAACTAAGTTATTGTTTTTAACTTTAAAATATGTAAATGATTTTTTACAGCTGAATTATAAACACCTGAAAATAGGATTTTGTAATGGATGTGTGTATACAAGTAGGGACCGATGTTCTAGTTCAGAAAAATAAGTACCAAGCCAAACTTCAGCTCAAATGTTGAACTGGATCAAACTTAACCCACTTCCCTGAAGATGGTTCATGGATCAATGGAAACAGATCAACCCCATAAACAGCGATCCCTGTGAGGAGTCTTGATGGGATGAAGAGAGTGGTCCTCCCCTGAAGATCTGGAAGAGGGCTAGCTACACTTTTGAAGACATTGGGATGGGAGTAAAGTTAAAGGCCCTGTTGTGGCCTGAAGAAAGCGTGCAATTAAGAGGAGTGAAAAGCATGCATTCTGGAGGAAAATGGCTTATGGGAAACGTATTTTGCAGAGGAACATGTTCTAAGTGGGAAACAGTTGCACAGTCTATTGGGGAGAAAGGGGTTTGTGTGGAGGGAAGGGAATTTCCTGGACTAGTGGTAACCTAAGTCTTCTCTGATGTATGCCACGCTACAGTGAGTTTGTGGTTGATTTAGAAGTCCTAGTTATTAGTAAAAGAGTCAAGGAATGTTTTTAATCTGTGATATTTATCCTGACAGCGTTCCCATAACTTGTTCCTGCTCCTATTGAAGTCAATGGCAAAACTCCAATGGATTTTAATGATGCAGGATCAGCTCCACTAAGCTCCAGCCTCTCATGAAAAATGAGAGAATCATGGCATGAGGCAATGAAGCCCCTTTTCCTTCCTGTAACAATTTTTTTTATAAAAAACCTAGAACCATGGAGTAAAATATTCCATCATAAGACATCGTCTCCCTACACTGCTTTCAATATCTGCCAATTAGGAAACACAAGATCGTATAGAAAAAGGAAAAACATATTTAAATAGGTTTTTAAAGGAAGAAGTGGAGTCCAGTAATTTAGGGAAGCCCCTAGTAAAGTACACTCCAGTTCAGATATGAGTAATGGGACTTTTGTAACTTACATTCACCACATGTGAGTTATAGAATTTAGCTTCACCGAAGGGAATTAAATATTAACCATTGCCCACCAGTGAGCATTCCAGATATATATTTAAAAATATATTCACCTCAGCAGAACCGCATATGGAGTGTTGGTTATTTAGTTAGATCAGCTCATGGAGAGACCACATTTGATCTCCACTGGCCACTGCTGATAAAAGCAAATCATTAAGAATAGTTTTGCCGTTGCACTGGAGGAATATTTTTCTGCTGGCGCAGAGGGTTGCTTTCCAGACAAAAATCAACCTAAATTGATTCCTGAACCTCTGGCCAAAGACCAAGGATTCAAGTACATTGTACGGAGGAATCTCCAGTGCATCTTTTTAAAGTGATACTTGAAGGACTAACAAAATAATGATTCAATATTTCTACACTGACTGAAAACAATGATCCTCTCACTTATTAAAGAAAAATACAACAGGATCTTCCACATAGGTCTCCAGGTCCATGGCATGCCATGGCAACATGTGTGGCCTCACGAGCTAATAGCTAACAAAGAATGCAGAGCCAGAATATTCCTTAGCATGCATGTGGGGTCGAAGGAGGGAATCAATCAGCACCACACCACTGTCATGTTGGTACTCACAGAGGGCTCTCCACATACCTGAGTACCTACACATATGAAGGGGAAGGATGGAGGCAAGTCCAGGGGCACACACGTTGTCCCCCCACAGCCACAAGCAGTAAATCTGCCATAAATTAATCATGCCTGAAACTGCATTTCACTTCAGTGCTGAGACCCCTTTGTGCTAGAGAACTCCAGCCGCAGCAAGGCAGACCCTAGCAACATAGCTATATTATTATTTCTTCAGACAGGTAATATGAAATAGGTGCCCACCCTATGCTCTGGCGATTTCAATATGGGACACCCTACAAAGATGTCAGGGTGCGTGTTTGGTAAATCCATCCCTTTAAAATGAACTCTGCTCCACATTGTCTTCTGGAAACACCCCCTTCTGTCTGCAGCCACACAACATTCCCAAACCACTGGCCTAGTTAGATCAGTGATTTTAATATATTAAAGATGGATTCCTAACAAATGTTCTTATTGTTTCCTAATTATTTGCAGTGGATTTCAAACCAGCAATGGCACAATTAAAAAGAAAATGAAAACTTCTGTAACCCTTAGAGAAAACGACTTCCATTCTATGTATCACATCTCATGTTCATTTGAAACTCCAGCTGCATGAGACGGCTGTATATTTTTCCCTTCTTAGAATAATTTCGTTTAAAAAAGAAAGTTATGTTTGGAGGGGCCAGAATAAGTTATGAAAGAAGGTGTCAAAAAAAGAAAAGCACAGGAAAAAATTTTGTATAAGAACCAGCAGGTAAAGGCCACCTTAATCTGAGGAAGATGACTTATATTAGTATAACAAATGTTAATCACTGCATAATAAGGATTGATTGGTATCAATGCTGGTGAATCAGGGCATCAGCTTATATGGAATGCTGTCCCATCAGCTTATATGGAATACTGTCCTTTCTAATGTAGTGCAAAGAGCCAGCAGGTCATATGTCCTAAACCATGTACAAATTAAACCCATATAGTTTGCAACAATGAAAAAACCCGAGAAAATAGTGCAAATTGGATGGAGGGGGAAAAGGTATTAAGGGAGGGTGAAAGAGGGGGAGAAGGAGGAAGAGAGTCTACCCATTGAGGAGAAGGAGAAGAAGGAATGGCGTCTACCCATTGAGGAGCCAACAGTACATACACAAAATCAAACAACTATGATGCTGCCATTCAAATGGGGCCAGGTTTTCCATTCACCAATGAGAGGGAAGCTTGAGAGAGCCCCTGAGAGTCCCATCTTTAATTCCAGATGTAACTTAAAAAAAATATCATACATGCCTCTTGTTTCTGCTGTGTGAGCTCAACTCCCTGTTGGGTTATTGGATTCACTCGGTCCCTGTTATCACTGCTGCCAACCTAAAACTTCCTTTCCTGTCCCCTGCTTCCTGCCCCTAGCATCCTTGATGATTTTCCTGTTCCGTTTCCCTTGCTTTCTCCTCTCAAGTATCCTTCCATCTCCATTTCGGCCTCTCCTCTCCATGCTGCTGGACAGGTTTTCCCTTAGTGCGCCAGTGACCTTTTGGGTGCAGAGAAGAGTGCTGGCAGACTCTTGGCTAACCCACAGATTAACAATGAAACCATCACCAGCACTTTGGACAAAGATGATGGATTTTCTTAATTCACAGGTGGGAGTAATTCCCGTGATCTACAAGCTTTGTTTTACACTGATTGCAACGTTCCATGTATGACATCTAATACAGAAATAACATGGATAACTAAAAAATAACACGGATGTGTTAAAACTAAAGGTTCAAACTTGAACCCAAAATTTAGCTGAAAGGAAAATGGGGGAGAGGGGGGTTGAGGGGAGGGAAGGCATCTGAGTTCTTGATAGGCCTGTTTTATTTGGAGGGAAATTTTGTTCTAAACCAACCAATTGACCTGGGAGCTGCAGAGAAAACAGACTGAAGCATGAGCTAAAGTTCCTGGATGTGATTCTTAATTCACTTACAGCAAAATAACACCACTGCAGTTGATAATAGGTACTGGGCCCAATAGTCCAATAATGTAAGACTGAGGAACAAATCGCATGTGTGGGATTTTCAAAAAACACTCAGTAGTGGGCTAACTGCTTCTATTTAATTCAATGGAATTCAGTCACAACAGAGACAGACCAGTGCTGAATGTTTTCAAAATCCCACCCTGTAAGTACAGAATGTTCAGTGTGGATGCGTTAACAACCTGTGCTCCCCAAGGCACTAGTAGAGGGAAACTTACCTTGGTCAATCTTTTCTGTACAGATGTAGCAGCAAAAATGACCTGCAGGTTAGATTAAAATGCAAATGTTTGTTTATTGTTGTGGGATTGTACGTAACATGGCTAGGGGAGAGACATGCCTGAAGTAAATCCTGAGAAGTTTTGTGAGCTTCAGAGGATGATTTGAAACAATGTGCCAGACAGAATTAACTTTAAAGTTAAGTGGGTGTCCCACAAAATCTCTACAGCAATGGTGGGGAACCTGCGGCTGGTGGGCCTCATGCAGCCCATCAGGGTAATCCACTGGCAGGCCTCCAGACAGTTTGTTTACAATTGTATGGCTGCCCACAGCTCCCAGTGGCTGCGATTCACTGTTCCTGGCCAATGGGAGTTGCGGGAAGTGGCAGATAGCATATCCCTGTGGCCCACGCCACTTCGCGCAGCTCCCATTGGCCGGGAACAGCAAACCGTGGCCACTGGGAGCTGTGGGTAGCTGTACAAACGTAAACAAACTGTCTGGCAGCTCACCAGCGGATTATCCTGATGGGCTGCATGCAGCCCACGGGCTGGAGGTTGCCCACCACTGCTCTACGGGGAGATGTATGAAAGAACTTTGGTCATGCCAGATCTCAGCCTTTGGAAGCTCTGCCCTGAGAAGGGGTCCTTTATCTGCTGATCATAGAATCATAGAATCATAGAATATCAGGGTTGGAAGGGTCCCCTGAAGGTCATCTAGTCCAACCCCCTGCTCGAAGCAGGACCAATTCCCAGTTAAATCATCCCAGCCAGGGCTTTGTCAAGCCTGACCTTAAAAACTTCCAAGGAAGGAGATTCCACCACCTCCCTAGGCAATGCATTCCAGTGTTTCACCACCCTCTTAGTGAAAAAGTTTTTCCTAATATCCAATCTAAACCTCCCTCACTGCAACTTGAGACCATTACTCCTCGTTCTGTCATCTGCTACCATTGAGAACAGTCTAGAGCCATCCTCTTTGGAACCCCCTTTCAGGTAGTTGAAAGCAGCTATCAAATCCCCCCTCATTCTTCTCTTCTGCAGGCTAAACAATCCCAGCTCCCTCAGCCTCTCCTCATAAGTCATGTGTTCTAGACCCCTAATCATTTTTGTTGCCCTTCGCTGGACTCTCTCCAATTTATCCACATCCTTCTTGTAGTGTGGGGCCCAAAACTGGACACAGTACTCCAGATGAGGCCTCACCAATGTCGAATAGAGGGGGACGATCACGTCCCTCGATCTGCTCGCTATGCCCCTACTTATACATCCCAAAATGCCATTGGCCTTCTTGGCAACAAGGGCACACTGCTGACTCATATCCAGCTTCTCGTCCACTGTCACCCCTAGGTCCTTTTCCGCGGAACTGCTGCCTAGCCATTCGGTCCCTAGTCTGTAGCGGTGCATTGGATTCTTCCGTCCTAAGTGCAGGACCCTGCACTTATCCTTATTGAACCTCATCAGATTTCTTTTGGCCCAATCCTCCAATTTGTCTAGGTCCTTCTGTATCCTATCCCTCCCCTCCAGCGTATCTACCACTCCTCCCAGTTTAGTATCGTCCGCAAATTTGCTGAGAGTGCAATCCACACCATCCTCCAGATCATTTATGAAGATATTGAACAAAACCGGCCCCAGGACCGACCCCTGGGGCACTCCACTTGACAGCGGCTGCCAACTAGACATGGAGCCATTGATCACTACCCATTGAGCCCGACAATCTAGCCAGCTTTCTACCCACCTTATAGTGCATTCATCCAGCCCATACTTCCTTAACTTGCTGACAAGAATACTGTGGGAGACCGTGTCAAAAGCTTTGCTAAAGTCAAGAAACAATACATCCACTGCTTTCCCTTCATCCACAGAACCAGTAATCTCATCATAAAAGGCGATTAGATTAGTCAGGCATGACCTTCCCTTGGTGAATCCATGCTGGCTGTTCCTGATCACTTTCCTCTCATGCAAGTACTTCAGGATTGATTCTTTGAGGACCTGCTCCATGATTTTTCCAGGGACTGAGGTGAGGCTGACTGGCCTGTAGTTCCCAGGATCCTCCTTCTTCCCTTTTTTAAAGATTGGCACTACATTAGCCTTTTTCCAGTCATCCGGGACTTCCCCCGTTCGCCACGAGTTTTCAAAGATAATGGCCAATGGCTCTGCAATCACAGCCGCCAATTCCTTCAGCACTCTCGGATGCAACTCGTCCGGCCCCATGGACTTGTGCACGTCCAGCTTTTCTAAATAGTCCCTAACCACCTCTATCTCCACAGAGGGCTGGCCATCTCTTCCCCATTTTGTGATGCCCAGCGCAGCAGTCTGGGAGCTGACCTTGTTAATGAAAACAGAGGCAAAAAAAGCATTGAGTACATTAGCTTTTTCCACATCCTCTGTCACTAGGTTGCCTCCCTCATTCAGTAAGGGGCCCACACTTTCCTTGGCTTTCTTCTTGTTGCCAACATACCTGAAGAAACCCTTCTTGTTACTCTTGACATCTCTCGCTAGCTGCAGCTCCAGGTGCGATTTGGCCCTCCTGATTTCATTCCTACATGCCCGAGCTATATTTTTATACTCTTCCCTGGTCATATGTCCAACCTTCCACTTCTTGTAAGCTTCTTTTTTATGTTTAAGATCCGCTAGGATTTCACCGTTAAGCCAAGCTGGTCGCCTGCCATATTTACTATTCTTTTGACTCATTGGGATGGTTTGTCCCTGTAACCTCAACAGGGATTCCTTGAAATACAGCCAGCTCTCCTGGACTCCTTTCCCCTTCAAGTTAGTCCCCCAGGGGATCCTGGCCATCCGTTCCCTGAGGGAGTCGAAGTCTGCTTTCCTGAAGTCCAGGGTCCGTATCCTGCTGCTTACCTTTCTTCCCTGCGTCAGGATCCTGAACTCAACCAACTCATGGTCACTGCCTCCCAGATTCCCATCCACTTTTGCTTCCCCCACTAATTCTACCCGGTTTGTGAGCAGCAGGTCAAGAAAAGCGCCCCCCCAGTTGGCTCCTCTAGCACTTGCGCCAGGAAATTGTCCCCTACGCTTTCCAAAAACTTCCTGGATTGTCTATGCACCGCAGTATTGCTCTCCCAGCAGATATCAGGAAAATTAAAGTCACCCATGAGAATCAGGGCATGCGATCTAGTAGCTTCCGTGAGCTGCCGGAAGAAAGCCTCATCTACCTCATCCCCCTGGTCCGGTGGTCTATAGCAGACTCCCACTACTACATCACTCTTGTTGCACACACTTCTAAACTTAATCCAGAGACACTCAGGTTTTTCTACAGTTTCGTACCGGAGCTCTGAGCAGATCACCTATTACATGAAGAAAAGATCAGAGGCTCAAGCCAGATAAAGGACTAAGTCTCAGATTCATGGGTGTGCATGTTCTGAGCCAAGTGGTTAATGACTTGTAATCACAGAAAAACCCCTTTATGGGGTTTGAAGGACTGTCTCCTAACAAAGCCCTTGTTGGAGTTGGGCGGTGATCTCTGGTAAGCTTATTAGCATGTGTGTAGGTTCTTTTATTGTTTTAATATGTTTTCTCCATAATGCTTTCCTCTTAAGAATAAATGTGCTTGCTTAGGGAAAGCTGGGTGGTCCCTTATAACTGTGGGAATTACACTGTTCCTAGCCTCTGAGACAAAAAGCAAAGTAAGCCTGCATAGGCAGTTTGAATTGCTGTGGAATTCACAGTGTAGGCAGGGAACCGTGCAGCCTGGAAATACCCCCGTCAGGAGGGAGTCAGACACGTGTCTCCACCCAAGAGAAGTGATGGCTGGGGAACCAGAAGACTGAGAGCAGATGCCCTAGAGAGAGAATATAGGTGCAGTTGCCATGAACTGTGATGGTAGCCATAAAAGTCATTCAAATCAGCTAACTAAGCTCTGAACTTTAAGAAGGTGAGGCTCTTCAAACACTTCAAAGCCTTTGAACCTTGCCAGTTTTGTTCCAGACTTTAAGCCTGTCGAGTTTACAAACTTCAAGACCTGTTTAGAAAGTTATAAACTGCAAGGCAACACAGTTCTTAAGTTTGAACTGATCACAGTGAGTAGCCACCAGAGTTAACCAATAATCAGTGTTAAATCACCAACCTTCCAAAAATACCCAAAGATCTTCAGTGAGAATAAATAAAATACACAATGTTTGAAGACACTTTTTAAAAGTAGAAGTTGTCTTCAAAAGTTCAAAAATCAGTCTCTCTAAAACACCTTGTCTGATTGACCTTAAACTTTTCATAAACATTTTCCCCTTTCAGGAAATGAAACTTGCAAATTTTCAGATGAAATGGATTTTTTTTGAGGAAGTTAGGAATGGCAAAAAATAGAGTTTCTGGAGCTGCAAACATTGCTCCACAAAACATATAATGATAGGAACTTAAAAGGAATACAGAACTTATTCATGATAGTGCCAAGTTCTTGTCATGGAAGAAATAAAGTGTAAAGTTATTTTAATTGTCTTCTGTTGCACTTGCACTGAAATGTTTACTTTAGATATGATAGCATAGATAAGAATGCGAGAAACAAGCTGACCGCTACTGCAGACTACTGCTCCATCTTTGGGGACTATACTCTTTGGCTTGCTGCTATTTCCTCTTCCCATTTTTATAGGCAGGTCAAGTGCCAGGTTGCATTCTGGAGCAGAAAGACTATGAGAGGCTGAAATTTGAAAACAGGAGCTGGAGCTGGATTCTATGCTGTTTTCAAGCCTGGAAGCAGATTTTTATGAATCCAGGACTGTGAATGTGATAGCTTGTGGCAGGCCTGTTTCAATTCCACAACAGGATCTCTTTTTAACAATAGCATATTTTATTCAATGCTATGCTGTATTAAAATAACTTCTTGAAATGTTTTCTTTTTTTTGCCTTTTCTGATGATGGTTCTCTTACAAACATAATTTAAACCAGCCATAGTCTCCCCAGCAACAGTTCTATCCCCAGATGAGCAGTATTTATACACACTGACTGTAAAGAATAACTTATTTGATCGTTTAGCCTCTTTTTCTGTTAATCAATTGTATTCAAGTGGCTTATGAATCCATTCAAAACTATTCACTAGTGGTGAAATCATTCATATATTTTAGTGAGTCTCAAGTGTTATATTGGCCCACTGGCACAGGAGTGAATTCCATTCTGAATAATTTGATAAGCTGTAGATTGTTTGCAAGCAGTTTGTTGCAGGTGTTTCCTCGTATTCCCTGTCTGTCTGTTGCATCCACCTGTTGTCTCTTGTCTTGGACTTCAAGTTCTTTGGGGGCAGGGACCATCTTTTTCTATGTGTTTGTACCATGCCTAGCACAATGCAGTTTTGGTCTAGGATCTCTTAGGCCCCACCTCAAATAAAATAAAATAATTAGTATTCTAAATTTGAGCTGTGTTGGGTAGTTATGACTGAACATATAAGGAACATAGTATTCTGTTTCCCAATTGGACAAAGGTAACTTTTTGAAACAGATTTTTTATTATTAGCAGTTCTGAAATTTGCTCCCTCCCTCCAAATATTCTGTGGGAAAACTCATTTGCTAGAACATATGTAGACAGTGAATTCAAAAGAGGTGAAGGTAGTGACATTTCTGAGTGAATGCTTGCAGAAAATGTATAGATATTTGTCCAACTCTGGCACTGTTGAAACACCCTTTTCCCTCAGCTTCCTAGAGTTCAATGCCATTAATAAACTAGAGCTGAGGTAAACCATTTATCCACTTTAGAGAAAACTTAGCCCCAAGCTTGCTTTGAGACAGGGAGATAAGATAAAAAGGGAGCTTTCATTAAGCACCGAAACAAAGCCTGTTCATTCCCCACCTGCCACCCCTCATGCATTATGTAGATTAGTGGAGAATGACAGGTAGGGATGTCAGGAATTGAGAGACATGATTTTTACACAACAAATACCTGATAGCACTACACACAGGCAAATCTTTTGCCATTAATGATTTATTTAACAAGTGTACTTTCATCTGCTGTTAACGTTAACAAAGAAGTTGTGGAAGACACCGCTCTTATAAACACGACAGTTTAGGTTGCATGCTGCAAATCACACAGACGCAGCCCAGAGGGAACAGGGCAAAGATGTTTTAAGCCACCTTTGCACATTCCCAATTCTGGGCAAGTAGGGAGTCAAAGCAACCAAACAGCCAAACTCCCATTGACTCCAGTGAGGCCAGTATTTCAACCAGGAGCCTTATTTTTCCCCATGGAGGATATGAGTCTCTCTCACTGATTTATGCTCTCTATCAAGAAAAAAAAAAAGACCACAGATCTTTTAAAATTCTCCTGTCCCAAAGGAGATTTCCCACCTTACAAGTTTAACTCCTTTGAATAACACTGAGATCCTGTCTTAAAAAAAAAAAAAACAGAAAAACTCTGAAGAATTTCATGAACTGATTATATCTGTTCATTGGGATGGTACAAGCAGATGCAGTTCCACTGAAATTAACAAAGCTGCACCTGTTGACACTGGAATTTAATTTGGCTTATGGTATCTGGCTACCATTTGCTGGTTACAGCAATCGGCAATGAGGGCATGAATCGCCTCCCATATGCAGCCTTGACAATAGAAAGAAAATATTACATACTGTACAGTGCTGAATGTGAGTGTGATTTCCAGCTGAGAGACACTCAGCACAACTCCTACTGAGTCAGCCAGTAAGAAGTTTCCCTTCAGTCAGCTTGGCTCGGAGTTACAGGGCTTCCTGTTGAAGTTTCTGCTATTGTAGCATACAAGCCACTGTCTCCAAAGGCTGTATCAGGGAGAGACTCTGGCCACCTCTCAGCCATTGTGACTTCTTTCCCAGACACATCAATATCGCCTCTAGTCCTTACTCACACAAAACAGTTTAATATTCTAAGTAAGGGACAACAAACATTATACCCCTGTGGTACAGTCTTTCTAGTTTGTTTTGGAATGAAAAATTGTTTTCCTAGGTCTGCAGTCTAAACATTCTCCTGTCTGTGAAGCAAATGGGTTCAACACTCTAGTCACAGGGAACAGGTTCTCTGTTGGGTAATACAGCTCAGAGAGAATACCTTTAAATATTATGCATTCCGAGAACATTATAAGTACTTCACATGAAATATAATGAAATGTACAGAAGCCGCTGTTTTATTAAAAAGCCATCAAATGGATTTGCTCATGCTACTAGAAAGCTTTGTTGCAAGTAAAAATGGATTTGATAGATGGAGCAGAACCTACACCAAAGCACCTGCCCTCAGACAGCATGGCCCGACTTCTGTCTCAGCAGCAGATGTGCATTTTGACACAGTATTACAGAGAAGAATCATCTCCTTTGGGCTGACCTGCTTCCTCTGGAGGAATGGGAGGAGAGGGGGAGAAAGTTAATTGTATCACTGTCCAGCCATTCCAGTTGGTTCACCTCATCCTTTGTGCACATGCAAGTTTATATGAGAGAGCCCAATGGCTCAGACCAGGTAAGAACACAGGATGATGGTAGCTAATCTCATTGAATACGATTGTTTCTCTCGCTTTGCGCAACATCCTCTGCTTGTGAGGATGTTAATCATCACTACTTATTGTTTCACCTTTCTTGGGTGCTTCTGAGACGTCATATATAGAGCCATGATTAACAAGATTACCAAAAAAAACCCCACTAGGCTTGGGCAATTAAGACTTAGGCCTGGTCTACATTACACAGATAGGTTGATGCAATGCAGGTTATGCTGACCTAAGGCTTGTCTACACTACCAGCCAGATCGACGGACAGCAATCGATCCAGCGGGGGGTCGATTTATTGTGTCTAGTTTAGACACGATAAATCAACCGCCGATCGCTCTAGCATCGACTCCGATTCTTGCAATTCTACCTCAATGAGAAGCGCAAGAGGAATCGACGGGAGAGTGTCTCATATTAACACAATGCAGTGAAGACACTGCTGTAAGCAGATCTAAGTATGTCGACTTCAGGTACGTTATTCACGTAGCTGAAGTTGTGTAACTTAGATCGATCCCCTCCCCCTGCCCCCCATAGTGTAGACCAGCTCTAGTTGTGGATGTGTTTAAATTTAAATTTTACTCCCGCTGATGTAACTGCCCTGCCATGCCGACTTAACACCACCAACTCCCTGAGCGGTGTAGAGTCAGGGTCAATATAGTTAGGTCAATGCAGTGTCAGTGTAGACACTGCGTTACTACATCAACTGTTACTGGTCTCCAAGAGCTGTCCCACAATGCTCCACCCTGACTGCTCTGGTCACCCTTGTGAACTCTGCTATCCAGTGGACAGGAAGCTGTCACTCCCCTTTAAAGCACTATGAATTTTTGAAATTCCCTTTCCTGGTTGCGTGGCTTGGCAAGCACACCTAGCAGTTCTCAATTGTTGAGTGCAACTGCCCAGCCTACCATGCCAACTACACGCTGCAGACACCCTCCTGCCTGTAGTTCTCGGGAGATGGTGGAGCTACTGGGTCTGTGGGGAGAAGAGGCTGTGCAGGTACAGGTCTAATCCAGCCATGGAAAGGTGGCCATCTGTGAGCAGATTACTCAGGGCCTGGAGGAGAAGGATTACAGCAGGAACCAGCAGCAGTGCTACGTGAAATTTAAGGAGCTGCAGCAGGCATGCCAGAAGGTAAACAATGCCAGCAATCAATCTGATGCGGAGCTGCAGACCTGCTACTTTTAAAAGAGCTGCATGCCATTCTCGGAGGAGACACCATCACTCCCAAGAGCCCTGTGGATACCTCAGAGGAGCCTGAGTCACAGGCCTCAGTCATGAGGAGGAGAAGATATATGAGGAAGAGGAGGAGAACTATGGGGGACACAGGACAGGGGGAATCCAGCTGTGCAGTAAGCCGGGACATAGTTTTGATTCTGCTGCAGTCCAGCCAGCCAATCACGGGCGAGCCTGATGCAGGGGAAGGTGTTGGATCATATTCAAGAAGTTCTGTATTAAAATCACAAATGAGTTTGATTCCCCATAGTTTAAATTCCAGGGTATTACTAATTAAGAGGTCTCTTGGGTTTTGGTACTGTTTCTCTCCCTCTATGTGTGAAACGTGCAAGCTGCTAATTGTGTTAGTACATTCTAAGACAGGTTTCAGGGTAACAGCCGTGTTAGTCTGTATTCGCAAAAAGAAAAGGAGTACTTGTGGCACCTTAGAGACTAACCAATTTATTTGAGCATGAGCTTTCGTGAGCTACAGCTCACTTCATCAGATGCATACTGTGGAAACTGCAGCAGACTTTATATATACACAGAGAATATGAAACAATACCTCCTCCCACCCCACTGTCCTGCTGGTAATAGCTTATCTAAAGTGAGCAACAGGTTAGGCCATTTCCAGCACAAATCCAGGTTTTCTCACCCTCCACCCCCCCACACAAATTCACTCTCCTGCTGGTGATAGCCCATCCAAAGTGACAACTCTTTACACAGTTATTTGAGCATGAGCTTTCGTGAGCTACAGCTCACTTCATCAGATGCATACCGTGGAAACTGCAGCAGACTTTATATATACACAGAGAATATGAAACAATACCTCCTCCCACCCCACTGTCCTGCTGGTAATAGCTTATCTATTGTGTAAAGAGTTGTCACTTTGGATGGGCTATCACCAGCAGGAGAGTGAATTTGTGTGGGGGGGTGGAGGGTGAGAAAACCTGGATTTGTGCTGCAAATGGCCTAACCTGTTGCTCACTTTAGATAAGCTATTACCAGCAGGATAGTGGGGTGGGAGGAGGTATTGTTTCATATTCTCTGTGTATATATAAAGTCTGCTGCAGTTTCCACGGTATGCATCTGATGAAGTGAGCTGTAGCTCACGAAAGCTCATGCTCAAATAAATTGGTTAGTCTCTAAGGTGCCACAAGTACTCCTTTTCTTTTTACATTCTAAGACAGAGTCTGTTCTCAAAGCAATTCTTTGTAACAACAACTACTCACACAGAGAGAGACTCATAGCACTACTCTGTAATAACAGAAACAGCACCCAGAGACTCCTCGCCCTTTTGTTGTATTCATCTCGCTTTGTTAACAATTGTGATTAAAATAGAGATAGAGGATGTATGTGGATGGATGCTTGGTGTGGATAATAACTGAATGATCAGGGAGGTGCCAGCCTAAGAATCCAGTGTCTATCAGCTGAAGAAGGCATCAAGTGGAAATAACCAGAGGACCCCCAGAGGGCAGACTGGAATCCACCCAACAGCCTCAAGAATGGGAGAACCAAAGAACAAGATAACATCTGGCAGCACGGAGCCATCAGGAATGTGCCATCTGCTCATTGATTCAGCAACAGCATGATGAAGCAATTCCCATAGATTGGCATAGGAATAAATTCCTATAAAAATGGACTCTAGAAAGTGAGAACTTTGGGGTCTGATTCTGCAAACCAACTTCCAGGAGCATCAGATGAGCATCTGACAAGGCGCTGCTCCCTCCTCATGTCCAGGCTACCTGGCCAGTGGCTTGGCATGAGCAACTCTGAGGCTGGTAACTATGATAACAACCTTGCAGAACCTGTGTGTGTGTGTATGAATGAATGTGTGAATAAATATGAAATTGAATAGCATGTTATAGCTATAACTAACTGCTTACTATGATTCTTTCTGTATTCACAATAAATGTGGCATTTTGCCTTTTCCCCTTTAATAAGATCCTGCTGGTTTTTATTTTACTGATATAACATTTTGGTGGAGAATTGCAAAAGGGGGAATATTGGTAAGTTATTGTAAATATTGGCGTGCACACCGCCAGCTCTATTGAGCTAGGCATTTCTATTAGGTTAACCAGACCTACTGGCCTCCGGGAAGCTAGCAGGGGAAAGCAGGTTAACCAGACCTGCTGGCCTCCGGGAAGGTAGCAGGGGAAAGCATATAGATTAAGCTATGATTACTAAACCTAAGTCCTATTGTTCACGGAGGTATCAGGGGCAGCAAGAAGGCCTAAGGGACAGGCTAAGCTACTCGCTGGAATAAAGAGTAGCAGGTTCAGAGAATCTAGGCTGTGTCACTCGCTGACCTGTGCCAGGTGTGACGAGGAAATTTGATAAGCTATGATTTCAGAATCTAGGCTGTGTCACTTGCTAAGTAATACCAGGAGTGACAAAGAGATTGAAATATCTGTGTTAAGATGTTTAAAAGAAAACAGGGTAAGCCAGTACCAGAGGGAGGAATGGAGTCAGAAGGAACTCCAACCTCACCTTTTGTTAAAAAAATTACACCTTTTAAACAAATCCTTCAAAAATTTGGGCACAATCCTTGGATTAAACAAGCCCTAGCTGATGTCTGCACTATTTCGGACCTAGAGGATAGATTGGCTCAGTATATCCTCATAAACAAACCTTTTAGTGCTGCCAAAAGAGATGCAGCAGCAATTTGGTTGTTATGGGAGGCATGTAAGGATTCTTACCTCCACTTGTCTTCATGTAAAGAGGAAAAGGCACAACAGAAAAGGGAGCAGACAATTGGAAGGTGCTGGCTACAAATACCCAAAGTCAGCTGAAAATAGTGAAAGAGGCACTCCAGGAATGCAAAAAGAGAGAAAGATTCCTGGAAGACCAAGCTAAAGCCTCTGAGAAAACTGAAAGAGAGAATTATGTGCTCCGAGGTATGGTAAAGAAATTAACCTTGAAGCAGGGCAGAGCACCTGCAAATCATAGTCATTGTGAATCACTATTTAAGAGTCTGAGACAAAAATTGGGCTTTACCTCTAAACAGGTAGCAGCCATTACAGCAGGTGAAGGGGGAGAAGGTCTATGTACGGCATCCCCAGACATAATTACAAAGAGAAAAGAGAGTGAAAAAGTTAACTCTGCAGAGGCTGGAGGGAATTAAGCAGTTAAACATTGTGAAAATGTTAAAAAGGAAAAGTGTTAGAGAAAGAGCATTCTTGGTTTCTTTGCAACCATTCTGAAGGAAAAATGGGCCCTTTTCCAAAGGAATTGTCTGTAAATTAGCCAGGCAAAAATAAACTATCTGATTAAAATCATTTGACTGGACAATTTAGTCAAATTTCCTAAAAGAACATAGGGGTGTTCTATTGGAACTTAACTGCCTCAAATGTATAAAGGGAATGTAAGATGTAAAAAACAGAGCAGTGTAGAAAGGATGTTAAGGAAAAGAAAACATGTATGTATCTATCTCTCTGTGTGTGTAAATATGTAAAGTTCTAAGGAGCAATTAGTTTTGGTTTTGTTTTAAATAATGCCACTAAAAATCCATTTGACTCTTTAATTCAAAGTTGCAAAACTGACAGACCTTTTTGCTAGACACAGGTAATTAGAGTTGTTTGGCTTTGGGATTTGGCATTTAACCCTTAAAAGGTAACTCAATACTTTACAAAATTTAAAATGTTTTTAAGTTGTGCTGTAGCAGGGCAGTCAAAATCAGGAAAATAGAAAAAAAAATTCTGGATTCTTTTTGTTTGGTTGGTTTTTGTTTGTTTGTTTTTGTAACAAAATAGCAGATGAGAGCTGTAGTAAAAAATAAATAAATGAGAAATTAAAAAAAGACAGTGCCCCTCTGAAGCAACAGAGGGGTGAGGTGCACAAAACAAAAAGATGCAATGTTAGAAACACTGAGTCTTAAAATGGCTCTGAGTAATCAGACTGTCACTTTGATAAAGGTACATGAAAACTCTGTAAGCAAAAAAAAAAAAAAAAGAAATAGTTACACCTTATGTAAAAATGGATATGGATAATGTTATAGAAGTTAAACTATGGAAGGAATGTGCATTTGCCCCAGAACATGTGCAAGCTATATTGTAGAAGGGGCAAAAGAAATGCAAACATACCATGTTACTTAATTAAATGCTATTAGGGCTCCAAAGGCAGCCACAATAGGTTGGGTTTTCTTTTTCAGATTGCTGTGTGTTTTGGAAGCAGAAGTTTAAAAAGTGATCAAAACTCTGGTGAAAGTTGATTGTGTCCCTTTTAAGATAGAGTCTCTGAGCTGCTGATGGTTTTAAATCCAAAAGCAGGAAGCGTCTGTGAAAATGCAAATGACCTAAATGATAAAGGAAGGAAAGAACTAGCAGCACAAATAAAGGACACACCTGGTCAGCAAACAAATTTGTCTAAATAAAAGGCATGGGACAACAAGAGAATTTTAATAAATTTAATGATAATAAGTACCCCTGTAACAATGTATAGTGTGCATGATTTTTGGAAAAATCCTTTAAGGTTGTATGGTAATGATGCTTCTCAGTTATTACCGGTAAATAAACCTAAAGCTTAACACAGCAGGAAAAATGTTATAAACTTGGTCTGCTGTATAAGAAGGAAAACTGAGGTACCCCACCTCATGGATGTAATGACTAAACAGTGGGATAATTTCCCCATAACCCTTAAAAGATAGAAGCCACTGAAACCTGGCCTGCCTATAGAACAAACAGGAGTATATGGGGGTAATTCCTCTGTTTTGCCTGCAATCAGCAAGGGTATTTGTAAAAGAAATATTTTAAGCAATAATCTGCCACCCCAAAAAGGGGTATAAACATTCTTTTGTCTTTCAGAAAATCAGGAAAAGCTGATGCCAGCTGAAGAGCAACCCAATACCATGAATCTACTGTCACAATAGAAATTGTGTACTTGTGGCACCTTAGAGACTAACCAATTTATTTGAGCATAATAAGCTTTCGTGAGCTACAGCTCACTTCATCGGATGTATACTGTGGAAAATGTAGAAGATCTTTTTATACACACAAAGCATGAAAAAATACCTCCCCCCACCCCACTCTCCTGCTGGTAATAGCTTATTTAAAGGTTTCAGAGTAACAGCCGTGTTAGTCTGTATTCGCAAAAAGAAAAGGAGTACTTGTGGCACCTTAGAGACTAACCAATTTATTTGAGCATAAACTTTCGTGAGCTACAGCTCACTTCATCGGATGCATACTGTGGAAAGTTTAGAAGATCTTATTCTATACACACAAAGCATGAAAAAATACCTCCTCCCACCCCACTCTCCTGCTGGTAATAGCTTATCTAAAGTGATCACTCTCCTTACAATGTGTATGATAATCAAGTTGGGCCATTTCCAGCACAAATCCAGGGTTTAAGAAGAACGTCTGGGCGGCAAGGGGGGGGGTAGGAAAAAAACAAGGGGAAATAGGTTACCTTGCATAATGACTTAGCCACTCCCAGTCTCTATTCAAGCCTAAGTTAATTGTATCCAATTTGCAAATGAATTCCAATTCAGCAGTCTCTCGCTGGAGTCTGGATTTGAAGTTTTTTTGTTGTAATATCGCAACTTTCATGTCTGTAATCGTGTGATCAGAGAGATTGAAGTGTTCTCCGACTGGTTTATGAATGTTATAATTCTTGACATCTGATTTGTGTCCATTTATTCTTTTACGTAGAGACTGTCAGTTTGACCAATGTACGTGGCAGAGGGGCATTGCTGGCACATGATGGCATATATCACATTGGTGGATGTGCAGGTGAATGAGCCTCTGATAGTGTGGCTGATGTTATTAGGCCCTGTGATGGTGTCCCCTGAATAGATATGTGGGCACAGTTGGCAACGGGCTTTGTTGCAAGGATAGGTTCCTGGGTTAGTGGTTCTGTTGTGCGGTATGTGGTTGCTGGTGAGTATTTGCTTCAGGTTGGGGGGCTGTCTGTAGGCAAGGACTGGCCTGTCTCTCAAGATTTGTGAGAGTGTTGGGTCATCCTTCAGGATAGGTTGTAGATCCCTAATAATGTGTTGGAGGGGTTTTAATTGGGGGCTGAAGGTGACGGCTAGTAGCGTTCTGTTATTTTCTTTGTTAGGCCTGTCCTGTAGTAGATGACTTCTGGGAACTCTTCTGGCTCTATCAATCTGTTTCTTCACTTCCACAGGTGGGTATTGTAGTTGTAAGAATGCTTGATAGAGATCTTTGTAGAGATCTACAGACTAGGGACCGAATGGCTAGGCAGCAGTTCTGTGGAAAAGGACCTAGGGGTGACAGTGGACGGGAAGCTGGATATGAGTCAGCAGCGTGCCCTTGTTGCCAAGAAGGCCAATGGCATTTTGGGATGTATAAGTAGGGGCATAGCGAGCAGATCGAGGGACGTGATCGTCCCCCTCTATTCGACATTGGTGAGGCCTCATCTGGAGTACTGTGTCCAGTTTTGAGCCCCACACTACAAGAAGGATGTGGATAAATTGGAGAGAGTCCAGCGAAGGGCAACAGAAATGATTAGGGGTCTGGAACACATGACTTATGAGGAGAGGCTGAGGGAACTGGGATTGTTTATTCTGCAGAAGAGAAGAATGAGGGGGGATTTGATAGCTGCTTTCAACTACCTGAGAGGTGGTTCCAGAGAGGATGGTTCTAGATTATTCTCAGTGGTAGAAGAGGACAGGACAAGGAGTAATGGTCTCAAGTTGCAGTGGAGGAGGTTTAGGTTGGATATTAGGAAAAACTTTTTCACTAGGAGGGTGGTGAAACACTGGAATGCGTTACCTAGGGAGGTGGTAGAATCTCCTTCCTTAGAAGTTTTTAAGGTCAAGCTTGACAAAGCCCTAGCTGGGATGATTTAATTGGGGATTGGCCCTGCTTTGAGCAGAGAGTTGGACTAGATGACCTCCTGAGGTCCCTTCCAACCCTGATATTCTATGATTCTATGATTCTTGTAGGTGTTTGTCTCTGTCTGAGGGGTTGGAGCAAATGCGGTTGTATCGCAGAGCTTGGCTGTAGACAATGGATCGTGTGGTGTGGTCAGGGTGAAAGCTGGAGGCATGTAGGTAGGAATAGCGGTCAGTAGGTTTCCCGTATAGGGTGGTGTTTATGTGATCATCGTTTATTAGCACTGTAGTGTCCAGGAAGTGGATCTCTTGTGTGGACTGGACCAGGCTGAGGTTGATGGTGGGATGGAAATTGTTGAAATCATGGTGGAATTCCTCAAGGGCTTCTTTTCCATGGGTCCAGATGATGAAGATGTCATCAATATAGCGCAAGTAGAGTAGGGGCGTTAGGGGACGAGAGCTGAGGAAGCGTTCTAAGTCAGCCATAAAAATGTTGGCATACTGTGGGGCCATGCGGGTACCCATAGCAGTGCCGCTGATTTGAAGGTATACATTGTCCCCAAATGTAAAATAGTTATGGGTAAGGACAAAGTCACAAAGTTCAGCCACCAGGTTAGCCGTGACATTATCGGAGATAGTGTTCTTGACGGCTTGTAGTCCATCTTTGTGTGGAATGTTGGTGTAGAGGGCTTCTACATCCATAGTGGCCAGGATGGTGTTATCAGGAAGATCACCGATGGATTGTAGTTTCCTTGGGAAGTCAGTGGTGTCTCGAAGGTAGCTGGGAGTGCTGGTAGCGTAGGGCCTGAGGAGGGAGTCTACATACCACACAGACTATGCTGACAGCTTGTGCCACATGCTCTCAAAGAAACTGCGGAACCACCTGATCAACATCCTCTACAGCAAACAGGGAAAGATAAAGAATGAGCTCTCAAAAATGGATACTCTCATAAAAAAGCAACCTTCCACACAAACTTCCTCGTGGCTGGACTTTACTAAAACTAGACAAGCCATTTACAACACACACTTTGCTTCTCTTACGAAAGAAAAAGGACACTAAACTTTCTAAACTACTACATGCCACAAGGGGCCACAGCAATGGTTCCCTCAACCCATCCAGCAATATTGTTAACCTATCCAACTATACTCTTAGCCCAGCAGAAGCAGCTGTCCTATCTCGGGGCCTCTCCTTCTGCCCCTCCACCCCCACGAACATGATACAGTTCTGTGGTGACCTAGAATCCTATTTTCGACGTCTCCGACTCAAGGAATATTTCCAACATACCTCTGAACAACATACTAATCCACAGAGACCTCCCTACCAACACTACAGAAAGAAGGATTCTAGGTTTACTCCTCCTGAAGGTCGAGACAGCAGACTGGACTTCTACATAGAGTGCTTCCGCCGATGTGCCTGGGCTGAAATTGTGGAAAAGCAGCATCACTCGCCCCATAACCTCAGCCGTGCAGAACACAATGCCATCCACAGCCTCAGAAACAACTCTGAAGTCATAATCAAAAAGGCTGACAAAGGAGGTGCTGTTGTCATCATGAATAGGTCGGAATATGAACAGGAGGCTGCTCGGCAGCTCTCCAACACCACTTTCTACAAGCCATTACCCTCTGATCCCACTGAGAGTTACCAAAAGAAACTACAGCATTTGATCAAGAAACTCCCTGAAAAAGCACAAGATCAAATCCGCACAGACACACCCCTGGAACCCCGACCTGGGATATTCTATCTACTACCCAAGATCCATAAACCTGGAAATCCTGGGCGCCCTATCATCTCAGGCATTGGCACCCTGACAGCAGGATTGTCTGGCTATGTAGACTCCCTCCTCAGGCCCTATGCTACCAGCACTCCCAGCTACCTTCGAGACACCACTGACTTCCCAAGGAAACTGCAATCCATCGGTGATCTTCCTGATAACACCATCCTGGCCACTATGGATGTAGAAGCCCTCTACACCAACATTCCACACAAAGATGGACTACAAGCCGTCAAGAACACTATCCCCGATAATGTCACGGCTAACCTGGTGGCTGAACTTTGTGACTTTGTCCTTACTCATAATTATTTTACATTTGGGGACAATGTATACCTTCAAATCAGCGGCACTGCTATGGGTACCCGCATGGCCCCACAGTATGCCAACATTTTTATGGCTGACTTAGAACAACGCTTCCTCAGCTCTCGTCCCCTAACGCCCCTACTCTACTTGCCTTATATTGATGACATCTTCATCATCTGGACCCATGGAAAACAAACTCTTGAGGAATTCCACCATGATTTCAACAATTTCCATCCCACCATCAACCTCAGCCTGGTCCAGTCCACACAAGAGATCCACTTCCTGGACACTACAGTGCTAATAAACGATGGTCACATAAACGCCACCCTATACGGGAAACCTACTGACCGCTATTCCTACCTACATGACTCCAGCTTTCACCCTGACCACACCACACGATCCATTGTCTACAGCCAAGCTCTGCGATACAACCGCATTTGCTCCAACCCCTCAGACAGACACAAACAGCTACAAGATCTCTATCAAGCATTCTTACAACTACAATACCCACCTGTGGAAGTGAAGAAACAGATTGATAGAGCCAGAAGAGTTCCCAGAAGTCACCTACTACAGGACAGGCCTAACAAAGAAAATAACAGAACGCCACTAGCCGTCACCTTCAGCCCCCAACTAAAACCCCTCCAACACATTATTAGGGATCTACAACCTATCCTGAAGGATGACCCAACACTCTCACAAATCTTGAGAGACAGGCCAGTCCTTGCCTACAGACAGCCCCCCAACCTGAAGCAAATACTCACCAGCAACCACATACCACACAACAGAACCACTAACCCAGGATCCTATCCTTGCAACAAAGCCCGTTGCCAACTGTGCCCACATATCTATTCAGGGGACACCATAACAGGGCCTAATAACATCAGCCACACTATCAGAGGCTCGTTCACCTGCACATCCACCAATGTGATATATGCCATCATGTGCCAGCAATGCCCCTCTGCCATGTACATTGGGCAAACTGACAGTCTCTACGTAAAAGAATAAATGGACACAAATCAGATGTCAAGAATTATAACATTCATAAACCAGTCGGAGAACACTTCAATCTCTCTGATCACACGATTACAGACATGAAAGTTGCGATATTACAACAAAAAAACTTCAAATCCAGACTCCAGCGAGAGACTGCTGAATTGGAATTCATTTGCAAATTGGATACAATTAACTTAGGCTTGAATAGAGACTGGGAGTGGCTAAGTCATTATGCAAGGTAACCTATTTCCCCTTGTTTTTTTCCTCCCCCCCCCCCTCGCCGCCCAGACGTTCTTCTTAAACCCTGGATTTGTGCTGGAATTGGCCCACCTTGATTATCATACACATTGTAAGGAGAGTGATCACTTTAGATAAGCTATTACCAGCAGGAGAGTGGGGTGGGAGGAGGTATTTTTTCATGCTTTGTGTGTATAAAAAGATCTTCTACACTTTCCACAGTATGCATCCGGTGAAGTGAGCTGTAGCTCACGAAAGCTTATGCTCAAATAAATTGGTTAGTCTCTAAGGTGCCACAAGTACTCCTTTTCTTTTTGCGAATACAGACTAACACTGCTGTTACTCTGAAACCTGACAATAGAAGTTGTGTTTTATGTTCTATGTTTTGTCTTGTCTTGTTGCTAGCACTGTTATGTGTTTAAAAAAAAATTACTGCAGACCTGCAGGTAATTAAAAATAAATTAAGCTCTCTGTCCCAGCTACAGGACAGCCTGATGCAAAAACAAGTACATGCCAATGTAGACTTGGTCCAAATTGGTCTGGGTAACCTAAAAGCCCGATGGAATCTTTGGCAATGGCTTAATACTACCACATGGCTTATGCATAAGAAAACATTTAGAAATAGGAAACTACTCAGCCATAGCTATGGGATGCACTGAAATGCAGATACTTGCCCTAGCTACTTTGGAACATGAAATGTTCTGGGTCATATTGGGAAATATTAAGGGTTTGATGCATTTGTTAAAACAAAGAAAGAGATCATTGTTTGACACTTATCAATATGAATGGATGCAATACGTTTCCAGTATTGTAAAACCAGACTTGCTAATGGGAGAAATTTTTGTCAAAATTGCACATCAACAGTCCCTGGAGGCAAAGGTATTGAAGGTTCACCCACTCCCCATATTACACATGGGATCCTTCTGGCTACTCTGGACCTCGAGCCAGTGGGCTGGAGAGGGAGGGAAACTGCTGGACACTAGAGGTTGTATCGAATGGACTCCTCAAAAGTGGGTGTGCCTCACCTTGCCTGTTGCCCCAGAACCTTGTAGTAAAGAAACATCACTAGGATCATGTATGTGGGATGAATTGGAATCACAAACTCAAATTGCCTCACAGTACCTTCTCTTGAATAGGCTACATAGATTATAAATCTTAGTGTCAAAAGGGGGATTATGTTGGATCATATTCAAGAAGTTCTGTATTAAAATCACAAATGAGTTTGATTCCCCATAGTTTAAATTCCAGGGTATTACTAATTAAGAGGTCTCTTGGGTTTTGGTACTGTTTCTCTCCCTCTATGTGTGAAAGAAGCAAGCTGCTAATTGTGTTGGTACATTCTAAGACAGAGTCTGTTCTCAAAGCAATTCTTTGTAACAACAACTACTCACACAGAGAGAGACTCAAAGCACTACTCTGTAATAACAGAAACAGCACCCAGAGACTCCTCGCCCTTTTGTTGTATTCATCTCGCTTTGTTAACAATTGTGATTAAAATAGAGATAGAGGATGTATGTGGATGGATGCTTGGTGTGGATAATAACTGAATGATCAGGGAGGTGCCAGCCTAAGAATCCAGTGTCTATCGGCTGAAGAAGGCATCAAGTGGAAATAACCAGAGGACCCCCAGAGGGCAGACTGGAATCCACCCAACAGCCTCAAGAATGGGAGAACCAAAGAACAAGATAACATCTGGCAGCACGGAGCCATCAGGAATGTGCCATCTGCTCATTGATTCAGCAACAGCATGATGAAGCAATTCCCATAGACTGACATAGGAAGAAATTCCTATAAAAATGGACTCTGGAAAGTGAGAACTTTGGGGTCTGATTCTGCAAACCAACTTCCAGAAGCATCAGATGAGCATCTGACAAGGCGCTGCTCCCTCCTCATGTCCAGGCTACCTGGCCAGTGGCTTGGCATGAGCAACTCTGAGGCTGGTAACTGTGATAACAACCTTGCAGAACCTGTGTGTGTGTGTGTATGAATGAATGTGTGAATAAATATGAAATTGAATAGCATGTTATAGCTATAACTAACTGCTTATTATGATTCTTTCTGTATTCACAATAAATGTGGCATTTTGCCTTTTCCCCTTTAATAAGATCCTGCTGGTTTTTATTTTATTGGTATAACTAAGGAACCTCTGGTAAGTATGCAGTTTGCTTTGAAATTACAGGGATGGAACCCCCAAAGGGGGTAGAGTTGCTATCTGCTTTACATTCCCCTTTGGAGTTAGGCAGAGGGGACCATGCAGAGCAGATTATGTGCACCGGGATGTCCCACAAATCCTCTGTAGAGATCTCGATGAGACTTCCATAGAGGTACTCTGCAATCCTCTGCTGAAGGTTTCTGGGGATGGCTGTCTTATTTCTTCAGCCGCAGTAGGACACTCTCCCATGCCGTTCAGTGATAACTTCAGCAGTACACATTTCAGTACACAGGCTAACCGCATATGGGCCCTCAGGAGTGACATATCAGCTAAAATCATCACTGCCTATGGAAGATGTTGCCAGAATTCAGTTTCAGTGCCCTGTACAAATATATTCATGCCTGTGAGCTATTCCACCCTCTATTCCCTCCCCATCCCGCTGAGGGCCATACTCATCATGGCTGGTGTTGTGACTGGAACCATACTGTATCAATCCCAAGGAGAAGTGAGAGTGTAGTGCTTACAACTTTTGGGGCTTACAGGGAGTGAATTCATAAGCTTTCATTTCTGTTGTGAATACACTGACAGTGATACTGTCTGTCTTGTGTCTGCAGCTGCTGCCATTGTGGCATTCTGGGTCTCCCCCGCCACACCCGCAGAACACCTGAGCCAGATAAGGAGGAGAAAGAAGAGGACTCGGAAGGACATGTTCCAGGATATGCTGCAAACCTGTGCTGCATCAGAGAACAAGACCAGGGCCTGGAAGATAACCTTTGCAGACAGCATGGAGAAGGAAAGAGCGGAGAGGAGAAAGGCCTGGGAGTACAAGCAGGAAAAGGAGAGGGAGATGCACCAAGACACAATGCAGCTTCTCAGGCAGCAAACACAGATGCTGCAGACTCTGGTTGACCTGCAGGTTCAACAATCCCGTGCTTGCCTCCCTCTGCAGCCCATTGAGAACTCAATGTTGGGACCTCTACTCCCCCTCAACATCCCACATGGCAGCAGGGGTCACTGCACTATCCCTACCACCCTGTTGGGGACACTGGGGCATGCCCACTAGGTAACTCGAGGGGATGGAAGACCACGAGTGTCAATGAAGCCCCCTCGCACTAGGCCCAGGTGTCCTTCCCCCCTCCCCCCCAGCCTGGAGGCACTCGCAGCAGTTATGTGCACTAGGCCCAAGTGTCCTTGGCCCCGCCGCCTGGAGGCCCTCGCAGCAGTTATGCTGAGGATCTGCAACAATATGTTGCAGAGTCAGACTGCCTGAAACTAAACAAGGCCAAACAGGGCAGATATAAAGAAACAATGCTGAATAAAGTAGCTTTATGTATACTTTAACAAATGATACAAAAAACAAGGGAACTAGCTGGTAACTAAATTGGCTGGCTATATGGATACTTTGGGCAGCTTGCTATTAAATAAGTATGCTAAAAAAAAATGTATAAAAGCCTGTGTAACTTCCTGCTCTGTGCACAGGATTTGAGATTCTAATCTCCCTGTACCTTTTTGAAGCTTCAAATAAACTTTTCTGCTTCTCCACCCCGTTCTGATTATTAAGTAAAGCACACCAGGTAACGAACCCCTGCTGTTGTTTTGCCTCTTGGCACTGGGTACCGGCAACAACCCCACCCCAGAGAACATTAAAGACATCTACAGCTGCACCTACTGAGCTGTGAAAGACAGAGTTAGTGTATGCATAGCTAAAATGGAAATGACTATTCTTTTCCCTTCATAAGTTCTGTTCCTTTAACTTATTAAGTTTTATTAAGTTTGAAATGTTTTTTATTTGCCTGGTTCATGTTATAGAACACAATTCTATTTTTTGGAACATAATTCATCTTTATTAGTTCACAACAGATGCTGGCTGGTGATGAGCAGGTCTTACAGAGATCAATTTCCTGTTGCTGCACTCTGTCAGAGAACCCATAACATCAGTCACAAACAATATTAATAGATGCATTGAAAATGTTAGATTCCTACATACACAGCATTCACTACAAGAATCATACTGGGCTGCAAAAGATCAAGGCCAGGCACAGCACACAACAGAAACACACACTACTCTGGCTCATTATTAAAATGGTCTTTCAAAGCCCCTCTGAGCCATATAGCTCCATGCTGAGCTCCTCTACTAGCCCTTGTATCTGACTGTTCAAATTCAGCAGCAAGTTGTTCCACCTCCACCCTCTGTCCTGGCAGAAACTTTTCCCCCCTTGCTTCACAGATGTTATGCAGGACACAGCAGGCAGCTATAGCCATTGGGATATTCTTTTCCCTGAGGTCCAATCTCATAAACAAACAATGCCAGTGTCCCTTCAAATTGCCAAAAGCACATTCAACTCTCAATCTGCACCCGCTGAGCCTGTTGAAGCGCTCCTTGGTGCTGTCAAGGTAGCAAGTGTACAGCTTCATGAGACCTGGGAGACCCAGCGTACCCCTTGCTCCCAGGATCACTACTGGCATTTCAACATTCCCCACAGAAATTTGCTGGTCTGGAAAGAAGGTCCCTGCTTGCCCCTTTCTGAATAGTCCTGTATTCTTAAAGATGCACACATCACGCATTTTCTCTGACCAGCCTGCACTGATGTCTGTAAAGCATCCCTGGTGAATCACCAGCACTTGCCTCACCATAGAAAAGTAGCCCTTTCTGTTGATATACTCTGTGCCCAGGTGGTCAGGAGCTAAAATAGGGATATATGTGCCAGCTATTATCCCCCCACAGTTCGGGAAGCCCATTGCTGCAAAACCATCCACTATGTCCTACACATTGCCCAGAGTCACAGTCCTGTGTAGCAGGAGGCGATTAATGGCCCTGCACACTTGCATGACACCCCTCCAGTGGATTTCCCAACTCCAAATTGATTCCCAACTGACTGGGAGCAATGTGACATTGAAAGTTTCCACAGTGCAATCATCACTCACTTCTCAACTGTCAGCGTGGCTCTCACTCTGGTGTCCCTACATAGGAGGGCTGGGACGGGTCAGCACACAGATCCAGGAATGTGGCCTTACATATCCAAAAGTTCCAGTCACTGCTCCTCATCCTAAACCCGCACTATGATGTGACTATGGGAGGGAGAATACTCCCCTGCATGATCTGTTTCAGCCCCAGGAGGCATTGCAAAAACTTCCCAAAACAGCCTGCGCTGGATGGTGGCGAGTAGCACAGTGGGATATCTACTCATGGTGCACTGCACTCTGCATCGATACAAGTGCTCCTGGTGAGGACATGCACCCCTGACGCAAGAAGGGTAGTTAGTGTACACACACACAAGGGATGTAATAACTGTGACAGCTGTATGCCAGCGTAATTTAGGTCCAAATAATTTGTAGAGTAAACATGGACTTACACACTTTCCCATCTCCCTGCATGAACAATATGAAGGCACAGACTGAACCCCACAGAACCACTTGAACCCTAATAGTCAAGTGGAAACCATTTTTTTATGGGGCAGTTAATTCAAGATCTACCCTTTCTAGTCCCAGACTCCTATGAATTTCAGTCTGCTTAGTTCTCAAACAAACATATAAAAAAACCAAAATACAAGACCTAGAACAATCCCATCACCTAAGTGAAAGTCTTGATAATATACTGGCACATGAAGGGTTACTCTACAAAATGTCTTTTTTGCTTTGAACAAGTAACAGCCAGAAAGTGAAATCAAGATCTTGCACAGTAACTGTAAAATTATACCTAACTTGTTTTGAATGTGGGTAGTAATGTGTTCAGAAAAACTTGCTCTTTATCATATTTTATTGGGAGGTTATCCAGTATTTGCTCCATTGTGAACATATCAGAGCCCTGACATTGCTCAGAAGGACAGTTAAATAAATGACTCTACCAGTCAAGCCAGTGAACAATTGTATCCCTGCCAGCTCACTTCTGGATCCCCTGCACCAATGGATTGTGGCGACAGCAGTTATGTCAACAGTAAAATCAAGAAGCTGAGAGTATTTATGCCAGCTCTCAAAATTGCTTATTTGTCCGTCCTATGGCTGTCACTTCTGTTCACTATGATCATTACCACGTTTGCAGAGAGTGAATTCGCAATAACACACACAGATGCTGTGAAAACATGAGAGAAGTTAAACTGTCCCTGAGAGATCATCTTCCTCCTTTGCTTCCAAGTATGTGCTTCTCAAATTGTTCTGGGACTAGATGAGGAGTCTTTTTTCATAGGATCACGCTTAAGCGATAAATAGTGAAAAATGAACCTACAAAACAATCCACCATGTGCAAATGCTTTAATCTCATCTGTAATGCTCTGCTGTCTGACAACAGCATAAAAATAACATAGGTTGATTTGTGCCCTTCATAGGGTGCCTGGGTGTATTCTTTTTCATGAGAATATTTGGATAATAAAAGCCATTTGGTGCATTCTGGTGCTTTTCCAAAGGCAAGGCATTGCTATCCAAACTGACCTTTATTTACCTGGGATAAAAGTAATCCCTGATGGGGATGCTTTTGCAGTATTCTCAAGATAAACTGTACTCGAGGCAAGGAACACCCAACCCACTCTTCATCTTTGAACACTTCAGCACCACAAGATACCACACAAAAGAGCAACCACAATCTAGTTCATGGGCCATATCCTCAACTGATACAAACTGGGAGGGATCCACTGAACTCACTGGAGCTATGATGATTCACACCAGCTGAGGAAGTGGCTCTATGTCTCTATGGTAAGTTTCTTGGGGCAGGGATAATCTTTTGTTCTATGTTTGTATAATGCCTAGCACAATGGGGCTCTTAGTCTAGGATTCCTCCTAGGCACTACAGCAATACAAATTCATAATATTGACTCTGAGGTTTTACAAGTGAATCACCACCTTGCAAGAAGAGAATTAGATCGTTTTCATGATTTTATCACTCAGTGGACCCTTTGGAAGTCGAATTTTGTTATGGGTGAATTTCTCTCCCATACTACAATAGCAGCTCAGCCTTCTTGCGATGTATTGAAAACTGTGTGAAAATTACAAGCTACCACTTTAAGTTCTAAGGGGTTTCCTGATCCTGCTTACAGGCTAGGGGGCTCTGAGGGAAGCATGTGATCTGGCTTCTCTTCTCTTCTCAGCAGTCAGTCTGCAAAAGGGCCAGTCTTGAGCAAGATGAGTTGTGCCGGTCTGCCTTTGGTAGCAGTCTGCACAGGACTGGATTACCCAATAGGCAGACTAAGCAAGTGCTTAGGGCACCAGCAAAGAAGGGGGCACAGAAAAAAATGAGATTTTTTTGTGAAAAAATTGATATTTGATATTTTAAAAAAAAGCATTGAAGTAGTCATCATGGGAAAAATCAGAACTTTCTTAGACTTCCTTAGACTCCACTACACACACTTCTCCCGTTTTTCTGTTCTTGTTGTTACTTATCCCCACCTAAACCAGGGGGATGTCCTACTAATGTAAAATGCAAGGAAATCAGATCCTGTCATGTATTATAATACATTTGTTTTATTATTGATATATTCTTCTGAGTTATACGTACTTGATTCATTTTCTTTCTTATATATATATTATATACACAAAAATAGTGTACATTGTGTAATTTCGCGTAGCTACTTACTATGCTATAATTGATACACTTGAAGCTCATATGAAGAGGAGAGGTGAAGTGTACAAAGAAGTATCAAGTAGATTTTCTTTTCTAAACGATATGGACTTATCTGACGAACAATATTCACAAGGTTCCCAAAAGCTAGATGACTCGTACCCTATTGATCTGAACATGAATCTCTGTGGAGAAGTATGGCAATTCCACTGTTATATGCACGCAAAGTTTAATGAAACAGGAAAAATGAAATTCAGTCACATTGATCTTCATGACACAACACAATGACACAAGACGGAATACAATGTGCATTTCCAAATGTAGAGATCGCACTACATATTTTTCTAACATTGATGATTACTAACTGCTCCGCAGAATGCTCTTTTTCTCAGCTGAAAAGAATAAAAAAACCCTCAGAGAACAATAATGTGTCGGGACCGACTTGATTCACTTTCCCTATTGTGTATGGAAGCGGACATGCTTCGTCGAGTCAGCTTCGATGAACTTAACCAGAATTTTGCAATCAGAAAATCTAGAAAGAAGCTATTTTAATTTCAGCATACATGTAAGTTTTGTGTCATTTCGAAAAATAAAATTTTATTTTACGGTATAGTATTGTTTTTATTTTGAATTACATAATGGGGGGGCACCATAATCTTTTCGGTCCTTAGGGCCTCTAAAGGTCTTAATCCAGCCCTGGGTCTGCATGCTATGTCCCTCTGGATTTAGTGGTTGTGCATTAAATTTTTGGAGTCTAAGACACAAAGTAGTGTTATGCTGCAACTTTTCAGGAAGAGTGCTTATGCTTTGTTTCTAACTCTTTGGCTATAGTTATACTGCATGCTTCTTTCAACTGTGTGTAGAGCATGTACTCAGGTAGCCCCTGTTGCACTGCTACGTAAAGCCATGCTAACAGGGAGCTACAGTTTAGGCAAGTACAGTACAGTCATGCCCAAAGGGTGTGGGTATGTCCCTGACCACACAGCTCTCTACTTGCCCAAGCTATGCCTCCCCATCTACTGTACTATTTTAGCTGGGTAGCCTCTTGCTGCCTCCCAGCTGCTGGAGCCTTTCCCCATGCCAGAGAATGACTCCAGCATTGGGGAGGCACCAGGGAAAGGCTCTGCCAGCTCCCCGCTGCTAGAGCTTTTTCCCGCCAGAGGGAAAGATTCCGGCAGCTCCCTGCTCCGGGAGCCTTTCCCCGCCGCTGGTAAGGTCCCTGGCAGCAGGGAAAAGGTTCCAGCAGCAGGAAAAGACTGAGCCTTTCTCTGCTGCCTCCCCCCTGCCAAAGCCTTTCACTCTCCACTCTCCTCTGTGGAGGCAGCCTGCTTTTCACTGTGGCGTTTAGCTACATTCCGCTGAAAGAGGTGTGTAGTGTAGAAGTAGTCTGTGTGTGTATGCTGTGAACACACCATCTTCCTACTGCCACGCCCAACTCACCGCTGACTTCTAAAAGCGTTGGAACGGTGTTACCCTCATTACTGTGTTGCTCCAAAAGGGCTTATCAGGAGATATCATAAAAAAAAAAAATCTACTGTGTTCATGTAACCAATTCATTGAGGAAACTGCTCCACAGCGAGACCCAAAAGGAGCTGGGAAAGAAAAGAGGGAGATTCAATACAATGCTGTGATGTCTTTCCAGTTGCACCCCACATTATCATTTGAATAAATACCAGTCAGATCCAGCTTGAAACTACTGTAGCTCTGTTATCAGAGGTGTCATATCAAAATTGAAACATTCTACAGGAAACTGTCAACTCAGATAAATCTTCCAATGGGAACCAAACAAGACAGCTCATTTTGCCTCCTTTACCGCAGTGGCATAATCCTGTAGGTGTTGTCTGTGACACGGGCAGAGGGATTCAGAAAGTTCTTGGGCCACTGGTGCTCTTTCTGCCTGTGGGCTTCCAGTGCTAAAAGGCCAGACCCTGTAAGGTGATATTAGGTCCTTAGAACCCTGCTAACTACTGCTTAGAGATAGTGTCAGGTCCAACTCCTTAACTCCAATCAGAAGTTAAAATGGTTGGAATGTGTCTCTTGGATGCAGAGAGAACTAAGAGTTAGGAAAGAGAAGGTAAGCAGGGAAACCCAAGGAACAGCTTTAGTTACAGAAAATGCTTAGGCTGAAGTTTATTTTATGTTATTTCAGCTACCAATAGAGCTATGAAAAATTTGGCCATGTCCTAGACTTCAGCTGAGCAGCAAAGAGAACAGGTTACAGGGCAGGAGAGTGCAAATGGCGTAAAGCTCACCTCAGTGCAATACTGATCCAGGGCTGCTATGCACAACGCTAGTTCCCAAGCTTAAGGTGGACTAGGCAAGGTAGCTGCTAATAGTCCTGAAGATTGGCACAGGGGTTTCCCAAGACCCATTCCCTTTCCTCTAGCCACACCCTCAGGGAAAGTCACTTTCCATGTTGTCCACAATTCTGGAGGATCCTTGCACTGGAGTGATCCTGCCTGGGCCTGGTATATACACTGGCTATACAGGTAGAATTTGTTAGCAGTGTGGCACAAAGCAGTCACCTGCCCCACAAAAGGATCAGGTTCCTCTTTTAAAAAAATAAAATTAAAAAGAGCTCCAATTGTGCAGCTGATGAGGCTATTAGAGAAGTTCTGATATAATGTACTGATGTGTATTGGCTCAGCCTGATGTTTGCATACCACCAAAACAATGGTCATGCTTCTTGGAGCACAAGGACTGCTCATTTCAGTTAATTTCATACATTTCTCATGCAGTCTAGGTAGGCTGGAGTGAAATTGAGAAGAGAAGAGTGTCTATGCATGCATCAATGACTGTTAGACAGGAGGACAATCTGTTATATGTTTGGAGTAAAGCAGAACTGTGTCTAGAACCTAATTAAAAATCTAAGCACCGGGTTTATTAAAAGTTTAATTCAAGCTACTCCATCAAGATACAGTGCAACCACTCCGAAACTGAAATATAAATAATTCTGAAGCCCGTTACATTATTCTCATAGAATTGCATAATAAATTGCATCATACTGTATCTATTTTGTCCCCTTACGCTATGCTATGTTGACAGCTGAGCTGCGGTAAATGTTCCAAAGAACCCAGTGGCAGTGGAAAAAAGGAGTGTGTCCAGAAGTCACAGGAAGGATTTTGAAATCTAAAAGTTATTGAAAAGGTAGAAAGGAATGTGAAATTTTTAGGGATCCCAAAGTTTGGGGATGTTTGGATCTGAGGTTTTGGTTCAGCCTCATTAGTAGCTTTGGATAGAAAAACAAAAAACACAAAATTTTCCTGTGAGAAAGTTTGAGCAAAAATCTTTGTTTGAAATGTGTCGATCACACAATTTTGGTTTTCCTGTGGCAAGTTTTGTACTGATTTCAAACAAAAACCTTTTGTTCTTAATTGACATTTCAACTTAAAATGTAATTTGATTTCAGTTTCTTTAAACCAAAAAAACTAAACAAAATGAAAAATGTTATTATGAAATTTCCTGCAGAAAACACACAATATATTGTCTAAATATACATTTGCTTTAAAAAAATGTTGGTGTTAATGAAACCATATTTCTGGTGGGACAACTTTCTGCACAAATAATTTTGACCAGCTCTATCAATTACAGAGATTGGGGTAAGGCAGAGTTCTGATCTTGGTCCCAATTTTCCCCAAATACATGCTTGCTGGACTTCAGGGCTTTGATGCAGACACATTGCTATTGGCTATTTTTAGATATCTGTAGTTTGGCAAATCTTACTTAAATGCTAATAGAGTCTAAAGTTTAATTAAAGATAGGGGGGGAAAAAAGAACCCTGCCTATATCTACATTGCTGTAGAAAAAACACCTTCAGATCTTGAAGGCCTAAAAGAATTTTCTCAGAATATCATCAAAATGACTCAAAGGAGTTCTATATCAATGCGTATGGTCCTAGGCCTAGGGATTAGGTGTTGCACTGATCAGTGTTGCAAAACCTATGATTTAGACAGCTAAATCCCATTTTCAAAAGTGACATGGACACTCAGGGCCTGGATCCATTGAAATCCATAGGAGTTAGACTCCTAAGACTAGATCCTCAAAGGTATTTAGGCATCTAAATCCTACTGACTTTCAAAGAGTCTTAGGTGCCTAGCTGCCTAAGACAAAGAGACTTAAGTGCCTAAGTCTCTTTGAAAGTCAATAGGATTTAGACTCCTAAGGCTAGATCCTCAAAGACCCTTAGGCACCTAAGTCACTTCTGAAAATGTGTCTTAGACCATCCAATGCTGAGGAGCAATGCCTAAATACCTTTAAAATCTGGGCCTTAGAGTTTTCCACCCTGCTATAATCAGATATTTCTAAGGTGCCTATCATCATGATGACTAAGTACCAGTAAATTCATTAGACCAAATTCATCCCTGTTTTAACTTTGTTAAAGTCTATGGAGTTCTGCTAGAGATAAACTTTGGACACTGTGTAACAGATACATATAAACTATATAATCAGGAGAGAAAACTGAATGAACAGGATTTATAAAGTCATTTGGATTATGTCAGTGATCTGACTGGCTGACGGAGATTCTACCCAGAGTAATTATCTCCTAATGAATGCACACTCAGGGACTATATGTACTATGAGACAGAGGGAATGTGTTTTTCCCCAAAAGATCTTTGTTCCCAAACAAGAAATCCCTTAAGTATTCCCCAAAAGAGGACTTGAGGAATTATATGTGACCCACACGCTTTGGAGGTGAAAGGCAACACACACCACTGTGTCACCTGGAATCCTGACACTCTTGCCATTTGCACTTAATCAGCATCGGTCCTGATAAATTATTTACCCTGGAGGAATGCAACAGGACGCCAGTTTGTCTGTGCATACTCTCTTATATTCTACTAGACTAAATAAGCAGTGCTGAGGGTTGAGAAAAGAGCCCTGATTACTGTCAATGGTACCCTTTTTACACTCAATTGGCTCTGCTGTATGCACTGCACCCTGCCTACTGTGACACAATACATGTTTCGATGCACCCTTGACATGAGTTTCCTTAAAAGAGAAGTTCAGTGTAGTGTTCTGCATCAGAGTACGTTAGACACAATAGGGCTTAGAAACAATAAACTATTGTGTAGGAGGTTGATAGAGAAATGATATCTTAGGCGTAAGATACTATTATTTATGCTATTTAGCATCAAGAGGAAAACAAGATCAGAGATACCATAGCTAATATAAACTTTGTTAACCATATTTTAAGGGCCTGGTTTAAAGCCACAAAAGCCAGTGTTCATGGTAAAATTCCACAATATTATATAATACATTATCCTTAAATCACTGTTGTGTCTAAACTAGCTACTGTGCTAAAAAGGTCTGAGAACAGTGCACAAGGTTCCATATCCTTCAGTACTTGCTAGGTAAAAGAGTGGGGAATCAGTGCTGGAGTCTCTGTATGGAGCCTCAACCTAACTTTGAATTGCTTGCTTTTGTAGATAAGTGCGTGGGTCACACCTTTAAAAATATGATTTCATTTCTGGAGACCTTCCAACCTGGAGGTACCTTGGAGTGTATCTGATTTGAATAGATTTGACAGGAGATCAGATACCACAGTAATGGAAATGGAAAAAATGAAAAAGTGAAGTACACTTAGATAGTGTCACTCACTGAGCCATAAGGAAAGGGAGTGAGCAAATTCTAGGTTTTGTGATTCAAGGTTTCCTTTGTTTGTTTAAGATTTTCATTGGCTTTACACAAGCCCCAGAGAGCCATTTATAGACAGAATAATCTTTCCTTCTTATGGCACTAGTGTTCCAGAAAGGTGGAAATACCATGAAAAGACCACATCTGCCCCTGGTCATTGTTGCTAGAAGTGAAAATACTCACGAAAGCTACCCACAACTAAAAACACTGGCTATTTTGGTTTCTTTGGAATTCCAATGCTCAGCCTTTACCTCAGGCCTGTTAGGAGCAGAAACCTACCAAAGATCTAATAGAGTGCAGGCTAGTTAGAGAAATGGAAATATCAATGATATGCTGGAGACGGGTCTTTGAGGGTACAAGAATCTTAAAATTTTGCAACCAAACTAAAGGGAGCATTAGAGTGCTCTGGTGAATTCAAGCCCACAACCAAGATACTGCTAACTAATCCATGGGGCTAATAAAAGCAGCATTTTTTTTTTGCCTTTAAAATATACCAGATTACAAAAAATGGATCGCAAATACATTTAACACAGGATTGTTTCCCTGGTACTTGGTTATTAGAGCACTTTTTTTCTTTAAATGGACAAAGAAATCCAAAGGTTCCCCAGTTCCTTATTCCTTTTCACTGTGAGCCAGCATACAGGCTTATCACAGGCTAACACCTGGTTTACACTTAAAATTTAGGTTGACATGGCTACAGTGCTCAAGGGTGTGAAAAATCCACCCTCTGAGGTTAGCTATGCCAACCTAACCCCTGGTGCAGACACAGCTGGGGTGTCTGAAGAGTGCTTCCATCATCTTACCTATGATGCTATAGCACCAATAAAATAGACATGGCATGAAAGGACAATTTTTGTGGAAGCCCCTTTTTAAAATATTGGTAGCACATCACTGGAGTGGTTAAGGACTGGGATAGGGAGAGAAGATCTGATTGCACTGTGGAAAGGAAATGAGATGAATGGGAAAACAAACAGAGATGAGGTCAGCTAAGTCTCTGTCTTTCCCAGGGCTCTGAATTTAGCAGGCTGGATCCCCTTGTTTAGCTGGGCTGGGCTCAGCGTAAGACTCGAGTGGGGAAGAAAAGATGGCTCTAAGTCACATCTCTGTTCCCCCAATTCTGGAACAGACTCAAGGCTGAACTGTGCCCAGCCTGTTCAGACATCCCTCCTACACTTGGGTGAAGGAAGCATAGAGTATGTATCTGGCTATACTGGATTTATGACATCTAGGGATCCCCTAACACTAGCAGAATTCCTGGCTGCCCTTGTAGTTCCCCAGAGTAATGCAAAGAAGGCAGAACAAGGGACCAGAATCTCTCCCCATATTTTTGAGCAGGCTTATGAAGCAATTTTGCTCTCCTCACTCTGCCTCGTGTGTACACAGACTCCTGTACACTGCTCTCACCACAGTACACAAGGACATCCTCAGCATTAGGGTAGAATTGGTGAGCTGATTGTCTGGGACATTCCTCAAACTCATTACACTCATTTTATACAAATAATATGGAAGGGTGGTGACCAGGACCCCACCAGCCTCCTGCTGGAGAAATGGAGTTACTTGTGCAGGGGTCTGTGTAGAGTTACCAATATCTAAAAGAGTTTTGCAAAGGACACTTATCCAAATAAATTGAGGGCGTACAGGCTACTAGGCCCCTAAGCCACAGCAGGATTTTGTATGTGTTCTGGTGTATTTTTGCCTACATACCATGTTTTACAAATAACTAGCTATCACAACATGCCTCTCAACGAGGCCTGTAGTATTATCGCTCATTTACAGATGGGTTAAAAAAGAGAGTAGGATTAAGTGATGCTAAAACCACATAGGGAGCCTGTGTCAGAGACAGGATTAAACTGTGGAAGTCTCCTGGTTCCAAATCAATGCTTAGTCCACTACACCATGATGCCTCTCACATCTGACTCCTCTTCTTGTGATCAAAGACCGTGCTGGCTGTCCAGCAGAGGAGCCTGCTCAGGTGCAGGCAGTTATCTGGGAAGGAGTTAATGAAGACTTTCATCCCATCAGGCTCAATTTAGAGGATACTCTCCCCACAACCACATACTGGTTTCAGGCCTTTTCCAAAATGGAGGAACTTGTGTCATGGAACCCAAATTAGCAATGAACATTCAGCTCTAGCGAGCAGTTGATTTTTAGGGCTACTTTCTACAAAGAAAACTAACTTTTGCAATAAAGGAGGAAGCTGAAACTAGCCCTGATTTTACTAGGACCCCAAAACTTGGGGCAGCTTGTGACAGTGACCTTCACAGGCCTCCAAGGCTACCTCTGCCATGGTTTATCTGAAATGAATCCCTGAGCATATAAAGAAATGTTCACTAATCAAAGCCCTTTCATGCTCTAATCAACTCCACTAGCTCCCATTTGTCCATCACATCAAATTTAATCTTCTTGTCTCTACATTCCAAGCCCTACATAACTCTCTCCTTTCCTATTTTCTTAACTTGCATCTTGTCTGTACTTGAATTACCCCTGCTTCAGTCCCTGATGCCACTGTTCTTGTGCCAACCTATCCTACTGTGGATAAGGAAAGCTGTGATTTGCCTTGGTGGAGCTTACCTCAATTTCAAGCTGGGGAAAGTTTTACCAGTGCAAATCATGACTTCCCTTGTCTATATTAGGGGACTGCACCTGGGAACCTACCCTGACAGGTGAAATTAGCACTAAATCCAAATGCAGACAAGGTCCTTGTTTCTTACGTTGTTCCAGCATAATTCGATTCTGCCAAGGATGCCAGACTTGCAGCCCCTTTTTCCATTTCTTTCACAAATGTGTCTATATTTATCAGCTTATTGCCCCTCTGCAAGGAGAGCCCTCATACCTCTGACTGACAAACCACTACCTTCTCCTCATTAAAATCACTCCTACAATCTCCCTTCCAGAGTGCCCAATATAAATGAGTCAAGAATATTAACCAACTTTATCTTCTTTATTTTTAAAACATGTTTTCATAATAACTCATAAATTGAAACACTATGATGTGCATATGCCAAACTGAGTATCCAAATGAATATATTGCTGTAACCTCCTATCCTCGCACAATATTCATGGTGTCAAATCTAAAATTTGAATGATAAATTCTTTAGGGCAGGGACCATTTCTCTCTTTGTCTTCTGTGAAACACCTTGCAAACCACTGGGTGCTCAAAAATTATAATATATAAGTGGAAGTTTATATGTATAGCTTAGTTACCTGTGTATTATAGTTTTCATATATATATATATACACACACACACACCTACCTTTTAAAACAAAGGATGCAGATGTATAGCTTAGTGCTGGGATGTGTGTGAATATATGCAACCTTTGTTTGTAGTACCATAACTACTAACAAAGAGGTTCCTGGAATGCATTTGAGGCCCACATTTGTCACAATTTACCATGTACAAATTCCTGTTGAAACTTCATATATATTCCAAAACCAAAAACTTTGTTTCAAAACTAGTTACAGTTGCTAAGTGACAACAACATACTTACCTATTGCGTTATTATTTACAAAATACAAACACATAAAAGTAAGGAAACCAAAAGCTAAGGATTTCATAAATCTTACACTTCCTCCAGGATAATCATAAATACACTGTCCTCATCAAGATGACACAGATTTAATCACAAGACAAAAAACATTAACTCTGATTTTTATGGATTACTTTTTCTATCTTGATTTTAGTACCTAAATATTTTCTTTTAAGGGATATTGCTTGGAATGATCAGTTAGTATCAATTGACAGTGAAATATTTTGGTAAAGTATTTATAATTGTGGTTTCTTGATAATAACTGTCTATATTCAGTTGAAATGGGTTAATTCTGAGGCACGCAAAGACAGATTCAAAGAAAGACGTTTAAAACAGAGTGAATGTACACACACACACAATCTAAAGTTTTTAAATCATATGATCTTAATAAGCCAAATAGATACAGTATATTTTATAAATGCAGACTAGTAGGTTGAAAATTAGGAATAGCATTCCATCAGAATATCGAGTATAAAACTGGTTAAAAATAACAAAGATTTTTCATGAACATTTTTGGTTTCACAAGGTTATCTGAAATTTTTCAGGAATGATTTTTTAAAGGTTTTCATAGTTTTATTGCACCTACTCCCTCACTGTCCCTTAATTTTAATCATTTCCCACCCCTTTCCTGCATTTTATTTTTCTTATTTTCATTTTGCCACTTGGGGGGAAAAAAGGAGGAAGAGTAAAACACAACAAAATTTTGGTTTTTAGTCAAACAGAAAATATTTAAAAGAAAACATTTTCATAAACATTTTTGTTCTTAAAAAAGCTATTTTGACAAAAAATTAATTCCATAAACTTCTGACAGTTTTAATCAAGTTGAAAAAGCATTTAACTCAAGGTAAAATAATAATAATAATTGGTGGCAGGTCTCCTACTAAAAGCACAGTTTTTAGTGGCCATTAGGTTAAGACTACCATGCCGTTGACCCATAGGGGAATCTCCTAGGAACCACAGATTTTGGGGAAAGAACCCTTTTCTTCATAGGAGTGAACCTTCCCCAGCTCCCCAGTGGAACGGAAACTCTGGAGTTTCCACTCCATTATGCAGATTATTTGTGCAAAGAGCAAGAACGGTGCACCAAAGTTGAAGTGATATTTTTACTTCCTTTCATATTGTGGATTCTCTCGCTCTCTTTTTAGAGATAGCAGAGAACACTAATATATAGTGTGGTGATGCACATCTCACTCACTCCCGACTGGGGTATTTCCAGGTTGCACAGTTCCCTGCCTACAGTGTGCATTCACCAGTAAGTAAGACTGCCTACGCAGATCTGCTTTACTTTATTCCTCAGAGGCTATCCCTAAGCAAGCAGATTTATTCTTAAAGTGAAAGCATTGTAGAAAAAAAACATTAAAAGAACCTCCATGCATGCTAATAAGCTTACCAGAGATCACCCCCAATTTCAACAAGGGCTAAGATAGGAGTTAGTCCTTCACACCCAAAGAAGAGGTTTTTCTGTGGTTACAAGTTCTTAACTGCCTTGGCTCAGAACAAGCACACCCCTGAACCTGAGTGTCAGTCCTTTATCCTGCTTGGGCCTCTCATCTTGTCCTCATGTAACAGGTGATCAATGGACAAAGGTCCCATCTTTGGGATGGAACTTCAAAAGGCTGAGTTCTTGCATAACTAGAGGGAATTATTTGCATATACCTCCCCCTAAAGATTTTGTGGGAAACCCACTTAACTTTAAAGTTCATTCTGTCTGGTATATTTTTTCATATATATCCCTTTGAAGCTCATAACACTGGTCATGTCTCTCCCCTAGAGATGTTACATATAATCCCACAATAACACAAACATTTTCATTTTTAATACAATGAACTCTTAAAATATGTAAAGTTAATTCAATAAGGTTTATCCAGGGTACTGCAAGAAAATGTTATATCTATCTCAGCCAGAACATAGGTTTTTGTGTTATGTCATCTGTATTTCTTTGTACTTGTTAAGAAAAGTGTATTTTGTAAACCACAAAACTTTCATCTTCCCGCACTTCTTCTTTACATTAAAAATATACTAAATTAAAACATCAGAATAAAGGTTTTTGTGTTACAGTGTAAGATCAGTTACGTGCTTAATTGTTGATTACCTTACTTTTAGGTGTTTGACCCTTGTAAATAATTATATGAAAGATGAGTATATATATAGGTATCAGAGCAACCCTGTGTGTTGTTTTGAAACTAAGGCTGTTTTTTCCTTTTGGAATATATTCAAATTTACACAGGAACCTGTTACCTATGAAGATGTGACAGCTTTTAGGGCCTCTAATCTGACCCCATGATATCCTTGGTAAGATACTGTGTCACTTAAAAGTAAGGCTGCATGTTGGTCCACAAAGAACTTACTACTGGTCTGCAGGCTGGTCACATGGCTCTGGCTCTCCTTGTTTCCAGCTATGAGAAATAGAACAGATGGGAGATAGAGAAACTGAAATGAAGAATAAAAAAACTATTGGACTAAAGACAGCTGTAAAACCCATTAAAATACTCTCCTAATGTGACTTTTCCATGTAAACAATTTCTGTAGTTGTCATAGGGATGTTATGTGATTGTGAATGGGTGGGGTGGGCCGCATGATCTCAAACAGGAAGGAAGCTGGTCCATGACAAAATATCTCTATTAGAAACCCTTGATCTGAAGTCTGGGATGTTATAAGTCTGCACCAAAATAGAAACACTAAAGTGATACAGAGACGGACAGACTACAGGCCACCAGATAGGAAAAAATACGATATCTTAATGTGAGGCCCCACATGCAGGAAAGAAGATCTGGACAATGTAACAAAGAGAGAGAGGAGAGAGAGACTAGAAATATATACACAATGTTATGACCAAAAACAATATTACCAACCAGAATGTTGTAGTGTAAATTTACCTTTGTACCAAAGATAAACCCAGAAGAATGTTAATTACCTGCAGCATACCACATATCTACCCATGTACCTGTCTATGTGCTTACACATATCAGTATAATGTTCTGTGAACCTGCTCCAAAGTTCCACTGCCCGGAGTGGGTTTCACACAGCATTACAGAATCAGATCCTCTCTCTTTTAACTGTTCCAATTACCTACCTGTCTACAAATTATATTAATAAAAACAGACTGTGTAAGAATGCATTCCCTATTCTTTAGTCCGTTTTTTGCACACCATCCTGTACTCTTTGTTAATATCTTTTTTAAAAATTGCTATTAAATTAAATAACCTCATCATTTAACTTATTAGTAACTGGACTGTACCATAAAATCTATTGTTGTTGATAGAAAATAATGTTTTTCTGCTGTTGCTACTAAAATTTTCATGGTCAATATATAACAGAAGGTGCTAATGTCATATTTCATCTGATTGTACATTGGCAGCCTCCCAAACACGTACCTTATCTAGGTGCTTGCACATTCCTAATCACCATAATATTTGTGGGTGCCTCCCAAAATTCAAGCAGCATTAATAGGTGCCTCTCCACCATCTCTGCAGGAGGGTATGCTGTTGAGAGTAGCTTCTCCTCTCATCCCCAGCCCCATTCCTCCAAACCTAGTGTATCTCACTCCCCACAGAGTTGCAAAGGAGGTCCATGGATGGGAAAGAATGATATTATGATGATATTTCTCCTCCTCTGTGCCTTCCCAGAGAGACTGGGTCACCTTCAGTTACAGAAATAGAGGGCCAAATTTAAATATTCATATGAGGGGAAAAGGCCAGATTCTGGTATCTCACTGGTGTAAAGTCCCTTGAAGTCAGTGAAGTTATATCAGTGTATGTCCAGTAAGAGACTGTAACCTGGCCCAGTGTCTCAGTTGGATCTATCCTGTTTAACACTGCACACCCCTTTGTGAGAAAGTGTTTGGTCTCTGAGAAGTTTAGTAAAATTTACAACTTTCACCATGAGAGACAAGGTGGGTGAGGTAACATCTTTTTATTGGACCAACTTTTGTTGGTGAGAGACAAGCTTTCCAGCTTACACAGAGCTCTTCTTCAGAAACGGTGTGAAAGCTCGTGTCTCTTACCAACAGAAATTGGTCCTGGGACCAACACAAATACAACAAATACTGCACACAGTTTTCACCAAGACATGCAAACCATGAGTGAATCTTTGAACTGATATTTTGCTCATTTTCTGGCAGCTGCCATCCATTATTGCTAATAGAATTTCATTAGCAACATTTCACAATGCCACCCTCATGAACAAATAAAGAAAATCCAGAGGCTCTGGATTTATTTTGCCTTAGAGATGGAGATTTTCAAAATTACACACAAAGATGGACTACAAGCCATCAAGAACACTATCCCCGATAATGTCATAGCTCACCTGGTGGCTGAACTTTGTGACTTTGTCCTTACCCGTAACTATTTTACATTTGGGGAAAATGTATACTTTCAAATCAGCGGCAGTGCTATGGGTACCCGCATGGCCCCACAGTATGCCAACATTTTTATGGCTGACTTAGAACTACGCTTCCTCAGCTCTCGTCCCCTAATACCCCTACTCTACTTGCGCTATATTGATGACATCTTCATCATCTGGACCCATGGAAAAGAAGCCCTTGAGGAATTCCACCATGATTTCAACAATTTCCATCCCACCATCAACCTCAGCCTGGTCCAGTCCACACAAGAGATCCACTTCCTGGACACTACAGTGCTAATAAAACGATGGTCACATAAACACCACCCTATACCGGAAACCTACTGACCGCTATTCCTACCTACATGCCTCCAGCTTTCACCCTGACCACACCACACGATCCATTGTCTACAGCCAAGCTCTGCGATACAACCGCATTTGCTCCAACCCCTCAGACAGAGACAAACACCTACAAGGTCTCTATCAAGCATTCTTAAAACTACAATACCCACCTGTGGAAGTGAAGAAACTGATTGACAGAGACAGAAGAGTTCCCAGAAGTCATCTACTACAGGACAGGCCTAACAAAGAAAATAACAGAACGCCACTAGCCGTCACCTTCAGCCCCCAACTAAAACCCCTCCAATGCATTATTAAGGATCTGCAACCTATCCTGAAGGATGATCCAACACTCTCACAAATCTTGAGAGACAGGCCAGTCCTTGCCTACAGACAGCCCCCCAACCTGAAGCAAAAACTCACCAGCAACCACATACCACACAACAGAACCACTAACCCAGGATCCTATCCTTGCAACAAAGCCCGTTGCCAACTGTGTCCACATATCTATTCAGGGGACACCATCACAGGGCCTAATAACATCAGCCACACTATCAGAGGCTCATTCACCTGCACATCCACCAATGTGATATATGCCATCATGTGCCAGCAATGCCCCTCTGCCATGTACATTGGGCAAACTGGACAGTCTCTACGTAAAAGAATAAATGGACACAAATCAGATGTCAAGAATTATAACATTCATAAACCAGTCGGAGAACACTTCAATCTCTCTGGTCACACGATTACAGACATGAAAGTTGCAATATTACAACAAAAAAACTTCAAATCCAGACTCCAGCGAGAGACTGCTGAATTGGAATTCATTTGCAAATTGGTACAATTAACTTAGGCTTGAATAGAGACTGGGAGTGGCTAAGTCATTATGCAAGGTAACCTATTTCCCCTTGTTTTTTTCCTACCTCCCCCCCCCAGATGTTCTTGTTAAACCCTGGATTTGTGCTGGAAATGGCCCACCTTGATTATCATACGCATTGTAAGGAGAGTGATCACTTTAGATAAGCTATTACCAGAAGGAGAGTGGGGTGGGGGGAGGTATTTTTTCATGCTTTGTGTGTATAAAAAGATCTTCTACACTTTCCACAGTATGCATCCAATGAAGTGAGCTGTCGCTCACGAAAGCTTATGCTCAAATAAATTGGTTAGTCTCTAAGGTGCCACTAGTACTCCTTTTCTTTTATTGTAAGGAGAGTGATCACTTTACATAAGCTATTACCAGCAGGAGAGTGGGGTGGAAAGAGAGAAAACCTTTTGTAGTGATAATCACCCATTTTTTCATGGTTTGTGTGTATAAAAACATCTTCTGTACTTTTCACAGTATGCATCCGATGAAGTGAACTATAGCTCACGAAAGCTTATGCTCAAATAAATTGGTTAGTCTCTAAGGTGCCACAAGTACTCCTTTTCTTTATTCAAATTTGTTCAACATATTTGCAATTTTTTTAACTCTGTGAATGAAGTGATAACCATTTTCTGCCATAGTTGATAACTATAACGTGAACAGTGTTTGTTAGTTGTGACTAGTTAAATTCATTACATTGTTGTCAGTTTGCTACCAGGAGGAACGCAAAGACATTTTCATCACTGGTACTCTCGCATGCTTCTTCAGATATTCATGACAGATAAACATGATCTTCCTAAAAATGGTAAGAAGCAAACTCAAAGGATGGCCAAATAAAATTAATGAAAGCATTCAACCAAAAATTCACTGATTTTTTTCTCTAATATTCACACAACTCAATTGATTAGCGAATGCTTGTATACTGCTTAGAAGATGAAAAATACTACACTGAGTTAGAGATAGACATAAACCAAAGCCTGGAAAAGAACAACCTAAAACTCTAGAAAGCCTAAATTTTTCTGCCTAGGCCCATCTCTGATATAAACAACACATTTTACCCACACAAACAGTTTCATGAACACAAGAGAGAATTCAGAATTTGGACCATAAAGTCCTGTTTTTCATGTAATGGACAACTGTAATTTGAGAATTTGCATTATTGGATAAGTAAAGCAGAAAGAAGGATGCTTCCAATCCTCTGAAATGTGCTTTTATGATTTTTTTTAAACAATATAGGTTTTTGTTGTCTTCATATCCATAAATCTTAAGCAAAACAAACCAATAATACACATTTCCAAGATACTTTCAGCTTGTGAATTAATCTTGGATGGCTAGTTTTATTTTGAAGATAACTTTTACTTTTAGATAATGTTCATGTTTTACTTCGCCCACTGGCAATACATTTTATGCAAGCCTCAGAGGTGAACAACAGGCCACATTGAGAGGTGAGTCTAAAACAGTCTAAAAAAGTCTAGAGAGCTGAAATTGGTTTAAGTTACACTTTCATCCTGTCCTCTCAAACACATATGTTATGCCAAACGGCTTGCCTTAATGAGACACTCAGACTCACAAGGCCAAATGCAAAGATAATTCGCAAATCAGATCCCCTTACACTAGTTTTGACTCCTTTAAGGAAAGACTCCCATTGATTTGTGTCTCCTTGGCACACAAGCTACACCAACATGCTCTACCTTAAATGCTGGGAAACTAATGAAAGTAACCCTAAGGGAATCTGAGTATAAAACCAATCTACTTTTCACAGGACCGTCCATGGGCGAAGCAGACCACTCAGACGCTACATGTTTCAGGATTGGAGCCACTGATATTATGGAAGTGGTTCTAATATAAAAGGTAAATACCATTTTTAGGCTGCCTAGAAAGAAGTATTATTTTCTATATTATATCCCTTGCCAAGAGATATTCAGTTTATTACATATATGCACTATGTGGTATTTGTGTTTTATTTAGAATGTGGAGGTTTTTCTTCCCTTTATTTCTCCATTTGATGTTTCAGTGGGTGAAGGAATTTTTTTATATCTTAGGTTTTTTTAGTTTTTCCACTTCCTGTTTAGTTTTAGAGCTTAGTTGATTTATGGTTATGTTTTTATTGTTTGTCTGTGTAGTTTGGTTGAGGTGAAGATGTCTTTTTTTTATTGGTTCATTTAATTGGTTGTTCCTATAGTAACCTTTCCCCCGCTCTCAGGTCTGAAGGATGCTTTGGGGCTTTTCTCTGGTGGTCTGCTAATCTTCATCAGACTGCAACAATTCTTTATGCCTTTCTCCCCTCCCCAGGTTTGCATGTCTTAGCTTCTTAACCCTTTGCTGCTCACATGGACTTAGCTGGACTTCTGCACTGTCATTCTTCAATGGACATTCCGGGGAAAGAAATAGAACATCAGGATGTATAACGTGCATATGGAAAACAGACACACAGAGGATGCTCTTAGTACAGACATGTTTATTATTTAGCATATAGTTATATAGCATAACAATTACAAACTGACATTCACTTGAACAGGTTCTGACATTTTCTGCTGTACAGGAGGGCAATAGTACACATGTACATACTGTTGCCAACATTAAATTCTGTAAAATGAATTAAGTAAATGATTATTTAGCCTCAGCTAAGCTTTGAAGGGCAAACACTCTTTTCTTAATTATGCATGATGGATCTACTTCCTATATTCAGTTCTCGTTACATGTTAGAACTCCAGTTTATGAGTTTGCTGATCTCTCTGGGAGTTTTACCCACTTTGAAAGAGGAGAAAATTGGAGTTGAGATCGATAGATGTAGGAGGGAAGAAAATGTATAGTAAATTTTAAGAGTCTTTTAGATACCTGCTGATCAGTGGACCAAGTACAAGCTTCATATGGCACAAAGACTCGAGTGTGCTTTGTCTCAGAAAGATATGTATCATATAAGTGAATTTTTTGTATGTGTACAGTTTGTATTTAATAATATTTTTTCTGGAAATCTGAAAATTTAGCTCCACATCAACAATGGACAACCGACAATGTTGTGTGAGTGGCATAAGCCTATTTTCTTAACAAGTAACCTTTAACCCAAAGTGCAGCTCTAACTCCTCCTAGCACAGTTGTAATAATATTTACAAAGACACAGTAAAATGTCAGGAGCTTGGTTGCTGGGTTTTGAGTTTTTGTTGTTTTTTTTTTTTTTGTTTATTTTTAGGAGGAGGAGAAGATGGCAAGGATTGTGGACTAGGGAAGCGATGATTAGGGTGAACATAAGTAGTTAATAAACTTGGACTTACTACTCTAATAACAGTTTGCTTCCTGATAGACAGAGAGGCTTTTGTTTGCCAACATGAGCTGCATCTGTATGTGACCATGGCTATCTGAATGTTCAGAAGAGAAAATAAGTGAAAATCTTTCATTTTTGGCACAAAAAAATACATTATGTATCTAATCCTGAAGTAAAAATCCCTGCAACAGATGGTCTTTTTATTCAATATCCAATATAACTTGCAATACCTCATCAGAGTTCAAAGGAAGATGGCATTATTCAGTTCCCTCCCGCCCCCCACCTTTTGGCACATCTATCTTGTTTTAATCTCACAATTATAATTGTCCCATCACAAAATTAACATCCTCCCCTTACTTTAGCTATGTGTATTTACCTAGTGATGGGGAAAGAGGTCTTCTTCATGGTTGAGGAAGACTGCACAAAAAGCACAAATTCTGCTGACTTGTAGGAACTCTAATATATTACGTAGAATTGCAAGCTGACATCGTGGAAAAGACAAAAGATGAAATACAGGGGCACTGAAGGGAAAACAAAGAAGGAAATGTAGTATATGTTCTGGGCAGTGCACTGAAAAGAGCCAAATTAAGTTCAGCCACTTTCACTTTTAGAGCTCATTTTCGAATAATGTCCTTATTATGCTGGTCTACTCATGAATTATAAATTTCATAACAGGAAGAATCAAAGATGTACTAACAAGAATCTGGAGCTTCCCCATCTGCTGGTGGAAGAGAAGTAAAGAAGCAAGTGTGTCAGTCAGTATGCATCTACTAAGGTCCAAGGTCACAGAGATCAAATTATCTCATTGCTCAGTGTCTGCTGTAGAGTCCTTCCTGCACTGCCTGATTGGTGGACTGTATGCAGAGAGGGTGGGGAGTGACTTTCTTTTCTAGAACAAAACAAGCCATTCACCCCACCCCAACTTTCCACTCATCCAAAGCAAACTGGGTTAACAACCTAACTTGTTAGCTCCTATAGAAACAATTTATGTGCATAAGATGGTATATGCAATGACGGAAATACGTATGGTGATGGGAACTTGTAAGTAAGGAGTTCTGCTAAGTCTATGTAGTGGATACCTCACACACACAGAAGTATGACACTTTTGTGTCATTTATTTCAATAAGAAAAATTCGGACTTACATCAGAACATCTGACTTGTTATGTAGGTTCTTGGTTAGCATTCTCTCATGCATAACATTACCATGAGCTGAATATATTGGTTCAATTTTGCCTTCCAGGTACACCTGTGCAGCCCCATTGACTTCATAAGAGAAAGCAAGCCAAGGGAGAATGACTGTATGTTTGTATGTGCATGCATGTACTATGCTTAAACTAGGCTAATTGAGATGCCAAAATGTAAAGCTCTGGCTGACAATAGTAGAGCACGATACAGAATGCAGCCAAATAGCTTTTCTCCTGACTACAGGATATGTCCCAGCGTGCAGGTAAAGAAGTTAAAAAAAACAGGAATAATTAGAATGAGTGGGGAAAACAGGACGGCTGTGCTCACAGAGAATGAAATTATCCCTTGCCACATTCAACACCATTCCAGAGGTATCCAAAATTCCAAAGGTACCCCTTCAGTGTCACCTTCATTTGCTCTCAAAAGTAAAATTGCCTGTTAATGGGTCAAATACTGCCAAAAATTGTACGAAGATAACTTCACAGGCAACTTTGAGCCTTTTGCCAAGGAAAATCTATCAGAGTTGAGAGGAGGATAGTATTCTGATATTTTAGAAGGCTTCTGGAATTGACAATTATTTTTCTTTGCATAATAATCACAGTGACACTCTTCCCATCCAATCTTATTTTTCCTACAGAGCTCTAAGATGGGGCCAGTTCTTTAGTCAAGAGAGGCTACAAGATTAATCCTACAAATACTACCACTCATTTCCCCATAGTCAAAAAAGGGTACTGTTACATCTTGTATCTAACTGATCGTTGGACTAGAACTGGATATTTAGACATTTCAGAAAGAATTTAGTACACTTCAGTTAAAGTATAACACACTGACCACACACACACATGCAATTTCCTTCCCACTCCCTTACATTTCTTTCTAGCTCTCATAGGAAACAAACTAAAATACATACCACACAGACACAAGATAAACAAAAGTCAAGTCCACAAGACTAAGCCACCAGGACACTGATTAAAATATTTTCCCATGCAACAAAAGGAAAGCAGGCATTTGTCTATATATCTGCTTTCATCCCCCAAAGCTTTAAAAGTTAATTCATAGTTTCATAACTACAACAAAGTAACTATGTAGAGATTAAAATCGGGGCCTCTTTGTATTTGGATATCAACAGCATGAATCCCACCCAGTCTTTCTAAAAATGGCTTTGGCTGACTCTCTGAAATGCTTCCTCAAGTTCCTCTCCAGCCAAATAAGCAGCGGTCTGGAAAGGATTCATCCATTTAGCAGACACAGAAGAGTCTCATCTTGGATCTATAAAACGAGTCTTTAAATTCCACTGTAATGACTCCACAGATATAAATAGAACAGATACTATTTGTGGCATCCCAGCTGGCTTTTTAGAGAAGGTGCACCCATCTTCAAACAGCGGTTTCATGTAGTGAGTAGGAACAATGGCAGGTGCCTGGATAGGATAATATGTGGAGTCCAAAAAGGAGCATTTCAGAATGTTTTTAGTATGTGAAGATACCTACAAAGAACTTTCCTATATAGAGTACTTGTTGTTCAGAAACTGCCTTTGTATCTTGAAAGGTGCTATGTTTCCAATGAATACTTTCAATGAAGATGGACTTGGTGCTAAGTAAAGCTCTGCTGTACAGTAAAACTCATTGAAGTTCTTGAATAAACAAAAAATAATAATAGCTCTGCATCTTTAAATTGAACTCTTCACTACTAACTTTTTTTTAAAGTGTTATGCCTTCTCCTGATGAAGACTACCTTGAAAACATATGTTGTTTGCTAGGGGGGAACACTGCTTATTTTTTTACTTAAAATTACAAATGTTTGTGGTCTCTCCTACATCAAGGGCTGAGCATTGAGGATGCATTCTGTAAGTAAAATGGCCATAATTTTGCAGATGGGTTGAGCAGTTCCATGCAGGGTGCAACAACTTATTGCATGAGGCCTGCCACAGGTTCTCTTCTATCTAACCTGCCTGCCTGTGAGTTGCCTCTTCTGCGGAACAGCCAAAGATCTCTGGCCACCAGGAAGAGCATGAGAGGCAGCGAGGGCTAGCGGACTACGGGTAGGATGGATATCAAAGGGCTCCTTCAGCATAACCTGACTCTCTTGGCCAGATTTGCAAAGATATTTAGACTCCTAGCAGGATTTTCAAAATAATCTAGGCACCTAACAACATTTTGATGTGAGACTGTGATGATTAATTGGGAGAGACTGTGATATCTCTACTTATGAATTGTAGAAAACTCCATGTGAGGTCCTACTGAAGTCAGTGGAACTCTCTGTGGAAAGAGGTACTACCAAACGTAGTAAATGCGGCATTAATCTTTGCCTGGTATTATGTAGACAGTACGAAAACCCACAGAACCCTTCAGTTGCTTTTGGACAATTGTATCTAGCAAAACATTTTGCTACGTTGCCAACTATACACAAATCAAGGCACAAGCAGGTGAGCTGGGGAGAGAAGTGACTAATGACACACACAGAATGAGTCCCCATAGTTTGGGTTGTACACCAAGCAATCATCCTCACTAGCCCTCCCTAGTCTCTCCTGACTCACTGGCCTATGGTGTGAAGATAGACAAGAGACACTTACATTTTGGGGATGAGTGGAGGGGTATGGCAAAAAACTGGCTCTCAGGCCTGTGCATAAAAATGCTAAGGGCTCTCTGGGAGGAAAATACAGCTGGTTTTACAATGCACAGGCAACTTTCAGCAACCTACAAAACTGGCAATCCTCGGATGTGATCAAGAAATTTAATGAGGTTTCAGAATGTCATATTAATAGGACTAAATCAGAGATTCCAATATCTGTCAGTGACGTTATCTTACTAATTTCTCACCCTTGAAATATAAATGGGTTCTGAAGAACATGACTTATCTGAGCATTAAGCTGAACAGGGGTTTAAATAATGTAATTAAGGATAATATGGATCCAGTTGTGTTAAATATGCTGGAAAACTTCAGATACGGGAATACATTCAGTGTTAATCTCTGGGGAAGGGAGTAGCATGATAAAGATGACAACAGAGCCGCAATTTAACTTTGTCCATGCAGATGCTCCCTGCAGACACTGCAGAGGAATATTTTTCTGAAGTAGCAAGTCCCAATTCTTTTGGAAGCATGTAACTCCAAATCTAATTAAAATTAAAATTATATCCAGCTTTGTGAAAATAGAGGGATAAACCTGCTAAATGTAAAATGGTGTCAAATTGCATTCAGTCTCACACAAGTTAATAAGTTATGGATTCCTGACACCAATCCTAATGCCCTGGGTGCCAATGGACAGCCAATGCACTGACTCAGTCAATCACAAATCATATCTACTATAATGCCCTCAATAACAGACAGATGAATATAACCTGTTGAACAACTGACAACGAACAATGGGGTAACATGACATTTTTGTTACGCTGGTAAGCAAAATCTTACGTATTAAGAATGTCTCAAAACTCACTTAGGAGAAGTGGACTGAGGATATTAAAGGTTTCAGGACATATTAAGGTTTGAAGATATAGTCAAAACAGATAGTGTTTCCTTAATGGATCTGAAAAAAATGAGACTTGTCTGTCAAATGCTTGGGAACACTTGCTATTAAGAGAAATCTTGCAAGAATTGTTGGGCCTTACCATGAGAAAAATTACCTGCTGGAGAACCAGCAAGATTTTTAGAGAAAATCAAATACAACCACCAGCAAGCATACTCACCTTAAATCAGTTTTATCACAAATTGATGGGTCTTTTCCTACTTCCACAAGGGATAGTAAGAGAATAGGGCCCCGAAACAGACAACTCCTATAGATTGCCAAAAGCAGTTCAAGGTGAAGGACGCTGGGGAAAATATACTGATAAGCAATAGACAAACTCTGGAAAGGGAATTATATAAATATGAAAGAGGAACAGGCTCAAATTACAAAATAATTCCAACCACCAGAATGCTTAACCCTTTAGTTACATAATTTGAGGATAACAGATTCTAATTTATGCAAAAAACTGAGTTGAAGTGTAACACGTATGTTTTTAAGTCATGATAATGTGACTTTGAGGAGAAAAAAATCAAAGCTATAAAATAGTGCCCTCGATTCAGGTATATAGATAGATAGATATAGCCTCACTTCAGTCCCTGGAAAAATCACAGAACAGGTCCTCAAGGAATCAATTCTGAAGCACTTAGAGGAAAGGAAAGTGATCAGGAACAGTCAACATGGATTCACCAAGGGCAAGTCATGCCTGACTAATCTAATTGCCTTCTATGACAAGATAACTGGTTCTGTGGATGAAGGGAAAGCAGTGGACTTGTTGTTCCTTGACTTTAGCAAAGCTTTTGACACGATCTCCCACAGTATTCTTGCCAGCAAGTTAAAGAATTATGGGCTGGATGAATGGACTATAAGGTGGATAGAAAGTTGGCTAGATTGTCGGGCTCAACGAGTAGTGATCAATGGCTCCATGTCTAGTTGGCAGCCGGTATCAAGTGGAGCGCCCCAAGGGTCGGTCCTGGGGCCGGTTTTGTTCAATATCTTCATAAATGATCTGGAGAATGGTGTGGATTGCACCCTCAGCAAGTTTGTAGATGACACTAAACTGGGAGGAGAGGTAGATACGCTGGAGGGTAGGGATAGGATACAGAGGGACCTAGACAAATTGGAGGATTGGGACAAAAGAAATCTGATGAGGTTCAACAAGGACAAGTGCAGAGTCCTGCACTTAGAATGGAAGAATCCAATGCACCGCTACAGACTAGGGACTGAATGGCTCGGCAGCAGATCTGCAGAAAAGGACCTAGGGGTGACAATGGACGATATGAGCTGGATATGAGTCAACAGTGTGCCCTTGTTGCCAAGAAGGCCAATGGCATTTTGGGATGTATAAGTAGGGGCATTGCCAGCAGATCAAGGGACGTGATCATTCCCCTCTATTCGACATTGGTGAGGCCTCATCTGGAGTACTGTGTCCAGTTTTGGGCCCCACACTACAAGAAGGATGTGGAAAAATGGGAAAGAGTCCAGCGGAGGGCAACAAAAATGATTAGGGGAGTGGAACACATGACTTATGAGGAGAGGCTGAGGGAACCGGGGATGTTTAGTCTATGGAAGAGAAGAATGAGGGGGGATTTGATAGCTTTCAACTACCTGAAAGGGGGTTCCAAAGAGGATGGATCTAGACTGTTCTCAGTGGTAGCAGATGACAGAACAAGGAGTAATGGTCTCAAGTTGCAGTGGGGGAGATTTAGGTTGGATATTAGGAAAAACTTTTTCACTAGGAGGGTGGTGAAACACTGGAATGCGTTACCTAGGGAGGTGGTAGAATCTCCTTCCTTAGAAGTTTTTAAGGTCAGGCTTGACAAAGCCCTGGCTGGGATGATTTAATTGGGGATTGGTCCTGCTTTGAGCAGGGGGTTGGACTAGATGACCTCCTGAGGTACCTTCAAACCCTGATATTCTATGATTCTATTCTATACCATGGGTCTGATCCTGCACCATTGAAGCCTATGGGAGCAGAATCAAAATGGGCATAAAAAAATACCATGATTGAATGAGGGATTTGCATGTTTGTTCATTTCTTAATTACACACAGTACTTAACTGTTTTTGCTGAAAGACTAAAAAAACCCCAAATAACCATAAAATCTCTGGTCAAAGACCAAGACTGAAAGTTTCATTCCAAATAGAATTTGTTTGTGAAAATTATGAGTAATTCAACCTTAATTTTAAACTATGGAACCACTGCCACCATACTATTGTAGTTGTACTGTGCTAAGCTAGAGTAATTGGTTTATATGTAGAGCTGGGTGGGTAACTCATTTTTCAGTTTGCTGGCTGCTCTGAAAAAAATTTGAAAAGAATTCAGCTTGTGTTCAACCGAATCCAAAAATTGCAAAACCTTTTGGCAAAACAATCCATTTCAGGTCAAACAAAACAGGACTTGTTTGACCCAATGTGGGTTTTTTTCTGGCACTGCTGGATTCCCTTATAACCGTTAGGCCAGTGGTTAGAACACTCACCCAGGATGTGGCACACCAGTTCCCCTTTCTACCTGATGTGGAAAAGGGATTTGAACTTGGTCTCCAACATTTCAGGGACTGCCATAGCCACGGGGATGTTCTAGGGCAGGTCTCACTCAATTTCTCCTTTTGAAACTGTTCACACTCTGTAAAAATAATTCAACAGTCATTGGAGTGGAGAGCATGGACGTTCCCTGTGAAAGGGGTAGGTGTGGGCTGAGGAATATAACGGGGAGCACTGGGGAGCTATTGAGACTCAGGGTTTGAGGAGGGCAGCTGGATAGGGTAATCCCAATAATTTCTACTGCCATTCCGATGGCAGCTGGTGCCTGGGACCCTGTGCTTCCACTCCCTCCACCTTGGCAGCTCGCACCCTATACGCCCCCTTCCAGGTGCCAGTGTCCTGTCCTGTCTCCAATCCCAGTATCTGAGGCACATGCTTTTGCCCATCCCCTGGGCTGGGTGTCTCTGCCACGACTTGCAGTGGCTGGAAGGCAGGACTGGGCTGGGCTAGGGATCTGCTCCCCAGCACCACTCCAATCTCCAGTCCCTCCTCGAGGTCCCACTCTCAGCTCCGAAGTATATGGTGAGGGCAGAAAACATTGGGAGGGAAGAAACACAGATCCTGCTCCCAGATATTTCACTGAGGGGGCACTAGCTCCCCCCTGCTGGTTCCGCCACCCCTGACTGGAGCAAAGACAGGGGCTAGGTGAGTGCCCTAACCGTCAGGCTACAGAGTCACTCATTCTTTCCCTGACCCAATGACTATTCATTGTCATTCAAAGTGCCAACTCATAGTCAAGTCCCTCAAAAAAATTGGCTGAAACTATTTGGTGAATTCTTGTCAAATTCATAAAAAATTTTGGGTGGATTGAAACTGCATTTTTCGTCACACAAAAATAATCCCAGCTCTATTTATATGTACTGTGATAAATCAGAAAATGAAAGATCTCCATCTCACTAAATTATGCTAGATAAACATAGCTAAGTCAAAAGACATTATGGGGGGGGGGGGGGGAAGTGAGGGGAGGGAAATAACCAGACTAGTTTTGATAACACTAGAGTTAAAAAAAAATAAAATGAAAATATACCATTCCCTAAAAGAACTATTTAAATATAATTTACAAGGCCTTTGCATAATTTCCAGAAAATCTTTCACAACAAATATGTGGTTTTACATTGTAAAGGGCCCTTTGTTTTATGAAATAAAAGTTATTGATAGAAATCAGCTACACCATTAGTACAATTTACCTAGGATTATAATGTAGCTAACTAACACAGACATTATTCTTCGCTATTAATGAGAGAGTAGCAGGTTTCCTTTCATCTGGTATTTAAACTATAGTGTATATGCTGTACAGCATATCACAGTGCTAGGAAAGAAAAACATTCCCTAGCAATTTTTCTAGAGAACAATAGGAGATTGTAAAATTAATGTTGGTGTTGGGATTATTGGAAATTCTATCTTCCCCTTACTTCTGAGATGGAGTGGGAAAGTTTCAGTGTCGTCATGAGGTTACCAGAAATGGGTGCAATGAACTTGGTTGAACTTGTCTTCAGCGGGTGACTGCTGCCTTGTGGTCATTACTTGGGAATGGCTCTGGATTACTTTCTTATTTTTATTGGCTCTAATTTAACAGACACCTTCTTCAGTTGGTTGAAAATAATGCTGCTTCTTTAGTTCTAACAGCAGCAGCCTAGGGCTGGAATGTTCTAAAGAAACCCAAGCTTTTGTAAAATGATGTCATATGCCAACTGTGCCAGGCAAATGTGTAGTAATAGCTAAAGCATTCTATAATTAAAACAAGTCCTTGTTAAAAGAGACTGAAAGTGATCAAAGCTCTTTTGTCTGTTGGTAGATGTGAAAGAGTTTTGCTTACATTGAAGGTGTTGTGGTTTCTCTCTGTCTCCATCTTAAGTGACAACAGAGTACATCCTCAAGAATCCCAATCTGCAAAGAAAGCAATAAAAAAGTGCAGCAAAACAAATACTGCAAAATGGCTTTTAATTGGAAGGAAGTGATATACTCAAATTCAGCCTAGTGCAATGGTTTCACCCACCTTTGTAATGCACGTAGCTCAGTATCTAATTATCTGCTGAATGTTTGGAAGTCATACTTCGCAGTGGTTTTGTCAAATCATGCTAAGGGAAACAGCTTGGTCCTGGTCACTTAACTTATAATATGTGATCTTTAACTGTCCAGTTGTGTTCATTCAAAATATTGTTTTACCAGTAAGCCTGCACTTCTAAAACATTTCATACAGTAGCTGTGAACAAATCTTTGTCAGCAAAGTCTTTTATTCATTGAAATACTGGTAACATACAGCAGTGGTTCTCAACCAGGGGTATGCACACCTCTGAGGGTATGCAAAGGTCTCGCAGGGGGTACATCAACTCATCTAGATATTTGCCTAGTTTTACAACAGGCTACATAAAAAGCACTAGCAAAGTCAGTACAAACTAAATTTCCTATAGACAACTTGTTTATACTGCTCTATACACTATACAGTGAAATGTAAGTACAATATTTATATTCCAATTGATGTATTTTATAATTGTATGGTAAAAATACAATGAGAAAGTAAGCAATTTTTCAGTAATAGTATACTGTGACACTTGTACTTTTACGTCTGATTTTGTAAGCAAGTAGTTTTTAAGTGAGGTGAAACTTGGGGTACACAAGACAAATCAGACTCCCGAAAGGGGTACAGTAGTCTGGAAAGGTTGAGAGCCACTGACTTATAGCGCGCTTTGGGCCTGGAGATGATCATCTGCCCTGTGTACAGAATTGCCCTGGAGTGCCATGGCACAGATACAGAATTAGACCATGTCTAGTGGCTTCCTATGTAATTATGCAAAATTACCCTTCTCACCTGTCCTTATCTTTCTTGATTTCATCCTGTAAAAGCACTTAATTTTGTAGAAAGACAAAAATACCATAAGTCTGTTCTAACAATATTTCTAGCCCAATCTGAAAGAGAAAGTATTTTAGATCTTAAAGAAAGCCTGCTCTCATGAGTTTTCCATTCTAACACGTAGGCCAAAGAGATGAGTTAATAATACAGGTGCTTCTCTGAGCCTAAATATTTAACTGAACTGAATCTCCAAACCTTAGGGGCACTGATTTCAAGCTTCTTGAAATTCATGCATTCTTGAGTCAAAGTGTCACAACAGTAACTGCAACTGGATGGTAGGGAGGCAGCTGATGCAGAGACAATGGCATATGATCGTTGAAAAACTACAGTAGAGGCCAAATACAGCTCAGCATAACAGCCAAATAAAAAGAGGACCACAGGCTGAAAATTCGGTGTTCAGGCCTAAACCAAATACTTGTCACCCTTGAAATGTGGTGCTCCAACAGAGAGACTTACATGACTAGAAGCCTATTTCTTAAATGGGGTTTATTGGTACTTCAAAAATACATATGTACTAAAATAGGCTTGAGCATGTAAGGGCACACATATGTGAGTAGTTCCATTAACTTCAGTACTGATGAATAAACTACAGAAATAAAGTTAACCGTAATACACAACACAATGCTGTTTCAGATCCAGGCTCCATAGGTTGGGCTCCATCTCTAATACTTGTCTTTGATTTTACACTACACTTAGCACTATTATATCTGAGCCTCTTACAAGCTTTCATTTAATTTTTTAAAACACTATTACATATTGAGTTTTATTCCCTCTCCCTCCCATAGCATTTTTTTTTGTTTGTTTTGGTTTGGGTTTTGCAGGAAAGCTAAATAAAATATTTACAACATTTTCCACCATCATTTCAAATGATGTCCCCTCAAATTTCAATCCTGTCTCCTCAAGGGCGAGAAAAAAAAAAAAAAAAAAGATTCATGTAATGAGAACAAGAATTTCCCTGTTGGGAACCTCTGATATTGAATTACTTGTGTGTCATCTGCAGACTGTAAATCATTCAAGTTAAAAACCCCAAGACAGATTTTTAGGCTTCTCTCATTTTCCTCTTCCCTGACCTTTCTGCACTGTATATCCTTTCACACTACACTTGGCCCATGATCACTTAACCAATTCCTTCTCCATTCTAGATGATGTCTTCTTTTGATGGGCATGCTAATCTGACACATAAACCTAAGCTAAAAGTATTGTGTCAATAACTGATTGAAATGCAATCATGAGAGATTATGTTTATCCTTCACTCCTCTGGTCTGTGTGTTACTTTGAAAAACAAAAACCAACCCAATTCATAGAGGCAAGATTTAGCCCTCATGAAAGAGGCTGTTTAAGTTTTTATTAGCACATAACATATTACTCCAGATGTTTCATGGTCTCTAATTTGATTTACACCAGGAATGAATTTGACCCAGTGTCTATAAGTAATTTCACCATAAATTTAGACTTAGTGGTCTCTAGTTTCCTGGCTCTTTTCTACATAGGTTTTCATAGTATGTCTACTCTCTGGGTATGTCTACACTACGGAATAAGGTCGAATTTATAGAAGTCAGTTTTTTAGAAATCGGTTTTATATATTCGAGTGTGTGTGTCCCCACAGAAAATGCTCTAAGTGCATTAAGTGCATTAACTCGGCGGAGTGCTTCCACAGTACCGAGGCTAAAGAGTCGACTTCCGGAGCGTTGCACTGTGAGTAGCGATCCCACAGTTCCCGCAGTCGCCGCTGCCCATTGGAATTCTGGGTTGAGATCCCAATGCCTGATGGGGCTAAAACATTGTTGCGGGTGGTTCTGGGTACATATCGTCAGGCCCCCGTTCCTTCCCTCCCTCCCTCCCTCCGTGAAAGCAAGGGCAGACAATCGTTTCGCGCCTTTTTTCCTGAGTTACCTGTGCAGACGCCATACCACGGCAAGCATGGAGCCCGCTCAGGTAACCGTCACCATATGTCTCCTGGGTGCTGGCAGATGCAGTACGGTACAATACGACTGGTAGCCGTCATTGTCATGTCCGAGGTGCTCCTGGCCACATCGGCTGGGAGCTCCTGGGCAGACATGGGCGCAGGGACTAAATTTGGAGTGACTTGACCAGGTCATTCTCTTTAGTCCTGCAGTCAAGTCCTATTGAACCGTCTTATGGTGAGCAGGCAGGCAATACGGATTGCTAGCAGTCTTACTGTACCATCTTCTGCCGGGCAGGCAAGAGATGACGATGGCTAGCAGTCGTATTGTACCATCTTCTGCCGGGCAGGCAAGAGATGTGGATGGCATGCAGTCCTTCTGCACTGTCTGCTGCCAGCCAAAGATGTAAAAGATAGATGGAGTGGATCAAAACAAGAAATAGACCAGATTTGTTTTGTACTCATTTGCCTCCTCCCCCATCTAGGGGACTCATTCCTCTAGGTCACACTGCAGTCACTCACAGAGAAGGTGCAGCGAGGTAAATCTAGCCATGTATCAATCAGAGGCCAGGCTAACCTCCTTGTTCCAATAAGAACAATAACTCAGGTGCACCATTTCTTATTGGAACCCTCCGTGAAGTCCTGCCTGAAATACTCCTTGATGTAAAGCCACCCCCTTTGTTGATTTTAGCTCCCTGAAGCCAACCCTGTAAGCCGTGTCGTCAGTCGCCCCTCCCTCCGTCAGAGCAACGGCAGACAATCGTTCCGTGCCTTTTTTCTGTGCGGACGCCATACCAAGGCAAGCATGGAGGCCGCTCAGCTCACTTTGGCAATTAGGAGCACATTAAACACCACACGCATTATCCAGCAGCATATGCAGCACCAGAACCTGGCAAAGCGATACCGGGCGAGGAGGCGACGTCAGCACGGTCACGTGAGTGATCAGGACATGGACACAGATTTCTCTGAAAGCATGGGCCCTGCCAATGCATGCATCATGGTGCTAATGGGGCAGGTTCATGCTGTGGAACGCCGATTCTGGGCTCGGGAAACAAGCACAGACTGGTGGGACCGCATAGAGTTGCAGGTCTGGGACGATTCCCAGTGGCTGTGAAACTTTCGCATGCGTAAGGGCACTTTCATGGAACTTTGTGACTTGCTTTCCCCTGCCCTGAAGTGCATGAATACCAAGATGAGAGCAGCCCTCACAGTCGAGAAGCGAGTGGCGATAGCCCTGTGGAAGCTTGCAACACCAGACAGCTACCGGTCAGTTGGGAATCAATTTGGAGTGGGCAAATCTACTGTTGGGGCTGCTGTGATGCAAGTAGCCCACGCAATCAAAGATCGGCTGATATCAAGGGTAGTGAACCTGGGAAATGTGCAGGTCACAGTGGATGGCTTTGCTGCAATGGGATTCCCTAACTGTGGTGGGGCCTTAGACAGAACCCAAATCCCTATCTTGGCACCGGAGCACCAAGCCGCCGAGTAAATAAACCGCAAGGGGTACTTTTCAATAGTGCTGCAAGCTCTGGTGAATCACAAGGGACGTTTCAACAACATCAACGTGGGATGGCCGGGAAAGGTACATGACGCTCGCATCTTCAGGAACTCTGGTCTGTTTCAAAAGCTGCAGGAAGGGACTTTATTCCCAGACCAGAAAATAACTGTTGGGGATGTTGAAATGCCTATATGTATCCTTGGGGACCCAGCCTACCCCTTAACACCATGGCTCATGAAGCCGTACACAGGCAGCCTGCACAGTAGTCAGGAGCTGTTCAACTACAGGCTGAGCAAGTGCAGAATGATGGTAGAATGTGTTTAAAGGCGCGCTGGCGCAGTTTACTGACTCGCTTAGACCTCAGCGAAACCAATATTCCCACTGTTATTACTGCTTGCTGTGTGCTCCACAATATCTGTGAGAGTAAGGGGGAGACGTTTATGGCGGGGTGGGAGGTTGAGGCAAATCGCCTGGCTGCTGGTTACGCGCAGCCAGACACCAGGGCGGTTAGAAGAGCACAGGAGGGCGCGGTACGCATCAGAGAAGCTTTGAAAACCAGTTTCATGACTGGCCAGGCTACGGTGTGAAAGTTCTGTTTGTTTCTCCTTGATGAAACCCCCTGCCCCTTGGTTCACTCTACTTCCCTGTAAGCTAACCACCCTGCCCTCCTCCCTTCGATCACCGCTTGCAGAGGCAATAAAGTCATTGTTGCTTCACATTCATGCATTCATCACACAAATAGGGGGATGACTACCAAGGTAGCCCAGGACGGGTGGTGGAGGAGGGAAATAAAATGCCACACAACATTTTAAAAGTTTACAACTTTAAAATTTATTGAATGCCAGCCTTCTTTTTTTTGGGCAATCCTCTGTGGCGGAGTGGCTGGCTGGCCGGTGGCCCCCCCACCGCCTTCTTGGGCGTCTGGGTGTGAAGGCTATGGAACTTGGGGAGGAGAGCGGTTGGTTACACAGGGGCTGTAGTGGCAGTCTGTGCTCCAGCTGCCTTTGCTGCAGCTCAACCATACACTGGAGCATACTGGTTTGGTCCTCCAGCAGCCTCAGCATTGAATCCTGCCTCCTCTCATCACGCCGCAGCCACATTTGAGCTTCAGCCCTCTCTTCAGCCCGCCACTTACTCTCTTCAGCCCGCCACCTCTCCTCCCAGTCATTTTGTGCTTTCCTCTGACATTATTTGCCTCCACGCATTTGTCTGTGCTCTGTCAGTGTGGGAGGACAGCATGAGCTCGGAGAACATTTCATCTCGAGTGCGTTTTTTTTTCTTTCTAATCTTCACTAGCCTCTAGGAAGGAGAAGATCCTGTGATCATTGAAACACATGCAGCTGGTGGAGAAAAAAAAAAGGGACAGCGGTATTTAAAAAGACACATTTTATAAAACAGTGGGTACACTCTTTCAGGGTAAACCTTGCTGTTAACATTACAAACATAGCACATGTGCTTTCGTTACAAGGTCGCACTTTGCCTCCCCCCACCGCGTGGCTACCCCCTCAACCCTCCCCCCTCCCTGTGGTTAACAGCGGGGAACATTTCTGTTTAGCCACAGGCAAACAGCCCAGCAGGAATGGGTTCCTCTGAGTGTCCCCTGAAGAAAAGCACTCTATTTCAACCAGGTGACCATGAATTATATCTCACTCTCCTGAGGATAACACAGAGAGATAAAGAACGGATGTTGTTTGAATGCCAGCAAACATACACTGCAATGCTTTGTTGTACAATGATTCCCGAGTACGTGTTACTGGCCTGGAGTGGTAAAGTGTCCTACCATGAAGGACGCAATAAGGCTGCCCTACCCAGAAACCTTTTGCAAAGGCTTTGGGAGTATATCCAGGAGAGCCGCGAATGCCAGGGCAAAGTAATCCTTTCACATGCTTGCTTTTAAACCATGTATAGCATTTTAAAAGGTACACTCACCGGAGGTCCCTTCTCCGCCTGCCGGGTCCAGGAGGCAGCCTTGAGTGGGTTCGTGGGGGTACTGGCTCCAGGTCCAGGGTGAGAAACAGTTCCTGGCTGTCGGGAAAACCGGTTTCTCCGCTTGCTTGCTGTGAGCTATCTACAACCTCATCATCATCATCATCATCTTCTTCGTCCCTAAAACCTGCTTCTGTATTGCCTCCATCTCCATTGAAGGAGTCAAACAACACGGCTGGGGTAGTGGTGGCTGAACCCCCTAAAATGGCATGCAGCTCATCATAGAAGCGGCATGTTTGGGGCTCTGACCCAGAGCGGCCGTTCGCCTCTCTGGTTTTCTGGTAGGCTTGCCTCAGCTCCTTCAGTTTCACGCGGCACTGCTTCGGGTCCCTGTTATGGCCTCTCTCCTTCATGCCCTGGGAGATTTTGACAAAGGTTTTGGCATTTCGAAAACTGGAATGGAGTTCTGATAGCACAGATTCCTCTCCCCATACAGTGATCAGATCCCGTACCTCCCGTTCGGTCCATGCTGGAGCTCTTTTGCGATTCTGGGACTCCATCATGGTCACCTCTGCTGATGAGCTCTGCATGGTCACCTGCAGCTTGCCACGCTGGCCAAACAGGAAATGAGATTCAAAAGTTCGCGGTTCTTTTCCTGTCTACCTCGCCAGTGCATCTGAGTTGAGAGTGCTGTCCAGAGCGGTCAAAATGGAGCACTCTGGGATAGCTCCCGGAGGCCAATACCGTCGAATTGTGTCCACAGTACCCCAAGTTTGAGCCAGCAAGGCCAACTTAAGCGCTAATCCACTTGTCAGGGGTGGAGTAAGGAAATCGATTTTAAGAGCCCTTTAAGTTGAAATAAAGGGCTTCATCGTGTGGACGGGTGCAGGTTTACGTCGATTTAATGCTGCTAAATTCGACCTAAAGTCCTAGTGTAGACCAGGGCTCTATATCTATCTTAAAATGGGGTTTATGTTTTTTTTCTGAATAGCCCTTCAGAATTGCATGTCTATCTAAGAAATGTTTAACATTTCTGCTAATGGATTATCCAACTCATGCCTTCTCTTTGGGATTCAATAATGTAATTTATTCAGGTTTGGATTTTTGTTGGCCAACCGTATTTATATGCAACTTATTTTGAGTGTCTCAATCATTGCCTTACACCAACCCTTCCAATATGGGACCTTTCCCTTCCCTTTTATAAAGTTGGGAATGGAACAAAACCAGAATTAAATCAGAATATACTGGATATGGGCACTTTAGTAATGTACAAGTCATGTCCCACAGCATATGTAATGGAGGTTGCAGAGTCTACCAATTAGCCCAGGTACATGACTTCTATTGACACTCCAGCATTTTTGCCACCCTGCTGACCAAAACTGCTATGATGGTACAATGGCAAGTTGATGTAATAAAATATTTTTAAAATGTTTCTGGGAAATGACTTCCATACTTATGAATATACTCCATAAATAAGAGTTAACCTCATTAGCCAACACAATGAATTCCCAGCAAAGTTGCATTTGGTGCCTGACTAGAAAAACAATCCAAGTGTAAGCGGGGGAATAGTCCCACTATTGTGGGGAACTTTCCTGGCTTCTGCACCACCCCGGTGAAGTGGGCTAGCGAAAGGATCTGAGTCCTCGCTCCCACTTCCTTTACCCAGTGGCCTCCCTGCCCTTGAGGACTCCCCTTCCACTCTCCTGTCTGGCAGAGTCCTTGTAACCCCAACAGGGCTGGGCCCAGGATTCCTGGGGGCTTGAAACACAACCCAGCTGTGTTACCATTACATACAAGTTAAAGCAAATGCAAGTTATTTAATCAACAATTAATTTTAAAAAGAGTAAGGAAAAATGGGAAAGGTTCAAGGAAACATCACCCCGCTCTGTGGCAGGGAACATCACAAACAGTGTCTCTGGAAGGTCAGGGCAGTTCACAGTCTGTTCCTTGTAAGTCCCAGGCCTCCTTCTCAGGCCCTGGCTGTGCTGCAGGGATGCTGTGGGTTGGACACTTGCTCTGGTGGTGACCACACGCTCTCAGGCTCTAAGTGGTAGGACCCTTCTTCCCAGTGTCGCCCCCGCCCTGTCGGGGTTACGATCCAAGCCTGGCCTGCAGAGCCTCCTGGCTGAGGCATCTCCCTGGGCTGGGCCCGCTGCCCAGGGTCCCCCCTCGCTCTCCCCAGCTGCTCACGGCACCCAGCTCCGGACTGCTCCAGCCCCAGCTCCACCACTCTGTCTCTGCACTGCTGCTGCTCTGCCTCCAGCTCCCTGGGCTAATTCTCTGGCCCCTCTGGCTCTGGTTGCTGCAGCTCTGCTCCCAGGACAGGTCTGCTCTGCAGGCTGCTTCTGTGACTCTGCTCCCAGCACTGACCTGCTTCCTGGGCTGCTTTTCTGGTCCCTCTGGATCTGGCCCAGCTCTGCTCCCCAGCTCAGCTTGGACCCCTACTTTCTCCTTAGCTCGGCCCCAGTCTGTCTGATCCAGGCAATTCCACTCACATGGAGGACGGGACCTCCATGGCCTCCTGACTCCCTAATTAGCCTGCTCGCCCTGTCATTCAGGCTGACCTGGAGCATTGGCCTCTCCCCATTGTTCCTGGGGGCTGTCAGTCTCAGGCTCCTGATTCCTCATCGACCCACCCCCGCTGAATATTAGTAAGGGGCAAGAGTCCTCTTACACAAGCATTATCAAGAATGAATGTAATTCACTATAGATTAAAAACACTTTAGGCTGATGTTTTAAACGTTAACAACTTTGGGAAGCCATTCGTGTTTGTTAAATGTTAAGTTTTGGGTCAAATTAGTACCTTAAAACTCAGTCAATTATTTGCATTATAATTACTAAGGTTTTGTCTACACACAGTTTTTAAACTGAAATAACTATTTTGGTAAGACGTGCATGGTTTTAAAAAAAAGCAACGCAATAATTATACCAGTACAATACACTTTATGAGCATAGAGTCATAGATTTCAAAGCCAGAAGGGACCATTATGATCATATAGCCTGATTTGCTATATAACACAGGCCATAGACCAGTGGTGGGCAACCTGCAGCCCGCACGCAGCCTGTCAGGGTAATCCACTGGCAGGCCCAAAGACAGTTTGTTTAAATTGTCCGTCCGCAGGCATGGCCGCCCGCAGCTCCGAGTGGCCGCGGTTCACCATTCTTGGCCACTGGGAGCTGCGGGAAGCGGCACGGGCCACAGGGATGCGCTGGCCACTGCTTCCCACCGCTCCCATTGTTCGGGAACAGCAAACCACAGCCACTGGGAGCTGCGGGTGGCCATGCCCGCGGATGATCAATGTAAACAAACTGTCTTGGGGCCTGCCAGTGGATTACCCTGATGGGCCGCATGAGGTTGTCCACCACTGCCACAGAGTTTGCTCAAATAATTACTTTTGAACTAAAGCATTTCTTTTTTTAAAAAAAATCCTTCTTGATTTAAAGATTGCCAATTATGGAGAATTTACCACAACTTTTGGCAAATTGTTCCAATGGTTAATTACCCTCACTGCTAAAAATTTACACCTTATTTTCAGTCTGAATTTGTCTAGCTTCAACTTCCAGCCACTGGACCTTGCTATAGCTTTTTCTGCTAGATTGAAGAGACAGTCATCACATATTTGCTCCCCATGTAGGTACTAATGGACTGTGGTCAAGTCACCCCTTAACCTTCTCTTTGTTTAGTTAAATAGATTGAGCTACTTGAGTCTATCACTATAAGGCATGTTCTCCAATCCCTTAATCATTCTCATGGCTCTTCTCTGATCCTTTGCAATTTATCAAAATCCTCCTTTTATCAGTATCCCACCAGTGGTCAGACCAGGGCTATATACCGAGGAAAAATTACCTCACTACTCCTACTTGAGATTCCCCTGTTTATGCATCCAGTGATTACAATAGCCCTTTTGCCACAGGGTCACACAGGATCTCATGTTCAGCTGATTCCTTAATTGCCTTATACGGGTATAACCTATTCCCCTTCCTGGATGGGAAAAAGCTATGTTGGTTATTGCACTGTTATAGTAGTAACAGTAGGATCCAGCAGTGGCAAGCATCAGGAAGTGACCTGAATGGAGTTGACTGTCGTGCAAGCAGTGTGATCTTGCTGGGGAAGCTGCTACAAAGATCTGTTTATTTGATCATCCTGGGAGATGTGTCTGTGGTAGTTGCTTCTCTGTTCAGTGCTAAATCAGGGAACATTATATTTATGTACCTAATTCTCATGTAGACTGGCCACCGGTATTTTAACCGCTGTGTCGTCTAATCCTGCTCAGAGTAGATCAGACAATAGGCAGGGACCATCTTTTTGTTCTGTGTTTGTACGTAACAATGGCACCCTGTTCCATAATGGGGGCTACTAGGTGCTATTGCAATAGAAATAATAAATAGTAAAAAAATAATAGGTTGACTGAAGCACTCGCGGCCATTAGTGCTTCGCAGACTTAGCACACTTAGGGCTTGTCTACATTACCCGCTGGATTGACGGGCAGCGATCGATCCAGTGGGGGTCGATTTATCACATCTAGACTAGGTGTGATAAACCGACATCCAAGCGCGCTCCCATCGACCCCAGTACTCCACCAGGGCGAGAGGCACAGGTGGAGTCGAGGGGAGAGCGTCAGCCGTTGACTTGCCGCAGTGAAGACACCGCGGTAAGTAGATCTAAGTACGTTGACTTCAGCTACATTATTCACGTAGCTGAAGCTGCGTAACTGAGATCGATCCCCCCCTGCCCCCTCAGTGTAGACCAGGCCTTACATGTACTACCACCAGTGGAAAGGAATTTGTGGCAGCAATTGTTGGACATTTTAGGAAACTAAATATAATGTAGACATGCTGATAAAGCCTGCCACCCTACTATACTGTCTTCCTTTTAAAGAATGGCTTTGTCAGGTTCCATTTTTATTGTCCATCAATGGCCTCCAGATCATTTCTTCAGTTCACAAATAGATAGATGAAGAACAAGGAGGAGTTTGGAAGAGATTATATGTGAAAAGTCATGAAGAACTGGAAAAATACCAGAGGATTTAAAAACACAACTTGGTATCACATTTTGAAATGGGAAAGCAGAGCAATCCTGACAAGAACTATTAATTTATGATAACATATGTCATGTATTGAAAACTGTTAAAATTGCAATGACTACTTTAAATTCTCAGGGGGTTTCCTGGTCCTAGTTGCAGGCTAGGGGGCTCTGTAGGGAAGCATGTGAGCTGGGTCTTCAGCAGGCAATCTGTAGAATGTCACCCTAGAACAACGTCTTGTGCCATTCTGCCTTCGGGAGCAGCCTGTTTTCTCTTTGGTCTGTGTGTGTTATTCTTAATTTTAAGGAATAAAGTAGTGTTACATTACAATCTTCCAGACATTTTTATCGGGCTTCGCTGTGTGTATGCTGTGAACATATAGAATCATAGAATATCAGGGTTGGAAGGGACCCCAGAAGGTCATCTAGTCCAACCCCCTGCTCGAAGCAGGACCAATTCCCAGTTAAATCATCCCAGCCAGGGCTTTGTCAAGCCTGACCTTAAAAACCTCTAAGGAAGGAGATTCTACCACCTCCCTAGGTAACGCATTCCAGTGTTTCACCACCCTCTTAGTGAAAAAGTTTTTCCTAATATCCAATCTAAACCTCCCCCACTGCAACTTGAGACCATTACTCCTCGTTCTGTCATCTGCTACCATTGAGAACAGTCTAGAGCCATCCTCTTTGGAACCTCCTTTCAGGTAGTTGAAAGCAGCTATCAAATCCCCCCTCATTCTTCTCTTCTGCAGACTAAACAATCCCAGCTCCCTCAGCCTCTCCTCATAAGTCATGTGTTCTAGACCCCTAATCATTTTTGTTGCCCTTCGCTGGACTCTCTCCAATTTATCCACATCCTTCTTGTAGTGTGGGGCCCAAAACTGGACACAGTACTCCAGATGAGGCCTCACCAATGTCGAATAGAGGGGAACGATCACGTCCCTCGATCTGCTCGCTATGCCCCTACTTATACATCCCAAAATGCCATTGGCCTTCTTGGCAACAAGGGCACACTGCTGACTTATATCCAGTTTCTCATCCACTGTCACCCCTAGGTCCTTTTCCGCAGAACTGCTGCCTAGCCATTCGGCCCCTAGTCTGTAGCGGTGCATTGGATTCTTCCGTCCTAAGTGCAGGACCCTGCACTTATCCTTATTGAACCTCATCAGATTTCTTTTGGCCCAATCCTCCAATTTGTCTAGGTCCCTCTGTATCCTATCCCTGCCCTCCAGCGTATCTACCACTCCTCCCAGTTTAGTATCATCCGCAAATTTGCTGAGAGTGCAATCTACACCATCCTCCAGATCATTTATGAAGATATTGAACAAAACCGGCCCCAGGACCGACCCCTGGGGCACTCCACTTGACACCGGCTGCCAACTAGACATGGAGCCATTGATCACTACCCGTTGAGCCCGACAATCTAGCCAGCTTTCTACCCACCTTATAGTGCATTCATCCAGCCCATACTTCCTTAACTTGCTGACAAGAATACTGTGGGAGACCGTGTCAAAAGCTTTGCTAAAGTCAAGAAACAATACATCCACTGCTTTCCCTTCATCCACAGAACCAGTAATCTCATCATAAAAGGCGATTAGATTAGTCAGGCATGACCTTCCCTTGGTGAATCCATGCTGGCTGTTCCTGATCACTTTCCTCTCATGCAAGTGCTTCAGGATTGATTCTTTGAGGACCTGCTCCATGATTTTTCCAGAGACTGAGGTGAGGCTGACTGGCCTGTAGTTCCCAGGATCCTCCTTCTTCCCTTTTTTAAAGATTGGCACTACATTAGCCTTTTTCCAGTTATCCGGGACTTCCCCCGTTCGCCACGAGTTTTCAAAGATAATGGCCAATGGCTCTGCAATCACAGCCGCCAATTCCTTCAGCACTCTCGGATGCAACTCGTCCGGCCCCATGGACTTGTGCACGTCCAGCTTTTCTAAATAGTCCCTAACCACCTCTATCTCCACAGAGGGCTGGCCATCTCTTCCCCATTTTGTGATGCCCAGCGCAGCAGTCTGGGAGCTGACCTTGTTAGTGAAAACAGAGGCAAAAAAAGCATTGAGTACATTAGCTTTTTCCACATCCTCTGTCACTAGGTTGCCTCCCTCATTCAGTAAGGGGCCCACACTTTCCTTGGCTTTCTTCTTGTTGCCAACATACCTGAAGAAACCCTTCTTGCTACTCTTGAGATCTCTTGCTAGCTGCAGCTCCAGGTGCGATATCATCCACAGCTAAACATTTTGTGGGGAAAATAATCCAAAACGTTATGGCAACTCCCATTGTCTACTAAAAACAGTACTCAACTGTTCAAGAAAAACAAAAA